>NW_027094078.1:1200000-1800000 GCF_022702325.1 Drepanopeziza brunnea f. sp. 'multigermtubi' | reverse complement strand
TAGCTTCTTTAATAAATGCTTAGCTTTTTATTATTTCTTAAATGCGTAAAAGCTCGTTAAAGTCTCGATGATCTAGGCTGCTCCATGGGGCCCCATGGGGCCCCACGGAGTTTTGAGTCCTTCCCACGGGGGAACCCACGGGGGGTACAAAATTCTGCCCCTCCTTATAAGGAAACCCTATAGGGCGTGGGGTTACTCTATAGGGTTTATATACATAAAAATATGCATATGCATAATTACTAATCAGGTTTACTAATCACATTTACTAATCACATTTACTAATCACATTTACTAATCATATTTACTAATCATATTTACTAATCACATTTACTAATCAAAGACTCAAAGTATTAGTCAAATTTACTAGTTATAAAGGCCCAAGGGTTAGTAAAGACCCGTTCTTTAGCCTAAGTCTACTAGTTACAAAGAATTGATAAAGACCCGTCCTTTTGCAATTACGTAAAATACGTTCAACTCGATCTCCGCTTTTGGCCCAAGCTCTTGCTTATAAGCATAGTTCAGATAAATCTCGTCTGACTTAAGTAGCTCTCCTAGCTTTTAGCACTTGTTGCTCTACTTAAACTCATTTTCATCCGAGAACTTAAAGGTAAGGCGTTTGTATACTAAGGTGCTATCGATAGTAAAAGGGTATAGTATCAATAGCTCTTTCAAAATGCTTTTAGCTTCGGCATGATCGCTATCGAAAAGCTTAAGAATAAAATCACTTAAGATCAATCGAACCTTAACATCCTTATAAGTGAATTGCTTTCTAATTGCGTTGAAGAAAAAGACAAAGTGGTCGAGGAGACAAAAGACTTGAGCGCTCTCCTTCTAAATAAAAAATCAATCAGTGATCATAAAATATAGATGTTATTACTAACCTTGTTAGCATCGTAATGCTTGATGCCGAACTCGTCGATAAAACCTTTGCGACCCTTCCATTCGTACTCGAAGCCGATTGATCTTGAAAACAAAGCGGTATCCTCCTTGTCATAGCAAGTAAACATTAAATTAACAACGCTACTATCAGCATAAACGACTACGAAATCCTTATAGCGACCAGGTATCTCGTTGATTAGCTTGTTGCTACTAATGCTAAAAGGGTTGACCTCGACCATAGCGTTATAAAAAAGGGGAATCGACATTGCTAAATAAAGAAAATAATTAGCTTAAAGCAAAGAATCAAAAAGCAAGAAATCAAAAAGCAAAGAATCAAAAAGCAAAGAATCAAAAGGAAAATAATTACCTAAGTTGAATATAGTTATAGTTAAGTGTTGAGGTTGGTTAAGAAGTTGAAGTTAAGTGTTAAAGTTGAGAAGTTGAAGTTGAGTGTTAAGGTTAAAGTTAAGAAGTTAAGTGTTAAAGTTGAGGTTAAGAAGTTAAGTATTGAAGTGATAATGAAAAAAAGAAAAGGAAAAAGAAAAGGAGCGAGTATTTATATAAAAATAAAAGTGTAACTTAATCGTAATCGAGGCATTGCTTCGATTCATCAAAGGTGAATTATAATATTTGAAATAATGAATCGACGCGGAACAAAGAAAATAACGCGTTTTGAAACAATGAATCGACGCGGAACAAAGAAAATAACGCGTCGCTTAATAATAATCGATGCAATGCTTCGATTCAACAAAAGTGAATTACAATATTTAAAACACGAACTCGACGCGGAATAAAAAAAGAACGCTTCGCTTAATAAATCTGATTAGTAAATCTGATTAGTAAATCTGATTAGTAAATCTGATTAGTAAATGCTGCACGGAAAGAAACCTTGCATGCTGCACGTCCTTTTGCTACACGTGCTTAGCTCGGCTATAGCACGTGCTTTACCGTACGTAATCTGATTAGTAAATCTGATTAGTAAATCTGATTAATAAATGCTGCACAAAAAGAATTTACGTACTTAAGGCTGCTATACGTAACTTACGTAAGGCTGCCACACCTAACGTACCTAAGGCTGCCACACGTAAACTACGTAAGGCTGCTATACGTAACCTACGTAAGGCTGCCACACCTAACCTACTTAAGGCTGCCACACGTAACCCACGTAAGGCTGCCATACGTAACTTACGTAAGGCTGCTACACTTACCGTACCTAAGGCTGCCACACGTAAACTACGTAAGGCTGCCACACCTAACGTACCTAAGGCTGCCACACGTAAACTACGTAAGGCTGCCATACGTAACCTACGTAAGGCTGCCACACCTAACGTACCTAAGGCTGCCACACGTAAACTACGTAAGGCTGCCACACCTAACGTACCTAAGGCTGCCACACGTAAACTACGTAAGGCTGCCACACCTAACGTACCTAAGGCTGCCACACGTAAACTACGTAAGGCTGCCATACGTAACCTACGCAAGGCTGCCACACCTAACGTACTTAAAGCTGCTACACGTAACTTACTCGTAAACCATAGTTCACGGGCTATATAGCTTTACGAATAACTTAACTTTACTAAAAAACTTAATAGTTATAAAAAGAATCAGCTCTTTTAAAGTTTAGTAAAGGTAATACTTATGATTAAAAGAACTACGTGCACTAGCTAACTAAAAGGTTTTATAATCAAGTTAAAGGTCCTTTGATTAATATAACATTTTAAGCGAAGCATGCTAATTGACCCGTGAACCATGGTTCACGGGTGAATTCTTCTTTTAATTACTACTACCGGTGTTCTTAGCTAGCTAGCTAAGGTCGATATAAATATATTAATAATAATAAAAAAACTAAAGATATCGATAAAAAAGAATTCAATTAATTATTACAATCAATTGTAAACAAGTAAATACAAAAACTTAATGATACAAAAAAAGCAATTCAGTAAATAAAATCAAAGTCGCTAATTATAAAACCCAGCAAGAGCGATACTCTTTGCAATTAAACGCTTGATTCTAAAAGAAGCTTCTTTCTTTTTATCTTATACTAATCCCGCTTCATCATCTTCTTTTTCTTCTATTCGTTTGCGCTTTAAAGTTGATGATAGATTTGTAATTCGTTCGCTTATAAAAGTATTAGATTTAAGATCGTTAAACTTATATATAATAATTGACTTACTTTGACTTTGAATAACGATTAAAAGAGTAGTTTTAAGTTTCGAAATACTAGGTTTCGGGGTTTGAGCGGCATTTAAGGTTCTATAAGATAGCGAAGCCGAGTCCGGTATTCTATCAGCTTCCTTTTTACCTATTATCCCTTTATCACCTTGCTCAAGGCTTGATATTTCTTTCGCGTCAAAATAATTTTATTAAGAAATATCATTCGAATCGTTTTGATCGCATAAATTTGCTATCGTTAATATTTAAGTTAGAATTTATATATAAATAAAAGCGTATATTATATAATATCGTACCTCGTTGCACTTTATTTTTGTAGTTTATATAGCGTTCAAAGCTAATCGATTCGTTCGTACCGTTCGAATCTGAATTTTTTAAATCGTTTTCGTTTTCTATATTATTAAGAACGTTCCAATCTGTATCATCTTGAGTTTGCTTATCGAAAGGTAAATCCGTAATTACTTTCGATTGATTTACTTTGCTTGGTTTTCTTTGTAAAGAATATAATCGATTTGCTACGACTTTGCTTTGAGAAGCGGAAGAATGCGCTTTGTATAATCCTATATGATAGTTAGTAAATCGATTAGTAAATCGATTAGTAAATCGATTAGTAAATCGATAAAAAGTAAAAATATCGCAAGTAAATTAACTTACTTTTTGAATGCCCTTCGTAATTTAAAGACTTTCCGTACCGTGGCTATCGCATTTTAAACGAAACATCTTTATCAATATCTTGAAACCCATCTAAGTTCTTTCCTATTCAATAAAATTAATAAATATTTATAAAATCAATATTATTTAAACTTACGTGATTCTCGCACTTCAGCTTTCAACATTATCAACTTAACCTCTCGTTGCTTAAAACTTATTGTTCGAAGGTCTTGATCGATCGCAAGATTATCGCAAGCAAAGATATATTCAAAACAAAATAAGCTTTGAAATTAACGATTTTGCCATTTTTAAAATTTTTATACTTCCTATTCGAATTCCTTTTCAAGCTGATCCTTATCTAAATCATTGTAATTTACTAAAATCGATTCGAATAAGTGCCGAGCTTTATCTAAGCGAGTATTACACATCTTGAAATATAAAGCAGTTATTTCTTTTGCGATTATTAATAGCGATAAATTACCGCGACGATAATCGCAAATATCTCTTGCAATATTAAATACCCTTTCTACGCAAACACTAGTTAAAGAGATGCATAGAAAATCTCTAGCTATTCGAGCTAGATCAAGGTACCGAGGCTCAAGGTTTCGCTAAAAAGTCAAAATCTCTCGTCCGTCGACCGCTAAACTCAATTAATAAAAATCAATAAAATTAAGGTTTTGAATTAAAATTTCAAACTTACGAGCTGAAAGATAATCATGCACTTCCGACGACTCGTGATCTATATCTTCGAAAAAAGCTTATTAAAAAGAACTTAATATTAATCTGCCGCGGAGTAATAAAGCGGCCATCGGTTGACGATCGATTGCTTTGATATTATCAATACGTTAAGCTATAGATATCGAAGACTTATAATGTTCGTTAAAAAGCCTTTCGAATCTCGCTCGATATATTGCAGACTAATCTTTACCTTCGTAAAGCCAAGAAAAATTTAAGTCGAAAGTCCTTAGCTTAGTAGCAAGATATAAGATTATCGCGAAAGCAAAAATATCCTTTAGCGGCCTTTGCGTTTTCTTATAATACTTATCTAATTTCTCGATAGCATTGATGACGCCTTCTTTTAATTGCAAGATCCATTCAAAATCATTGCGATCTTCTTCCGAAATCTTTATATATTTAAACTTTAATCGTGCTTGTGCTTCATTTAAACGTTCGAATATTTTATCGAACATTAAAAATCCGTATTAAATAATAAGACTAAGCTCTTCACTTAAGTGCATAGTTAAAAAGTGAAACGGTCGAAAGATATCGATTAGCTATAAGATTTGCTTCTATTAAGTATCAAATAATTTGAAAATACTCATCTCATCGATCTTTATACAATATCTTTAAATAACATCTTTAAGAGTTATAAATCGATTAAGCATATAAAATATAAAATCCTATCTTATAACAACATCTAAAACAAGCTCTAAGCTTTTCGTTAAAAGATGCTTTAAATCGTCGATAAAAGCTTTCATCGTTTTATTAAATCGCGATTTTCGAGGTTAGCTAGCCGTAACACACTTAACAAACTTCCGAACTTAAGTACGTTGATCAATGATTAGTAAATATAATTAATAAATATTTTTTTTAAAAAAAAAAAACTTACAATCGCAAATATATATGCAATCTTTCGTTTATCGCGTCTTCTTGCTCCTTCTAGCTCGTTTATATCAAAATCTTCTTCTTAATGCTTTTCTAAGCTTTCGTTCGTTAGCGATAATCGCGGTCCGAGCAACGCTTTAAAAGATAATTGCAAAACGTAAGCTATACACGGAACGTATAAAATCTCTTAGCTTATAAAAAGCTTTTTCTCAAATGCATCTTCGACGCATTTAAGCAACTCTTTTATCATTATGTTATTCGAAGATGCGTTATCCGTTATAATCGCGATTATCCTTTCTATTAAGCTTAATTTAATAAAGCGTTCGTGAATAATTCTTACTAATTCTTCTCTTGTATAATTGAACTCAACGTATATAAATCTAAGTATAAGCTGAATCTGTTGGAACTAGCATTCAGCTTGGTTGACTACATTCAAATGAGTCAACTCAGTCAAACAAGTCAAGTCACGTGGATACCCGTTTGTACCTTCCGTTTGCATCGGTAGCTATAAGAAGCTACCACCTTACGTACTTAGGAATACATGCAATACCAACTGAACACACTCACACCTTGAATACGTATTCAACCTTGCATTACACCTGTGATACCAACACTGATCAGTGGTTTACTTCACAAACCACAGACAGCAAGGTAACTCTCAGAAGAGGCAACTACTTAGGTAAAGAGGACGATTTTCCTAACACGAGGATCGCTCTGCTCCTTAGAGTACTCTTGCGCTAAGAAAAGAACCTGATCTCCTTGTTTTCGTCACGAACTTACGAGCTCAAGAGCGATACTCGTTCAATTGCGTCTATCACGCAAATTCACTCACTCACTTACTCTTACGAAAAACCTACCACCTCTTTACCACACCCTTCTTACGATACCTTCTTACGATATCTTTTCTACAACATGTCACCTATTCTCGACCACATGGGCTTTAGAGTCGACGAGGAAGCCTGGGAGAGGAAATTCGATCTTGCAAACACAGAAAATACTACGGAGATCGTAAACGGTTACATCCTCTTGATGCTTACCGGTTACGAAAACGTCTATCGGTACTCTGGAACCAATTTGAGAGAGTTGTTCCAGGAAGATTTCGAAGGCTGGACACAAGACACTTTTGCACTGGCTACGAGGATATGCTGCAGAAACCTTTGGCGCTATCTGCTCTTAAATGGCGTGCTAATCAAGCCTGTCAGTACTGGTGTACCTTACAAGAAGGTATTCATAGATGTCCTTTCGGACGACAAACCCCTCGAATGGACCTCAGAATCGCAGAAGGTTCTAGAGAACTTGAATAAAAAGATGGAATCCGAGAGAGGAGCTGTACCTGCTCCTCCTCCCCCTCCTCTAGACCAGCAACCTCCGCCTCCTCCTCCCCCTCCTCCTCCTTCGGACCACACTCAATTGCAACAAACACCATGGACTCAGTTCCTTACCTTACACCAATTCGGTTGGAACCCTTTCAACCCTTTTAACCCCTTCGGTAGTGGCCCACCACCTCCCCCCCCTCCCCCAGGAGGAAGCGGCGGTGGCGGTGGCGGTAGCGGTGGTACTGGTCCTCCCCCTCTTCCTCCCCTTCCTTAGGCCAATACGGGCGCTTTCAGCAAACCCTTGAGTGACCTACTCAAAATCTACGTGGACAAAGATAAAAAGTTTGGTGGAAGCGACTACGACGTTCTTGAGGACAAATTACTGATATTCTACAATCACTGTAAGATGGTTGGTCTCCCTCAAGAGCCCTTAGCTTACGCTGAGGCCCTCTCTATCATGCTTAAAGACCAAGCAAATACCTATTTTTACACTTCCCTATACAACAGAAGTTTGGGATTTGGAGAGATGGTTAATCTCTTGAAGATGAAGTTCGAGATTGAGGAGAGCACTCAGAAATACTTGTCTGAATGGAGAGAGACCACCTTTGAGAGGACTGCTGCTCAGCACCTTGAGAAGACCAAATTGGAGGCCTTGGACGTCATGATCAACAAATTAACCCTTTTACAACGCAACCTACCTCTTACATACCACGACAACAAATCAATCAGAGATGCCCTCCTTAGCGCTGTGAGAGGGGTCCCCGAATGCGCTTTGGCACTTTATAAACCTGCTCCCACCTTCGAAGCCTTTACCTCAGAGCTAAAATCAGCAGTTGCAACCGCTCTAAGGCAAGCAAGTGCACCAACATCAAGTTTTTACACCCATGAACTATAGTTCACGGGTGAGGAAGACGAGATCAATGATTCTTTATATACCGACCGGACCTACGGAGGTAACCGCGCTGGCAGAGGCTATCGCAATAGAAGAGGTGCTAGGAGAGGCTCATATAGAGGCTTTCAAGGTGGTGGACCTTCCGAGAGAAGCCAATTCAATAGCGGTTTCCAGAATGGCAGAGGTTCATATGGAGCAGGTGGAGCAAGTGGAGGTGGTGACATTACCGACAAAGTTTGTTACGTTTGCGGAAAACCCTTTTGTTGGTCTACAAAGCACACGAAGGAAGAACGCAAAATCGCCTTCGATAAGTTCAAGCGTCAAGCATACTATATGCCTGAATACGAGGCTACAAAGGAATCCTATTGCGTTTTTCTAGTTCATTGGGAAGGAGTAGAAAACTTCGAAAATGAGTCGGAGCAAGAGCCAGAGCATTTGCTACTTGAGAATTAGCAACTAGCGCTCGGGATACCACCATCTCTCGAGCACTCTATTGATATTTTCCACACTTCAATTAGGAAGATCAATAGAGGCGAGGTAGCAGCCAAATTGACTAACCTGTCAACTTACTACGCTTTCACAAAATCGGACCTATACGCACCGATTCCCCACGTTCCACCTTCGGAGTGCTTGCTTAACGAACGCTACGATTCAGAGGTATTTCACGGAATTATCCTTGATACAGGCGCCGCCTTTGTTTCCTCGGCAGGCGAAAAGCAAGTGGAAGCCTTAAAGAAATTACTCCTCGACCTCAAGATCAATACCCCGACCACTACCAGAAGCATTCGTTTCGGAAAAGAAGAACCAATAGTGATCAAGGCTATAGTCGATGTTAATACACCCTTGGGCTTGATTACTTTTAGCATCGTTCCAGCTAATACACCTTTCTTGCTATGCTTGCAAGATATGGACCGCTTAAGTGTCATTTTTGACAACGTCTCAAATAGGTTGATCCAAAGCAACAAATCAATCCTCGTGATCAGGAAATTAGGCTACGCCTTTTTGCAAATCCAAGCTACGGAAACCGAGCTCTTTGAGTCCTACTTGTCAGAGCAAGAGCTACGCCAAATTCACCGCCGCTTAGGTCACCCAGCTGCTCGCCGATTAATCGATATATTAGAGCTCTCAGGGAACGACGGGGAAGCTGATTCGGCAATTATCAAACGCCTCACTAAATATTGCCACTATTGCCAACTGCACGCAAAATCACTTGGCCTTTTCAAATTCACAGTTAAGGACGACCACAATTTTAACTACGCTATATACGTGGATGTGGTTTATCTAAATAGCAAGCCAGTGCTATATATAGTCGATAGTGCTACAGCTTACAACGCTGGAGCGTTCTTAAAGGACATGTCAGCACGTACCGCGTAGGACACGTTGCGCGCTTGTTGGATTGATACATACTTGGGTCCCCTCGACATCGTTATCCATGACCTAGGAACGAACTTCGCTGCCTTGGAATTCAAATTGCTAGCAAAATCAATGGCAGTTGAGGTAAAAGAAGAACCAGTAGAAGCCCATAACAGTGTCGGCAAAGTGGAACGGTACTATGCTATGTTGCGCCGAATCTACGACATCTTAGTTGAAAAACTGAGAGGGGAGAGTGTCACGAAGGAACAGCTGTTGCAAATGGCTTTTAAAGCAATCAACGATACAGCTGGACCTGAAGGCTTCGTACCTACCCTTTTAGTATTTGGAGCCTACCCTCGTCTCACAGAGCTGGACCCACCTTCACCCTCTATTCAGAAGCGAGGGGAGGCTATTAATAAAGCTATGACTGAATTGAGAGCAATACAAGCAACCAGGAAAGTCAAAGACGCCTTAGCAGCCAGGAATGGACCTGATACTACGTCAATTTTGGACCTTCCTATTCAGTCAAAGGTTCGTGTATGGCGGGAGCACCCCCTTGAGGGTGGCAGACCACGCTGGACTGGCCCTTGGAAGCTCATTGCTATAGACCGTCACACTTGCACGGTACAATTGCTTAGTGGACCTACAAATTTTCGATCTACGGCAATCAAACCTTACTACCGAGAGCAAGAACAAGAGCAAGAGGACCAAAATCCAATCTAAGCCGAGGTTCCTCCGGCCCACATTCCCCCGCCTATTGAGGCAGTTCCAATAGTTCCACCTCCGCTAATCCTACCACCTAGAAGAGGTTCTAGGATTCGGCGCCCTCCTCGGCAATTTTATATGGAAGAGGAGGGGTTTGAAGAAAGATTTGAGGCATTCTGGCAGCAAAAAGAAGCTATAAAACAGGAAGCACAGGCAGAGGCTTTCTTGACTAGGAAGGAACTGTCTGACAAGGCAACAGCTGTCAAATTGCGCCAAGAAGGAAAGATCACGACACCTGGCGAGCCATTCCAACAATCACAGCGACTAGAGCTAGAGGGATTAATGGCAAGGGAGGTGTTCCAACTGGTACAATTCGACCTTACGAAGCACGGCAATACTAGGATCTATCCTAATTATTCAACACGAAATTTTCAACTTGTTCACAACGACTTGATTTTCATTGCATTCGATTCCTAGAATACGGTTTCCTTAAGAATCCGCTAGAACCAGATCAATAGCTCGTTGCGCTCGCCGCACAGCTCGAGAAATGGTTCCCGTTACTCCATCTCGGTCCTCCGCGGACAACAACAACACCAACAACGCCGATTATACACGGCCTCAAGACGCTGCATCGCCGTCCAACCTTACCTAGCACTCCAAGAAAAGAAAAAGGAACGCTGCTATCAATTTGCAGCCCTTTCCTTTCGTATTAAGACGAAGAGCACCGACTACTAACACGGCGACGAAAGCCATCGAGAGCTACTTCGACGACATCGACCGCGCGGCTGCTATCAAACGACGTGTCTAGCAGCAATACGCTTCCGCTTCGGACTAGATTATAAACGACCAACCTGACTTCGAATCTCGATACTATGCGCAAGAGTTCTTTAAGAGTCTCCTTACGTTTATGCGTACTCATTCACACGCAACCACCGGAGCAGCCATTCCCCCTCCTCTTTCGACCGCTCCTTATAGCAGCGAGCAAACGGCCCCCTTTAAATCTGTCTTATGGGCAGATTCCGCGAGGCTTTCGAAGACCTTGAAAAACTCAAGGGCTGCCGCTCAATCGGCAATCGCTAAGCTGTCCCGATCCTCTTCCGTTATAAGAATAAGACTTGCAAGGACCCGCAAGCCTACGAGCTCTCAAGCCACTCGCAAGTCCTCTAGCGAACAACCTAAGACACGCTAAGACAAGCGAGTCCTGATTCAAGTACCTTCCGCCGCACTCTTAGCTCGTCCCGACAGCTACGCCGCTCGTAAAGCTATTGCCGACAAACTAGACGGCGTCGACATAACTACTATCCTTCGTCTTAAGGCTACTCGCACGGGTTAAGCACTCACCCCGATCAACCTTAAAGCGAAAGACCTCCTTATCATAGACGAAGCTAAAAAGGTATACTAAAAGGTTCTTAAGGCCACGGGAGCGACTATCCCGGTCAAATAGTACACGTACGCTGTCTAAAAGGTCCTTGCCGAAATCAAAAGCCTTTTCGGTAAGATTTTCAAGACGGCGGAGCATATCGACGAAGAGATCTTGGCCTAGGCCGAAAGAGCCCCGATAAGCGTCCGCATCTTTTAGCACGGAGCCGACCCGGCGACCGGCTTGACCTGCTGAATAGTCTCCTTCTTAAAAGAGGTCCGCAGCTTTAAGTTGTTCGGCTGCAGCAGCTACTCTCGGTTAGTCGACAAAAAGCAACCTATCAAAAAGCACGACCTTGGCTGCCTCGGCTAGTATAACCCGGCCAAGTGCACTCGGCACGCACGCTGCTCTTACTGCGGCGAGCGAAAAGACTAGCACGACGGGCCCGACGGCAAAGACTGCACGGCACCCCTTCGCTATGCAAACTGCCACGGCCCGTACAAAGCTAGTCACAAGAACTGCCTTGCGGCTCCTAAGCGAGTCAACGGCAAGGTAATCACTTTCACTAAGAAAAAGCTAGGCGCCGTCCGACGACTAAGAGCCCAGGCCTACGCTATTGCCACTGCTCCTATAACGGAAGAGAACGAACCGACCCCGGCTTCTTAACCAAAGACTCTTGCCACCGGTGTCAACGCGACTCCCTCCCGAAAAAAACGCGCCCTTACGGTGCAAAAGCACGAGCGAGCGACCTCCTCTCAAGCCGTCTCCTCACAATCCTCTTTTCAGTCCTTTACGCAAGCTACGAGACTTCTACGCAATACGGCTACGCGCAAGAACCTCAACGAAAAGACTTTAATAAACAGCGCCTTCTCTGCTATAAACGAAAGAAAAGACACGCTAATAGCGACATCGGACTATCACGTAGACAACACTACTAGCTCATCCTCTTCGTCTGTAAAAAGCTCGAGCATTGCTGCTAGCTAAGATGCTCAAAACAACTCTACATGTTAAGCACGCCGACACGGCACCGCGGCACTCGCCGCAATCGACAGCCCTTTAAAGAAATCCAAGTCTATTAAGCGAACGTAAGCAAAAGGCAGCCACACCACATTGCCTTACTCCACCTTTGCCATTCGGCAAACATTAACGTTATCTGTGTCCAAAAGCCGTACACGCACTCGAGCACTAAAACCTAGAACCACTCGTCTTACGAATGCTATACTCCGATAGAATCGTAAGATAATCAAGACGATGCTTAGTACTTCGCTAAGCGACCACGAGTGATAACTTACGTGCGCAAGAGCGTAGGTCTTCGCACTTAACAACGCCGTTCTATTCGCAACAAAGATCTCTTATAAGTCGATGTGAACGGCTTCGCTACTTTAAACGTCTATCGGCAACCTTTGATAGACCCGATTATAAACTACATCACCTACTTCGTCTTTCCTTCCAAGTGCTTAATTAAAAAAGACTTTAATGTGTAGCACGATATGTTCGAACTAAAGGTTGAGCCCAAGGGCCGAAAAAGAGACTTTGCGGCCTAGTCCAATGCTAATAAGATAGATTACATTGGACTCCCGAGCGATCCCACCTACAAAGCTGGTCACGTTTTAGACTTGACTTTTTTAAATATCCCGTTTGCTCAAACGACAATTCGCTTCGATCTCTATTCGGGCTCAAACCACGAGACCTAAGTCACGACTATCCTTAGCCGAAGAGTCGTTCTTTTAAAGCGCTTCTAATACCGAGTACCGGACCAAGACCTCGAGAAATTCGCTTCGCTTGTAACGCTAAGCGTAAACCAACTCTTCGATCCGTAGACGATATATTCCACCGAGGAACTCGATCAGCTTGCGATCAGCTTAGCTACTGCTTTCAACTCTGCCTTAAAAGTTGCGAGACAGCCCGCCCGGGAAAGGCTGACGGCTGCATTATAGTAAACGGCAAACTGCTAGACAGCGTACAAGAAACACTTAGCAGCGCGCTCCGTAATATACGACGGAGAACCGACCTAAGAAACGCGAGACTAGCTCGCTACAGTCAAGAAAGCTAAAAGGGCTTATTAGACTTACGTAATCGACGGAGTGAAATCGGACTAAGACTTGTACAAGGTCATGAGCTAGCACAAGCTCACTCCGAACTTGAAATCGCCCCCTTTAATAGTCAACGACGAAGCTATCGAAGACATTAGAAAGAAAGCGGACGCGCTGCGAGAAGGCATCCTTAAACGGTTTAGCGCCGCCGACGACCTCGACTACGATCTATTCGCCAGCTAAGAAAGCACTGGCCGGCTCCCTTAAAATACTACGGTGTCATTAAAAGAAGTAGAGTCCTACGTGATCGAGGTAACAAGCACTTCACCCGGGACGGATAAGATCACCGTACGACTGCTTAAAGCATGCTAGCAACACGTCCATTACTTCTTCTATAGCTTCTTCAACAAGTGCCTAGCTCTTCACTATTTTCCGGATACGTAGAAGCTCGCCGAAGTCTCGATGATCTCTAAAGTAAAGAAAAAAAACAAGACCTTTATCCGCTCTTAACGACCGATTGCTCTGCTCTCGTGCATCTCTAAAGGACTAGAGCGCATCGTTGCGAAAAGAATTGCGTGGACTGCCCTTACTAACGACGTCTTTAGCTCACAACACGCGAGAGCCTTCCCACGGCGCTCTGCATTAGACCTCGCTTCGTGCTTAACACACGACATCGAGTCCGCACTTACAGCTAAATACCAAATTACTATAATCACTATAGACGTCTAAAGAGCCTTCGATGCGGTCTTGACCCGTCGCCTTTTTAAACGCATAACGGAGCAAAGCTAGCCGTACCCACTGCTCAAGCTAATAGAATCCTTTCTTTTAGACCGCAAGGTCAAGGTCCGATTAAAGAAAGAAATCACGGACACTTACGACGTAAAGTGCGACACTCCGCAAAGATCCCCGCTATCACCGGTGCTCTACATACTCTACTTAGCTAAGCTACTCAATTAAGACCGGACATTGCGCTTCGAGTACGCTAACGATATCTGCTTGTATCGCGTCAATCGCACCTTCGACCGGAACATCGCTATGCTTCGAGACGATGTCAATTCTATTATTAAGTAAAGTAACACTTACAAGATCGCTTTCGCTCCGAAGAAGATCGAGATAATGCACTTCTCTCGCAAGAAAAGCACGTATGCCCCCCTCTTCGTAATCGATACTATAACTATTCCGTGCATCATCACGGGTCCGAAGGACGAAGACACACTTGCGATACGATAGCTTAAGGTCTGGTTTAACTGCAAGCTGAAGTTCCGCCGACACGTCCGAGAACGGGCGGCTAAAGCTAAGAAAGTCGCCTAGCACATCCGCAGTCTCGCTAAGACAATCCACGGTCCTTTTGCGGCTTCACTGCGCAAGGCAGTTACTATTTGCGTGCTGCCCTCGGTGCTTTACGACACAAAAGCGTAGTACGCAAAGCGCTATCGCTTAATCTGCAAGTCCGAAAGACCAGAAGTTGTTAGCGCTCGGGTCGGAAGGATAATTAACCTTATTGATAAGACGATAACCCTCGCGGCGCGCGGAGTACTCTCGGTCTAAAGAACGATACTAACGGCAACGCTCTTTCGAGATGCCAGGCTCCCTTTCGGCACTGCGGCCTTAAAAGAAGCTAAAGCTAAGTTTGCAATAAGACTGAAGACGATAGACGACAAGCACCTATTAGTCAGCCGGATACCTTTGCGGATCCGACAACGCGATCGCGGCGCGAAGACTACTAAGATCCCCGAGACTAAGATCCAAAGACTAAAAACTCTCTTCTTAAACGTTCTCTGCCTTCGCTTCGTCCCTCCGCACTTCACATCGAAGAGCAGACGGGACCCGGCGGACGGCAAAACGAAGAAAGAAACTGCTGCCGCATTCGAAGCATAATAGCAACAGCTCCCGCTAAAAGACATCACGATCTTTTCAAACGGGTCAAAACAGTACGACCAAAGCAACCGACTAATAAGCTACGGGTACGTAGTCTATCGAAGACGATAAAAGACAAGCTACGAGTACGGCTCTATCAACGACTGCTCTTACGTCTTTAACGCAAAAGCGATAAGAGCATAGAAAAGCTTCGAACGAGTAGTGCACGCTTATCCGACAGCGAAACGGATCTAGCTTTGCATCGACAGCATATCAGTTATTTAATATCTTCGCGGAAATGCTTCCTTATCATCGCAATAAGCGTTCTTGAACGTCCAAAAGGTGATAAAGACTCGAGACGTGCGAATACGATAATCCTTAAAGCACATAAGCATTAAAAGGAACGAACGAGCGGACAAGCTTGCAGACCTAAAAGCAAGGAAACCGGACTAAGACATTAGTCTAGCATCGCAACTTACGATCAGCGGCATCCGCACACTCTTCCGCGATATACGAGATAGAGCACGAGAAGCTTAGTGGAGCGCAAGCTCTTTTAAGCTCTTACGCTCGTATCGGAAATAAAGCCTTCTATACTTAATCAAGCCCCTTTCGGAGCTAGAACTCTTACGACATGTCTTACACAGACTACTTGCGATCCGAACTACGTACGAAGACTTTACTTAGTACTATACTAAGTTCTAGCACTACGACGCTAACTTAAAGTGTGCTTGCGGCAAACGCAAGTCTCTTTTGCACATAGCCTTCTACCGATTCACGCAACGACGCTTCTTTTCTTAGCCTTACAAGACCTGACCGCGGACCCTTCCGAGCACGATCCCGGAAGCCTACGACTTCTTTAAAGGTCTCTTTAACAATCCGGCCGATTTTCAAGCCTTCTTGACCACCACGGAGTTCTACTTTAAGCATTGCACCCGATAAGGGTGCTACTTTGACTAACTAATACTGCTTCGATAAAGAGAACGGGGTACGCTCCGCTTTACTTAAGCTATAAAAGCTCGTCAGATCAACCGCGTCACGAGACTAAGACTTTAAGATAGCGTAGTGCGCTCCCGAAGGAATTCTCTCTAGCACTAATGTATTATATTAAGTTTTCTTTTAAAGTTTAAGCTTTCGTATTCACTTTTTCTTTTGTATTCGGCTGACCCCGGTCCGGCCTTGATTCTTGTCGCTACGCGACGTGAACAGCTCGCTTTTAACTAGCTACAGCAGTTTGTACATGCTTGACTCTCTCTTTTGTGGTTTTCCTTTGATAAAAAGTTTCTTTCTATATAATCTATCCTATCTATAAAAGAAGGGCGCATGCGACAGTAGCCCTCGCTACAACACTTTGAATTGCTTTCTAAGGCCTTCTTATATGTAACTCCTTAGCTTAACACGTCGCCGTACCCCATGGGAGGTCCCAGGGCGGCAGGCTTCGCCTGCTACCCGCCCGACGTAAATAAATACAACAATAACAACAACAGCAATACTAGGATCTTCAACTCGAGATTCGTGAATGAGGTTAAAGGAGCGACTACGGCGTCTCCTTTCGAGAAATCACGCCTAGTAATTCAAGCGTACTCGGACGAAGGAAAAACGGCAATCCTTACACAATCACCTACGGTCTAAAAGGCCAGCCAACGATTACTCATAGCGCTAGCACCAGTTTTGCTACCATTCGGAATCCGAGCCTACCTTCGTGACATCACACAAGCCTATACTCAATCAACTCACCTTTTAAATCGCTTAGTTCTAGCTCACTTACCGAAAGAGCTGAGAAACAAATACCCTTCCGGAACGATTATGGTGATCTGGAGAGCGCTATACGGGGTGCCTGAAGCTGGAACACATTGGTAGGCGACGTACTACGCTTATCACAAGGAAAGATTAAGCATAGTTACTAGCACTTTTGATCCTTGCCTTTTGCTTTCTACTTCAAGAAGGGACGATTTCGCGATTATCGGGCTCCAAACCGATGACACCTTCATCTTGGCCACAGATACTTTTGCCGCTAAAGAAGAGGACGAGTTGACCAAGGCAAAACTGGACTCTAAGTCAAGGGATAAGCTCTTAACGACCAAAGAACTCGCCTTCAATGGGGGAGTGTTAAGACAACACGCGTCCGACAACTCGATGTCCCTCTTGCAGAAAGGGCAAGGGCTGAAGCTCAAACTGGTCGGGAATAGCCTTAACTTTAAGGTAGAATACTTAGAGCAACGTGCCCGGGCTGCATATATTGCATCAGTATGCCAACCAAAAGCTTGTTTCGACCTCTCTACTGCTGCCCAACATCAGGAACCTTCTTTAGCAGACATCAAAAACCTGAATAAGCGAATCCAGTGGATGATTGACAATATGGATCGAGGCATTCGGTATATCTTTATTCCTTTAGGAAAAGCTAAGCTATTCGTGTTCGTCGATGGCTCTTTTGCAAACAACAAAGATTTGAGCTCTTAGATTGGATACACGATTATCTTAGCTACTAAGCAAGACACAGGGACCAATGAGATCGAATTGCAAGGCAACCTCGTCCACTACTCTTCGGTGAAGTGCTCCCGAGTCACCAAGAGCGTATTAGCTTCCGAGGTATATGGTATGGTAGCTGGAGTAGATATTGCAATTGCAATAGGTACTACGCTTGCAATGGTCACTAAACAACTTGGCCTACCTACCATCCTAGTAATCATCCTTACTGATTCTTACTCTCTTTATAAGTGCTTAGTGAAGCTTGGCACTACGAAAGAAAAGCGTCTTATGATCGACATCATGGCGCTCAGGCAATCTTACGAGAGAAGGGAGCTTACTAAGGTTCGATGGATTGCTAGGGAGCACAACACCGCCGATGCAATGACAAAGGGGACACCCAATAAGGCGCTAGAAACCTTTTTGGATACGAACAAGCTGAAGGTTAAATTGGAAGGTTGGGTTGAAAGAGAAAGCTGAGAAAGATTGTTTTCGGTGCTTCCTATTAAAGGAGCTACCTCAGCGTACGGAGTTTTTGAATTTTTCCCCCACTTTCATTTTACTTACCTTGCTACTAGCAAGAAAGAAAGACTGCGAGTGTTGGAACTAGCATTCAGCTTGGTTGACTACATTCAAATGAGTCAACTCAGTCAAACAAGTCAAGTCACGTGGATACCCGTTTGTACCTTCCGTTTGCATCGGTAGCTATAAGAAGCTACCACCTTACGTACTTAGGAATACATGCAATACCAACTGAACACACTCACACCTTGAATACGTATTCAACCTTGCATCACACCTGTGATACCAACAGAATCATATGCCAATCTTTTGTAATTGCAGTTCCGATTATGCATATAAAAGAATAGCGCTTAATGCTAGACCAACAGTCTAATGAAATGCTAAGTTTTTGATTAGCTAGTAAATTGTTTAATAGATAACGATCAATTTCCAGAATCCTATCGTCAAGGTCTCGCTTAATAGTTGAAGCACTAAAGAGCTTAAGATATAGGTTTTGTAATTCGCAAAGAGATTTCCAATCCGGATTATTAACTATTCGAAACGAGCTTCGCGTAAATAATATAACATTTAAAACACCTTTTCGAAATGCTGATTTTAAGTCTTGATGCGAAAGCGTTCTTCGTAATAAATGTGTCTATTAGATATTAGTTTTATTATTTATTAATTAGATTTACTAATCCGATTTACTAATCAGATTTACTAATCAAATTTACTAATCAGATTTACTAATCAAATTTACTAATCCGATTTACTAATCAGATTTACTAATCAGATTTATTAGATTTATTAACCGAATTTATAAATAAAAACAAACGTACTAAATTGCGTTAAAGAGATTTAGATCTTAATTGAGTTTGCCGAAGCTTTTGTTTTAGCCCACTTACGACGCGTTTACAAACATCCGTTTTCTAATAATCGACTAATGCTTTCGTTCTAAAAGCCTTTAGCTTCGGATGCTTTAAAGCTCGATCGCACTTTTTACAGCATACTACAGGCTCTCTTATTGATTTCTTAGCTGCTTAAACGAATCTAATCCATACAAAAGAAGTTTTCTTTCCATTCCAATCGATTCGCAAAAGATTTTGATTAGCCTCTTGTTATTGAGAATACTATAAGGTCTGTGACCACCAAGTATTAAAAGTCTCAATCTCTTTGACGTTCCAAATATAATATTAATTAAAACATCCAATAGTTGCTGATAGTACTAAGCCAAAGAAACTAATTGTAAAGCTTTCGAACTCTTAATTTTGAAATGGATCGGTATCTTCGTAAGTAGTTAAAGTAATTTAAAATGAAAACGAATCAGTAGCTTAAGAAAACATGTTTAAATTCTAGCGAATTTGCTATTAAACTATTGATTTGAACTTATATATCAACGTCTTATATACTTGAATATTGTATAACATTATTTTATGATTTAAATATATTTTATTAAATTAGTTTATTTTTAAAAAAGGTTTTGCTTACGCTTAATTCTTTTTAAGCAGCATTCTTGCGAGCGTTAAGTTTTAACTAGCAGTTTTTTTTTTTATCTTTTCATTTCTTTTTATTTCCTTTTTATTAAAGCTTAATTATAATTATATCTTTTAACACTTTTAAGCTCTTTTTATTTAGGTTGACTATTACGAACAACCTTCTTATATATAAACCTCAATGTCGGTATATCTATATCGACCTTAGCTAGCTAATAGTATTTAAAAGAGTTTACGGGCCATTTAATATGCCTCGCTCAGCATATCACACCAGTCAAAGGACCTTTAACTTAACTAGTAAACTTATTAGTTAGCTAGTGCGCGTGATTCCTTCTAATCATATAGAAAGAATCAGCTCCTTTAAATTTTAAAAAGCAATTAAAATTCAGATACTTTTACAACCGAGTGTTTTGCAATTGCAAATACTTTGACGACCGTTACGAAGTTACGAATATATTCTTTAATCGCTTAAAAGGAATCCAATACTCAGTTTTTTTCAACTTTTACTTTCGATAATTATTAATTTCAAATTCAAATAATGATTTTATAATCTTCTTAAGCTTTATATGATCCTTTCGCTTTTTTATAAATTCTTTAAATAATCGCTTAAGGTCGTTATAACAAGTACCTACTTAAATTTATTAAAGTTTAATTAGTATACAAGGATAAGGTGCTTATAGAAATCTTAATTTAAATATAATCTTTGCAGCTTTCTTTTCGGCTGCTGCTATACGGTAAATAAAATTAATATAATCTGATAAATATTAAAAATAAAAGCATTTAATTAAAAATTTATTATATAAAACGATAGAACACTTTATAATCGTATTAGCTTATAATTATATCTACAAGCTCGAATATCTATTATAGCTAAAGAATAAATAAAAGAAATTCATATTTTAACGGACGCTTGCCGATTTATTTATAAGTGCCGTTTTATTATCTATATATTAATTAAGTTATTAATTTATTAAGGATTGTAAACCAACCAAACTCGATCCTTACCGAAGTAGATAATAAAACTTATTATTCCTTTTCTATTAGACGAACGAACGGTCGAAACGCTCGATATGCAGTAGAAATGCTAAACGAAAAAGAGCGTAATCGTGGTTAGTTAATTAAAATAGACGAATATCGAGTTAAGCGGTTTTTAAATAACGGCTATAAAATTAAGCTATCTATTGAATAGATCAGTAAAAACGAACATAACGACGGATATCATAGAATTAGTATTATTAGCGGGCAAAAGACTTTTTATATACAAAAAAAAAGTATCGCAAGAAAAGAAAGTAATAAATTCGATAGCTTGCGAAGGCCTTTTGAATTTCATTATTATAAATTAATAGATAAGTTTATATAAATAGTTTTAAAATCGTTATTATATTAAATAAAATATATATATAATTAACTTTAAATATAATTCATAAATTTAAATATTAAAATAATTTATTAATATATTTATATCGATTTTAAATACAGCAAGTCGGTCAATTCTTTTTATTCAAAACTTCAAGATGTGACGACCTTAAGCGATTACTTAAAAGAACTTACGAGAGCGCGAGGGTTTATATAAAAGCTCAAGAGAATCTCAAAGTAATAATTTAAAATCAACAATTACCGAGTGTAAAGGTCGAAAGTAGCTAAGGTCTATATATACGAAGGTAGAAGCGCTAAGGACTCGTGAACCATAGTTTATAAGTCAAAAGCGAGGAATAAAAGAATACGAAAAATACGAAAGAAAAAATAAAAGAAGTAGCTTAGCGCATATAAAGTGCGTCTAAAAGACTTGTAACGACTTTAAGCGATTACTTAAAAGAACTCACGGGAGCGCGGGGTTCACATAAAAGCTTAAGAGAATCTCAAAGTAATAACTTAGAATCAACAACTACTAAGTGTAAAGGTCGAAAGTAGCTAAGGTCTATATACACGAAAGTAAAAGCGCCAAAGACTCGTAAACCATAGTTCATAAGTCAAAAGCGAGGAATAAAAGAATACGAAGAATGCGAAGGAAAAAAAGAAAGAAGTAGCTTAGCGCATGTAAGGTGCGTCCAAGAGACCTAGCGTGTCGTCACAAGACCTAGCGTATCGTTACACAAGAAACCGACGATTAGTAAATGTGATTAGTAAATATAATTAATAAATATGATTAGTAAATATGATTAGTAAATATGATTAATAAATATAATTAGTAAATATAATAAGTAAATATAATTAATAAGTATTATTAATAAATATAATTAATAAATAAAATAAATAGAAGTATTTTTATAGAATACAAAATTTGTAATTAATCGTGAATTCTATTCTACATAAACTTAAGCATTGAGTTTAAGAATGATCTCAATTCCGTATCGCTATCCTTAACGCCGTAAAACAACTCCGGAGCTAGCTCGTCTTTTTTCCAAATCAATTACATAACGCGTTGAAATAAAATAAGATCGCAATTAGCTTTTTCAAATTCAACATTCTTTTCGAATCTTTTCATATTCCACCAAGCGGCTAGACTCGGCAATTCGTATTCAATCTCATCGGTATTTACTCTAATTTTAACTCGCTAATACTTCTTTTCATCAAAGGAAAAGTAGACGTAAAGAAGCTTGATTGGATAAAGACTAAAAGTTATAATATTAGTTCAGTTGATTAAAAGCATAATAAAATAAATTCTTACTTAGTTCGTTTTGAAACCGTGCTTGCCAAGTCCTAAGCCATCAATTCAAAGAAAGCTTCCTTACTCTTTAAATTAACAGCTCAGCACTTCTTTATCAAAGACCGCGCTACACTTTGCTAATAGCGACGAAATTGCTAAACGGTCATCATATAGCGTGACTTTATATTATTAGCAAAATATAAATATTTAAATAAAATAAATGCTTACTCATGCGTGCTAACGTGCTAATTGCCGAGTGACCTTCTCTATCTTTTCATCGGTAATCGAGACGTATCCATCGCGAAGTATATTATTATTTTCTTCTTCGTCTTTTCGCAAATTAAATTCTTTATAAACCTCTTCGTTTGAATTAAATGCTTTATTAACCTAATCGCTATTCAAGTATTTTCTATCATTGAATCTAATTGTAAAAAAAGCGGCTTGCATAATAAGATTATCCGCGTAAATACCTCGATTCTTTCTAAAATCGATTAGTAAATTGCTTAGTAAATCAAAGAAAAGAAAAAGTACCGTTCATTTATAAGATTCTTTCGCATTTCGGCCTATCGAGTTTTCCTTTTAGCTTTTAATGCTTAAGAATATTCTAGGGTTTGTTTCTAAATTGCAGAAAGCTGATTAGCGGCCGCTTGATCTCGTCTTTTAACTTTTCGAAGCTCATCTGCTTAAGGATCTTGTTTCAGCTTTGCTATACGAGCATTAGCCCTTATCGTATAAGGATTGGTTAATAATTAGCTTCTCTTTGACCTTCTTCTTTAAGAAAAATTAATAAATTAATAAAGGTTAGAATACTACGTAAAAAAGATACTTACTTTGCGCTTGCCAAGGTTTCCTAGCACCGGATTGCTTGCCGTTACGATTGCCGTCGTATCGGCCGCATTCTAAGAAAGACGTTTTTAATTAGTAAATAGATTAGTAAATAAGAAAATGATTCTTATTACAGATTTTTCAATCCCTTCTATCAAATCAAGCTGATCTGTATTTGCAATAATACCTTCTATCGAATCAAGCTGATAAGCGGCTATATTGAATAGTATTATAAAGAAGCTAAACGTTGAAAGTAATTGTTTAAGGTAAAATCAAAGGTAGTAGAATAAAGGTGTTAAGATTAAAAGTGAACTCGTATATTATATTTTTAAAATATCTTAGCGCGGCCGCTAGTGAATTCACGAAGTGATAAGGCAGCCGCAGCTAAGATAAGGCGGCCGCCTCGCGCAATTTTTACCTTATAAAGTAAAGTCTGATTCCTTTCTACTATTACTTAATAATCAATTACAACTATCGCTTTCCTATTTGCTACGCTTTTGAATACAACGCTATTCATTGCTTTGTAAGGTCGTCCTTTTCTTGTTTAAAATTATTAACTTACTGATCGTAAACTAGATTATCGCGATCAGGTCCTTTTATTAATACTTTCAAATAGCCTTTCTATCAAACGAACTTTTGCTTTCGGACCGACCTCTTTTTACCGATATACTAAGCACTACGGCTAAAAGAGATAACGCAAGCCAAGATAAGTTAATTAATAAAGCAATTGAGAATCAAGCGATTAAGGGTCAAGCGGCTGAAAGTCAGGCGGCTAAGGGTCAGGCGGCTGAAGGTCAAGCGGCTGAGGGTCAAGCAGATAAGGACGAAGTACAAGAAGGTAAAGCAGATACAATACGCGGCGAAAGCGTAAAAAAAGAAAACTTAAATTTGCAAAGTAAATAAAGTAAGTTTATATTTAATTAATCGGAGTACTACTAATACTTTTTCAGTTACTTTGCTTAACGCAAATCCTTATCTTCAGTCTAGCAAAGCTCAATTAGCTACAGATGCGCTAGACCTTACTTTTGCTAAGCGCTGCGCTATTACAACTCGACAGCTATCCGGTTAGTATTTAATTAGTAAATTAATTAGTAAATCAATTGCAAATAGCTGACAAGCATTTATAGAAATTCTTGACCTTACTTTTGCTAAGCGCCGCGCTATTACAACTCGACAGCCATCCGGTTAGTATTTGATTAGTAAATTAATTAGTAAATCAATTGCAAATAGCTAATAAGTATTTACAAAAATTCTTGAAACCTCGCGCGGTATTGCAAGTCTATAACAAAGAACCGATTTATCCTCGTCCTTTTTTCGCCGAATTTCTTAAGGTTAAGCTAATAAGTATTAATTACTTTATTAATTAATAATTGCTAATTTCTATTATTTTAGGTGACGCTTTTTAAATACCAACAAACTCTCGCGCAAATACAGACTAGCACTTATCATCTCTTAGACTTCGATCCGGTAATGTTTTTGACTTATAATTAGTAAATATTTATTAATCAAATTTTTCTTTAGCAAACGCAGTCAAATTTACTCCAGCTATTCAATCCGAAATGAACAAAAGCATCGTTCTTAATAATACTAGCATAAGTACTAACAGCTTTCAATAAGTTTAATCTTTTTAAACTTTTTTCTTTCGTTCGCTAATTGTTTTAGAACTGCTTTAAAAGCAATACAATAATCGACGAGCTAAGCGAGTGCATCAGCTCAGCTTTAAAACGAAGATCCGTCTTACGACTTAAGTGCTAGAAACAATTCTTTTGCAGCTGCTGAACTTTCTTTTGCTTCTACTAGCAATCGCACTAAAAAAGCTTTCGCGCAAAAAGCTCTTAAAAGGTCTCTTACTGTCCCGGGCCTAATTATAGCTACAAAAACCGCGACGAGGACGATGCTTTATAATGATATAGATAAAGAAGAGCAAAGCGATGATAAAGAAAACTCAAGTGAAAATGATATTCCTCTTTTTTAACACAAAAGAGCTAAAAAATCACTCTCGACGGCTAAAGCTGCTCGCTCCGTTCCATCAGCTAGCAAATCACCTTCGGCAGCTAAAACTTCTTTTCGTTAAAAATCTAAAAAAGGCAAGTATCTTAAGAAGTCTGCAATTGTTACGAAAAAAGGAAGTCTAAGCTAACGAAAGCGCCGTCGCTACAAGCTAAGAAGTAAGTTTAATCAATTAATAAATTGATTCTCAAGTACAATTATTGATTTATATAGCTATTGCGTTAAGAAAGATCCGACGATATTAAAAAAGCACCGAGCTTCTTATTAAAAAGACTCCTTTCTAGCGTCTTGTTCGAAAGATTACTTACGATTTTAAACAAGACTTTAAATTTCAAAGCGGTGCTTTAAAATGTTTATAAAAAGCTTTAAAGGCATTCCTCGTAAAAGAGTTTGAAAGTAAGTACTTATATATTTATTTATTAATCGATTTACTAATCGATTTACTAATCGATTTACTAATCACTTTTAGTAACGAACTTATGTGCTATTCACGCTAAACGAGTAACGATTCAAAACAAAGATATAACGTTGGTTAAGAAATTGCGGGAAATCATAATTAAAAGTTTTGTTTAGTAATTTTAGTTTATTATAATGTAATGCAATGTAATTGTAAAGTATAACATATATGATTAATAAATATAATAAATAAATATAATAATTAAGTAAAATTAATAAATATTCGTAAATTTGTTTTATTTTTAACGGCCTTACATATATTATTTTTAGCTGTCCCACTTTAAACCCATAAGGTTTCCCTATCTCCCGTAAGGAATTTGACTTAAAAAAATCCTCCTTATAGGGTTTAAAAAAAAAAGTCCCCCATCGGCCAAGACCCTATGG
Source organism: Drepanopeziza brunnea f. sp. 'multigermtubi' (assembly GCF_022702325.1). Classification (NCBI taxonomy): domain Eukaryota; kingdom Fungi; phylum Ascomycota; class Leotiomycetes; order Helotiales; family Drepanopezizaceae; genus Drepanopeziza; species Drepanopeziza brunnea. The sequence goes on along the minus strand of NW_027094078.1, from coordinate 1,774,398 downwards.
GGGGAATGGGGAGGAAAACCCCATAGGGCCCCCACCCTATGGAGCAGCCTACGATGATCTTTAAAGTAAAAAAAAAAGATAAAACTTTTATCCGCTTTTAACGATCGATTGCTTTGCTTTCGTGCATCTTTAAAGGACTAGAGCGCATCGTTGCGAAAAGAATTGCGTAAACTGCTTTTATTAACGACGTCTTTAGCTTATAGCACGCGGGAGCTTTTTTACGGCGCTTTATATTAGACTTCGCTTCGTGCTTAATATACGATATCGAGTTCGCATTTGCAACTAAATATTAAGTTATTATAATCATTATAAACGTTTAAAAAGCCTTCGATGCGGTCTTGACCCGTCGCTTTTTTAAACGCATAACGAAGCAAAGCTAGCCGTACTTATTATTTAAGTTAATAGAATCTTTTCTTTTAAACCGCAAAGTCAAGGTCCGATTAAAAAAAAAAATCACGGATACTTACGACGTAAAATGCGGCACTCCGCAAAGATCTTCGTTATTACTAGTGCTTTATATGCTTTACTTAACCGAGCTACTTAATTAAGACCGGATATTGCGCTTCGAATACGCTAACGATATCTGCTTATATCGCGTCAATCGCACTCTCGACCGGAACATCGCTATGCTTCGAAACGATATCAATTCTATTATTATTGGATTGCTTCCAAGCGATTAGGAATATATATATATTCGTAAGGTCGTAACGGTCGTCAAAGTACTTGCAATTGCAAAACACTCGGTTGATAAGGTATCTGAATTCTGTCTGCTCCCTAAGGCTCAAGGGAGCTGATTCCTTCTATATGATTAAAAGGAATCACGTGTACTAGCTAGCTAATAGGTTTACTAGTCAAGTTAAGGGTCCCTTAACTACTGACATGCTAAGCGAAGCATGCTAAGTAGCCCGTGAACTATAATTTACGAGTGAGTTCCTTAATTATTACTACTACTACTATTATTAGCTAAGGTCGATATAAAGATACCGATACCGGCAACTTTCTTTTTAGCAAGCAGTGCTTTGCTAACTATTATATCGACCGAAAAAAAAAAGAAGGTAATCAAGCAAAAGTAATCAAATAAATAAAAGAAACACAATTTCTTTTCTCTTTCTTTTATAGCGGCCTTTTTACTCATCTATCTATTTGCACTTTTAAAGTATTAATCAGAATTAGCTTTTGCAAAAAAGTGTTAGCTTCGATTTTAATTATAGCGTTAGCAAAGTTGGATTTGCTTTCGATTTAACGTATCTTAAAGAGCTTTCGCTTTTCGTATGACTCCCGAATAGCTATAATATCGATTATAAAGCGCTTTTTCTTAATAGTTCTTAGCTTTACTATGCACTCGTAAAGCGAGTAAGAGTTAGTATACACAATTACAAAGAAATTAAAGATTCTTAGCTAAGCTATAATTTAAGCAAAAGTAATCGATATAGCAATAGCTATATCGATACTTAAAAATATAGCGTATAGCTTAAAAGCTAATACCGCTTTTGTCATTCTTTTGCACTTTTGTAACACTTAATAAAAGATGTTATCCGTTAAAATGAACTCGTTTTTACTTACGTAAGCTTTATTATTAAAGATAGCTACGAAACCGATTTAAGAGCTAAGGTTAGCGTTATTAGCAAACGCTTCGTTTACGAATACGAAAAGCTTCGCCGTTTTTAAATCTAAAAGCACGTAATAGATCTTTCGAATTAAGTAATCGATCAGCTATTAGATCACTTTATTAAGGGCCTTATAATTTTCGTCTTTCGGTTCTTAATATTAAGCAGCTATCGATAAAGCGCAAAATGCTTTTAAGTAGCAAATAGTAGCTAAATACGCTTTTCGAGCACGTTGCTTTAAGTACTTTTTAGCTCGTATAATTAAATCGAGCTTGATTATTGCAAGCCTTTCACTTTGCTTTTTTTGCTTAACTAATAATCCGAACCCGTCTCTATTTAAAGATAGCTTGCATCTATTGAAAATCATCGGTTTAGCGTATATAAAAATCTTTATTTCTTTGCTCTTTAGCTTAGATTTGATTAGCTCCTTCTTTTCTTTTGCTTTTATAATTAGATTAATAATTATAAAAATATTATCCGTTTATAAAGCAGCTATTCTTAATTGATTTTTATTAATTGATATAAAAAGGCAAGAATCAAAGCTCGATTGCTTTATCTCGAAGTTGTTTGTAAAATGCTTTAAAAAACGCTTATATTAATGCGTTTTTGCTTCGAAGATTTTATATAAAAAGCTAATTATAAGAAACAAAGTGTTAAAAAAAAATCGATAAATGATCTCTTTAAATAATCGTACGACGATTATTCGGATAAGCTTCGTGCTTAATTAAATGTAAGCTTAAATGATATCTTTGCTATAAACTTAATACTCGTAGTCTTTTATTAAAAAAAAAGCTAAAGCATAGCAAAGTCTTTAGCTCGCTCGTTGCATCGTAAATGACTTAGTAAGTACTTTCGTTTTGCTTTTGTTTTAAAAAGCTTAGACTATTATACGAGACTTCTTGTATAGCGTAAGTGTTCTTTTGCTTTTAATTTTATTAACAAACTTAAATTTAAAGATTTTAGCGTTTTTAGCACGTAGATCAATGCTCGAGATCATTTAAAAGATGCTTTAAGCTATTAATCTTGTTAATTCTTTTGCTTTAAACTTTTAAAACGGTGCTTCAGAGCTTTTAATAATTCCTTCGACTCGTAGCTTGATTAAGAGCTTATAGTCTCGGCGTTTTTATCGGTAACAAACACTTCAGAGTCTTTAATAAATAAAACGTAAGAATCGCTTTCTTTTTCGTCGAGCACGATCGAAATGTTAAGATCGTATTTTTAATAAGGTATTTAGATTATTAATATTATTAGTTTTTAAGAATTGATAAATTAAAAGTTAAAAAAGTTGTTTGCTGATTTTAGCGAGCTTCTTAGATTAAGCGATCTTAATAGATTAAGCGAATGTTAAAGTTTAAGCGAATTTCGTATTTCTAGCTTTTTTTCGCTTTCGCTTTAATCTTTTTTTACTTCTTCTTTTACTTTTATTTTAAGTACTTGCAACTCTTTTAATAGCTTTTTAACTTTAAAATAATAAGGTTTTATTAAAGTTGATTTAAATTCCGTAAGCTTCGGACATGCTATTATATACGTATGCTTTTGCTTGTTAAGCAGCTAAAAAAGGCTTTTTTATCTTTGATTTTCTCGTTACACGAGTACTCGTAAATTAATAAAAAGGTTTAAAGTATGCTCCGTAATTAATCTATTCTTCTTTTTAAATGCGTCTTTAACTTGCTTCGTTGCGTAGCATTTTCGTACTTCCTTTATAGCCTTGTTAATAGCAGTAATACGCTTTTAAATAAACGCGGCAAGTCGATCTTATTCCGTTAGCTTTAATAAGGTTTTAAAAACGAAAAGTATAAGAACCAAGCTATTAAGTCTAGCTATATCGTTAATAGCTTTAATAGCTATTTAAAGCCGGTCCTTTCTTAAAGCCTTTAGAAGCTCTTTTATAACGATCTTAAAAGCGCGTCGCATAAAGACGTAATAGCGTTCTACTAGCTCGACGCTATAATAAGCTTTTATAAGCATCTGCTTCGAAGTGCTTTTAATACTTTTAAAGTACCTTCGAAACGTCGTTAAATTAAAATTGGTTTCGAGATCGTGCATTACGTTTATAAAAGGCTCGACGTAAGTATTAACTTAATATCGATTGAATCTTTTAAGTAAATGCTATGCGGACATGCTTTTAAAGAAAGTAGCGGCTTGAAAATTAATAAAGTCGTAAACGACGTACAATACGTTTTTACTGTTTAAGTGCATTATATCGACGTATACCGTGTTATTAAAATTAATATTATCTTTAAGTTTGATATTAAACCTCTTCGAAAAACGTTCGAATACTTAATAATAATAGCAAAACTTTTAGATATTATAAAGCAAATCTCGTTTAAATTCGTGCTCGGCCTTCTTAAGAACGGCAGCAAATCGACTTGCTAAAAGGTGGCTAAAACGCTTATAAATAATCTTTAATTGCTTTTTCGTAAAATAGCAATAAACAATCTCGCTTTCGGTGTTATAATAAGTAGCAGCGTATTCTTTACTTAATAGCATTTATACGTGCTTAAACATCTTTATTATTAGTATTTCTTTTTTCTTTTAGATTAATACGTTTCGCAAATTATCTAAGATCACTTTATGCTTGTTTATATTAATTAATAAAAATAAAAAGAGTACGTCGCTTTTTATAACGTAGAACTCTACTTGACTTAAAAGAGTACTTAAAGTAATTGCTTTAATAAAAGTAGCAAAGCCGATCTCGTATTTAACGGACTTTTCTTTTGCTCGGAATATATTTAATTAAATTTCGAAATACTTTTTTTAAAATGCTCGTAATTAAAGCAAGCTAGCGGTAAAGAAATTAGCTGCTCCGCTATTAATCATAAAGCTTATAAACACGTTTTTAAAGTACTTAAAAGCTATATAAGTCTTTGCTTTGCTCGCGAGCATACGCGGATTTTACTCGAGTATCTTTTAAGTCTTTACTTAGCTAGTAAAAGCGTAAAATGCCGTTTAAATCTCTAGTTATTTATATACTTCGTTAGCGTTAAAAGTGTTATAAGTAATTATAAAACCTTCCGATATATTAGCGTAGCTGCTCGATTCGAGCGGCTCGTTTAATAAGCTTGCGATAAATTAATCGAATTCTTCCGTAGATATAAGTAGCAAGCTTTTAATCGATGCTACGTATTAAGAGAATTTGCTTTTCGTCACCTTTTTTGCGTCTTTAAAAGCTTAGAACTTAGCGACGGATGCTTTTCTTTCGTCGAAAGTATAATTAATGCTTTAGCAATCTAGCTTTTTGCAAACAAAACACTTTTTCTTACTTTTAATAGCCTTAGCAGCTTTCTTACTTCCGAAGTATTAGCGGTTTTAAATAAAGCATTCGTATTTTTCGTTTAAATCGGAGTTAGCTTTTAAAGTATTATAAGAGCAAGTGTAATCGTGTAGCTCGCTAAAGCTCGCGTAAGCTTTAGCTTTAGCGAAAGGTCGAAAAGTTTTATTAGCAAACGCAATTGCTCGACGAATATTAATAATTATCGCGATAAAAGTAAAAGCAAAGTTCATTCGTGCAATCGTAGTTTTTAATACGTTTTTATAAGCTAAATATAGCTTATTAGCAAGACTTCGATCATCTTTTAAACTTAGTCGTAAAGAGCTTTAAATCCTTTTAAGCTCTTTAGCGAGCTTCTCGAAGCACTCGCTAAGCGAAGTCCTTAGATTCTTTTTCTTAATTAAATTTAACGAAATTTCTTTTTAGCGATCGTATTTTGCTTATCACCGATAATCAATCTCGAAGTAATCTTTTATTGCAATAGCGTTTGCTTTGAAAGTCGGAAGCCTAGCTTTAATAACGTGATTATAATAAAAGGTTATAGCTTCTTTTATAAGCATAATCGAAAACGCCGCTAAGTAATCGTCGGAGGTCAAACCGTATCGACTTGCTTAATTAATAAAAATCCTTAATTGAGTTTTAAAGTCATCGTCGGGAAAGCTTCGCGCGAACAAAGCCAACTCTTTTGCTCTCGAGTAAAGGTTTATCGCTTTTAGCTTAAGGAAATCGTTTCCGTTATCATTAAAGGCGCTTAAAGTGCTATACGCAAGTGTGCTTTGCTTAGCTAATAATCTGATCGGTAAAAGATTACCGATATAATTGCTAATGGTCCGTCCTTTTCTAAAGTCTTTAAAAAGCTTATTTCCAAATCCGAAGTCTTTTAAAAGTCCGTTTCCGAATCTCTTTAATAGTCTAAAAGGCCCGTTCTTATCTTTTCCGTATCCGTAGCCTCGATCTCTTTGCTAATCTCTCTCGTTTCTTTTTCGTCGGTCATCGTCAAGATCGTTAAAGCCATTTAGATTACTAGCTAAGGCTTTAACTTAATGATATCCGTACTTTTAAGCGCGTTCTTAGCGATTATTATACTTTTAGTATCTTTCTTATCGATACGTAGCTCATTAAAGAATCTAAAAAGCTTGTCGGTACGTCCGAGGGTGCTAGATCCCCCTTTCGGGTTGCTGAATTCTTCTTTCGGGTTGCTAAGGTTAAGCATAGAAATCTACACGCTGTTTTTAGTAAGAGCTGATTTTGTCCGGAATGCTTTCAGGTTTTAACGGGTCTTCTTTTAGCGTATAGCTGCTATTGCTTCGCGTATTATCAAGCTCGATTATGTTTTCGAGGCCGTTATTGTTGCTACTCGATCTTGGCTTTTAGGAAACCCGGTTATAGCTTTTAAGAAAAGGGTTTAAAGGCCGCTAAGGCGATTTTGGCTCTTGTTATATGATTGGCGTATTGCGTAGCGATTATTAAATTAAGGATAAGTACGTTAAAGTGCTTCGTCGTAGCTTTTCGTTAGATTGTATAGCGTAAGTATCGGTATTTCTATATCGACCTTAGCTAATAGTAGTAGTAGTAGTAGTAGTTAGGGAACTCACCCGTGAACCATGGTTCACGGGCCACTTAGCATGCCTCGCTTAACATGTCAGCAGTCAAAGGACCCTTAACTTGACTAGTAAAACTATTAGCTAGCTAATACACGTGATTCCTTTTAATTATATAGAAAAAATCAGCTCTTTTAAGCTTTAAAGAGCAAACAGAATTCAAATATCTTATCAACCGAGTATTTTGCAATTGCAAGTACTTTAACGACTTTACAAAGTTACGAATATATTTTCAATCGCTTAAAAGCAATCTAATACTAATTAATAGTTGATTTACTATTAAATGATCAATTATAAAAAAGCTAAGAATACTTTATAACGAAGATACTTTTCATTACAATACCTTTTTCTTTTTATAACGGAAAAGCGATTCCGTATTAAGTCGCTTTTTATATTATCGATTTTCTTTATCTTTATAAAAAAGTGATTCCGAATTAAGTCACTTTTAAAATAATAACTTTAACGCTATAAAAGACGCATCTGCTATATATAGCACTTTAATTAAATTTAAATCGACTTATATATATATAAATAACAACTATAATCGATCGAGCAACTAGACTTTTAAGTAAAGAGTCTAGCCGATAAAAAGCAGTAAAGTATTATACTTTTCGAATCTCTTTACTACTTACGGAACCTTTAGTTATTTAGTTAAAAGGACTATTATACTTAAGACTCTTAAGCTTTTCGAAAAAACTAAACGACGAAATATCGAGCATCTTATTTGACTTAAACGAGCTATTATACGCAAAGCTAGATAATAAGATTACGGCTCGAGCAATAATAAAAGACTTCTTAAATACGAAATGTAAAAAGCTAAAAGATTACGACTTATAAAGCTTGTTCCGGCACGCTTTCTTACGCTAAAATTAAACGAGCTTTACGATAACGAAAGATAATACGAAACGAAGCTTTAAGTTTACTACTTTTATTAGCTTTAAAGAACATTTGCTATTTAAAAGCGTATAATGCTTTTTAAAGCAAAAAGGCTACGCTAATAAGATGGTTAAGCTTTTAAACGACGAGCAGCAGCATTAATAGACTTACGAAGAAATAAAAAAGCAATAAGCAATACTTTTAAGCTTCGATTTAAAATAAACCGCCGAAAACTTTACGGACGACGAAGATATTATACTTTAACTTCTTTTACTTTCGCGAAGTTTAAAAAAGAAAGAAAAAGAGACTTTAAATAAGAAAAAAGAAAAAAAAGAAATCTAAAAATTGCGAAAAGAATTTTTAAAAAAGAAAAGAAATATAAAACGAAATATAAAAGCTATAGCAAAGTAAATAGCGGAATTACGAACTTACGTTATATAATTTAATAAAAGGCTACGACGAAGCACTTTAGCGTATTCGACGCTTTTAATTTATTAATCGCTACGTAATACGCTAATCATATAAGAAGAGTTAAAATCATTTTAACGGCTTTTAAACCCTTTTTTTAAAAGCTATAACCGAGTTTTTTAAAAATTAAGATTAAGTAGCAATAATAACGGCTTCGAAAATATAATCGGATTTAATAATACGCAAAGCAATAGCAGCTATACGTTAAAAAAAGACTTATTAAAACTTAAAAGCATTCCGGACAAAATCAGCTTTTATTAAAGACAGCGTATAGATTTCCGTGCTTAACCTTAACAACTCGAAAAAAGGATTTAACACTTTTAAACGTACCGATAAGCTTTTTAGATCTTTTAATAAGCTACGTATCGATAAGAAAAATATTAAAAGTATAAGAATCGTTAAAAGCGCGCTTAAAAGTACGAATACTATCGAGTTAAAGCTTTAACCGGTAACTCGAATAGCTTTAACGATTTTAACGATGATCGACGAAAAAAGAACGAAAAAGATTAATAAAGAGATCGAAGCTATAAGTACAAAAGAAGTAAGAACGGCTTTCTTAAACTATTAAAAGGATTCGGAAACGGACTTTTAAAAGATTTCGGATTCGGAAATAAGCTTTTTAAAAACTTTAAAAAAAGACGGATTATTAGCAATTATATCGATAACTTTTTACTGATCAAACTATTAGCTAAGCATAGCATACTTGCGTACGGCACTTTAAACGCTTTTAACGATGATAAAAATGATTTCTTTAAATTAAAAACAATAAACCTTTACTTAAAAGCGAAAGAATTAACTTTATTCGCGCGAAGCTTTTTTAAAAAGCTAAAGTATTTAAGATTCGACGATAACTTTAAAACTTAATTAAAGATTTTTATTAATTAAGCAAATCGATACGGTTTAACTTTCGACGATTACTTAACGGCGTTTCCGATTATGCTTATAAAAAAAGCTATAACCTTTTATTATAATTACGTTATTAAAGCTAAGCTTCCGACTTTTAAAGCAAACGCTATTGCAATAAAAAACTATTTCGAAATTGATTACCGGCGGCAAGCAAAATACGATCGTTAAAAAAAAATTTCGTTAGATTTAATTAAAAAAGAAAATTTAAAAACTTCGCTTAACGAGTGCTTCGAAAAGCTCGCTAAAAAGCTTAAAAGGATTTAAAGCTTTTTACGATTAAGTTTAAAAGATAATCGAAGTCTTGTTAATAAGTTATATTTAGCTTATAAAAACGTATTAAAGATTACGATTATACGAATGAACTTTGCTTTTACTTTTATTACGGTAATTATTAATATTCGTCGAGCAATTGCGTTTACTATTAAGACTTCTTAACTTTTCGCTAAAGCTAAAGCTTACGTAAGCTTTAGCGAGCTACACGATCATACTTGCTTTTATAACATTTTAAAAGCTGACTTCGATTTAAACGAAAAATACGAATGCTTTATTTAAAACCGTTAATACTTCGAAAATAAAAAAGCTATTAAAGCTATTAAAAGTAAGAAAAAGTGTTTTATTTGCAAAAAGTTAAGTTGTTAAAGCATTAACTACACTTTCGATAAAAAAAAAGCATCCGTCGCTAAGTTCTAAGCTTTTAAAGACGTAAAAAGAATAACGAAAAGCAAATTCTTTTAATACGTAATATCAATTGAAAGCTTATTACTTGTATTTACGAAAGAATTCGATTAGTTTATCGCAAGCTTATTAAACGAGCCGTTCGAATCGAGCAATCATACTAATATATCGGAAAGTTTTATAATTACTTATAACACTTTTAACGCTAACGAAGTATACAAATAGTTAAAGATTCAAACGGCATTTTACGCTTTTACTAGCTAAGTAAAGACTTAAAAGATGCTCGAGCAAAATCCGCGTATGCTCGCGGATAAAGCAAAGATTTATATAGCTTTTAAATACTTTAAAAACGTATTTATAAGCTTTATAATTAATAGCGGAGCAGCTAATTTCTTTACCGCTAGCTTGCTTTAACTACGAGCACTTTAAAAAAAGTACTTCGAAGTTTAATTAAATACATTTCGAATAAAAAAAAAGTCCGTTAAATACGAAATCGGCTTTACTATTTTTATTAAAGCAGTTATTTTAAATACTCTTTTAAATCAAATAGAGTTCTACGTTATAAAAAGCGACGTACTTTTCTTATTCTTATTAGCTAATATAAATAAGCATAAAGTAATTTTAAATGACTTGCGGAACGTATTAATCTAAAAGAAAAAAGAAATATTAATAATAAAGATATTTAAACACGTATAAATGCTATTAAGTAAAAAGCACGCTACTACTTATTATAACATCGAAAGCGAGACCGTCTATTACTACTTTACGAAAAAGCAATTAAAAACTATTTATAAGCGTTTTAGCTACTTTTTAACAAGTCGATTTGCTGCCGTTTTTAAAAAGGCCGAGCACGAATTCAAACGAGATTTACTTTATAATATTTAAAAGTTTTGCTATTATTATTAAGTATTCGAACGTTCTTTAAAAAAGTTTAATATTAGATTCAAAGATAATACTAACTTTAATAACACGGTATACGTCGATGTAATACACTTAAACGGCAAGAACGTATTGCACGTCGTTTGCGACTTTATTAATTTTCAAACCGCTACTTTTTTTAAAAGCATATTCGTATAGCACTTACTTAAAAGATTCAATCGATATTAAGTTAATACTTACGTCGAGCTTTTTATAAACGTAATATACGATTTCGAAACTAACTTTAATTTAACGACGTTCCGAAAGTACTTTAAAAGTATTAAAAGCACTTCGAAGCAAATGCTTATAAAAGCTTATTATAACGTCGAGCTAATAAAACGCTATTACGTCTTTATGCGACGCGCTTTTAAGATCGTTATAAAAGAGCTTTCAAAAGCTTTAAGAAAAGACCGGCTTTAAATAGCTATTAAAGCTATTAACGATATAGCTAGACTTAATAGCTTAGTTCTTATATTCTTCGTTTTTAAGACCTTACTAAAGCTAACGGAACAAAATCGATTTGCCGCGTTTACTTAAAAGCGTGCTATTACTATTAACAAAGCTATAAAAGAAATACGAAAATACTACGCAACGAAGCAAGTTAAAGACGCGCTTAAGAAAAGGAATAAACTAATTACGAAGCATACTTTAGACCTCTTTATTAATTTACAAATACTCGTATAACGAGAAAATTAAAAATAAAAAAGCTTTTTTTAGCTGCTTAGCAAGCAAAAGCATACGTATATAATAGCATGTCCGAAGCTTACGGAATTCAAGTCAACTTTAATAAAACCTTATTACTTTAAAGTTGAAAAGCTATTAAAAGAATTGCAAGTACTTAAAATAAAAATAAAAAAAGAAATAAAAGAAAATTAAAGCGAAAGCGAAAAAGAGCTAAAGATACGAAATTCGCTTAAACCTTAACATTCGCTTAATCTATTAAAGTCGCTTAATCTAAAAAGCTCGCTAAGATTAGCAAATAGCTTTTTTAACTCTTAACTTATTAATTCTTAAAGATTAATAATATTAATAGTTTAGATACTTTACTAAAAGTACGATTCTAGCATTTCGATCGTGCTCGACGAAAAAAAAAGCGATTCTTACGTTCTATTTATTAAAAACTTCGAAGTATTTGTTACTGATAAAAAACGCCGAGATTATAAGCTCTTAGTTAAGCTACGAGTCGAAAGAATTATTAAAAGCTTCGAAGCACCGTTTTAAAAGTTTAAAGCAAAAGAATTAGCAAGATTAATAGCTTAAAACATCTTTTAAGTAATCTCGAGCATCGATCTACGTATTAAAAGCGTTAAAATCTTCGGATCTAAGTTTATTAATAAGATCAAAAGCAAAAGAACACTTACGCTATACGAGAAGTCTCGTATAATAGTTTAAGCTTTTCAAAATAAAAGCAAAACGAAAGTACTTATCGAGTCACTTACGGTGCAACGAGCGAGTTAAAAACTCTATTATACTTTAGCTTTTTCTTTAATAAAAGACTATAAGTATTAAGTTTATAACAAAGATATTACTTAAGCTTACACTTAATCAAGCACGAAGCTTATCCGAATAATCGTCGTGCGATTACTTAAAGAAATCACTTATCGATTCTCTTTTAATACTTTATTCCTTATGATTAGCTCTTTATATAAGATCTTCGAAGTAAAAATGCATTAGTATAAGCGTTTTTTAAAGCATTTTACGGATAACTTCGAGATAAAGCAATCGAGCTTTAATTCTTGCTTTTTTATATTAATTAATAAAGATCAATTAAAAATAATTGCTTTATAAACGGATAATGTTCTTATAATTATTAATCTAGTTATAAAAGCAAAAGAAAAGAGAAAGCTAATCAAATCTAAGCTAAAAAGCAAAGAAATAAAGATCTTTATATACGCCGAACCGATAATTTTTAATAGATGCAAGCTATCTTTAAATAAAAACGAGTTCGGATTATTAATTAAGCAAAAAAAGCAAAGTGAAAAGCTTGCAATAATTAAGCTTGATTTAGCTATACGAGCTAAAGAGTATTTAAAATAACGTGCTCGAAAAGCGTATTTAACTATTATTTGCTACTTAAAAGCATCTTGCGCTCTATCGATAGCTGCTTAACATCAAGAACCGAAAGACGAAGATTATAAAGCTTTTAATAAAATGATCTAATAGCTAATCGATCATTTAATTCGAAAGATCTATTACGTGCTTTTAAACTTAAAAACAGCGAAGCTCTTCGTGTTCGTAAACGAAGCGTTTGCTAATAACGCTAATCTTAGCTTTTAAATCGGTTTCGTAACTATTTTTAATAATAAAGCTTACGTAAGTAAAAACGAATTCACTTTAACGGATAACATCTTTTATTAAGTGTTACAAAAATGTAAAAAAGTAATAAAAGCGGTATTAGCTTTTAAGCTATACGTTATATCTTTAAGTATCGATATAGCTATTATTATATCGATTACTTTTACTTAAATTACAACTTAATTAAAAATCCTTAATTTCTTCGTAGTTGTGTACACTAACTCTTACTCGCTTTACGAATGCATAATAAAGCTAAGAACTATTAAAGAAAAGCGCTTTATAATCGATATTATAGTTATTCGAAAGTCATACGAAAAGCGAGAGCTCTTTAAAGTACGCTAGATCGGAAGCAAATCCAACCTTGCTAACGCTATAATTAAAATCGAGGCTAATACTTCTTTGCAAAAGCTAATTTTAACTAATACTTTAAAAGTGCAAGTAGATAAATAAGTAGAAAAGCCGCTATAAAAGAAAAAGAAAAGAGATTGTGTTTTTTTTATTTGTTTAATTACTTTTGCTTAATTACTTTCTTTCTTTTTTCGGTCGATATAATAATTAGCAAAGCATTGCTTACTAAAGAAAGAGTTGCCGGTATCGGTATCTTTATATCGACCTTAGCTAATAGTAATAGTAATAGTAATAGTTAAGAAACTTACTCGTGAACTATAGTTCACGGGCCACTTAGCATGCTTCGCTTAGCATATCAGCAATTAAAAGACCTTCAACTTGACTAATAAAACTATTAGCTAGCTAGTACACGTGATTCCTTCTAATCATATAAAAGGAATCAGCTCCCTTAAGCTTTAAAGAGCAGACAGAATTCAAATACTTTATTAACCGAGTGTTTTGCAATTGCAAGTACTTTGACGACCTTACGAAATTACGAATATATTCTTAATCGCTTGGAAGCAATCCAACAGTAAGTCCGTAATTCCGCCATTTGCTTTGCTATAGCTTTTATATTGCGTTCTATATCTCTCTTCTTTCTTAAAAACTCTTTTCGTAACCTTCGGATCTCTTTCCCTTTTTCCTTCTTGCTTAAGGTCTCCTTTTGTTGGATTGCTTCTAAGCGATTAAGAATATATTCGTAATTTCGTAAGGTCGTCAAAGTACTTGCAATTGCAAAACACTCGGTTGATAAAGTATCTGAATTCTGTCTTCTTTCTAAGGCTTAAAGGAGCTGATTCCTTTTATATGATTAAAAAGAATCACGTGTATTAGCTAGCTAATAGTTTTACTAGTTAAGTTAAAGGTCCTTTAACTGCTGACATGCTAAGCGAAGCATGTTAAATGGCTCGTAAACCATAGTTTACGAGTGAGTTCCTTAACTATTATTACTATTATTATTACTATTAGCTAAAGTCGATATAAAAATACTAACACCGGCAACTCTTTCTTTAGCAAGCAATGCTTTGCTAATTATTATATCGATCGAAAAAAGAAAAAAAGTAATTAAGCAAAAGTAATTAAACAAATAAAAGAAACACAATCTCTTTTCTCTTTCTTTTATAGCGGCCTTTCTACTTATTCATTTACTTGCACTTTTAAAGTATTAATCAGAACTAGCTTTTGCAAAAAAGTATTAGCCTCGATTTTAATTATAACGTTAGCAAAGTTAAATTTGCTTCCGATCTAGCGTACCTTAAAGAGCTCTCGCTTCTCGTATAACTTTCGAATAATTATAATATCGATTATAAAGCGCTTTTCTTTAATAGTTCTTAGCTTTATTATGCACTCGTAAAGCGAATAAAAGTCAATGCATACAACTACGAAGAAATTAAAAATTCTTAGCTAAGCTATGATTTAAGCAAAAGTAATCGATATAGCAATAGCTATATCGATACTTAAAAACATAGCGTATAGCTCAAAAGCTAATACCGCTTTTATCACTCTTTTGCACTTTTATAACACTTAATAAAAGATGTTATTCGTTAAAGTAAACTCGTTCTTACTTACGTAAACCTTATTGTTAAAAATAATTACGAAACCGATCTAAGAGCTAAGATCAGCGTTGTTAGCAAACGCTCCGTTTACGAACACGAAAAGCTTCGTTATTCTTAAGTCTAAAAGCACGTAATAGATCTTTCGAATTAAGTGATCGATCAGCTATTAAATCACTTTATTAAAGGCTTTATAATCTTCGTCTCTTAGTTCTTAGTGTTAAGCAGCTATTAATAAAGCGCAAGATGCTTTTAAGTAGTAAATAATAGCTAAATACGCTCTTCGAGCACGTTGCTCCAAGTACTTTTTAACTCGTATAGCTGAATCGAGCTTAATTACTACAAGCCTTTCACTTTGCTTTTTTTGCTTAACTAATAATCCGAACTCGTTTTTATCTAAAGATAACTTATATCTATTGAAAATCATCGGTTTAACGTATATAAAGATCTTCATTTCCTTGCTCTTTAGCTTAAATTTAACTAGCTCTTTCTTCTCTTTTGCTTTTATAATTAAATTAACAACTATAAAAACATCATCCGTTTATAAAGCAGCTATTCTTAATTGATCTTTATTAATTAATATAAAAAAGCAAGAATTAAAGCTCGATTGCTTTATCTCGAAGTTGTTCGTAAAATGCTTTGAAAAACGCTTATACTAATGCGTTCTTGCTTCGAAGATCTTATATAAAAAGCTAATTATAAAAAACAAAGTGCTAAAAAGGAATCGATAAGTAATCTCTTTAAGTAATCGCACGACGATTATTCGGATAAGCTTCGTGCTTAATTAAGTGTAAGCTTAAGTGATATCTTTATTATAAACTTAACACTTGTAGTCTTTTATTAAAGAAAAAGCTAAAGCATAATAAAGTCTTTAGCCCGCTCGTTGCACCGTAAGTAACTCGATAAGTACTTTCGTCTTACCTTTGTTTTAAAAAGCTTAAACTATTATACGAAACTTTTCGTATAACGTAAGTGTTCTTTTGCTTTTGATTTTATTAATAAACTTAAATCCGAAGATCTTAACGCTTTTAACACGTAGATCGGTGCTCGAGATCACTTAAAAAATGCTTTAAGCTATTAATCTTACTAATTCTTTTGCTTTAGACTCTTAAAACGGTGCTCCGAAGCTCTTAATAATTCCTTCGGCTCGTAGCTTAATTAAGAGCTTATAATCTCGGCGTTCTTTATCAATAACAAACACTTTAAAGTCTTTAATAAATAAAACGTAAGAATCGCTTTCTTTTTCGTCGAGCACGGTCGAAATATTAAAATCGTACTTCTAGTAAAGTATTTAAATTATTAATATTATTAATTTTTAAGAATTAATAAATTAAAAGTTAAAAAAGCTGTTTATTAATCTTAGCGAGCTTTTTAAATTAAACGACTTTAATAAATTAAGCGAATATTAAAGTTTAAGCGAATTTCGTATTTTTAATTCTTTTTCGCTTTCGCTTTAATCTTCTTCTACTTCTTCTTTTACTTCTACTTTAAATACTTGCAACTCTTTTAACAGCTTTTTAACTTTAAAATAATAAAGTTTTATTAAAGTTAACTTGAATTCCGTAAGCTTCGGACATACTATTATGCACGTATGCTTTTGCTTGCTAAGCAATTAAAAAAAGCTTTTTTACTTTTGATTTTCCTGTTATACGAATACTTGTAAATTAATAAAAAGGTTTAAAGTATGCTCCGTAATTAATCTATTCTTTTTTTTAAGCGCGTTTTTAACTTGCTTCGTTGCGTAGCATTTTCGTACTTCTTTTATAGCTTTGTTAATAGCAGCAGCACGCTTTTAAGTAATCGCGGCAAGTCGATCTTGTTCCGTTAGCCTTAATAAAGTCTTAAAAACGAAGAATATAAAAACCAAGCTATCGAATCTAATTATATCGTTAATAACTTTAATAGCTATTTAAAGCCGGTCTTCTTTTAAAGCTTTTAAAAGCTCTTTTATAACGATCTTAAAAGCGCGTCGCACAAAGACGTAATAGCGTTTTACTAGCTCGACGTTATAATAAGCTTTTATAAGCATTTGCTTCGGAATATTCTTAATACTTTTAAAATACTTTCGGAACATCGCTAAATTAAAGTTAATTCCGAGATCGTACATTACGTTTATAAAAGGCTCGACGTAAGTATTAACTTAACATCGATTAAATCTTTTAAGTAAATACTATAAGGATATGCTTTTAAAAAAAGTAGCGGTTTGAAAATTAATAAAATCGCAAACGACATATAATACGTTCTTGCCGTTTAAGTGCATTATATCGACGTATACCGTATTATTAAAATCAATATTATCTTTAAATCTAATACTAAACCTCTTCGAAGAACGTCCGAATACTTAATAGTAATAGCAAAACTTTTAAATATTATAAAGCAAATCTCGTTTGAATTCGTACTCGGCCCTTTTAAAAACGGCAATAAATCGACTTGTTAAAAAGTAACTAAAACGCTTATAAATAATCCTCAATTGCTTTTTCGTAAAGTAGCAATAGACGGTCTCGCTTTCGATGCTATAATAAGTAGCAGCGTGCTTTTTACTTAATAGCATTTACACGTGCTTAAACATCTTTATTATTAGTATTTCCTTTTTCTTTTAAATTTATACGTTCCGCAAATTATTTAAGATCACTTTATACTTGTTTATATCAATTAATAAGAATAAGAAAAGTACGTCGCTTTCTACAACGTAAAACTCTACTTAACTTAAAAGAGTACTTAAAATAACTGCTTTAATAAAAGTAGCAAAGCCGATCTCGTACTTAACGGACTTTTCTTTTGTTCGAAATGTATTTAATTGAACTTCGAAATACTTTTTTTAAAGTGCTCGTAGCTAAAGCAAGCTAGCGGTAAAGAAATTAGCTGCTCCGCTATCAATTATAAGGCTTATAAACACGTTTTTAAAGTACTTAAAAACTATATATATTAGATTGCTTTTAAGCGATTAAGAATATATTCGTAACTTCGTAAGGTCGTTAAAGTACTTGCAATTGCAAAACACTCGGTTGATAAAGTATTTGAATTCTGTCCTTTCCTTAAGACTCAAAGGAGCTGATTCCTTTTATATAATTAAAAGGAATCACGTGTACTAGCTAGTTAATAGTTTTACTAGTCAAGTTAAGGGTCTTTTAACTGCTAACATATTAAGCGAAGCATGCTAAGTGGCCCGTAAACCTTGGTTTACAAGTAAGTTCTTTAACTACTATTACTACTACTACTACTATTAGCTAAAGTCGATATAAAGATACCGATACCGGCAACTCTCTTTTTAACAAGCAATGCTTTGCTAACTATTATATCGACCGAAAAAAGAAAGAAAGTAATCAAGCAAAAGTAATTAAACAAATAAAAGAAACACAATCTCTTTTCTCTTTCTTTTATAACGGCCTTTTTACTTATCTATTTACTTGCACTTTTAAGGTATTAATTAAAATTAGCTTTTGCAAAAAAGTGTTAGCTTCGATTTTAATTATAACGTTAGCAAAGTTGGATTTGCCTTCGATCTAACGTACTTTAAAAAGCTTTCGCTTTTCGTATAACTCTCGAATAGCTATAATATCGATCATAAAGCGCTTTTCTTTAATAGTTCTTAGCTTTATTATGCATTCGTAAAGCGAATAAGAGTTAATATACACAACTACGAAAAAATTAAAAATTCTTAGCTAAGCTATGATTTAAGCAAAAGTAGTCGATATAGTAATAATTATATCGATACTTAAAAACATAGCGTATAGCTTAAAAGCTAATACCGCTTTTATTACTTTCTTACACTTTTATAACACTTAATAAAAGATATTATCCGTTAAAATGAACTCGTTTTTACTTACGTAAGCTTTATTATTAAAGATAGCTACGAAACCGATTTAAGAGCTAAGATCAACGTTGTTAGCAAACGCTCCGTCTACGAATACGAAAAGCTTCGCCGTTCTTAAGTCTAAAAGCACGTAATAGATCTTTCGAATTAAATGATCGATCAGCTACTAGATCACTTTATTAAAGGCCTTATAGTCCTCGTCTTTCGGTTCTTAATATTAAGCAGCTATCAATAAAGCGCAAGATGCTTTTAAGTAATAAATAATAACTAAATACGCTTCTCGAGCACGTTGCTTTAAGTACTCTTTAACTCGTATAATTGAATCGAGCTTAATTATTACAAGCCTTTTACTTTGCTTTTTTTACTTAACTAATAGTCCGAACCCGTCTTTATTTAAAGATAGCTTGCATTTATTAAAAATCATCGGTTCGGCGTATATAAAGATCTTTATTTCTTTGCTCTTTAGCTTAAATTTAACTAGCTCTTTCTTTTCTTTTGCTTTTATAATTAGATTAACAACTATAAGAATATCATCCGTTTGTAAAGCAGTTATTCTTAACTGATCTTTATTAATTAATATAAAAAAGCAAAAATTAAAGCTCGATTGCTTTATCTCGAAGTTATCCGTAAAATGCTTTGAAAAACGCTTATACTAATGCGTTCTTGCTTTAAAGATCTTATATAAAAAGCTAATTATAAAGAATAAAGTGCTAAAAAAGAATCGATAAGTGATCTCTTTAAGTGATCGTACGACGATTATTCGAATAAGCTTCGTGCTTGACTAAGTATAAGCTTAAGTAATATCTTTGCTATAAACTTGATATTCGTAATCTTTTATTAAAGAAAAAGCTAAAGCATAACAAAGTCTTTAGCCCGCTCGTTATACCGTAAGTGACTCGGTAAGTACTTTCGTTTTGCTTTTGTTTTAAAAAGCTTAGACTATTATACGAGACTTTTTATATAACGTAAGTGTTTTTTTACTTTTAATCTTATTAATAAACTTAAATCCGAAGATCTTAACACTTTTAATACGTAAATCAATGCTCGAGATCACTTAAAAGATGCTTTAAGCTATTAATTTTACTAATTCTTTTACTTTAGACTTTTAAAACGATGCTTCGAAGCTCTTAATGATTCCTTCGACTCGTAGCTTAGCTAAGAGCTTATAATCCCGGCGTTCTTTATTAGTAATAAACACTTCGGAATCTTTAATAAATAAAACGTAAGAATCGCTTTCTTTTTCGTCGAGCACGATCGAGATGTTAAAATCGTACTTTTAATAAAGTATTTAAACTATTAATATTATTAATCTCTAAGAATTGATAAGTTAAAAGTTAAAAGAGCTATTTGCTGATCTTAACGAGCTTTTTAAATTAAGCGACCTTAATAGATTAAGCGAATATTAAAGTTTAAGCGAATTTCGTATTTTTAGCTTTTTTTCGCTTTCGCTTTAATCTTCTTCTACTTTTTCTTCTACTTTTACTTCAAGTACTTGCAACTCTTTTAACAGCTTTTCAACTTTAAAGTAATAAAGTTTTATTAAAGTTGACTTGAATTCCGTAAGCTCCGGACATGCTATTATGCACGTATGCCCTTGCTTATTAAGCAGCTAAAAAGGGCCCTTTTACCCTTGATTTTCTTATTATACGAGTACCCGTAAACTAATAAAGAGGTCTAAAGTATGCTCCGTAATTAGTCTATTCCTTTTTTTAAGCGCGTCTTTAACTTGCTTCGTTGCGTAGCATTTTCGTACTTCTTTTATAACTTTGTTAATAATAGCAGCACGCTTTTAAGTAAACGCAGCAAATCGATTTTGTTCCGTCAGCTTTAATAAGGTCTTAAAAACGAAAAGTATAAGAACTAAGCTATTAAGTTTAATTATATCGTTAATAGCTTTAATAGCCATTTGAAGCCGGTCCTCTTTTAAAGCTTTTAAAAGCTCTTTTGTAACGATCTTAAAAGCGCGTCGCATAAAGACGTAATAGCGTTCTATTAGCTCGACGCTATGATAAGCTTTTATAAGCATCTGCTTCGGAGTGCTTTTAATACTTTTAAAATACTTTCGGAACGTCGTTAAATTAAAGTTGGTTCCGAGATCGTATACTACGTTTGTAAAAGGCTCGACGTAAGTATTAACTTAATATCGATTGAATTTTTTAAATAAGTGCTATGCGGATATACTTTTAAAGAAAGTAACGGCTTGAAAATTAATAAAGTCGTAAACGACGTGCAATACGTTCTTGCCGTTTAAGTGTATTATATCGACGTATACCGTATTATTAAAGTTAATATTATCTTTAAGTTTAATATTAAACTTTTTTAAAAAACGTCCGAATACTTAGCAATAGTAATAAAACTTTTAAATGTTATAAAGCAAATCCCGTTTGAATTCGTGCTCGGCCTTCTTAAAAACGGCAGCAAATCGACTTATTGAAAAGTAGCCAAAACGCTTATAAATAATCCTTAATTACTCTTTCGTAAAGTAGTAATAAACGGTCTCGCTTTCGATGCTATAATAAGTAGCAGCGTGCTCTTTACTCAATAGCATTTATACGTACTTAAACATCTTTACTATTAGTATTTCTTTCTTCTCTTAGACTAATACGTTCCGCAAGTTATTTAAGATTACTTTATGCTTATTTATATTAACTAATAAGAATAAAAAAAGTACGTCGCTCTTTACAACGTAGAACTCTACTTGACTTAAAAGAGTACTTAAAGTAACTACTTTAATAAAAGTAATAAAGCCGATCTCGTACTTAACGGACTTCTTTTTTACTCGAGATGTATCTAATTGAACTTCGAAGTACCTTTTTTAAAGTGCTCGTAGCTAAAGCAAGCTAGCGGTAAAGAAATTAATTGCTCCGCTATCAATTATAAAGCTTATAAACACGTTTTCAAAGTACTTAAAAGCTATATAAGTCTTTGCTTTGCTCGCGAGCACACGCGAATCTTGCTCGAGTATCTTTTAAGTCTTTACTTAGCTAGTAAAAGCGTAGAATGCCGTTTAAATCTTTAATTATTTGTATACTTCGTTAGCGTTAAAAGTGCCGTAAGTAGTTATAAAACCTTCCGATATGTTAGCGTAGCTGCTCGATTCGGGCGGCTCGTCTAATAAGCTTGTGTTGTGCGGAACAGGCATGGTTCTACTTAAGCTACATATAACATGTTATATGACTTCGCTTAATAGCGCTTTTAGCATATTAAAGCTCTTAAGTATATGTATATAGATCTTGACGAGCTTTTTAAATAAAATATACAAAGCTTTATTTAATTTATAGAATCTCTTTTTGATCTTAATGCTAGTAAGCATTATAATTAAAAGCTACATTCGCACTCACGAGCTATTCAATTAGTCTTTAACAACTTCCGAATTAATCGAAAGCGGATTCTGCAAATCACTTTAACGCTATTTTGCTACAACTTTTATTTTTGCAATTTATCTTTTTTTAATTATATTTATTTTTTATAATTAACACTTATTACTTTTAAGAACTTTAATTAATTTTCAAAAGCTTTAGTTATAAAATCAATTGCTATAATAATAGACGATAAAGTAAAAGAGGTTCTCTTAATTAATAAAACGAACTTTATAAGTCGTAACGACTTTTTAAAATAGATTACGAATTATAAATACTTTATTAAGCGCTTTAATATAAAACAATACGCATCTTTTTATATTAGCGTAAAAGAACTTGCTTTTTCTATCGAGCAGATCAAATTAAAAACGAAGTCTATTATAAAAATAATAACGGAGCTTAATAACGAATAGTTCTAAAAGTAAGACCGCTAACGAAAAGCTTAAAAAGAATTATACTTAAGAGCTTTTGCAAACGATTTTAATAAACTTTTAAAGTTAAAAGACGCTAAGTTCGAAAACGTTTGAAAAGCGTATAACGATAATATAAAAGAATACAACTTCGTTATAAACAATTAAAAAGTCTTAAGTAATAAAAGCAATTAAATTATAAACTAAATTAAAAAGACGGTTAAGAGCTTTATTCTCGAGAAAGCGATCTTAACGGCTTTAAAAGAAGATAATACTTTTATTTAATTTTTAATAAAAAAGCTTTAAGAAATATGCCGTCTATCCGACTCGAGCTTTAAGCTATCGATAGCACGAGATTATAACAAATCTTTATAAGCAGTTAAGCAAGAGAGCGTCTTTTTAACGGTATAGATTAAAAAACACCGAGCTATTTATAAGTTAGCGAAAATGAACAACTTTTACGAAACGACGAGTACACTTGCGATAAAAGCATTTTTAAAAGCTATTAGCGAAAAATAGTTATTAACTTAAGCGTCGTTAAAGCTCGCAAAGGTCATTCGAAACGACGAGCTGTTATTGCTTTAAAAGCGCACTTTTTACGATTACTTTAATTAGTATAAAAGCTAGATCGAAAAAAAGATTAGCAATCCGAACTTTAACTTCTTTAACGTATTCGCTACTTTCGAAGATCAAATTACTCGCAGCACTTTCGGAAGTGATAAAGCTAACGATACTGCTTTTAAGCAGTCCGGTAAACGCTTTAATAGCTTTAAAAGACTTGTTAAAAGTTTTAAGTGCTCGTGCTTTAAAAAAAGAAATTACTATTAAGACGTAATCAAGTATAAAATCTTTCGCTATTGCTTTAACGGTTTTAACGAAAGTGGATTCGCAAAGCCGAACCGAAATGATATCGTCGTTATAAAAAAAAAGCTTTAAAAGCTTAAGTTTAAAGCGCTTTAAAAAGAAATCACGAAAGAAAGTTAAGTATAGATTTAAATCGATAAGATCGTTTTAAAAAGTAAAGAAAAGCAATCGAATAATAGCGATAAGTTAAAATACTTTAGAAAAGTGTTAGCAGTTATTATCGATCTTAAGCTTTTTAATACGCTTAATAATCTTATCTTTAACGGTCTTTATAGCACGGCTAACAATAAGCATTAGTTATTTAATAGCACTCTTCTCGATAATTGCGGCGCTATTCATTTTATTAACGATAAGAATCTTTTAAAGCTAAAGTTAATTCAACGCTTTCGCTTAACCGACTTTATCGAAACTAAAACGAATAGCTTTTTAATCGTCGAGCGAAGTATTAAAGTCTTTAAGAAAGCTTTAAACGGATTAAATAAAGCTAAAACAAAAGATTTAAAGTTAAAAAACGTCGTTATCGTTAAAAAGTTTAATATTACCAGGGCAAAGGACTAAGTTCTTTGTAATTGTCACCAACGGGCTAATTACTCGATTATAAAAATCTTTATATATTTAAGTAAATTATAAAATAAATAATAATAGAAACTAAATAAATATAAAGGTAGTTAATATAAGAAATAATTTATTTAATAATTTATTATAAAGAAGATACCTTTTTGAAAGAAAATTACCGGGAAGACCTTATACCCTTTTTCAAATTACTTATATTTGATAATTTAATATAAGGGGGAGACCCCCTTAAACCCCCCTTTTTATTAAGGAAATCTTATACCCTTTTGCGAATTACTTATATTTAATAATTTATTATAAGGGGGAGACCCCCTTAAACCCCCCTTTTACTAAGGAAATATTATACCCTTTTGCGAATTACTTATATTTAATAATTTATTATAAGGGGAGACCCCCTTAAACCCCCCTTTTTACTAAGGAAATATTATACCCTTTTGCGAATTACTTATATTTAATAATTTATTATAAGGGGGAGACCCCCTTAAACCCCTATTTTACTAAGGAAATCTTATACCTTTTTGCGAATTGCTTATATTTAATAATTTACTATAAGTTAGGGGGAGACCCTTTTAAACCCTTTTTTTTAGTAAAGAAATCCTAGAGCTTTTTGCGAATCACTTATATTTAAGGCAACGACGTGCTTTACGTATAGCAGCCTTACGTAGGTTACGTATAACAGCCTTACGTAGGTTACGTGTGGCAGCCTTACGTAGGTTACGGGTGGCAGCCTTACGTAGGTTACGGGTGGCAGGCAGCCTTACGTAGGTTACGGGTGGCAGCCTAGCTGCCTTACGTATTACGTAAGGCAGCGACGTGCGTTTTGTAAGGCAGCGACGTGCGTTACGTGTGGCAGCCTTACGTGCGTTACATATGGCAGAATTAATGGCGGTGGCTGAATTAGGCTTAGCTGTTGTACATGAATTAAACGGGCCGACTCGTTCCGAAAAAAGTTCAATAGATTGACATGGAATAAAAGTCTTGGCACGCTCAGAAATCTTGCCAGATCCGTATAGAATAGTCTCACGTGACTGGATGACTAACCACTACCACAACTACTGGAATTTATCTTGGGTCACCGTAGGTGACAAATATTATCTCGAAAACTCTTTTAAGCAAAGCTAGCGTATAATACTCGAGATATAACGCAACTCTCCGTTATAAAAAAGTTAAAGAAAGCGTCGTATTAAGAAAGTTAAAAAGGAAGTTCAACTTTACGTTTTTTAAATACAAGCTATTTAATTATTTTTTGCTTTAATTGATTCGTAGTTCTTTTTGCTTAATAATATTCTTTATAACTTAAAAGCGCTTGCAAACACGTTATAAATTTTAAAAGAACAATGTCTTTCGAGCTTTAAAAAAAGATTTATTAGTACTTTAGTATTTACGGATAAGTTATTTAAATAAAAAAGCGTTCGAAGCGCTAGCTTATAATGCTAAAGAAGTGAGACTTAAAAGAATCATTAAGGTTGAATGTAAAGCATATGCTATTACGTACGCTTAATAAGTTATATCTCGCCGCACGTTAAATAACAAAGCAATTAAGCTATTTTATAAGATCGCTTAAAATCTATTTGTGACGACCTTAAGCGATTACTTGAAGGAACTCACGAGAGCGCGGGGGTTCACATAAGAGCTTAAGAGAATCTTAAAGTAATGACTTAGAATCAACAATTACCGAGTATAAAGGTCGAAAGTAGCTAAGGTTTATATATACGAAAGTAGAAGCGCTAAAGACTCGTGAACTATGGTTTATAAGTTAAAAAGCGAAGAATAAGAGAATACGAAGAAAAAAAAGAAGGAAGTAGCTTGGCGCATATGAAGTAGGTCTAAGAGACTTAGCGTGTCGTTATATTACTTCCTCGTCCGAAAAAAGCTCGTCTTCGAGCGTCTATCTATTGCTTTATTACTGCTCAAGTGATCGTAATCATTAATACCGTTCGAATAAGCCTTGATCTATTCGAAGAGCTTCGCGGAAAAGCCGGAGAGCTCTTTATATTTTAAATAGAAGTCACGTACCTTAAAAAGAGCGTATATAAAGTCGGAAGCGGAGTATTAAGTAAAATTAATATCGCGGCCGAGCTAAGAAGCGCGGTATTTAAAGTGCTTCTTAGTTTAGCGTACCGCTAAGATGTTTTCTACTTCGTACTTAAATTCGCTAATGATATTAATCGAGTTAAGTTTAAGAATAATTTGCTCGAAAGTAAAGTTATTAAGAGCTTTTCGTAGTCGTTCGAAGTAAAAGATTAAGTGAACCTTTATTAATTCGAAGAGCTTGAGTTTAAAGCTGTTGTAGACGTTGTCGGTAACTTCGAACGGTCCGTTCGTCGGGTTATCGAGCTTTTTTAACAGTCGAGAGGTAAAGAACGAGCGCATATCTAACTAAACTTTATTATTAACGTCGAAGTCAATCGGGCGCTTTGATTTATTAGCTTGTTTAGCTATGCGGTCTTAAGCGCGCTAAAAGTGCTTTTTAACAAGGTTCTAAGCTCCGAAGTAGCGGTTAGCGTAAGCGCGAGCTTCGTCTTAATTAAGCTTGCGAGAAAAGGTTTGGTCGTTAAGTCGTTCTAAGCTTTAATTCCAAGTAGTCCGGAAAGCGTAGCCGTAGATTACTTTAAAAGAAGAAAGACCGCCGAAAGAGTCGTAAAAAAGCGTTAATTAAGCGAAGTCTATTATAAGAAAGAACTCACTTTAATCGTCTTAATAATAGCTTACGAAAAGACGGAGGCGCTTTTGCAAGTACTAGTTGTAGATTTCGGTTTGACCGTCAGTTTCGAAGTATACGGCGGTACTAAAAGTCAATTTAATACCGAAGATCTTGTTGAATTTTTTTTAAAATTCGGACTAGTATTAAAGTCTTCTATCAGAAGTCAGTGTTAATAGAGCTTTAAAATACTTATAGATATAATAGATATAAAGCTTAGCAAAGCTTTTAACGTCGATAGACTTGTGATAAAGGATCGAGATTGCTTGCTTAAAAAAGCGGTCGATTATTATAAAGACGTTGTCGTAGCCGTGCTTGTTTTTATTAAAATTATAAAAATCTATAATAACGTGCTTTTAAAAGCGCGAAAAGATCGAGAAAAGTTAAAGCAAATTAAGTTTTTTATCGCGAGGCATTGAAGCTCGTTTATAAGCGTAGCAGTTGCGGCAATACTAATTAACGAATCTAGCTATACCGTGCTAATAGTATTATGTTGCAAAAAGCTTATAGGTTTTGCGAGAGCTAAAGTATGCTGTAAATACTTGGTCGTAAACTTCTCGAACGAGTAACGAGCGTAAGTTTTAAACGTCGAAAACTAATAAGCGGCCGTTATAAAGCAGCAAGTCGCTTTTTATAATAAGTTTAGCTCGTGAACCGTAGTTTACGAGTAAGGATTCAGCTTTAAAAGCTTGAACTCGAAATGCTATAAAGCTAAGAGCGGTTCGATTAGCTTTTAAGACTTAGTTAATAACTCGGAATGTCGATAAAAGCTCCGCGATCTTTTTAATAATAACGGCGGTCTTCGAGAGCGTAAGTTAGCGTAGCTCTTCGGTCAAGAGTCGTAAGTCAACGTTGTCGGCGCGGAGCAGCGTTTGCAAGCGTTAAGTGCGCTTAAAGCTATTCTAAGAAAAGAGCTCTTCGGTGCGACGTATTAGCGCGTTAGCTAGCGGGTTGTTTTTACTTGGTTTATACGTGATAATAAAGTTATAATCGGAAAAAAGCTTTGCTTAGCGTGCTTAACGAGCGTTAAAAGTTTTAAAAGTCATAAAGTACTTTAAGGCTTTGTAGTCGATGATTACTTGAACCTAATGAAAAGAGCTAGCGAGTTCGGCGCGGAAGTTATTAAAAGAGCGTATGATAGCTAGCATCTCTTTGTCGTAGACGACGTAGTTGAGCTTAACGAAAGCTATAGTTTTAAAATAATAAACGACTAATAGCCAATCGGAACCATGCTTTTAAAAAAGGATTAAAGCGATTACGCCGTCTAAAGCGTTAGTCTTTAGCATATAAAAGAGGTCTTGGTTGTAATGCTATAAGATTAGCGAAGTAATCAAAGCGAGCTTTAAAAGGTCGAAGCTTTTTTAATATTAAGAATTGAATAAAAAAAGAACGTTAAATTTAATCAAGTGTATTAAAAGCTTCGCGATTACGCCGTAGTCTCGAATAAAACGGCGGTAAAAGTTATAAAATCTAAAGAAGCTTTAGACGCTTTTAACGGTTGTAAAAAGCGCTTAATACTTTATTATCGACGTCTTATCCGGATCTACTTTTAAGCCTTCGATAGAAATGATAAAGCTTAAGTATTTTACTTTAATAATACTGAATTCGCATTTTTTAATATCAACTTAAAAGCTAGCGTCGTCGAGTCGTTAGAAAACTTAGCGGACGTAATAAGCGTGCTTTAAAAGGTCGGAAGAATAGATCAAGATATCGTTTAAATATACCGTGTAAAAGATGTTTAAAAAGTCGAAAAAAAGGTCATTTATATAGCGTTAATAAATGGCGGGTCTATTAATTAATCCGAATAAAAAGACTTTGCACTTGTAAGCACCGTAGCGTATTCTGAATGTTATAAGCTCTTTTAAAGCTAAGTCTATTCGTATTTTATAAAAAGCTTGCCGAATATCGAGTTTCGTAAAGATTTTAACTTTTAAAAGACGTGCGAAAGTTTTATTAATTAAAAGGAAAAGGTATCGATTTTTACGAATAAAGTTGTTTAACGCGCGGAAGTCAATATAAAAGCGAAAGGAACCGTCTTGCTTCTTAATAAACAAAACTGAAACTGCAAATAGCGCTATTAAAAGTTCGATAAAACTTTTATTAAGATTGTCGATAAAGTAAGCTTTAATAAGCTTTAGCTTAAAGATCGACATCTTATATAATAGTAAGTACCGAAGCGCCTTCTTTCTCTTTTCGAAAAGCTCGATTTTATAATCGTAAAGCTTATATAGTGCTAGCACGTTACTAGCGGCTTTAAAGAATACGTGTATATAATCGGAGTATTCGAAAGAGATAAGAAGGTCGTTAATAAGCTTTGATAGTTCTGCTGCGAAGTCGATAGCAAAAATAAAGCCGTTAATAAAGCGTGTTAGCGTTGCTTAATAATCAGCTTAAATAAAAGCAATCGTTTAACGCTCGAAGATTAAGCAATCGAGCTCGTAAAAAAACGTAAAAAACAGTTCTACGTTTTTTTATCGAGCAATCATATAAAAGGCGTGTTCGAAGACGCCGTTGATTTTAAAGTTTCTATTAATTTTATGCTTAAATGTTTAGCGAGAGCGTTTAACGGATAAAAAAGGTTTTACGAAAGCGATATCGGTTGATATAAGCTTACGGTTTATCTAAGATATTGATTTAACGTAGTCTTTAAAAAAAATGGTTTTCGTAAAGCGAAGAAGTGACGGCTTTACGAAAAAGTGAATAAAAGAAAAAGGTTCAATAATCTTAAAAGAAAAAGCGGAAAGAGGACGATTCCAAAAAGAAAGAAGACGATTTTAAAGAAAAAGAAATGATTTAACGACTATTATTGCTGCTTGATCCGCCCGTGAACTATAATTTACGAGTAAATTAGCGTCGTAAGCTTTTTAAAAGCGGTCTAAAGCTCGATTACGTTTATTAGCGTCGTGTTAATAACGAGCGTTTACTTTACGCTAATTAAAGTGTATAATCTTAATAAGTTTAACGTAAGTAGCGGTCGGAAAGTTAAAGCGAAGCTAATAAAGCTTGCGGCGAGCGCAATTAAAAAGAATCTAGTGCTTAACTAGCTATGTTC
Source organism: Drepanopeziza brunnea f. sp. 'multigermtubi' (assembly GCF_022702325.1). NCBI lineage: Eukaryota > Fungi > Ascomycota > Leotiomycetes > Helotiales > Drepanopezizaceae > Drepanopeziza > Drepanopeziza brunnea. The sequence continues at coordinate 1,745,068 of NW_027094078.1, read as the reverse complement.
GTCCGAGGATCACGCTATGATTTTTAAAGTTAATAATAAGAAAAAGAGTAAAAGATTAAACGCGCTTATCGACCGTAAAGTTAAGAAGTGTAAAATGTAAAATAATAACTTTACGAGCTCTATTGTATAATTTAATAAAGAATAAAGCCGAGAAAGATTAAATTAAAAGTTTAAAAAAAAAAGAAAGTGATTTAAGTAACGCTAAGTCAATCAGCGCGTACTTATTAGCTTTTAAGTCGAGCAAAGCAGATACCTTGTACGAAAAGCTATTCTTAGTAAAAGTGACGAGTATAGTTATAGCTTTACTATTAAAAAGCTTCGTAAAGTCGAAGTATCGTATGTCTCGAAGTTGGCTTAAAAAAGAGGCTTTGCTTAAGTTTCGACGTTTCTTTTATTAAGAACGTCGGAGTTAGCAAAAAAAAGCTTTTAATAATCTTTAAAAGCATCGGAGTAAAGCTTATCGTCCGAATTATTTAAATAAAAGCTGTATTCAAGTCTAGCGCCGTGTTCTATCTCGTTGATTAAATAGTGGCGAAAGAGCTTCGGCGTATTCGAGTCTTTACGAAACGATTTAAAAGTCTTGATCGCTAACTTAAAAGCGTTTCCGAAAGAAAAGAATTTGTTAAATCGATTAGATTGATTTGCATTAGCGCTAAAGCTATTAAAGGTTTAGCGTTAAAAAGTAAGAAAAGAGACGGAAGTTAAGCTACTTTAGCGGTTCTCGTAATAAGTGACTTGCTTAACCGCTGCTTTTTAAGCCGAGCGAGATTCGGTACGAGCTTTATTATAAAAGCTCTTCGCGAATTAAATATTATACTTAGCTTGTAAAGCGTCGTAAAGCTTTGCAAACGCGTATTAGCTAGCAGCCAATTATTAAACGGCAATCTGAAAGTCTTTAAAAGTTGTAATCTTAGCAAATTCTAAATAAAGCTGGTCGCGCAGCGTCTTAATAATCTTAAAACGCAAGGCTTTACGTAATCGATCTTCGTCCTTGATTTCGGCGGTAGCAGCGAGCTCCGAAAAAACAAAGTAGAAGTCTTAAAATTGCTAGTTAAGCTTTATATAAAGTTTTTCGAACTCAATTGACGCTTTAGCTTTCTTAGCGAGGTCGTTCAAAAACTCGAAAGCGATCTAAACGAGTTCCGAAGCGGTTACGAGGTTGCTACGATCTATAACTAAAAAAGCTAAAAACAAGTAAGCTGTTCTTTCGGTTTAGTTAAGAACGTAGTTCTTGCGTTAGCGTTCTATAAAAAAGTATTCTTCGAAAGCTTTTAAGTTGTCGAAGACGCGGGCTTGCTAATAGCGTGCTCGATAGCTTATACCGTTTGAAAGCTTTTGTTTAAGGTTAAGGATCCGCTCGATACGAGCGCGACCTTAAGAAGCTAAAGAAAAGGCTTTAAAGGTGTTGAACTTAGCTAGAATGCGGAGGTTGGTTAGCTTATAAAAAGAAAGTGGTTTATCGTCGTCGGCGAAAAAGCGGCGAAGGTTAGCGGTTCTATAAGTAGAAGGAGTGGTTTAAAAGACCGAGGGCCTGTATAGCTCTTTGCTTTTAGAATTATCTTCGAAAGAGACTTAAAGAGGCTTTGACGAGCGTTCCGTAGTTGGCAAGATCGCTTAGAGCTAGTCTAGTTCCTTTCGAGCTCGACGGGCCTTTTTTTTAGCCCTTTCGGCGAGAGTTTTTTGCTCGCTAGCGTTCTTATCGAGCTTTTCGTTGCGGGTTTTTATATTTACGAAAAGCTTTCTAAGCTTAGCAGCTTCTCGTTAAGACTAAAAGAGAGCTTAGTGTTAAGCTAAGGCTTCTTCGAAGTTAGTAAAGGCCGAAGGATCATCTTTATCGTCTTGCTCACTAATAGCTTCTTTTTAAGTAGAAAGAACTATTAGTTGGGCCGTAAAAGAAGAAGAAAGAGCTGCTAGAATAGTTTTAAAAGGTGTGCGAAAGATTTTGCCCGCGAAGCGAAAGTTATTGTATTGTGTAAGTGCTATCTTTTAAGTTATACTTAGAATAAGCCTTTTCGTAATCGTTAATATCGTTTGAATGTTTTTTTAACGTTTAACTATTAAGGAATTCTAAAAAAGAAGAATATTATTAAAGCCGTTCTCGGCGGAGTGAAGTAGTTGTTGATAATATAACGACCTTAAGCGATTACTTAAAAAAACTTACGAAAGCGCGAAAGTTCATATAAGAGCTTAAGAGAATCTTAAAGTAATGACTTAAAATCAACAACTATCGAGTGTAAAGGTCGAAGGTAGCTGAAGTCTATATACACGAAGGTAGAAGCGCTAAAGACTCGTGAACTATGGTTTATAGGTTAAAAAGCGGGGAATAAGAGAATACGAAGGAAAAAAGGAAGGAAGTAGCTTGGCGCATGTGAGGTGGGTCCAGGAGACCTGGCGTGTCGTCACACTATTCGACTTTCTTAACGGTTTTAATAAAAGCAAATAGTTATTAATAATTAAAAATAAATACAATAAAAAGCTATTCGGCTTTATATTAAAAGATAAGTTGCAATTAACGGTTATAAAAGTGTTAAAAGAATTTAAAGCATAAACGAAACGCAAATACGGTCTTTTAATAGCTATTATGCGTTATAATAACGATTTTTCGATAATCGTAATCAACGTTATCGGCTTTATCGAATATTAAAAATAAACGAAAAAAGTTAAGATCGAATTAAAGCTTTTATTATTTTTTAATTACGAACTTAATAAAAGAGCTAAAAGGGTTAAAAGAAAAGTGATAGAACGGTCTATTAAAATAAAAGTAAAAGCAAAGCTCTTAAAGAAGCTTTAGCTTGAAATTATATTAGCCGTTATTTATTTTTATAACATAATACCGAGAGTTAAAAGCTTTATAAAAAGTTCGAATAAAGTGCTATAGCTTTAGTTTAAGTAATATTTTAAGTAATACGATCCGGCGATCTTTATATAAATCGATACCGACTTAAGACTAGATTATAACGGTTTAGTTGCGTATAACGCTCGTGCGTACTTAATAATTAAAAACCGAAAAGCTCTTCGCAATAAAAAAGCTTTTAAAGTCAAATTAAAAAGATATATAAGTTATTTGGTTAGATATATAGCTTTTAATATATATAAAGTTTATGTTTTTGCGCTTTATAAAATAATTGTTATACGCAACGTAACGTTCGATAAGACTTAATTTTATTTTAAAAACGAAAAAAAATCGATCGGCCAACCGATTAGCGAAATCAAGAGCATTGTTATTAAATTAAAAGATATTAAAGACTTTAATTAAATAAAAGACGCTTTGTTTAATATAAAGAACGTTGTAAAGGATCGCTTAAAAGAGACGAATGCAATTAATATAAAAAGTAAGCAGCCGTTAGACCTTATAAAAGTTGACTTAAAAAGATCTAGTTAAAGCTTAAAAGATGCGACTTTATTTAATCCGAGCGATATACAAACGTTAAAAGCTTTAACTTTAATTAAAAACTTTATAAATACGTTTATATTAAAAGCAACTGCTTTACGAAACGATCTAATAGACTTTGACGATTCGAACTATATCGTTGAACGTTTCGCTAGCTCTTTAGTTAAAAGCAAAGGCGAAAGTGCTTTAAGACTGCTAAAAGCAAAGAAAAGCATCGTAGACGAGTAAAAACCTGGCTTCAATAAGAAAGCGCGCAAATCATACTTTTAAGTTGTTATTTAAAGCCGAAGCTCGAAAAGCTAAGCTATAAGCCGATTAACGAAAGCTTTTACGTTAATAATCGGCGGAGATTTAAATCGAACAATTAAAGAAAAGCTTTTAGACTTTTTTAAAGCGAGCATTAATAATAAGAAATTAGATTATAAACACTTTAAATAAAATTCCGACTTTAATAAAAAGCATTCACTTATTAATAGCTGTATTAAAAAACGCGCGAAGATATACGTAAGTATTAATAAGATTTTCTTAAATAACTTTCGCGCCGATTCGAATCGTTATTCGCGCGTCTTAGATTTTGTATCGACTTTTTAAGCTAATAGCGAACTCGTGCGCAAAGATAATAAAGATTACGAGATATTACACGCTATTATAACAGCTGCTACTTCGTTTAAGCTGTTATTAAAACAGCTTAACTTATAAAAACGAAAACATTTAAAACTTTTTACTTATTAAAAAAAGCTATAACGACACTTATACGGCAAAGAATTTAAAGACGAAGCTTTTATAAAGCTAAATAATTTAAAAAAAAAGAACTGCTAAAGAGTTATTTTCGAAAGCGAAGCTAAATTAAAACTTATACCTTTTAAATAAGTGTTTATATACAAAACTAACTCGTTCGAAAAGATCGTAAAGTTTAAATCGAAGATTGTACTTAAAAGCGACTTTTAAAACGAATCTATTATTTATTTAACTTACGCTATTACGCTAGCAATTAGATCGTTTAAGATAATGATAATTATAACAGTCGAATTTGATTTGAAAGTAAAACAGTTCGACGTCGTTAACGCTTTTATTAACGCTATAAAATACACGAATAGCGTTTTAATTACGTGTTATCTTTTTAACAGTTTTAAGCAAAAAAGTATGCTCGTAAAAGTCGATAAAGCTTTATATAAACTTAAAGACTCGCTAGCTTTATAATATTTCGACTTTATAAGCACACTCGATAAATTAAAGCTTATATTATTCGATAAAGAACCGTGTATTTTCACGAATTTAAATAAGACGGTCTTTATAGCGTTTTACGTAAACGATATTTAACTTATATATTATTATTTTAATCTTTTTAAAGCGTAAGAGATTATTAATAATCTTAATAAAGCGTATAAGATCGAAGCGATAAGAGATATTAAATAGTTTCTTAATATAAAAGTCGCTCGAGACCGTTAGCGAAAAACGCTAACGCTTATATACGACGCTTATATTAAAAAAATAATTAAGAAATTCGAACTTACGGACGAACGCTGCTTAGCAACTTTATTATTGTTTTATAATTTAATTAAAAATAAAAAGATAGCTTCGCGGAAGCAAATGAAAGAGTATTAAAAGAAAGTTAAATCCGTGCTATATACAGCGATTATGCTACGCTTAAATATAGTTTTTATAGCTTTTCAACTTTCTTATTTTAGTATTAATTTAAGCGCGAAGCACTTTCGAACTATAAATTAATGTTTGCGATATTTATTTAACTCGCGCTTTAAAAGTATTCAATATAGTTAGTTTAGTAAATCAAAGCTAGTAATAGCTTTTAACGCTTCTTACGCCGATGACGAAAAAATAAAGCGATTTTTTTAAAAGTATATTATGTTTTTATTCGAAGGTGCGATCTTTTAAAAAGCTTTAAAGCAAAATACAATCACTATATTATTTATTAAAGCGGAGCTTCTTAACATAGCTTTTATAATGAAAAAGATTATAGCGCTTTAACGGTTTTTTAAAAAGCTGTACTTTCGTTTTGCGGCGCTTTAAGTAGTTTATTATAATAATTAATAAATAATTAAGCTTATAACTAATAAAAAGAAGCGTATCTTTATTAAGCTTCGCTACGTCGATATTTATAATATATAACTGCGCTAAAAGCATTTCAAAAAAAGCTTTTAGATTTAATATCTCTTTATTAAAGAAATGCACGCTAACGGTCTTATAAAGAACTTGACTCGATAGAAGTTTAAGAGCTTTATTAAGCTTTTAAATTTATAAGACGCTCGCGCGTTAATCGAAAAGCTTTAATAGCACGCATATGCTGTTTATTTATTATATATTTTTTTTTTTTATTTGCACGTAATTTAAAAGAAAACATTTATTTAACAATTTTAACCGTTATTTTATTTTATCTTATACGCTTTTACTTTTCGCTTTTTATAATAAAAGATCGACTAAAGCTTTTAGCAATCTTTTTACTTTAGCTCGGCGCTTTGCAAAAGTTATAATAATAGCGGGCGCCGCCGCGAGAGCGGCAAGCGCAACGATTAGCGCAAAAAGAGCGACGATAATAAGTGCGACGAAAGCGACGAGAGCAGCGAAAGCGACGAAAGTAATAAAAGCGGCTAGCGCAAGCGCAAAGGCTACTATAGCAGCAGATTAAAGCTTTTATATAAAGTTCGAAAAGAAGTTTTAGTTAAAAAGAGCTGCTTAAATTAAATTATTTCGTAAGTTAAAAAGCTTGATTTACGAAAAAGTAACATGTTCGAAGCGCTTCGCGTCATCGGACTACGGTTCGCTATTACAAGACTATTTAATTTAACAAAAGCTATATTTAAATTAAAGGTCTTAAGAACAAGAGCAAAACTTGTAAAGCTACCGGGATTACTTTTAAAACCTTTACTTTTATTCGCTAGACCGCTCGGATTATTAGTAGCACTTCTTAAAAAAGCAGCATTTAAAGCGAGCTGTTATCGTATAATATCTCGAAGACTTCGACGAACTTTTTATATAGCATTATTGTTCTTAGCGTTTACGAAGTTATCGAAAGCGGTGTTACTAGCGGCAAAAGCAATAATGCAATTGCTACAATTACTTTTAGCATACCGAAGATAGCGAATAACGCTTGTATCGCAATTATAATAATCTTTATTAAACTCCGATGTAATCTTATTATTAATATACCTTATGCATTTTAAAGCTTTAACGGTCGTTAATATAAGCAAGCGCTTAATAAGAAAGTCTAAAAGAAAGGGCGAAGCTTCGGAAGTAAGAGTGCGTAGTATAACCGTCGCAGCCGCCGCAATTGCAATAGCAGCAATAGCTAAAGCAAAGAAAGGATTTTTTTAATAATTAGCATAGATATATTAATCTGTTAAAAGCACTTATTTTTAAACGGCTTCGGCCGCGCTTAACGATTTTATTAAACTAAGTTACTTGCTTAAAAGGCATTATATAAATAAATAAAAGTTAAGTGTTTGTTATATTAAAAAAGAACGCGCTTTTACTTATATAGCAACGCGATAAAGACGGCGCTAAAGACTTCCGCTACGTAATAAGACCGACTTAAAAAAGAATTGCATTCTTAATTAACATTTAATTAATAATAATAACCGTTATTTATTTATTTAAATTGCGATAATAATTTCTTTTATTTATATCGAGTTTAAAAAGCTTAATCATTTATTTTTTTTCTTTTTTATTTGCTTGCAGCTTAATAGCTACGCTATTAACTTAAAAAGTGTATTATACGGAACAAGTATAGTTTTACTTAAGCTATATATAACATATTATATAACCTCGCTTAATAGCGCTTTTAGCATACTAAAGCTCTTAAGTATATGTATATAAATCTTGACGAGCTTTTTAAATAAAATATACCAAGCTTTATTTAATCTACAAAATCTCTTTCTAATCTTAATACTAGTAAGCACTATAGCTTGCGATGAACTGATCGAATTCTTTCGTAAATATAAGTAGCAAGCTTTTAATCGATATTACGTATTAAAAGAATTTGCTTCTCGTCACTTTTTTTGCGTCTTTAAAAGCTTAGAACTTAGCGACGGATGCTTTTCTTTCGTCGAAAGTATAGTTAATGCTTTAGCAATCTAGCTTTTTGCAAACAAAACACTTTTTTTTATCTTTAATAGCTTTAACAACTTTTTTACTTCCGAAGTATTAGCGGTTTTAAATAAAGCATTCGTATTCTTCGTTTAAATCGAAGTCAGCTTTTAAAGTGTTATAAGAGCAAGTGTAATCGTATAGCTCGTTAAAGCTCGCGTAAGCTTTAGCTTTAGCGAGAAGTCGAAAGGTTTTAATAGCAAACGCAATTGCTCGACGAATATTAACAATTGCCGCGGTAAAAGTAAAAGCAAAGTTCATTCGTGCAATTATAGTTTTTAGCACGTTTTTATAAGTTAAATATAGCTTATTAACAAAACTTCGATCATCTTTTAAACTTAGTCGTAAAGAGCTTTAAATCCTTTTAAGCTTTTTAACGAGCTTTTCGAAGTATTCGTTAAGCGAAGTCTTTAAATTCTTTTTTTTAATTAAATCTAGCGAAATTTCTTTTTAACGGTCGTATTTTGCTTGCTGCTGATAATTAGTTTCGAAGTAGTCTTTTCTTATAATAGCGTTTGCTTTAAAAGTCGAAAGCTTAACTTTAATAACGTAATTATAATAAAAAGTTATAATTTCTTTTATAAGTATAATCGAGAACGCCGTTAAGTAATCGTCGGAAGTCAAACCGTATCGACTTACTTAATTAACAAAAATCTTTAATTGAGTCTTAAAGTTATCGTCGGGTTTTAAATACTTTAGCTTTTTAAAAAAGCTTCGCGCGAATAAAGCTAATTCTTTCGCTTTTAAGTAAAAGTCTATTATTTTTAATTTAAAGAAATCATTTTTATTATCGTTAAAAGCGCTTAAAATACCGTACGCAAGTGTGTTATGCTTAGCTAATAGTCTAATCGATAAAAAGTTACCGATATAATTGCTGATAGTCCGTCTTTTTTTAAGGTTTTTAAAAAGTTTATTTCCGAATTCGAAGTCTTTTAAAAGTCCGTTTCCGAATCCTTTTAATAATTTAAAAAGGCCGTTCTTACTTTTTCCGTGGACCGTACCCGTAGCTTCGATCTCTTTACTAATCTTTTCCGTTTCTTTTTCGTCGATTATCGTTAAGATCGCTAAAGCTACTCGGATCATCGGCTAAAGCTTTAGCTCGATAGTATTCGTACTTTTAAGCGCGCTCTTAACGATTCTTATACTTTTAGTATCTTTTTTATTGATACGTAGCTTATTAAAAGATTTAAAAAGCTTATCGATACGTCCGAAAGTGCTAAATCCTTTTTTCGAGTTGTTAAAGTTAAGCACGGAAATCTATACGCTGTTTTTAATAAAAGCTAATTTTGTTCGGAATGCTTTTAAGTTTTAACGAGTCTTTTTTTAGCGTATAGCTGCTATTGCTTTACGTATTATCAAGCCCGATTATGTTTTCGAAGCCGTTGTTATTGCTATTCGGTCTTAGTTTTTAAGAAACCCGGTTGTAGCTCTTAAAAAAAAGGTTTAAAAGCCGCTAAGGTGATTTTGGCTCTTCTTGTATGATTAGCGTATTGCGTAGTGTCGTGCGGGAATATAAGGTTATAAGACTGGTTACTGCAATGTGTATTGCAGGTCTGCTTTTGCACATCAGTTAAGAGCCATATTCGCTCCGATAGTTCAGTTGGTCGATCGATCGCTAGCTGTCATTGAGCTATGCTGAACGCAAAACAAAGTTTTCTTAACCGAAAACCCGGTGCCACTTCGCTATCGTTAGCTGCGGGGCATCCTTATCGATAAGACATGGTGACTTATTAGTCAGGCTGCGATGTCGCAATTGCGTAAATAATATCGCTGACCAAAAATCCATTTTCGATAAGTAATAAAAAAGCTATTAACCGCAGCGTAGTTTACAGAGCAGTCGGTAAAAGTCAACCGGCCAGCTCTAGGGGATGTGTCGTGCGGGAATATAAGGTTATAAGACTGGTTACTGCAATGTGCATTGCAGGTCTGCTTTTGCACATCACGTAACGATTGATAGATTGAAGGCGTCGAGTACGCTAAAGTGCTTCGTCGTAACCTTTCGTTAGATTATATAACGTAAGTTCGTAATTCCGTTATTTGCTTTGCTATAACTTTTATATTTCGTTTTATATCTCTTTTCTTTTTTAAAAATTCTTTTCGCAACCTTTGGATTTCTTCTTCTTTTTCTTTCTTGCTTAAAGTCTTTTTTTCTTTTTTTTTTAAGCTTCGCGGAAGTAAAAGAAGTTAAAGTATAATATCTTCGTCGTCCGTAAGGTTTTCGGCGGTCCACTTTAAATCGAAGCTTAAAAGTATTGCTTATTGTTCTTTTATTTCTTCGTAAGTCTATTAATACTATTGCTCGTCGTTCAAGAGCTTGACCATCTTATTAGCGTAGCTCTTTTGCTTTAAAAAGCATTATACGCCTTTAAATAGCAAGTGTTCTTTAAAGCTAATAAAAGTAGCAAACTTAAAGCTTCGTTTCGTATTATCTTCCGTTATCGTAAAGCTCGTTTAATTTTAGCGTAAGAAAGCGTGCCGGAACAAGCTTTATAAGTCGTAATCTTTTAGCCTTTTACACTTCGCATTTAAAAAGTCTTTTATTATTGCTCGAGCCGTAATTTTATTATCTAGCTTTACGTATAATAACTCGTTTAAGTTAAATGAAATACTCGATATTTCGTCGTCTAGTCTTTCCGAAAGGCTTAAGAGTCTTGAATATAATAGTCTTTTTAACTAAATAGCTAAAAGTTCCGTAAGTAATAAAGAGATTCGAAAGGTATAATACTCTACTGCTTTTTGTCGATTAGACTTTTTACTTAAAAGTCTAGTTGTTCGATCGGTTATAATTGTTGTTTATGTGTATATAAGTCGATCTAAATTTAGTTAAAGTGTTATATATAGCAAGTGCGTCTTTTATAGCGTTGAAGTTATTATTTTAAAAGTAACTTAGTTCGGAATCATTCTTTTATAAAGATAAAGAAAATCGGTAGTATAAAAAGCGACTTAGTACGGAATCGCTCTTTTATTATAAAAAAAAAGAAGTATCGTAGTAAAAAGTATCTTCGCTATAAAGTATTCTTAGCTTTTTTATAATTGATCACTTAATAATAAATCAACTATTAATTAGTGTTAGATTGCTTTTAAGCGATTAAAAATATATTCGTAACTTCGTAAGGTCGTTAAAATACTTGCAATTGCAAAACACTCGGTTAATAAGGTATTTGAATTCTGTCCTTTCTTTAAGGCTTAAAAGAGTTGATTCTTTTTATATGATTAAAAGGAATCACGTGTATTAGCTAGCTAATAGTTTTACTAGTCAAGTTAAGGGTCCTTTGACTGCTGACATGCTAAGCGAGGCATGCCAAGTGGCCCGTAAACCTTAGTTCACGGATGAGTTCCCCAACTACTACTACTACTACTACTACTACTAGCTAAGGTCGATATAAAGATACCGACAATATAAGTCTTTGCTTTACTCGCGAGCATACGCGGATCTTGCTTAAGCATCTTTTAAGTCTTTACTTAGCTAGTAAAAGCGTAGAATGCCGTTTGAATCTCTAGCTATTTATATACTTCGTCAGCGTTAAAAGTGCCGTAAATAATCACAAAACCTTCCGACTTATTAGCGTAGCTGCCCGATTCGAGCGGCTCGTCTAATAAGCTTACGATAAACTGATCGAATTTTTCCGTAAATATAAGTAGCAAGCTTTTAATCGATGCTACGTATTAAAAGAATTTGCTTCTCGTCACCTTTTTTACGTCTTTAAAAGCTTAAAACTTAACGACGAATGCCTTTCTTTCGTCGAAAGTATAATTAATGCTCTAACAACTTAGCTTTTTGCAAATAAAACACTTTTTCTCACCTTTAATAGCTTTAACAGCTTTTTTATTTTTAAAGTATTAGCGGTCTTAAATAAAGCATTCGTATTCTTCGTTTAAATCGGAGTCAGCTTTTAAAGTGTTGTAAAAGCAAGTATAATCGTATAGCTCGCTAAAGCTCGCGTAAGCTTTAGCTTTAACGAAAGATCGGAAAGTCTTAATAGCAAACGCAATTGCTTAACGAATATTAATAACTGCCGCGGTAAAAGTAAAAGCAAAGTTTATTCGTGCAATCGTAATCTTTAATACGTTTTTACAAGCTAAATATAACTTATTAATAAAACTTCGATCATCTTTTAAACTTAATCGTAAAGAGCTTTAAATCTTTTTAAGCTCTTTAACGAGCTTTTCGAAGCATTCGTTAAGCAAGGTCTTTAAATTATTTTTCTTAATTAAATCTAACGAAATTTCTTTTTAACGATCGTATTTTGCTTATTATTAATAGTCAATCTCAAAGTAGTCTTTTATTATAATAGCGTTTGCTTTAAAAGTCGGAAGCTTAGCTTTAATAACGTAATTATAATAAAAAGTTATAACTTCTTTTATAAGCATAATCGAAAACGCCGTTAAGTAATCGTCGAAAGTCAAATCGTATCGACTTATTTAATTAATAAAAATCTTTAATTAAGTCTTAAAGTCATCGTTAAATCTTAAATACTTTAACTTTTTAAAAAAGCTTCGCGCGAACAAAGCTAATTCTTTTGTTTTTAAGTAAAAGTCTATTATTTTTAATTTAAAGAAATCATTTTTATTATCGTTAAAAGCGCTTAAAGTGCCGTACGTAAATGTGTTATACTTAGCTAATAATCTGATTAGTAAAAGATTACCGATATAATTGCCGGTAGTCCGTCTTCTTTTAAGGTTTTTAAAAAGCTTATTTTTAAATTCAAAGTCTTTTAAAAGTCCGTTTCCGAATCTTTTTAATAATTTAAAAAAGCCGTTCTTACTTCTTCCGTACTCGTAATTTCGATCTTTTTATTAATTTCTTCCGTTTTTTCTTCGTCGATCATCGTTAAAATCGTTAAAGCTACTTAAGTCATCGGCTAAAACTTTAGCTCGATAGTATCCGTACTTTTAAACGCGCTTTTAACGATTCTTATACTTTTAGTATCTTTTTTATCGATACGTAGCTTATTAAAAAATCTAAAGAACTTATCGGTACGTTCGAAAGTGCTAGATCTTTCTTTTAAGTTGCTAAGATTAAGCACGGAAATTTATACGCTATCTTTAATAAAAGCTGATTTTATTCGAAATGCTTTTAAGTTTTAACGAGTCTTTTTTTAACGTATAATTGCTATTGCCTTGCGTATTATTAAGCTCGATTATGTTTTCGAAGCCGTTGTTATTGCTACTCGATCTTGATTTTTAAGAAACCCGGTTATAACTCTTGAAAAAAAGGTTTAAAAGCCGTTAAAGTGATTTTAGCTCTTTTTGTATAATTAACGTATTGCGTAGCGATTAATAAATTAAGAGCGTCGAATACGTTAAAATGCTTCGTCGTAACTTTTCGTTAAATTATATAACGTAAGTTCGTAATTCCGCTATTTGCTTTGCTATAGCTTTTATATTTCGTTTTATATCTTTTTTCTTTTTTAAAAATTCTTTTCGCAATCTTTAAATTTCTTTTTTTTCTTTTTTCTTATTTAAAGTCTCTTTTTCTTTCTTTTTTAAGCTTTGCGGAAGTAGAAAAAGTTAAAGTATAATATCTTCGTCGTTCGTAAAGTTTTCGGCGGTTTACTTTAAATCGAAGCTTAAAAGTGTTGCTTATTGCTTTTTTATTTCTTCGTAAGTCTATTAATGCTGCTGCTCGTCGTTTAAAAGCTTGACTATTTTATTAGCGTAGCCCTTTTTTTTTAAAAGGCACTATACGCTTTTAAATAGCAAGTGTTTTTTAAAGCTAATAAAAGTAGCAAACTTAAAGCTTCGTTTCGTATTATCTTTCGTTATCGTGAAGCTCGTTTAATCTTAGCGTAAGAAAGCGTGCCGGAATAAACTTTATAAGTCGTAATCTTTTAGCTTTTTATATTTCGCATTCAAGAAGTCTTTTACTATTGCTCGAGCCGTAATCTTATTATCTAGCTTTACGTATAATAGCTCGTTTAAATTAAATGAAATGCTCGATATCTCGTCGTTTAGTCTTTTCGAAAAGCTTAAAAGTCTTAAGTATAATAATCCTTTTAGCTGAATAGCTAAAAGTTCCGTAAGTAATAAAGAGATTCGAAAAGTATAATGCTTACCAGCACTAAGATCAAGAAAAGATTTTGTAAATTGAATGAAGCTTAATATATTCTATTTAAAAAGCTCGTCAAGATCTATGTACATATACTTAAGAGCTTTAGTGTGCTAAAAGCGCTATTAAGCGAAGTCATATAACATGTTATATGTAGCTTAAGTAAAACTATGCTTATTTTATACAATACACCTTTTAAGTTAATAGCGTAGCTGCTAAGCTGCAAGCAAATAAAAAAGAAAAAAAATAAGTGATTAAGCTTTTTAAACTCGATATAAACAAAAGAGATTATCATCGCAATTTAAACAAATAAATAACGGTTATTATTGTTGATTAAGTGTCAGTCAAGAATGCAATTCTTTTTTAAATCGGTCTTATTACGTAGCGAAAGTCTTTAACGCCGTTTTTATTACGTTATTATATAAGTAAGAGCGCGTTCTTTTTTATTATAATAAACATTTAACTTTTATTTATCTACACAATGCTTTTTAAGCAAGTAACTCAGTCTAATAGAATCGTTAAGCGCGGCCGAAGCCGTTTAAAAGTAAGTGCTTTTAACAAATTAATATATTTATGCTAATTATTAAGAGAATCCTTTCTTTGCTTTAGCTATTGCTATTATTATAATTGCGACAGTTGCGGCGGTTATACTACGTACTTTTACTTTCGAAGCTTCGCTTTTTTTTTTAGACTTTTTTATTAAGCGCTTGCTTATATTAACGACCGTCAAAGCTTTAAAGTGCATAAAGTGCATTAATAATAAGATCATATTAAAGTCTAATAAAGACTATTATAATTGCGATACGAGCGTCATTCGTTATCTTTAATATATTAAAAGTAACTATAGCAATTGCACCGTTGCTTTTGCCGTTGTTAACACCGCTTTCGATAACTTCGTAAGCGCTAAAGATAATAATATTATATAAAGAGTTTGCTAAAGTCTTCGAAATGCTATGCGATAATAGCTCGCTTTAAATGCTGCCTTTTTAAAAAGTGCTATTAATAGTCCGAGCGGTCTAGCGAGTAAAAGTAAAGGTTTTAAAAGTAGTCTCGATAGCTTTATAAGTTTTACTTTTGCTTTTAAGACTTTCAATTTAAATATAGCTTTTGTTAAATTGAATAGTCTTATAATAGCGAACCGTAGTCCGGTAACGCAAAGCGCTTCGAGCATATTATCTTTTCGTAAGTTAAGCTTTTTAACTTACGAAATAATTTAATCTAAGCAGTTCTTTTTAATTAAAACTTTTTTTCGGACTTTATATAAAAGCTTTAATTTATTATTATAACAGCCTTTGCGCTTGCGCTAGCCGCCCTTATTGCTTTCGTCGCTTTTGTTGTTCCCGTCGCTTTCGTCGTACTTATTATCGTCGCTTTTTTTGCGTTAGTCGTTGCGTTTACCGCTCTCGCGGCGGCGCTCGCCGTTGCTATAACTCTTACGAAGCGTTAAGTTAAAGTAAAAAGATTGCTAAAAGCTTTAATCGATCTTTTATTATAAAAAGCGAAAAGTAAAAGCGTATAAAATAAAATAGAATAACGGTTAAAATTGCTAAATAGATGTTTTCTTTTAAATTACGTATAAAAAAAAAAAAAAAAAAATATAATAAGTAAATAGCATATGCGTGTTATTAAAGCTTCTCGACTAACGCGCGAGCGTCTTATAAATTTAAAAGCTTAATAAAGCTTTTAAACTTTTGTCGAGTTAAGTTTTTTATAAGACCGTTAGCGTGCATTTCTTTAATAAAAAGATATTAAACTTAAAAGCTTTTTTTAAAGTGCTTTTAACGCAATTATATATTATGAATATCGACGTAGCGAAGCTTAATAAAGATACGCTCTTTTTTATTAATTATAAGCTTGATTGTTTATTAATTATTATAATAAACTACTTAAAGCGCCGTAAAACGAAAGTGCAGCTCTTTAAAAAACCGTTAAAGCGCTATAGTTTCTTTTATTATAAGAGCTATGTTAAGAAGCTTCGCTTTAATAAATAATATAATAACTGTATCTTGCTTTAAAGCTTTTTAAAAGATCGCACTTTCGAATAAAAACATAATATACTTTTAAGAAAATCGCTTTGTCTTTTCGTTATCGGCGTAAGAAGCGTTAAAAGCTATTACTAGCTCTGATTTGCTAAACTAATTGTATTAAATACTTTTAAAGCGCGAGCTAAATAAATATCGCAAATATTAGTTTACAACTTAAAAGTGCTCCGCGCTTAAATTAATATTAAAGTAAAAGAATTAAAAAGCTATAAAAGCTATATTTAAGCGTAGTATAATCGCTATATATAATACGGATCTAACTTTCTTTTAATACTCTTTTACTTGCTTCCGCGAAGCTATCTTTTCATTTTTAATTAAATTATAAAATAATAATAGAGTTGTTAAGCAGCGTCCGTCCGTAAGTTCGAATTTCTTAGCTATTTTTTTAATATAAGCGTTATGCATAAGCGTTAACGTTCTTCGTTAACGGTCTCGAGCGACTTTTATATTAAAAAACCATTTAATATCTTTTATCGCTTCGATTTTATACGCTTTATTAAGACCGTTAATGATCTCTTGCGCTTTAAAAAAATTAAAGTAATAGTATATAAGTTGAATATCGTTTACGTAAAACGCTATAAAGACTGTTTTATTTAGATTCGTAAAAATATACGGTTTTTTATCGAATAATATAAGCTTTAATTTGTTAAGTATGCTTATGAAATCGAAATATTATAAAGCTAGCGAGTTTTTAAATTTATATAAAGCTTTATCGACTTTTACGAATATACTTTTTTGCTTAAAACCGTTAAAAAGATAATACGTAATTAAGACGCTGTCCGTGTGTTTTATAGCGTTAATAAAAGCGTTAACGACGTCGAACTGTTTTACTTTTAAATTAAATTCGGTTGTTATAGCTATTATTATTTTAAACGATTTAATTGCTAGCGTAACAGCGTAAGTTAAATAAATAATAGATTCGTTTTAAAGGTCGCTTTTAATTATAATCTTCGATCTAAACCTTACGATCTTTTCGGACGAGCTAGTCTTGTATATAAACATTTATTTAAAAAGTATAAGTTTTAACTTAGCTTCGCTTTTAAGAATAACTTTTTAATAATTCCTTTTTTTTAAATTATTCAGCTTTATAAAAGCTCCGTTTTTAAACTCTTTGCCGTATAAGTGTCGTTATAGCTTTTTTTAATAAATAAAAGGTTTTAAATGTTTTCGTTCTTGCGAGTTGAGCTATTTTAATAATAGCTTAAACGAAGTAGCAGCTATTATAATAGCGTATAATATCTCGTAATCTTTACTATCTTCGCGCACGAGTTCGCTATTAGCTTAAAAAGTCGATACAAAATTTAAAACGCGCGAATAACGGTTCGAATCGGCGCGAAAGTTGTTTAAAAGAATCTTATTAACACTTACGTATATTTTCGCGCGTTTTTTAATACGGCTATTAATAAGTGAGTGCTTTTTATTAAAGTCGGAATTTTATTTAAAGTGTTTATAGTTTAATTTCTTATTATTAATGCTCGCTTTAAAAAAGTTTAAAAGCTCTTTTTTAATTATTCGATTTGAATCTCCGCTAGTTGTTAACGTAAAAGCTTTCGTTGATCGGCTTATAACTTAGCTTTCCGAGCCTTAGCTTTAAATAACAACTTAAAAGTATAATTTGCGCGCTTTTTTATTAAAGCTAAGTTTTTGCTCGTTTATAATGCTTTTTTTTGCTTTTAACAGTTTTAAAGCACTTTCGCTTTTGCTTTTAGCTAAAAAGCTAACGAGACGTTTAATAGTATAATTCGAATCGTTAAAGTCTATTAGATCGTCTCGTAAAGCAATTGCTTTTAATATAAACGTATTTATAAGGTCTTTAATTAAAGTTAAAGCTCTTAACGTTTATATATCGTTTAAATTAAATAAAGTCGTATTTTTTAAGCTTTAATTAAATCTTTTTAAATTAACTTTTATAAAGTTTAACGGCTATTTACTTTTTATATCAACTGCATTCGTCTTTTTTAAGCGATCTTTTACAACGTTTTTTATATTAAATAAAGCGTCTTTTATTTGATTAAAGTTTTTAATATCTTTTAGTTTAATAACGATGCTTTTAATCTCGTTAATCGATTGGCCGATCGATTTTTTCTCGTCTTTAAGATAAAATTGAATCTTATCGAACGTTACGTTGCGTATAATAATCATTTTATAAAGCGCAAGAACATAGACTTTATATATATTAAAAGCTATATATTTAACTAAGTAGCTTATATGTCTTTTTAGTTTAACTTTAAAAGCTTTTTTATTACGAAGAGCTTTTCGATCTTTAATTATTAAGTACGCACGAGCGTTATACGTAACTAAACCGCTACAATCTAGTTTTAAGTCGGTATCGATCCGTATAAAGATCGCCGGATCGTACTACTTAAAATATTACTTAAACTAAAGCTATAGCACTTCATTCGGACTCTTTATAAAGCTCTTAGCTTTCGGTATTATATTATAAAAGTAAATAACAGCTAATGTAATTTCAAGCTAAAGCTTTTTTAAAAGCTTTGCTTTTATTTTTATTTTAATAGACCGTTTTATTACTTTTCTTTTAGCTTTTTCAACTTTTTTATTAAGTTCGTAATTAAAAGATAATAAAAGCTTTAACTCGATCTTAACTTCTTTCGCTTATCTTTAATATTCGATAAAGCCGATAACGTTGATTGCGATTATTAAAAAATCGTTATTATAACGTATAATAGCTATTAAAAAACCGTATTTGCGTTTCGTTTATGCTTTAAATTCTTTTAGCACTTTTATAATCGTTAATTGCAACTTGTCTTTTAATATAAAGCTGAATAGCTTTTTATTATATTTATCTTTAATTATTAATAACTATTTGCTTTTGTTAAAACCGTTAAGAAAGTCGAATAAATCTTAAGCGATCTTATAAAATAGCTTAGCTGCTTTATTATTTAACGTACGGCGAAATATAACTTATTAAGCGTGCGTAATAGCATATACTTTACATTTAACCTTAATAATTCTTTTAAGTTTTACTTTTTTAATATTATAAGCTAGCGCTTCGAGCGCTTTTTTACTTAAATAACTTGTCCGTAAATGCTAAAGTATTAATAAATCTTCTTTTAAAGTTCGAAAGACACTGCTCTTTTAAAATTTATAACGTATTTACAAGCGCTTTTAAGTTATAAAGAACATTATTAAGCAAAAAGAGTTACGAATTAATTAAAGCAAAGAATAATTAAATAGCTTATATTTAAAGAACGTAAAGTTAAACTTTTTTTTTAACTTTTTTAATACGACGCTTTCTTTAACTTCTTTATAGCGAAGAGTTGCGTTATATCTCGAGTATTATACGCTAGCTTTGCTTAAAAAAGCTTTCGAGATAATATTAATATTAAACTTTTTAACGATAGCGACGTTTTTTAACTTTAAATCTTTTATTTTAGTTTTATTTAATCCGTTTAAAGCTCTTTTAAAGACTTTAATACTTCGCCCGACGATTAAAAGGCTATTCGTTCTAGCTTCGATAAAGTCGGTTAAGCGAAAGCGTTAAATTAACTTTAGCTTTAAAAGATTTTTATCGTTAATAAAATAAGTAGCGCCGCAATTATCGAGAAGAGTGCTATTAGATAGCTAGTGCTTATTATCAGTCGTGTTATAAAAACCGTTAAAAACAAAATTATTAAACGTATTAAAGAGCTTAAGATCGATGATAACTATTAATACTTTTTTAAAGTATTTTAACTTATCGCTATTATTCGATTGCTTCTTTTTGCTTTTTAAAACGATCTTATTAACTTAAATTTATGCTTAACTTTTTTTCGTAATCTCTTTTTAAAGCGCTTTAAACTTAAGCTTTTAAAGCTTTTTTTTTATAACGACGATATTATTTCGATTCGGCTTTACGAATCTACTTTCGTTAAGACTATTAAAGCAATAGCAAAAGATTTTGCACTTGATTGCGTCTTAATAATAGTTTCTCTTTTTAAAGCACGAGCATTTAAAACTTTTAGCAAGTCTTTTAAAGCTATCGAAGCGTTTACCGGATTGCTTAAAAGCAGTGTCGTTAGCTTTATCACTTTCGAAAGTATTGCGAATAGTTTGATCTTTAAAAGTAACGAATACGCTAAAGAAGTTAAAGTTCAGATTGCTAATTTTCTTTTCGATCTAGCTTTCGTATTAGTTAAAGTAGTCGTAAAAAATGCGCTTTTAAAGCAATAATAGCTTATCGTTTCGAATGACTTTTGCGAGCTTTAGCGACGCTTAAGTTAATAATTATTTTTCGCTAATAGCTTTTAAGAATGCTTTTATCGCGAGTATACTCGTCGTTTCGTAAAAGTTATTTATTTTCGCTAACTTGTAAATAGCTCGGTATTTTTTAATTTATACCGCTAAAAAGACGCTCTTTTATTTAACTGCTTACAAAGATTTGTTATAATCTCGTGCTATCGATAGCTTAAAGCTCGAGTCGGATAGATAACATATTTCTTAAAGCTTTTTTATTAAGAATTAAATAAAAGTATTATCTTTTTTTAAAACCGTTAAGATCGCTTCCTCGAGAATAAAGCTTTTAACCGTCTTTTTAATTTAATCTATAATTTGATTGCTTTTATTACTTAAGACTTTTTAATTGTTTATAACGAAGTTGTATTTTTTTATATTATCGTTATACGCTTTTCGGACGTTTTCGAACTTAGCGTCTTTTAGCTTTAAAAGTCTATTAAAATCGTTTGCAAAAGCTTTTAAATGCAGTTCTTCTTAAGCTTTTCGTTAGCGGTCTTATTCTAGGCTGCTCCATGGGGCCCCATGGGGCCCCACGGAGTTTTGAGTCCTCCCTACGGGGGAACCTACGGGGAGTACAAAATTCTGCCCTTCTTTATAGGAAAACCTTATGGGGCGTAGGGTTACTCTATAGGGTTTATATATATAAAAATATGCATATGCATAATTACTAATCAGGTTTACTAATCACATTTATTAATCACATTTACTAATTACATTTACTAATCACATTTACTAATTAGAGACTTAGAGTATTAGTCAAATTTACTAGTTATAAAGGCTTAAGGGTTGGTAAAGACCCGTTCTTTAGCTTAAGTCTACTAGTTATAAAGAGTTGATAAAGACTCGTCTTTTTGCAGTTACGTAGAATACGTTCAACTCGGTCTCCGCTTTTGGCTTAAGCTCTTGCTTGTAAGTATGGTTTAGATAAATCTCGTCTGACTTAAGTAGCTCTTTTAGCTTTTAGCACTTGTTGCTTTATTTAAACTCATTTTCATCCGAGAACTTAAAGGTAAGGCGTTTGTATATTAAGGTGCTATCGATAGTGAAAAGGTATAGCATTAATAGCTCTTTTAAGATGCTTTTAGCTTCGGCATAATCGCTATCGAAAAGCTTAAGAGTAAAATCACTTAAGATCAATCGAACCTTGATATCTTTATAAATGAATTGCTTTTTAATTGCGTTAAGGAAAGAGATAAAGTGGTCGAAGAGATAAAGGACTTGAGCGCTCTCTTTTTAAATAAAAAATCAATTAGTGATTATAGAATATAAATGTTATTATTAACTTTGTTAGTACCGTAATGCTTGATGCCGAACTCGTCGATAAAACTTTTGCGACTTTTTTATTCGTAATCGAGGCCGATTAGTCTTAGAAACAAAGCGGTATCTTCTTCGTCATAGCAAGTAAACATTGAATTAATAACGCTATTATTAGTATAAACGACTACGAAATCCTTGTAGCGACTAAGTATCTCGTTGATTAGCTTGTTGCTATTAGTGTTAAAAGGGTTGACCTCGACTATAGCGTTATAAAAGAAAGGAATCGATATTGTTAAATAAAGAAAATAATTAGCTTAAAGCAAGGAATCAAAAAGCAAAGAATCAAAAAGAAAATAATTACTTAAGTTGAATATAGTTGTAGTTAAGTGTTGAGGTTGGTTAAGAAGTTGAAGTTAAGTATTAAAGTTAAGAAGTTGAAGTTAGGTGTTGAGGTTGAAGTTGAGAAGTTAAGTGTTGAGGTTAAGGTTAAGAAGTTAAGTGTTAAGGTTGAGGTTGAGAAGTTAAGTGTTAAGGTTGAGGTTAAGAAGTTGAGTATTGAGGTGATAATGAAAAAAAGAAAAGGAAAAAGAGAAAGAGCGAGTACTTATATAAAAATAAAAGTGTAGCTTAATCGTAATCGAAGCATTGCTTCGATTTATTAAAAGTGAATTATAATATTTGAAATAATAAATCGACGCGGAATAAAGAAAATAACGCGTTTTAAAATAATAAATCGACGCGGAACAAAGAAAATAACGCGTCGCTTAATAATAATCGATGCAATACTTCGATTCATTAAAAGTGAATTATAATATTTAAAATAATAAATCGACGCGGAACAAAGAAAACAACGCGTCGCTTAATAATAATCGATGCAATGCTTCGATTTAATAAAAGTGAATTATAATATTTAAAACACGAACTCGACGCAAAACAAAGAAAGAACGCTTCGCTTAGTAAATTTGATTAGTAAATCTGATTAGTAAATGTGATTAATAAATCTGATTAGTAAATGCTGTACGAAAAGAAACCTTGCATGCTGCACGTCCTTTTGCTACACGTGCTTAGCTCGGCTATAGCTCGGCTATAGCACGTGCTTTGCCGTACGTAATCTGATTAGTAAATCTGATTAGTAAATCTGATTAGTAAATCTGATTAGTAAATTTGATTAGTAAATGCTGTACAAAAAGAATTAACGTACTTAAGGCTGCTATACGTAACTTACGTAAGGCTGCTATACGTAACTTACGTAAAGCTGCTATACGTAACCTACGTAAGGCTGCCACACGTAACCTACGTAAGGCTGCCATACGTAACTTACGTAAGGCTGCTACACTTAACGTACTTAAGGCTGCTACACGTAAACTACGTAAAGCTGCTATACGTAACCTACGTAAAGCTGCCATACTTAACGTACCTAAAGCTGCTATAGCTCGGCTATAGCTCGGCTATAGCACGTGCTTTACCGTACGTAATCTGATTAGTAAATCTGATTAGTAAATCTGATTAGTAAATGCTGCATAAAAAGAATTAACGTACTTAAGGCTGCTATACGTAACTTACGTCATCTTAATTATTTAACACGAAATTTTCAACTTGCTTATAACGACTTGATTTTCATTGCATTCGATTCTTAAGATACGGTTTCTTTAAGAATCCGCTAGAACTAGATCAATAGCTCGTTGCGCTCGCCGTATAGCTCGAGAAATGGTTTCCGTCATTCTATTTCGGTCTTCCGCGGACAATAATAATACTAATAACGCCGATTATACACGGCTTTAAAACGCTGCATCGCCGTCCAACTTTACTTAGCATTTTAAAAAGAAAAGAAAGAACGCTATTATCAATTTGCAACCTTTTCTTTTCGTATTAAAACGAAAAGCATCGATTATTAATACGGCGACGAAAGCTATCGAGAGCTACTTCGACGATATCGACCGCGCGGCTGCTATCAAACGACGTGTTTAGTAATAATACGCTTCCGCTTCGAATTAGATTGTAAACGACCAACTTGACTTCGAATCTCGATATTATACGCAAGAGTTTTTTAAAAGTCTTTTTACGTTTATGCGTACTTATTCATACGCAACTACCGAAGCAGTTACTCTTCTTTTTCTTTCGACCGCTTTTTATAGCAGCGAATAAACGGCCCTTTTTAAGTTTGTTTTATAAGCAGATTCCGCGAGGCTTTCAAAGACTTTAAAAAACTCAAAAGCTGCCGCTTAATCGGCAATCGCTAAGCTATCCCGATCTTCTTCCGTTATAAAAATAAAACTTATAAAGACCCGCAAGCTTACGAGCTTTTAAGCTACTCGCAAGTCTTTTAGCGAACAACTTAAAATACGCTAAAACAAGCGAGTTTTAATTCAAGTACTTTCCGCCGCACTCTTAGCTCGTCTCGATAGTTACGCCGCCCGCAAAGCTATTACCGACAAACTAAACGGCGTCGATATAATTATTATCTTTCGTTTTAAAGCTATTCGCACGGGTTAAGCACTTACTTCGATCAACTTTAAAGCAAAAGACTTTTTTATTATAAATAAAGCTAAAAAGGTGTATTAAAAAGTTCTTAAAGCTACGGAAACGACTATCTCGGTTAAATAATATACGTACGCTATCTAAAAAGTCCTTGCCGAAATCAAAGGCCTCTTTAACGAGATTTTTAAGATAGCGGAGCATATTAACGAAGAGATCTTAGCTTAAGCCGAGAGAGCCTCGGTAAGCGTTCGCATCTTTTAATACGGAGCCGACTTAGCGACCGGCTTGACTTGTTAAATAGTCTCTTTTTTAAAAGAAGTCCGCAACTTTAAGCTGTTCGGCTGTAATAGCTACTTTCGGCTAGTCGACAAAAAGCAATTTATTAAAAAGCACGACTTTAGCTGCTTTAGCTAGTATAACCCGGCCAAGTGCACTCGGCACGCACGCTGCTCTTATTACGGCGAGCGAAAAGACTAGCACGACGGGCCCGACGGCAAAAATTATATAGCATCTTTTCGCTATGCAAATTGCTACGGCCCGTACGAAGCTAATTATAAGAATTGCTTTGCGGCTCTTAAGCGAGTCAACGGCAAGGTGATCACTTTTATTAAAAAAGAGTTAAGCGCCGTCCGACGATTAAAAGCTTAAGCTTACGCTATTGCTATTGCTTTTGTGACGGAAAAGAACGAACCGACTTCGGCTTTTTAATTAAAGACTTTTATTATTAGTATCAACGCGGCTTTCTTCCGAAAAAGACGCGCTTTTACGGTGCAAAAGCACGAGCGAGCGACCTCTTTTTAAGCCGTCTTTTTATAATCTTCTTCTTAGTCTTTTACGCAAGCTACGAGACTTTTACGCAATACGGCTACGCGCAAAAACCTTAACGAAAAGACTTTAATAAATAGCGCTTTCTTTGCTATAAACGAAAGAAAGGACACGCTAATAGCGATATCGGATTATTACGTAGACAATATTACTAGCTTATCTTCTTCGTTTATAAGAAGCTCGAGCATTATTATTAGCTAAGATGCTTAAAACAACTTTATATGTTAAGCACGCCGATACGGCACCGCGGCACTCGCCGCAATCGACAGCTTTTTAAAGAAATCTAAGTTTATTAAGCGAACGTAAGCAAAGAGCAGTTATATTATATTGCTTTACTTTACTTTTGCTATTCGATAAATATTAACGTTATTTATATTTAAAAGCCGTATACGCACTCGAGTATTAAAACTTAAAACTATTCGTTTTACGAATGCTATGCTTCGATAGAATCGTAAAATAGTTAAAACGATGCTTAATATTTTGTTAAGCGACTACGAGTAATAACTTACGTGCGCAAAAGCGTAAGTCTTCGCACTTAGCAACGCCGTTTTATTCGTAATAAAGATCTTTTGTAAGTCGATATAAACGGCTTCGCTACTTTAAACGTTTATCAATAACTTTTAATAAACCCGATTATAAACTATATTATTTACTTCGTCTTTCTTTTTAAGTGCTTAATTAGAAAGGACTTTAATATGTAGCACGATATATTCGAACTAAAAGTTAAGCTTAAAGGCCGAAAAAAAGACTTTGCGGCTTGGTTTAATGCTAATAAGATAGATTACATTAAACTCTCGAGCAACCTTACTTATAAAGCTAATTACGTTTTAAACTTGACTTTTTTAAATATCCCGTTTGCTTAAACGACAATTCGCTCCGATCTTTATTCGAGCTTAAATTACAAGACTTAAGTCACGATTATCTTTAGCTAAAAAGTCGTTTTTTTAAAGCGCTTTTAATACCGAGTACCGGATTAAGACTTCGAGAAATTCGCTTCGCTTATAACGTTAAGCGTAAACTAACTTTTCGATTCGTAAACGATACATTTTATCGAAAAACTCGATTAGCTTGCGATCAGCTTAATTATTACTTTTAACTCTACTTTAAAAGTTGCGAAACAGCTCGCTCGAAAGAAGCTGACGGCTGCATTATAATAAACGGCAGACTGTTAAACAACGTATAAGAAACACTTAATAGCGCGCTCCGTAATATACGACGGAGAACCGACTTAAGAAACGCGAGATTAGCTCGCTATAATTAAGAAAGCTAAAAAAGCTTATTAAACTTACGTAATCGACGAAGTAAAATCGGACTAAGACTTATATAAAGTTATAAGCTAGCATAAGCTTACTTCGAACTTGAAATCGCCTTTTTTAATAATTAACGACGAAGCTATCGAAGATATTAAAAAAAAAGCGGACGCGCTGCGAGAAAGCATCTTTAAACGATTTAGCGCCGCCGACGACTTCGATTACGATCTACTCGCTAGCTAAAAAAGCATTAGCCGGCTTTTTTAAAATACTACGGTATTATTAAAAGAAGTAGAGTCTTACGTGATCGGAGTAATAAGCACTTTACTCGAAACGGACAAGATTACCGTACGATTGCTTAAAGCATACTAGCAATACATTCATCACTTTTTTTATAGCTTTTTTAATAAGTGCTTAGCTTTTTATTATTTTTCGAATGCGTAAAAGCTCGCCGAGGTCTCGATGATCTTTAAAATAAAGAAAAAAAACAAGACTTTTATCCGCTTTTAGCGATCGATTGCTTTGCTTTCGTGCATCTTTAAAAAACTAAAGCGTATCGTTGCGAAAAGAATTGCGTAAACTGCTTTTATTAACGACGTCTTTAGCTTATAATACGCGAAAGCCTTTTTACGGCGCTTTATATTAAACCTCGCTTCGTGCTTAATATACGATATCGAGTCCGCACTTATAGCTAGATACTAAGTTATTATAATTATTATAAACGTTTAAAAAGCCTTCGATGCGGTCTTGACCCGTCGCTTTTTTAAACGCATAACGGAGCAAAGCTAGCCGTACTTATTGCTCAAGCTAATAAAATCTTTTCTTTTAAACCGCAAAGTTAAAGTCCGATTAAAAAAAGAAATCACGGATACTTATAACGTAAAATGCGGCACTCCGTAAAGATCTTTGCTATCACCGGTGCTTTACATGCTCTACTTAATTAAGCTATTCAATTAAGACCGGATATTGCGCTTCGAATACGCTAACGATATCTGCTTGTATCGCGTTAATCGCACTTTCGACTAAAATATCGCTATGCTTCGAGACGATATCAATTCTATTATTAAATAAAATAACACTTATAAGATCGCTTTCGCTTTAAAAAAGATCGAGATAATGCATTTTTTTTGCAAGAAAAGCACGTATACTTTTTTTTTCGTAATCGATATTATAACTATTCTGTATATTATTACGGGTCCGAAAGACGAAGACACACTTGCGATACGATAGCTTAAAGTCTAGTTTAATCGCAAGCTAAAGTTCCGCCGACACGTCCGAAAATAAGCGGCTAAAGCTAAGAAAGTCGCTTAGTATATCCGCAATCTTGCTAAAATAGTTTACGGTCCTTTTACGGCTTTATTACGCAAAGTAGTTATTACTTGCGTATTGCCTTCGGTGCTTTACGATACGGAAGCGTAATACGCAAAGCGCTATCGCTTAATCTGCAAGTCCGGAAGATTAAAAGTTATTAACGCTCGAGTCGGAAAGATAATTAACTTTATTAATAAGACGATAACTTTCGCGGCGCGCGAAGTACTCTCGGTTTAAAAAACGATATTAACGGCAACGCTCTTTCGAAATGCCGAGCTCTTTTCCGGCACTACGGCTTTAAAAAAAGTTAAAGCTAAGTTTACAATAAAACTAAAAACGGTAGACGATAAACACTTATTAATTAGCCGGATACTTTTACGGATCCGATAACGCGGTCGCGGCGCGAAGACTATTAAGATCTTCGAGATTAAAATTTAAAAATTAAAAACTCTTTTCTTAAACGTTCTCCGCTTTCGCTTCGTTCTTTTGCACTTTATATCGAAAAGCAGACGGGACTTAGCGGACGGCAAAACGAAAAAAGAAGCTGCTGCCGCATTCGAAGCATAATAGCAATAGCTCTCGCTAAAAGATATTACGATCTTTTTAAACAAGTCAAAACAATACGATTAAAGCAATCGATTAGTAAGCTACGAATACGTAATCTATCGAAAACGATAAAAGATAAGCTACGAGTACGGCTTTATCAACGATTGCTTTTACGTCTTTAACGCAAAAGCGATAAAAGCATAGAAAAGCCTCGAACGAGTAATGCACGCTTATCCGATAGCGAGACGGATTTAGCTTTGCATCGATAGCATATCAATCATTTAATGTTTTCGCGGAAATGCTTTTTTATTATCGCAATAAGCGTTCTTAAACGTTTAAAAAGTGATAAAGACTCGAAACGTGCGAATACGATAGTCTTTAAAGCATATAAGCATTAAAAAGAACGAACGAGCGAACAAGCTTGCAGACTTAAAAGCAAAGAAACCGGATTAAAACACTAATCTAGCATCGCAACTTACGATTAGCGGCATCCGTATACTTTTCCGCGATATACGAGATAAAGCATAAGAAGCTTAGTGAAGCGCAAGCTCTCTTAAGCTCTTACGCTCGTATCGAAAATAAAGCTTTTTATACTTAATTAAGCTTTTTTCGGAACTAAAACTCTTACGATATGTCTTATATAAATTACTTGCGATCCGAACTACGCACGGAGACTTTACTTAGTATTATACCAGGTTCTAGCATTACGACGCTAACTTAAAGTGTGCTTGCGGTAAACGCAAGTCCTTTTTGCATATAGCTTTCTGCCGATTCACGCAACGACGCTTTTTTTCTTAGCTTTATAAGACTCGACCGCGAACCCTTTCGAGCACGATCTCGAAAGCTTACGACTTCTTTAAAAGTCTCTTTAATAATCCGGCCGATTTTCAAGCTTTCTTAATTATTACGGAGTTCTACTTTAAGCATTGCACTCGATAAAAGTGCTACTCTAGCTAACTAATACTGCTTCGATAAAGAGAATAGAGTACGCTCCGCTTTACTCAAGCTATAAAAGCTCGTCAAATCAATCGCGTCACGAGACTAAGACTTTAAAATAACGTAGTGCGCTTTCGAAGGAATTCTTTCTAGCACTAGTATATTATATTAAGTTTTCTTTTAAAGTTTAAGCTTTCGTATTCACTTTTTCTTTTATACTCGGCTAACCTCGGTCCGGCTTTGATTCTTATCGTTACGCGACGTAAACAGCTCGCTTTTAATTAGCTATAGCAGTTTGTACATGCTTGACTTTCTCTTTTGTAGTTTTCCTTTGATAAAAGGTTTCTTTTTATATGATCTATCTTATTTATAAAAGAAAGGCGCATGCGATAGTAGCCTTCGCTATAACACTTTGAATTGCTTTCTAAGGCCTTCTTGTATATAACTCCTTAGCTTAGCACGTCGCCGTACCTTATAAGAGGTTCCAGGGCGGCAGGCTTCGCCTGCTACCCGCCCGACGTAAATAAATACAACAACAACAACAACTACGTAACTTACGTAAGGCTGCCATACGTAACCTACGTAAGGCTGCCACACCTAACGTACCTAAGGCTGCCATAGCTCGGCTATAGCTCGGCTATAGCACGTGCTTTACCGTACGTAATCTGATTAGTAAATCTGATTAGTAAATCTGATTAATAAATCTGATTAGTAAATGCTGCACAAAAAGAATTAACGTACTTAAGGCTGTTATACGTAACTTACGTAAGGCTGCTACACGTAACCTACGTAAGGCTGCCACACCTAACGCGTACTTAAAGCTGCTACACGTAACCTACGTAAAGCTGCCATACGTAACCTACGTAAGGCTGCTATACTTAACGTACTTAAGGCTGCTATACGTAAACTACGTAAAGCTGCTATACGTAACCTACGTAAGGCTGCCACACTTAACGTACTTAAGGCTGCTATAGCTCGGCTATAGCACGTGCTTTACCGTACGTAATCTGATTAGTAAATCTGATTAGTAAATCTGATTAGTAAATCTGATTAGTAAATGCTGCACAAAAAGAATTAACGTACTTAAGGCTGCTATACGTAACTTACGTAAGGCTGCTACACGTAACCTACGTAAAGCTGCTATACGTAACTTACGTAAGGCTGCTATACGTAACTTACGTAAGGCTGCCACACTTAACGTACTTAAGGCTGCCATACGTAACTTACGTAAGGCTGCTATACGTAACCTACGTAAGGCTGCTACACTTAACGTACTTAAGGCTGCCACACGTAACTTACGTAAGGCTGCTACACTTAACGTACTTAAGGCTGCTATACGTAACTTACGTAAGGCTGCTATACGTAGCGTACGTAAAGCTGCTACACGTAACTTACTCGTAAACTATAGTTCACGGGCTATATAGCTTTACGAATAACTTAACTTTACTAAAAGACTTAATAATTATAAAAAGAATCAGCTCTTTTAAAGTTTAATAAAAGTAATACTTATGATTAAAGGAATTACGTGCACTAGCTAACTAAAAGGTTTTATAATCAAGTTAAAGGTCTTTTAATTAATATAACATTTTGATCGAAGCATGCTAACTAACCCGTGAACTATAGTTTACGGGTGAACTCTTCTTTTAACTACTACTACCGGTATTCTTAGCTAGCTAGCTAAGGTCGATATAGATATATTAATAATAATAAAAAAACTAAAGATATCGATAAAAAAGAATTTAATTAATCATTGCAATCAATTGTAAACAAATAAATACAAAAACTTAATGATACAAAAAAAGCAATTTAGTAAATAAAATCAAAATCGCTAATTATAAAACCTAGCAAGAGCGATACTCTTTGCAATTAAACGCTTGATTCTAAAAGAAGCTTCTTTCCTTTTATCTTGTATTAATCCCGCTTTATCATCTTCTTTTTCTTTTATTCGTTTGCGCTTTAAAGTTGATAATAAATTTGTAATTCGTTCGCTTATAAAAGTATTAGATTTAAAGTCGTTAAACTTATATATAATAATTGACTTACTTTAACTTTGAATAACGATTAAAAGAGTTTTAAGTTTCGAAATATTAAGTTTCGAGGTTTAAGCGGCATTTAAAGTTCTATAAGATAACGAAGCCGAGTCCGGTATTCTATCAGCTTCCTTTTTACTTATTATCTTTTTATCACTTTGCTTAAAGCTTGATATTTCTTTCGCGTTAAAATAATTTTGTTAAGAAATATTATTCGAATCGTTTTGATCGTATAAATTTGCTATCGCTAATATTTAAGTTAGAATTTATATCTAAATAAAAGCGTATATTATATAATATCGTACTTCGTTGCACTTTATTTTTGTAGTTTATATAGCGTTTAAAGCTAGTCGATTCGTTCGTACCGTTCGAATCTGAATTTTCTAAATCGTTTTCGTTTTCTATATCATTAAGAACGTTTCAATTTGTATCATCTTAAGTTTGCTTATCGAGAAGTAAATCCGTAGCTACTTTCGATTGATTTACTTTGCTTAGTTTTCTTTGTAAAGAATATAATCGATTTGCTACGACTTTGCTTTAAAAAGCGGAAGAATGCGCTTTGTATAATCTTATATAATAGTTAATAAATCGATTAGTAAATCGATTAGTAAATCGATTAGTAAATCGATTAGTAAATCGATAAAAGGTAAAAATATCGCAAGTAAATTAACTTACTTTTTGAATGCCCTTCGTAATTTAAAGACTTTCCGTACCGTAGCTGTCGCATTTTAAACGAAACATTTTTATTAATATCTTGAAACTTATTTAAGTTCTCTTTTATTTAATATAATTAATAAATATTTATAAAATCAATATTATTTAAACTTACGTGATTCTCGTACTTTAGCTTTTAATATTATTAACTTAGCTTTTCGTTGCTTAAAACTTATTGTTCGAAAGTTTTGATCGATCGCAAGATTATCGCAAGCAAAGATATATTTAAAATAAGATAAGCTTTGAAATTAACGATTTTGTTATTCTTGAAATTTTTGTATTTCTTATTCGAATTCCTTTTTAAGCTGATCTTTATTTAAATCATTGTAATTTATTAAAATCGATTCGAATAAGTGCCGAGCTTTATCTAAGCGAGTATTATATATCTTGAAATATAAAGCAATTATTTCTTTTGCGATTGTTAATAGCGATAAATTACCGCGACGATAATCGCAAATATCTTTTGCAATATTAAATACTTTTTTTACGCAAATACTAGTTAAAAAGATGTATAGAAAATCTTTAGCTATTCGAGCTAGATCAGGGTACCGAAGCTTAAAGTTTCGCTAAAAAGTCAAAATCTTTCGTCCGTCGACCGCTAAACTCAATTAATAAAAATCAATAAAATTAAGGTTTTGAATTAAAATTTCAAACTTACGAGTTGAAAGATAATCATGCACTTCCGACGACTCGTAATCTGTATTTTCGAAAGAAGCTTATAAAAAAGAACTTAGTATTAATCTACCGCGGAGTAATAAAACGGCTATCGGTTAACGATCGATTGCTTTAATATTATTAATACGTTGAGTTATAAATATCGAAGATTTATAATGTTCGTTAAAAAGCTTTTCGAATCTCGCTCGATATATTATAAACTAATCTTTACTTTCGTAAAGTTAAGAAAAATTTAAATCGAAAGTCTTTAACTTAATAGCAAGATATAAGATTATCGCGAAAGCAAAAATATCTTTTAGCGGCTTTTGCGTTTTCTTATAATACTTATCTAATTTCTCGATAGCATTAATAACGCTTTCTTTTAATTACAAGATCTATTTAAAATCATTGCGATCTTCTTTTAAAATCTTTATATATTCAGACTTTAATCGTGCTTGTGCTTTATTTAAACGTTCGAATATTTCATCGAATATTAAAAATCCGTATTAAATAATAAGATTAAGCTCTTTACTTAAATGCATAATTAAAAAGTGAAACGGTCGAAAGATATCGATTAGCTATAAGATTTACTTTTATTAAGTATTAAATAATTTGAAAATACTTATTTTATCGATCTTTATATAATATCTTTAAATAACATCTTTAAGAGTTATAAATCGATTAAGCATATAAAATATAAAATTTTATCTTGTAATAACATTTAAAACAAGCTTTAAGCTTTTCGTTAAAAGATGCTTTAAATCGTCGATAAAAGCTTTTATCGTTTTATTAAATCGCGATTTTCGAAGTTAGCTAGCCGTAATACACTTAATAAACTTCCGAACTTAAGTACGTTAATCAATGATTAGTAAATATAATTAGTAAATATTTTTAAAAAAAAAAAAAAAACTTATAATCGCAAGTGTATATGTAATCTTTCGTTTATCGCGTCTTCTTGCTCTTTTTAGCTCGTTTATATTAAAATCTTCTTTTTAATGCTTTTTTAAGCTTTCGTTCGTTAGCGATAATCGCGGTCCGAATAACGCTTTAAGAGATAATTGCAAGACGTAAGCTATATACGGAACGTATAAAATCTCTTAGCTTATAAAAAGCTTTTTTTTAAACGCATCTTCGACGCATTTAAGCAATTCTTTTATTATTATGTTATTCAAAGATGCGTTATCCGTTGTAATCGCGATTATCTTTTCTATTAAGCTTAATTTAATAAAGCGTTCGTAAATAATTCTTATTAATTCTTTTTTTGTATAATTGAACTTAACGTATATAAATCTAAGCATAAGCTGAATCATATGCTAATCTTTTGTAATTGCAATTCCGATTATACATATAAAAGAATAGCGCTTAATATTAGATTAATAGTCTAGTAAAATGCTGAGTTTTTAATTAGCTAGTAAATTGTTTAGTAAATAGCGATCAATTTCTAGAATCTTATCGTCGAGGTCTCGCTTAATAATTAAAGCATTAAAGAGCTTAAGATGTAAGTTTTGTAATTCGCAAAAAGATTTTTAATCCGGGTTATTAACTATTCGAAACGAGCTTCGCGTAAATAATATAACATCTAAAACACTTTTTCGAAATGCTAATTTTAAGTCTTGATGCGTAAGCGTTCTTCGTAATAAATATATCTATTAAATATTAGTTTTATTATTTATTAATTAGATTTATTAATCCGATTTATTAATCAGATTTATTAATTAAATTTACTAATTAGATTTATTAATCCGATTTACTAATTAGATTTACTAATTAGATTTATTAGATTTATTAATCGAATTTATAAATAAAAACAAACGTATTAAATTGCGTTAAAGAGATTTAGATTTTAATTAAGTTTGCTAAAGCTTTTGTTTTGGCTTACTTACGACGCGTTTATAAACATCCGTTTTCTAATGATCGGCTAATGCTTTCGTTTTAAAAGCTTTTAGCTTCGGATGCTTTAAAGCTCGGTCGCACTTTTTATAACATATTACAAGCTCTTTTATTGATTTCTTAACTGCTTAAACGAATCTAATTTATATAAAAGAAGTTTTTTTTCTATTTCAATCGATTCGTAAAGGATTTTGATTAGCTTTTTGTTATTAAAAATACTATAAAGTCTATGACTATTAAGTATTAAAAGTCTTAATCTCTTTAACGTTTTAAATATAATATTAATTAGAACATCTAATAGTTGCTGATAGTACTAAGCTAAAAAAACTAATTGTAAAGCTTTCGAACTTTTAACTTTAAAATAGATCGGTATCTTCGTAAGTAGTTAAAGTAATTTAAGATAAAAACGAATTAATAGCTTAAAAAGATATGTTTAAATTCTAGCGAATTTGCTATTAAACTATTGATTTGAACTTATATATTAACGTCTTATATACTTGAATATTATATAACATCATTTTATGATTTAAATATATTTTATTAAGTTAGTTTATTTTTAAAAAAGGTTTTGCTTACGCTTAATTCTTTTTAAATAGTATTCTTGCGAGCGTTAAGTTTTAACTAGCGGTTTTTTTTTTTATCTTTTCATTTCTTTTTATTTCTTTTTTATTAAAGCTTAATTATAATTATATCTTTTAACACTTTTAAGCTCTTTTTACTTAAGTTGACTATTACGAACAACCTTTTTATATATAGACTTCAATGTCGGTATATTTATATCGACCTTAGCTAGCTAGTAGTATTTAAAAGAGTTCACGGGCCACTTAACATGCCTCGCTTAGCATATCACACTAGTCAAAGGATTCTTAACTTAATTAGTTAACTTATTAGTTAGCTAGTGCGCGTGATTCTTTTTAATCATATAGAAAGAATCAGTTCCTTTGAATTTTAAAGAGCAATTAGAATTCAAATACTTTTACAATCGAGTGTTTTGCAATTGCAAGTACTTTAACGATCGTTACGAAGTTACGAATATATTTTTTAATCGCTTAAAAGGAATCTAACACTTAGTTTTTTTCAACTTTTACTTTCGATAATTATTAATTTCAAATTCAAATAATGATTTTATAATCTTCTTAAGCTTTATATGATCCTTTCGCTTTTTTATAAATTTTTTAAATAATCGCTCAAAGTCGTTATAACAAGTATCTACTTAAATTTATTAAGGTTTAATTAGTATACAAGGATAAGGTGCTTATAGAAATCTTAATTTAAATATAATCTTTGCAGCTTTCTTTTCGGCTGCTGCTATACGGTAAATAAAATTAATATAATTTGATAAATATTAAAAATAAAAGCATTTAATTAAAAATTTATTATATAAAACGATAAAACACTTTATAATCGTATTAGCTTATAATTATATCTACAAGCTCGAATATCTATTATAGCTGAAGAATAGATAAAAGAAATTTATATTTTAACGGACGCTTGCCGATTTATTTGTAAGTGCCGTTTTATTATCTATATATTAATTAAGTTATTAATTTATTAAAGATTGCAAACCAATCAAACTCGATCTTTACCGAAGTAGATAATAAAACTTATTATTCCTTTTTTATTAAACGAACGAACGGTCGAAACGCTCGGTATGCAATAAAAATATTAGACGAAGAAGGGCGTAATCGTAGCTAGTTAATTAGAATAGACGAATATCGAGTTAAGCGGTTTTTAAATAACGGTTATAAAATTAAGCTATCTATTGAATAGATTAGTAAAAACGAACATAACGACGGATATTATAGAATTAGTATTGTTAACGAGTAAAAGACTTTTTATATACAAAAAAGAAGTATCGTAAGAAAAGAAAATAATAAATTCGATAGCTTGCGAAAGCCTTTTGAATTTCATTATTATAAATTAATAGATGAGTTTATATAAATAGTTTTAAAATCGTTATTATATTAAATAAAATATATATATAATTAACTTTAAATATAATTCATAAATCTAAATATTAAAATAATTTATTAATATATTTATATCGATTTTAAATACAGCAAGTCGGTTAATTCTTTTGATTTAAAACTTTAAGATATAACGACCTTAAGCGATTACTTAAAAGAACTCACGAAAGCGCGGAGGTTTATATAAGAGCTTAAGAGAATCTTAAAGTAATGATTTAAAATCAATAATTACTGAGTGTAAAGGTCGAAAGTAGCTAAGGTTTATATATACGAAAGTAAAAGCGCTAAAGACTCGTGAACCATAGTTTATAAGTCAAAAGCAGAGAATAAAAAAATACGAAAAATACGAAAGAAAAAATGAAGGAAGTAGCTTAGCGCATATAAGGTGCGTCTAAGAGACTTAGCGTATCGTTACATAAGAAACCGACGATTAGTAAATGTGATTAGTAAATATGATTAATAAATATAATTAGTAAATATAATTAGTAAATATGATTAGTAAATATAATTAATAAATATAATTAATAAATATGATTAGCAAATATAATAAGTAAATATAATTAATAAGTATTATTAATAAATATAATTAATAAATAAAATAAATAAAAGTATTTTTATAAAATACAAAATTTATAATTAATCGTGAATTCTATTTTATATAAACTTAAGCATTGAGTTTAAGAATAATCTTAATTCCGTATCGTTATTCTTAACGCTATAAAACAACTCCGGAGCTGGCTCGTCTTTTTTCCAAATCAATTGCATAACGCGTTGAAATAAAATAAGATCGCAATCAGCTTCTTTAAATTCAGCATTCTTTTCGAATCTTTTTATATTTTATTAAGCGGCTAGACTCGGCAATTCGTATTCAATCTTATCGGTATTTGCTTTAATTTTAGCTCGCTAATACTTTTTTTCATTAAGAGAAAAGTAAACGTAAAGAAGCTTGATTAGATAAAAATTAAAAGTTATAATATTAGTTTAGTTGATTAAAAGTATAATAAAATGAATTCTTACTTAGTTCGTTTTGAAACCGTGCTTGCTAAGTCTTAAGCTATTAATTTAAAGAAAGCTTTTTTATTCTTTAAATTAACAGCTCGGCACTTCTTTGTCAAAGACCGCGCTACACTTTGCTAGTAGCGACGAAATTGCTAAACGGTTATTATATAGCGTGACTTTATATTATTAGCAAAATATAAATATTTAAATGAAATAAATGCTTACTTATGCGTGCTAACGTGTTAATTGCCGAGTGACCTTCTTTATCTTTTTATCGGTAATCGAGACGTATCTATCGCGAAGTATATCATTATTTTCTTTTTCGTCTTTTCGTAAATTAAATTCTTTATAAACCTTTTCGTTTAAATTGAATGCTTTATTAACTTAATCGCTATTCAAGTATTTTTTATCATTGAATCTAATTGTAAAAAAAGCGGCTTGCATAGCAAGATTATCCGCGTAAATGCTTCGATTCTTTTTAAAATCGATTAGTAAATTGCTTAATAAATTAAAGAAAAGAAAAAGTACCGTTCATCTATAAGATTCTTTCGCATTTCGGCTTATCGAGTTTTCCTTTTAGCTTTTAATGCTTAAGAATATTCTAAAGTTTGTTTTTAAATTATAAAAAGCTGATTAGCGGCCGCTTGATCTCGTCCTTTAGCTTTTCGAAGCTCATCTGCTTAAGGATCTTGTTTTAGCTTTGCTATACGAGCATTAGCCTTTATCGTATAAGGATTGTGTCGGTATATCCATATCGACCTTAGCTAGCTAGTAGTAGTAGTTGAGGAAGCTCACCCATGAACCATGGTTCACGGGCCACTTGACATGCCTCGCTTAGCATGTCAGCAGTCAAAGGACCCCTAACTTGACAAGTAAGCTTATTAGTTAGCTAGTGCACGTGATTCCTTCTAGTCCTATAGAAGGAATCAGCTCTCCTGAATCTTAGGGAGCAGACAGAATTCAAATACCTTATCAACCGAGTGTTTTGCAATTGCAAGTACTTTAACGACCGTTACGACCTTACGAATATATATTCCTAATCGCTTAAAAGCAATCCAACATTGATCAGTGGTTGATTTACTACTAAGTGATCAATCACAGAGAAGTTAAGAATACTTTATAGCGAAGATACCTTTCACTACGATACCTCCCTCCTTCTACAACGGAAGAGCGATTCCGTACCAAGTCGCTTTCTTACACCCCGATACCTTTACTTTACAACGGAAAAGCGATTCCGTACTAAGTCGCTTCTTATACTACCGATTTTCTTTCATTCTTACGGAAGAGTGATTCCGAACCAAGTCACTTTTATACAACCTTTAAAGCTGTAAAGCCGCGCTTGCTACACACAGCAAACCTAACTAACACGATCGATCTACGTACGAGCAGACAACAACTATAGCCGATCGAGCAACTGGACCTTTAAGTAAGGAGTCCAGCCGACAAAGAGCAGTAAGGTATTATACTTTTCGAGTCTCATCACCACTTACGGAACCCTTAGCTATTCAGCTAAAAGGACTACTATACTTAAGACTCTTAAGCCTCTCGAAAGGACTAGACGACGAGATGTCGAGCATCTCATTTGACTTAAACGAGCTATTATACGCAAAGCTAGACAGTGAAATCACGGCCCGAGCGATAATGAACGACTTCTTAGATGCGAAGTGTAAAAGGCTAAAGGATTACGATTTGTAGAGCTTATTCCGGCACGCTTTCTTACGCTAAGATTAGACTAGTTTTACAATGACGAAGGACAATACGAGACGAGGCCTTAAGTTTGCTACTCTTATTAGCTTTAAAGAACACTTGCTGTCTAAAGGCGTGTAGTGCCCCTTAAAGCAAAAGGGCTACGCTAATAAGATGGTTAAGCTCTTAAACGACGAGCAGCAACACCAATGGACTTTCTAAGAAATAAAAGAGCAACAAGCAACACCTTTAAGCTTCGATTCAAAGTGGACCGAAAACCTTACGGACGACGAGGATAATACGCTTCAACTACCTCCACCACCCTTACGAAGTCTAAAAAGGAAGGAAAAGGAAGAAGAAGAAGAGATTCGGAAGTTACGCGAAGAGTTTGCGAAAGAGAAGAGAGATATAGAGCAAAATATAGAAGTGATAGCAAAGCAAATGGCGGAATTACGGACTTACGCTATACAATCTAATAAAGAGCTACGACGAAGCACTTTAGCGTACTCGACGCCTTCAATTTATCAATCGCTACGCAATACGCTAATCATACAAGAGCTAAAATCACTTTAACGGCCTTCAAACCCCTTTCTTAAAAGCTATACCTAGTTTTCTGAAAAGCTTAGACCGAGTAGCAACAAAAATAGTCTTAAGATCATCATCGGACTAGACAACACTCGAGGCTACGGGAGCTACACGTTAAAAGAGGACCCGCTAAAACTTGAAAGCATTCCGGACAAAATCAGCTCTCGCTAAAGACAACGTGCAGATTTCCGTGCTCAACTTAAGCAACCCGAAAGGAGAATTCAGCAACCCGAGGGGGGGATCTAGCACCTTCGGACGTACCGACAAGCTCCTTAGATCTTTTAACAGGTTACGTATCGACAAGAAGGATACTAAAGGTATAAGAATCGCTAAGAACGCGCTTAAGGGTACGGATATCACTAAGCTAGAGCCCCGGCTAGTGACCCAAATAGCTTTAGCGATCTTGACGATGACCGACGAAAGGGAAACGAAGGAGATTAGCAAGGAGATCGAGGCTACGGATACGGAAAGGGTAAGAACGGGCCTCTTGGACTACCAAAGGGATTCGGAAACGGACCTTTAAAGGACCTCGGATTCGGAAATGAGCCTCTTAAGGACTCTAGAAGAGGACGGACCATCGGCAACTATATCGGTAACCTTTTACCGATCAGATTATTAGCTAAGCACAACACGCTTGCGTACGGCACTTTAAGCGCCCTTGACGATGATGATGACGATTTCCTTGAGCTAAGAGCAACTGACCTTTACTTAAGAGCAAAGGAGTTGGCCTTGTTTGCAAGAAGCTTTCTTAAGGAACTAAAGTATTCGGGACTCGACGATGACTTCAAGACCCAATTAGGTATTTTCGCTAATTAAGCAAGTCGATACGGCTTAACATCCGACGACTATTTGGCAGCGTTCTTAATTATGCTTACGAGAAAGGCTATAACCTTCTATTACAATCATATAATAAAGGCCAAGCTTCCGACGTTTAAAGCAAACGCTATTGCTATAAAGGACCACTTCGAGACTGACCACCGGCGGCAAGCAAAATACGACCGCTAAGAAGAAATTTCGTTAGATTTGGTCAAGAAAGAGAATCTAAAGACCTCGCTTAGCGAGTGCTTTAAGAAGCTCGCTAAAGAGCTCAAGGGCATTTAAGGCTCTTTACGACCAAGTTTAAGGGACGATCGAAGTCTTGTTGACAAGCTGTATTCAGCTTGTAAAAACGTGCTAAAGACTACGATTGCACGAATGAACTTTGCGTTTACTTTCACCGCCGCAGTTGCCGACATCCGCCGAGCAATTGCATTTGCAACTGAGTCCTCCCGACCCGCTAAGGCTAGAGCTTACGCGAGCTTTAGCGAGCCACACGACTATACCTGCTCTTAGCATAACACCTTAAAGGCTGACTCCGATTTGGACGAAGAATACGAATGCTTTATTTAAGACCGCTAATACTTCGGAAGTAAGAAAGCTGCTAAGGCTACTAAGAGTGAGAAAAGGTGTTTTGTTTACAAAAAGCTAAGTTGCTAAAGCACCAACCACACTCTCGACGAAAGAAAAGCATTTATTGCTAAGTTCTAAGCCTTTAAGGACGCAAAAAGGGTGACGAGAAGCAAATTCTTTTAATACGTAGCATCGATTAAAGGCTTGCTACTTGTATCTACGAAAGAATTCGATCAGTTTATCGCAGGCCTACTAGACGAGCCGCTCGAATCGAGCAGCCACGCCAACATATCAAAAGGTTTTGTAACTACTTACGGCACCTTTGACGCTGACGAAGTATACAAGCAACTAGAGATTCAGACGGCATTCCACGCCCTTACCAGCCAAATCGAGACCCAAAACGTACTTACGGGCAAAGTAAAGACTTATATGGCCTTTAGGTACTCTGAAAACGTATTCATAGGCCTTATGATTGATAGCGGAGCAGCCAATTTCTTTACCGCTAGCTTGCCCTAGCTACGAGCACTTTAAAAGAAGTACTTCGAAGTCTAATTAAATACATCTCGGGCAAAAGAAAAGTCCGTTAAATACGGGATTGG
Organism: Drepanopeziza brunnea f. sp. 'multigermtubi'; assembly: GCF_022702325.1. Classification (NCBI taxonomy): domain Eukaryota; kingdom Fungi; phylum Ascomycota; class Leotiomycetes; order Helotiales; family Drepanopezizaceae; genus Drepanopeziza; species Drepanopeziza brunnea. The sequence continues at coordinate 1,704,136 of NW_027094078.1, read as the reverse complement.
CTCTGCCACCTCTATTAAAGCAGTTACTTTAGAAACGCTTTTAGGTCAAGTGGAGTTCTACGTTATGAAGAGCGACGTACTCTTCTTATTCTCGTTAGCTGATATAGACAAGCACAAGGTGATCTTAGATAACTTGCGGAACGTGCTAGTCTAAAGGAAAAAAGAGATACTAGTAGTAAAGATGTTTAGGCACGTATAGATGCTACTAAGTAAGGAGCACGCTGCTACTTATTATAGCACCGAGAGCGAGACCGTCTACTGTCACCTTACGGAAGAACAATTAAGGACTATCTATAAGCGTTTTGGCCATCCTTTAGCAAGTCGATTTGCTATTGTTCTTAAAAGGGCCGGGCACGAATTCAGACGGGATTTGCTTTATAACATCTAAAAGTTTTGCTACTATTGCTAAGTATTCGGACGCTCTTCGGAGAAGTTTAGTATTAAACTCAAAGATGATACTGATTTTAATAACACGGTATACGTCGATGTAATGCACTTTAACGGCAAGAACGTATTGCACGTCGTTTGCGACTCTATTAATTTTCAAGCCGCTACCTTTCTTAAAAGCATGTCCGCATAGCACTTACTTAAAGGATTCAATCGATGTTAGGTCAATACTTACGTCGGACCTTTTACAAACGTAATGCACGATCCCGAAACCAACTTCAATTCAGCAACGTTCCGAGGCTACCTTAAGGGTATTAGCAGCACTTTAAAGCAAATGCTTATAAAGGCTTATCATAGCGTCGGGCTAATGGAACGCTACTACGTCCTTGTGCGACGCGCTTTTAAGATCGTCACAAAAGAGCTTCTAAAGGCTTTAAAAGAGGACCGGCTTTAAATAGCTATCAAAGCTATCAACGATACAGCTGGACCTAATAGCCTGGTTCCTATACTCTTCGTTTTTAAGACCTTACCAAGGCTGACGGAACAAGATCGACTTGCCGCGTCTACCCAAGAGCGTACTGCTGCTATTAACAAGGCTATGAAAGAAGTACGAAAATGCCACGCTGCAAGGCAGGTTAAGGACGCGCTTAAGAAGAAGAATAGGCCAATTACGGAGTATACTCTAGACCTCTTTATTAGTTCACGGGTACTCGTGTAGCGAGAAAACTAAAGGTGGAAAGGCCCTTTTCAGCTGCTTAGCAAGCAAAAGCACACGTACACAATAGCATGTCCGAGGCCTACGGAATTCAAGTCAACCTTAGTAAAACCTTACTACTCTGAAGTTGAAAAGCTGCCAGAGGAGTTGCAAGTACTTAAAGTAAAAGTAGAAGAAGATCAAAGTAAAAGCGACGAAAGCGAAAAAGAGCTGGAACTATGAAATTCGCTTAAACCTTAATATTCGCTTAATCTACCGAAGTCGCTTAATCTAAGAAGCTCGCCAAGATCAGCAAACGACCCCCTTCAACTTATCAATTCCTAAAGATCAATAATACTAATAGTCTAGATACCTTACTAGAAGTACGATCCTAGTATCCCGACCGTGCTCGACGAAGAGGAGGGCGATTCTTACGTTTTATTCACTAAAGACTCCGAAGTGCTGGTTACCGACAAAGAACGCCGGGACCATAAGCTCTTAGCCAAGCTACGAGCCGAGGGAATCATCAAGAGCCTTAAAGCACTATTTCAAAAGTCTAGAGTAAAAGAATTAGCTAGATTGATAGCTTAAGGCATCTTCTAAGTGATCCCGGGCATCGATCCACGTGCTAAAGGCGCCAAGATCTTTAGATCTAGGTTTGTTAACGAGATCAAAGGCAAAAGAACACTTACGCTATACGAGAAGTCTCGTATGATGGTCTAAGCCTTTTAAGACAAGGGCAAGACGAGGGTACTCACCGAGTCTCTTACGGTACAACGAGCGGGCTAAAGACTTTATTGCGCTCTGGCTCCCTTTCTAATAAAAGACTACGGGTGCTAAGTCTATGATAAGGATATCACATAAGCTTACACTCAGTCAAGCACGAAGCTTATACGAATAATCGTCGTGCGACTATTTAAAGAAATCACTTATCGATTCCCCTTCGGCACTTTGTTCCTTATGACTAGCCTTTTATACGGCATCCTCGAGGCAAGAACGCACTAGTATAAGCGTTTTTCAAGGCATTTCACGGACAACCTCGAGATAAAGCAATCGAGCTTTGATTCTTGCCTCTTTATGTCAACTAATAAAGATCAGCTAGGAATAGCTGCCTTATAGACGGACGATGTTCTTATAATTGTCAATCCAGCTATAAAAGCAAAAGAAGAGAAAGAGCTGGTCAAATCCAAGCTAAGGAGCAAGGAAATAGAGACCTTTACACACGCCGAACCGATGATTTTCAATAGATGCAAGCTATCTTTAGATAAAGACGAGTTCGGGCTGTTAGTTGGGCAAAAAAGGCAAAGTGAAAGGCTTGCCGTAATCAAGCTTGATTCAGCCATACGAGCTAAAGAGTACTTAAAGCAACGTGCTCGAAAGGCGTATTTAGCTACTATTTGCTACTTAAAGGCATCTTGCGCTTTATCGATGGCTGCCTAGCACTAAGAACTAAAGGACGAAGACTACAAGGCCCTTAATAAGGTGATCTAGTAGCTGATCGATCACCCAACTCGAAGGATCTACTACGTGCTTTTAGACTTAAAGACGGCGAAGCTCTTTATGTTCGTAGATAAAGCGTTTGCTAACAACGCTAACCTTAGCTCTTAGATCGGTTTCGTAGCTATCTTTAGCAATAAGGCTTACGTAAATGAGAACGAGTTCATTCTGACGGGTAACATCCTCTATTAGGTGTTATAGAAGTGCAAGAGAGTGACAAAGGCAGTATTAGCTTTTAAGCTATACGCTATGTTCTTAGGTATCGATATAGCTATTGCTATGTCGACCACCTTTGCTTAAATCACAGCCTAGCTAAGAATCTTTAATTTCCTCGTAGTAGTGTGCACTAACTCTTACTCGCTTTACGAGTGCATGATAAAGCTGAGAACTATTAAAGAAAAGCGCCTTATGATCGATATTATAGCTATTCGGGAGTCATACGAGAAGCGGGAGCTCTTTAAGGTACGCTAGATCGGAGGCAAATCCAACCCTGCTGACGCCATAACCAAAATCGAGGCTAATTCCTTTTTGCAAAAGCTAGTTTTAACTAATACCTTAAAGGTGCAAGTGGACGGGTAAGTAGAAAAGCCGCTGTAAAAGAGGGAAGGATAAGATTGTTTTTCTTTTGTTTGATTACTTTCCTTTTTTTTTCGGTCGATATAGTAGTTAGTAAAGCACTGCTTGCCAAAAAGAAAGTTGCCGGTGTCGGTATATTCATATCGACCTTAGCTAGCTAATAGTAGTAGTTAAGAAAGCTTACCTATAAACCATGGTTCACGGGCCACTTAGCATGCCTCGCTTAGCATGTCAGCAGTCAAGGGACCCTTAACTTGACAAGTAAGCTTATTAGTTAGCTAGTGCACGTGATTCCTTCTAGTCCTATAAAAGGAATCAGCTCCCTTGAATCTTGAGGAGCAGACAGAATTCAAATACCTTATCAACCGAGTGTTTTGCAATTGCAAGTACTTTGACGACCGTTACGACCTTACGAATATATATTCCCAATCGCTTAGAAGCAATCCAACAGATTGATTGATAATTGGCTTCTTTTTGGCCTTCTTTTTTAAAAAAAATTAATAAATTAATAAAAGTTAAAATACTACGTAAAAAAGATATTTACTTTGCGCTTGCCAAGGTTTCTTAACACCGGATTGCTTGCCGTCACGATTGCCGTCGTATCGGCCGCATTCTAAGAAAGACGTTTTTAATTAATAAATAGATTAATAAATAAAAAAATGATTTTTATTATAGATTTTTTAATCTCTTTTATCAAATTAAGCTGATTTGTATTTGCAATGATACCTTTTATCGAATCAAGCTGATAAGCGGCTATATTGAATAGTATTATAAGAAAGCTAAACGTTAAGAGTAATTATTTGAAGTAAAATCAAAGGTAATAGAATAAAAGTGTTAAGATTAAAAGTAAACTCGTACATTCTATTTCTAAAACATCTTAGCGCGGCCGCTAATGAATTCACGAAGTGATAAGGCAGCCGCAGCTAAGATAAAGCGGCCGCCTCGCGCAATTTTTATCTTACAAAGTAAAGTCTAATTCCTTTTTACTATTACTTAATAATCAATTACAACCATCGCTTTCCTATTTGCTACGCTTTTAAATACAACGCTATTCATTGCTTTATAAGGTCGTCCTTTTCTTGTTTAAAATTATTAATTTATTAATCGTAAACTAGATTATCGCGATCAAGTCCTTTTACTAATACTTTCAAATAGCTTTTCTACTAAACGAACCTTTGCTTTCGGACCGACCTCTTTCTACCGATATACTAAGCATTACGGTTAAAAGAGATAACGCAAGCTAAGATAAGTTAATTAATAAAGCAATTAAGAATTAAGCGATTAAGGATCAAGCGGCTGAAGGTCAAACGGTTAAGGGTTAAGCGGCTGAAGGTCAAGCGGCTAAAGGTCAAGCAGATAAGGACGAAGCACAAGAAAGTGAAGTAGATACAATACGCGGCGAAAGCGTAAAAAAAGAAAACTTAAATTTGCAAAGTAAACAAAGTAAGTTTATATTTAATTAATCGGAGTACTATTAATACTTTTTCAATTACTTTGCTTAGCGCAAATCCTTATCTTTAGTTTAGCAAAGCTTAATTAGCTACGGATGCGCTAGACTTTACTTTTGCTAAGCGCCGCGCTATTATAACTCGATAGCTATCCGGTTAGTATTTAATTAATAAATTGATTAGTAAATCAATTGCAAATAGCTAACAAGCATTTATAGAAATTCTTAAAACCTTGCGCGGTATTGCAAGTCTATAATAAAGAACCGATTTATCTTCGTCCCTTTCTCGCCGAATTTCTTAAGGTTAAGCTAATAAGTATTAATTACTTTATTAATTAATAATTGCTAATTTTTATTATTTTAAGTGACGCTCTTTAAACACTAACAAACTTTCGCGCAAATATAAACTAGCACTTATCATCTCTTAGATTTCGATCCGGTAATGTTTTTAACTTATAATTAATAAATATTTATTAATTAAATTTTTCTTTAACAAACGCAATTAGATTTATTCTAGCTATTCAATCCGAAATGAACAAAAGCATCGTTCTTAATAATACTAGCATAAGTACTAATAGCTTTTAATAAGTTTAATCTTTTTAAACTTTTTTTTTTCGTTCGCTAATTGTTTTAAAACTGCTTTAAAAGCAATACAACAATCGACGAGCTAAGCGAGTGTATCAGCTCAGCTTTAAAACGAAGATCCGTTTTACGATTTAAGTGCTAAAAACAATTCTTTTGCAACTGCTAAACCTTCTTTTGCTTTTATTAGCAATCGTATTAAAAAAGCTTTCGCGTAAAAAGCTTTTAAAAAGTCTTTTACTGTCTCGGGCCTAATTATAGCTATAAAAACCGCGACGAAGACGATGCTTTATAATGATACAAATAAAGAAGAGCAAAGCGATGATAAGAAAAACTTAAGTGAAAATGATATTCTTTTTTCTCAATATAAAAGAGCTAAAAAATCACTTTCGACGGCTAGAATTGCTCGCTCCGTTCTATTAACTAGCAAATCACCTTCGGCAGCTAAAACTTCTTTTCGTTAAAAATTTAAAAAAAGTAAGTATTTTAAAAAGTTTGCAATTGTTACGAAAAAAAAAGGTTTAAGCTAACGAAAGCGCCGTCGCTATAAGCTAAAAAGTAAGTTCAATTAATTAATAAATTGATTCTTAAGTACAATTACTAATTTATATAGCTATTGCGTTAAAAGAGATCCGACGATACTAAAAAGGCATCGAGCTTCTTATTAAAAAGACTCCTTTTTAGCGTCTTATTCGAAAGATCACTTACGATTTTAAACAAGACTTTAAATTTTAAAGCGGTGCTTTAGAATGTTTATAAAAAGCTTTAAAAGCATTCTTCGTAAGAGAGTTTGAAAGTAAGTACTTATATATTTATTTACTAATCGATTTATTAATCGATTTACTAATCGATTTATTAATCACTTTTAGTAACGAACTTATATGCTATTTACGTTAAACGAATAACGATTCAAAACAAAGATATAGCGTTAGTTAAGAAATTGCGGGAAATCATGATTAAAAGTTTTGTTTAGTAATTTTAATTTATTATAATATAATGCAATGTAATTGTAAAGTATAACATATATGATTAATAAATATAATAAATAAATATAATAATTAAGTAAAATTAATAAATATTCGTAAATTTGTTTTATTTTTAACGGCTTTATATATATTATTTTTAACTGTCTTACTTTAAACTTATAAGGTTTCTTTATCTCTCGTAAGGAATTTGACTTAAAAAAATCCTCTTTATAAGGTTTAAAAAAAAAAGTCCCTTATCGGCCAAGACCCTATGGAAGGAATGGGGAGGAAAACCCCATGGGGCCCCCACCCCATGGAGCAGCCTATCTTATTCTTAAAACTATTCGTTATTAAGCTCCGTTATTATTTTTATAGCAAACTTCGTTTTTAATTTAATCTGCTCGATAGAAAAAGCAAGTTCTTTTACGCTAATACGAAAAGATGCGTATTGTTTTATGCTAAAGCGCTTAATAAAGTATTTGTAATTCGTAATCTATTTTAAAAAGTCGCTACGACTTATAAAGTTCGTTTTGTTAATTAAGAGAACTTCTTTTACTTTATCGTCTATTATTATAACAGTTGATTTTATAACTAAAGCTTTTGAAAATTAATTAAAATTTTTAAAAGTAATAAGTGTTAATTGTAAAGAATAAATATAATTAAAAAAAAACAGATTGCAAAAATAAAAGTTGTAGCAAAATAGCGTTAAAGTGACTTATAAAATCCGCTTTCGATTAATTCGAAAGTTGTTAAAGATTAATTAAATAGCTCGTGAGTGCGAATATAGCTTTTAATTGTAATGCTTACTAGCATTAAGATTAAAAAGAGATTCTATAGATTAAATGAAGCTTAATATATTCTATTTAAAAAGCTCTTCAAGATTTATATACATGTACTTAAAAGCTTTAGTATGCTAAGGGCGCTATTAAGCGAGGTCATATGACATGTTACATGTAGCTTAGGTAGAACCATGCCTGTTCCGCACAATAAAAAGTATAATACCTTATTGCTTTTTGTCGGCTAAACTCTTTACTTAAAAGTCTAGTTATTCGATCGGCTATAATTGTTATTTATATATATATAAGTCGATTTAAATTTAGTTAAAGTATTATATATAACAAATGCGTCTTTTATAACGTTAAAGTTATTATTTTAAAAGTAACTTAATTCGGAATCACTCTTTTGTAAAAATAAAGAAAATCAATAGTATAAAAAGCGACTTAATACGGAATCGCTCTTCCGTTATAAAAAGAAAGAAGTATCGTAATAAAAAGTATCTTCGCTATAAAGTATTTTTAGCTTCTTTATGATTGATCACTTAATAGTAAATCAACTATTAATTAATATTAAATTACTTTTAAGCGATTAAAAATATATTCGTAATTTCGTAAGGTCGTTAAAGTACTTGCAATTGCAAAACACTCGATTAATAAAGTATTTAAATTCTGTCTTTTCCTTAAGGCTTAAAAGAGCTGATTCTTTTTATATGATTAAAAAGAATCACGTATACTAGCTAGCTAATAGTTTTACTAATCAAGTTAAGGGTCCCTTGACTGCTGACATGCTAAGCGAGGCATGCTAAGTGGCCCGTAAACTATGGTTCACGGGTGAGTTCCCTAACTACTACTACTACTACTACTACTACTAGCTAAGGTCGATATAAAGATACCGACACCTTTTCCTTCCTTTTTAGACTGCGCGAGGGTAAAGGTGATTAAAGTATAATATCGTCGTCGTCGTCGTCCGTAAAGTTTTCGGCGGTCCACCTTGAATCGAAGCTTAGAAGTGTTGCTTATTGCTTTTTTATTTCTTCGAAAGTCTATTAATGCTGCTGCTCGTCGTTCAATAGTTTGACCATTTTATTAGCGTAACCTCTTTGCTTTAAAGGGCACTATACGCTTTTAGATAGCAAGTGTTCTTTAAAGCTAATAAAAGTAGCATACTTAAGGCTTCGTCTTGTATTGTCCTTCGTCATTATAAAACTCGTCTAATCTTAACGTAAGAAAGCGTGCCGGAATAAGCTTTATAGATCGTAGTCTTTTAGTCTTTTACACTTCGCATCTAAGAAGTCTTTTATTATTGCTCGAGCCGTAATCTTACTATCGGGCTTTGCGTATAGTAGTTCGTTTAAATCAAATGAGATGCTCGACATTTCGTCGTTTGGTCTTTCCGAAAGGCTTGGGAGTCTTAAGTATAGTGTTTCTTTTAGCTAAATAGCTAAGGGTTCCGTAAGTGGTGATGAGACTCGAAGGGTATAATACCTTGCTCTTTATCGGCTAGACTCCTTACTTAAAAGTCTAGTTGTTCGATCCGCTATAATTATTATCTGTTTGTATATAAATCGATCCAAATTTGATTAGGTTGCTATATGTAACAAGCGCGGCTTTTACAGCGTTGAAGTTATTGTATAAAAGTGACTTGGTTCGGAATCACTCTTCCGTAAGAATAAGAAAAATCGGTAGTATAAGAAGCGACTTGGTACGGAATCGCTTTTCCGTTGTAGAAAGAAGGAGGTATCGTAATAAAAAGGTATCCTCGCTATAGAGTCCTAGCTTCTTTGTGATTGATCACTTAGTAGTAAATCAACCACTGATCAGTGTTAGATTGCTTTTAAGCGATTAGGAATATATATATATTCGTAAGGTCGTAACGGTCGTCAAAGTACTTGCAATTGCAAAACACTCGATTGATAAAGTATCTGAATTCTGTCTGCTCCCCAAGGCTCAAGGGAGCTGATTCCTTCTATATGATTAAAAGGAATCACGTGTACTAGCTAGCTAATAGGTTTACTAATCAAGTTGAGGGTCCTTTAACTGCTGACATGCTAAGCGAGGCATGCCAAGTGGCCCGTAAACCATAGTTCACGGGTGAGTTCCTCAACTACTACTACTACTACTACTACTAGCTAAGGTCGATATAAAGATACCGATAATTATTAAGTAAAGTAACACTTATAAGATCGCTTTCGTTTCGAAGAAGATCGAGATAATGCATTTCTTTCGTAAGAAAAGTACGTATACTTTTTCTTTCGTAATCGATATTATAATTATTTCGTACATTATTACGAGTCTAAAAGACGAAGATACACTTACGATACGATAGCTTAAGGTTTGGTTTGACCGCAAATTAAAGTTCCGCCGATACGTTCGAAAACAAGCGGCTAAAGCTAAGAAAGTCGCTTAACACATCCGCAATCTCGTTAAGATAATCTACGGTTTATTTGCGACTTTATTACGCAAAGCAATTATTACTTGCGTATTGCTTTCGATGCTTTACAGCACGAAAGCGTAATACGCAAAGCGTTATCGCTTAATTTGTAAGTCCGGAAGATTAGAAGTTGTTAGCGCTCGAGTCGGAAAGATAATTGACTTTATTAATAAGACGATAACCTTCGCGACGCGCGAAGTACTTTCAATCTAAAAAACGATACTAACGGCAACGCTCTTTCGAGATGCCGAGCTTCTTTCCGGCGTTACGGCTTTAAAAAAAGCTAAAGCTAAGTTTGCAATAAAATTAAAAACGGTAGACGATAAGCACTTATTAATCAACCGGATACTTTTGCGGATTCGATAACGCGATCGCAGCGCAAAGATTATTAAGATCTTCGAAATTAAAATTTAAAGATTAAGAACTTTTTTTTTAAACGCTTTTCGCTTTCGCTTCGTCTTTTCGCACTTTATATCGAAAAGCAAACGAGACTCGGCGGACGGCAAAACGAAGAAAGAAGCTGCTGCCGCATTTAAAGCATAATAACAACAGCTCTTGTTAAAGAATATCACGATCTTTTCGAACGGGTTAAAATAATACGATTAAAGCAATCGATTAATAAGCTACGAGTACGTAATCTATTAAAAACGTTAAAAGATAAGCTACGAGTACGGCTTTATTAACGATTGCTTTTACGTCTTTAACGCGGAAGCGATAAGAGCATAGAAAAGCTTCGAACGAGTAGTGCACGCTTATTCGACGGCGAAACGGATTTAGCTTTGCATCGATAGTGTTGGATTGCTTCTAAGCGATTGAGAATATATTCGTAACTTCGTAAGGTCGTCAAAGTACTTGCAATTGCAAAACACTCGGTTGATAAAGTATCTGAATTTTGTTTACTCTTTAAGGCTCAAAGGAGCTGATTCCTTTTATATGATTAAAAGGAATCACGTATACTAGCTAGCTAATAGTTTTATTAATCAAGTTAAGGGTCCTTTGATTACTGACATGCTAAGCGAAGCATGCTAAGTGGCTCGTGAACTATAGTTTACGAGTGAGTTCCTTAACTATTACTATTACTATTACTATTAGCTAAAGTCGATATAAAGATACCGACATCGGCAACTCTCTTTTTAATAAGCAATGCTTTGCTAATTATTATATCGACCGAAAAAAGAAAGAAAGTAATCAAGCAAAAGTAATTAAATAAACAAAAGAAACACAATCTCTTTTTTCTTTCTTTTATAACGGCCTTTTTACTTATCTATCTACTTGCACTTTTAAAGTATTAGTCAAAACTAGCTCTTGCAAAGAAGTGTTAGCTTCGATTTTAGTTATAGCGTCAGCAAAGTTAAATTTGCTTTCGATCTAGCGTACTTTAAAAAGCTTTCGCTTTTCGTATAACTTTCGAATAGCTATAATATCGATTATAAAGCGCTTTTTTTTAATAATTCCTAGCTTTATTATGCACTCGTAAAGCGAGTAAGAGTCAGTGCATATAACTACGAAGAAATTAAAGATTTTTAACTAAGCTATGATTTAAGCAAAAGTAGTCGATATAGCAATAGCTATATCGATACTTAAAGACATAGCGTATAGCTTAAAAGCTAATACCGCTTTTATTATTCTTTTGCACTTTTATAACACTTAATAAAAGATATTATCCGTTAAAGTAAATTCGTTTTTACTTACGTAAGCTTTATTATTAAAAATAATTACGAAACCGATCTAAGAACTAAGATTAGCGTTATTAGTAAACGCTTTATTTACGAATACGAAGAGCTTCGCCGTTCTTAAGTTTAAAAGCACGTAATAGATCTTTCGGGTTAAGTGATCGATTAGCTATTAGATCACTTTATTAAAAGCTTTATAATCCTCGTCTTTCGGTTCTTAATGTTAAGCAGCCATCGATAAAGCGCAAAATGCTTTTAAGTAGCAAATAGTAGTTAAATACGCTCTTCGAGCACGTTGCTTTAAGTACTTTTTAGCTTGTATAACTGAATCGAGCTTGATTATTACAAGCTTTTTACCTTGCTCTTTTTGCTTAATTAATAATCCGAACCCGTTTTTATTTAAAGATAACTTGCATCTACTGAAAATCATTAGTTCGGCGTATATAAAGATCTTTATTTCTTTGCTCTTTAGCTTAGATTTAACTAGCTTTTTCTTTTCTTTTACTTTTATAATTAAATTAATAATTATAAAAACATTATCCGTTTGTAAAGCAGCTATTCTTAACTAATCTTTATTAATTAATATAAAAAAGCAAGAATTAAAGCTCGATTGCTTTATCTTAAAGTTATTCGTAAAATGCTTTAAAAAACGCTTATATTAATGCGTTCTTGCTTCGAAGATCTTATATAAAAAGCTAGTTATAAGAAATAAAGTGTCGAAAAAGAATCGATAAGTAATCTTTTTAAGTGGTCGCACGATAATTATTCGAATAAGCTTTGTGCTTGATTAAGTATAAGCTTAAGTAATATCTTTGCTATAGACTTAATACTTATAGTCTTTTATTAAAAAAAGAGCTAAAGCATAATAAAGTCTTTAGCCCGCTCGTTGTACCGTAAGTAACTCGATAAGTACTTTTGTTTTACTTTTGTTTTGAAAAGCTTAGATTATTATACGAGACTTTTCGTATAGCATAAGTATTCTTTTGCTTTTAATCTTATTAATAAACTTAAATCCGAAGATCTTAACGCTTTTAACACGTAGATCGGTGCTCGAAATCACTTAAAAGATGCTTTAAGCTATTAATCTTATTAATTCTTTTGCTTTAGACTTTTAAAACGGTGCTTTAAAGCTTTTAATAATTCTTTCAGCTCGTAGCTTAGTTAAAAGCTTATAGTCTCGGCGTTTTTTATCGATAATAAACACTTCGAAGTCTTTAATAAATAAAACGTAAAAATCGCTTTTTTTTTCGTCGAGCACGATCGAGATATTAAAATCGTACTTTTAATAAAGTATTTAAACTATTAATATTATTAATTTTTAAGAATTAATAAGTTGAAAGTTAAAAGGGCTGTTTGCTAATTTTAACGAGCTTTTTAAATTAAGCGACTTTAATAGATTAAGCGAATGTTAAAGTTTAAGCGAATTTCGTATTTCTAGCTCTTTTTCGCTTTCGTTTTAATCTTTTTTTATTTTTTCTTTTACTTTTATTTTAAGTACTTGCAACTCTTTTAACAGCTTTTCAACTTTAAAGTAATAAGGTTTTATTAAGATTGATTTGAATTCCGTAAGCTTCGGACATGCTATTATACACGTATGCCTTTGCTTATTAAACAGCTGAAAAGAGCTTTTCTACTTTTGATTTTTCCGTTATACGAGTACTCGTAAACTAATAAAAAGGTTTAAAGTATGCTTCGTAATTAATTTATTCTTCTTTTTAAACGCGTTTCTAACTTGCTTCGTTGCGTAATATTTTCGTACTTCTTTTATAGCTTTGTTAATAGCAGCAGCACGCTCTTAAATAAACGCGGCAAGTCGATCTTGTTCCGTTAGCTTTAATAAAGTCTTAAAAACGAAAAGTATAAAAACTAAGTTATTAAGTCTAATTATATCGTTAATAGCTTTGATAGCTATTTGAAGCCGGTCTTTTTTTAAGGCTTTTAAAAGCTCTTTTATAACGATCTTAAAAGCGCGTCGCACAAAGACGTAATAACGTTTTATTAGCCCGACGCTATAATAAGCTTTTATAAGCATCTGCTTTAAAGTGCTTTTAATACTTTTAAAGTACTTTCGGAACGTCGTTAAATTAAAATTAGTTTCGAGATCGTGTATTACGTTTGTAAAAAGCTCGACGTAAGTATTGATTTAATATCGATTAAATCTTTTAAATAAATGTTATGCGGATATGCTTTTAAAAAAAGTAACGGCTTAAAAATTAATAAAGTCGCAAACGACGTGCAATACGTTTTTGCCGTTTAAATGCATTATATCGACGTATACCGTATTATTAGAATCAATATTATTTTTAAGTTTAATATTAAACTTTTTTAAAGAACGTCCGAATACTTAGCAATAATAGCAAAACTTTTAGATATTATAAAGCAAATCCCGTTTAAATTCGTGCTCGGCCTTTTTAAGAACGGCAGCAAATCGACTTGTTAAAAAGTAATTAAAACGCTTATAAATAATCCTTAATTGCTTTTCCGTAAAGTAGTAATAAACGGTTTCGCTTTCGATGCTATAATAAGTAGCAGCGTGCTTTTTATTTAATAGCATTTATACGTGCTTAAATATCTTTATTATTAATATTTCTTTTTTCTTTTAAATTAATACGTTTCGCAAGTTATCTAAGATCACTTTATGCTTATTTATATTAGTTAATAAAAATAAAAAAGGTACGTCGCTTTTTATAACGTAAAACTTTACTTGACTTAAAGAAGTACTTAAAGTAATTGCTTTAATAAAAGTAATAAAGCCGATCTCGTACTTAACGGACTTTTCTTTTGCTCGAGATGTATTTAATTGAACTTCGAAGTACTTTTTTTAAAGTGTTCGTAATTAAAGCAAGCTAACGGTAAAGAAATTAGCTGCTTTATTATTAATTATAAAGCTTATAAATACGTTTTTAAAGTATTTAAAAGCTATATAAGTCTTTGCTTTATTCGCGAGCATACGCGGATCTTGCTCGAGTATCTTTTAAGTCTTTACTTAATTAATAAAAGCGTAGAATACCGTTTAAATCTTTAGCTGTTTATATACTTCGTTAGCGTTAAAAGTGTTATAAGTAATTATAAAACCTTTCGATATATTAGCGTAGCTGCTCGATTCGAGCGGCTCGTTTAATAAGCTTACGATAAACTGATCGAATTCTTTCGTAGATATAAGTAGCAAGCTTTTAATCGATATTACGTATTAAAAGAATTTGCTTTTCGTTATTTTTTTTGCGTTTTTAAAAGCTTAGAATTTAACGACGAATGCTTTTTTTTTGTCGAAAGTATAATTAATGCTTTAGCAACTTAGCTTTTTGCAAACAAAATACTTTTTCTTACTTTTAATAGCTTTAATAGCTTTTTTATTTTCGAAGTATTAGCGGTCTTAAATAAAGCATTTATATTTTTCGTTTAAATCGAAGTTAGCTTTTAAAGTGTTATAAGAGCAAGTGTAATCGTGTAGCTCGTTAAAGCTCGCGTAAGCTTTAGCTTTAGCAAAAAGTCGAGAAGTCTTAATAGCAAACGCAATTGCTCGACGAATATTAATAATTACCGCAATAAAAGTAAAAGCAAAGTTCATTCGTGCAATCGTAGTTTTTAATACGTTTTTATAAGTTAAATATAGCTTATTAATAAGACTTCGATTATCTTTTAAACTTAATCGTAAAGAATTTTAAATCTTTTTAAGCTTTTTAACGAGCTTTTTAAAGCACTCGTTAAGCGAGGTCTTTAGATTCTCTTTTTTAATCAAATTTAACGAAATTTCTTTTTAGCGGTCGTATTTTGCTTGCCGTTAATAATTAGTTTCGAAGTAGTCTTTTATTATAATAACGTTTGCTTTAAAAGTCGAAAGCTTAGCTTTAATAACGTAATTATAATAGAAAGTTATAACTTCTTTTATAAGTATAATCGAGAACGCCGTTAAGTAATCGTCGAAAGTTAAATCGTATCGACTTGCTTAATTAATAAAAATCTTTAATTAAATCTTAAAGTTATCGTCGGGTTTTAAATACTTTAGCTTTTTAAGAAAGCTTCGCGCGAATAAAGCTAATTCTTTCGCTTTTAAGTAAAGGTCTGCTGTTTTTAATTTAAGAAAATCATTTTTATTATCGTTAAAAGCGCTTAAAGTACCGTACGCAAGTGTGCTGTATTTAATTAATAGTTTGATCGATAAAAAGTTATCGATATAATTGCCGGTAGTCCGTCTTTTTTTAAAGTCTTTAAAAAGCTTATTTCCGAATTCGAAGTCTTTTAAAGGTCCGTTTTCGAATCTTTTTAATAGTTTAAAAAAGCCGTTCTTACTTTTTCCGTACTCGTAGCTTTAATCTCTTTACTAATCTCTTTCGTTCTTTCTTCGTCGATTATCGTTAAGATCGCTAAAGCTATTCGAGTTATCGGTTAAAGCTTTAGCTCGGTAATATTTGTACTTTTAAGCGCGCTTTTAACAATTTTTATATTTTTAATATCTTTTTTATCGATACGTAGCTTATTAAAAGATTTAAAAAGCTTATCGATACGTTCGAAAGTGCTAGATCTTTTTCTTGAGTTGTTAAAGTTAAGTACGGAAATCTATACGTTATCTTTAATAAGAGCTGATTTTATCCGAAATGCTTTTAAGTTTTAGCAAATCTTTTTTTAACGTATAGCTGCTATTGCTTTGCGTATTATTAAGCTCGATTATGTTTTCGAAGCTATTATTATTACTATTCGGTCTTAGTTTTTAAGAAACCCGATTATAGCTCTTGAAAAAAAGGTTTAAAAGCTGCTAAAGTGATTTTAGCTTTTCTTATATGATTAGCGTATTGCGTAGCGATTGATAGATTAAAAGCGTCGAGTACGCTAAAGTGCTTCGTTATAGCTTTTCGTTAAATTGTATAACGTAAGTTCGTAATTCCGTTATTTGCTTTGCTATAGCTTTTATATTTCGTTTTATATTTCTTTTTTTTTTAAAAAATTCTTTCCGCAACTTTTAGATTTTTTTTCTTTTTTTCTTTTTATTTAAAGTTTTTTTTTCTTTTTTTTTAAGCTTCGCGAAAGTAAAAGAAGTTAAAGTGTAATATCTTCGTCGTCCGTAAGGTTTTCGGCGGTCTACTTTAAATCGAAGTTTAAAAGTGTTGCTTATTGCTTTTTTATTTTTTCGTAAGTCTATTAGTATTATTACTCGTCGTTCAAGAGCTTAACCATCTTATTAGCGTAACTCTTTTGCTTTAAAAAGCATTATACGCTTTTAAATAGCAAATGTTTTTTAAAGCTAATAAAAGTAGTAAACTTAAAGCTTCGTCTTGTATTATCTTTCGTTATCGTAAAGCTCGTTTAATCTTAACGTAAGAAAGCGTGTTAGAATAAGCTTTATAAGTCGTAATCCTTTAGCTTTTTACACTTTGCATTTAAGAAGTCTTTTACTATTGCTCGAGCCGTAATCTTACTATCTAGTCTTACGTATAATAACTCGTTTAAGTTAAATAAAATGCTCGATATTTCGTCGTCTAGTCTTTTTAAAAAGCTTAAGAGTCTTAAGTATAATAGTCTTTTTAATTAAATAGTTAAAAGTTCCGTAAGTAATAAAAAGATTCGAAGAGTATAATACTTTATTGCTCTTTATCGGCTAGACTCTTTATTTAAAAGTTTAGTTGCTCGATCAGCTATAATTGTTGTTTATATATATGTAAGTCGATCTAAATTTAATTAAAGTGTTATATATAATAAATGCGTTTTTTATAGCGTTGAAGTTGTTGTTTTGAAAATGACTTAGTTCGAAATTACTTTTTTATAAAGATAAAAAAAATCGGTAATATAAAAAACGACTTAATACGAAATCGCTTTTCCGTTATAAAAAAAAAAAAGTATCGTAATAAAAAGTATTTTCGCTATAAAGTATTCTTAGCTTCTTTATGATTAATCATTTAATAGTAAATCAACTATTGATTAATATTAAATTGCTTTTAAGCAATTAAGAATATATTCGTAACTTCGTAAGGTCGTTAAAGTACTTGCAATTATAAAACACTCGGTTGATAAAGTATTTAAATTCTGTCTGCTTCTTAAAGCTTAAAAGAGCTGATTCCTTTTATATGATTAAAAGGAATCACGTGTACTAGCTAGCTAATAGTTTTACTAATCAAGTTAAGGGTCCTTTAACTGCTGATATGTTAAGCGAAGCATGCTAAGTGGCCCGTGAACCATAGTTCACGAGTGAGTTCCCCAACTATTATTACTACTACTACTACTAGCTAAGGTCGATATAAAGATACCGACAGATAACATATCAATCATTTAATATCTTCGCGGAAATGCTTTTTTATTATCGCAATAAGCGTTTTTAAATATTTAAAAAGTAATAAAGACTCGAAACGTACGAATACGATGATTTTCGAAGCATATAAGTATTAAAAGAAACGAACGAGCGGACAAGCTTGCAAACTTAAAAGCAAAGAAACCGGATTAAGACATTAGTTTAATATCGCAACTTACGATTAACGGCATCCGCATACTCTTTTACGATATATAAGATAAAGCACGAAAAGCTTAATAAAGCGCAAGCTCTTTTAAGCTTTTACGCTTATATCGAAAATAAAGCTTTTTATACTTAATTAAGCCTTTCTCGAAGCTAAACCTCTTACGATATGTTTTATACCGATTACTTGCGATTAAAATCACGTACGAAGACTTTATTTAATATTATATTAAGTTTTAGCATTACGACGCTAACTTAAAGTATGCTTACAGCAAACGCAAATCCTTTTTGCATTTAGCTTTTTGCCGATTTACGCAACGACGCTTCTTTTCTTAGCCTTATAAGACTCGATCGCGGACTTTTTTAAGCACGATCTCGAAAGCTTACGACTTCTTTAAAGGTCTTCTTAATAATCCGGCCGATTTTCAAGCTTTCTTAATTACTACGGAGTTTTACTTTAAGCATTGCACTCGATAAAAGTGCTACTTTAGCTAACTGATACTGCTTCGATAAAAAAAACAGAGTACGCTCCGCTTTACTTAAGCTATAAAAGCTCGTCAGATCAACCGCGCTACGAGACTAAGACTTTAAGATAGCGTAATGCGCTCTCGAAAGAATACTTTTTAGCACGAGTGTATTATATTAAGTTTTCTTTTAAAGTTTAAGCTTTTATATTCACCTTTTCCTTTTTGTATTCGACTAACTCCGGTCCGGCCTTGATTTTTATCGCTACGCGACGTGAACAGCTCGCTTTTAGCTAGCTATAATAGTCTATACCTACTTGACTCTCTCTTTTATAGTTTTCCTTTAATAAAAGGTTTCTTTTCTATGTGATCCATTTTATTTATAAAAGAAGAGCGCATGCGATAATAGCCCTTGCTATAGCACTTTGAATTGCTTTCTAAAGCCTTTTTGTATGTAATTCTTTAGCTTAGCACGTCGCCGTACCTTATAAAAGGTCCTAGGGCGGCAAGCTTCGCCTGCTATCCGCTCGACGTAAATAAATACAACAATAACAACAACAACTTGATCGCATTTGCCAGCCAACCTCTTAATCGTTGATGAACTTGCCGTCAATACTACTCCAAGTTAGATTTCAAGAAAAGCAAATGCCAAGGTATCTATGACTCTATGCTACGAAATAGCCATGTCCACATCACGGGCGAGATGGAGTTTGATGTTCCGTCTGCTGAAGCCCCCTTGCGGTGGCAGGGAGCCCGGCGGTAGTATTACTTATTAGCAAGCAGCAAGCTTTTTGTCCTCGGTACGAAAGGGAAAATTAATGCGCTTCAAGTGTGCCTTGTCTCCGCATCTATGCTCCGCACCCAGGCTATTTTCAGCCTCCGCGCTTTTATAACACCTTCTTGCTGTCGGTGCTATCGCTGCCGTTGTATTGTGCTGGTTGAAGTTGATTTGGCCCACATCGCGGTGTGGTGTAGCAGTGAGGTTAGTGGTGTCGATTTCGGACATCTTAATAAGGCATCGTCCATTTCGCGGTGGCGGGTATTGCGGTCTTATCGAGGATGTAGTTGCGGAATGGCGAGAAGTAAGATGACGCGAGGCCAAGGGGGCGAAGGGTGTGGCGGTGTTGATGGCGCAGAGAAGTGTGATCGAACTCGTTGAACTTGTATCGATCCGCGCGCGGATTTGCGATCTTCGAAAGGGCAGCTGAGCTCAGCGGCGATGTAAAATGGCTGTATGGTTGTGGGTTGATCGGCCCAGGAGGTTGAAAAGGGCATGCGAACTGAAGCTTTGTAGAAGCAAGCCGAATACGTGATGTAGTTTAAATTTGGCAAGAGCGCAGTGGACCTTATCAAGAGATAAATTTGCTCCAATCTAGGAGATCATGAGAATAAATGCAAAGACAGAGTTCAGTCAGTGGGTAGCCAATATGAATGCTGAAAACGCAGAGGTGGTTGCCGAATACAAGAATGCGGGCAAACTGTATTCTCTATAATAAGAAACCGTTATTCTTTCTATTGCTAACCGAGAACTTTTATTGCCGTTGTCCCTAACCGGGAAATGCTGTCGTCCTTCTCGGTAACTGGAACTATTATTACCCCTTTCCCTATCCGAGAGCTGTTACTAACCAAGAGATGTTATTAACCGAAAGCTGTTATTACCCCTTTCCTTAACCGAGCACTATTGCTGTCCCTGGCGCTAACCGGGAATTGCTGTTGTCCTTCTCGGTACCCGCTATTTTCACCCCTTTTCCTAACCGAGATTATCCCTTTCCTTAACCGAGCATTGTTGTTGTCCGTCTCGGTAACCGGTGACCGAAATCTACGTCAGAGGACAAGGCTCAAAACGCATAGCAGATGTGCGAGTTATAGACAATATACGAGATATTCCTGTCAATAAAATTACCACCTGAAATACGTCTTTGACTCTTTCACGCTTCAGATTGGGCTGAAAGAAGACCGCTTTAATTGACTCGCCTATCATACATTTTCCTGCCCAGAAAACCACCTTATATCTGGGAGAGGGACTCGTCGCCGAATGCAGCATCAGTAATGCAAATCCGAACCCTGCCCCGATAATCTCAAAGTCTCGCTCATAGCTATCATGCCTGCCTCGATGTCGGAAACGCTCTCCTCAAAATCAACTGCCCAATTAACACCTTTATCAGAATTATCTTCTCCCATACCGTCCTGGTCAAAATCATCTTTATCGCTGTGCTCTGCCTCCGTTTTCTTGCTCAACTCCTGGACCCTCGTCTTCTTCAACTTTGACCTCGACTTTGACTCCAACTGTTCCGTCATTGCCTCCGCCATGAGCAATCTCAGTGGCAGCACGGATTTGCTGAGCGTGGTACAATTGCACCTCTCTATCCCACGCAGCGTAATTCTTCTGAGCCATTTCCAGCTTGAGCTTCAAAGACCGCGGACCCATGCACTTGTATTCAATAGAAGAAGGTATAGCCCAGGTTTCTCTGGCGGCGAAGCGGATGTTATGCAGCTGGGGCGGACTAATCAAGAAGAGGCCAGGATGGAGGACACGAGGAAGCGGCTCTCCAAAGAAGGGGCCGCTCTCGACAGGAGGAAGGCCGTGTCTCTTGTACTCCATCAAACCATTGTGGACGTCGACGGGGGGCATGAAGCAGAGATCGGACGAGCCGTGGGCATCATCTGGCTGGTCCTCGAAGTGGGTGATGATGACGGTGAGTTCCTTGACGTTGCAGAAATGCCTCAAGATATCAGCACAGCGTGCGTTGATGCCACCGTCCTGCCTACCGTAGTAGAGCTCATGCCCACGAGAGAATGCGACAGCTAATCGTCGAATTCGATGCTTACTCTGTATGTCGGTAATAGGGAACTCCTGGCTCAGCGGTGTGATAGCAGTGTAGTGGGCGAAGACCGGAAGAGTATCGAAGCGGAGATAGAGAGTATCGGAGTCAAGGTTAAAATAGGTACTGGCCTCAGCACCATCAGTTGCGAAGATCTTTGAGCGATTCTTCATGAATAAATCGGACTGCTTCTTATCGAGAAGAGGGATGGCCGAGTTTGATTTGATGGCGAGCATATGTGCATACTTGTATGCTTCTTTGCCAGGGTATGTGCCATCGTCGGAAAGCTTTCCCTTGGGATCTTTCATCATATTCTTGTGCCCTGACTCGATCGCGACCTTGGTGCGCAAATTTTGTCGTCTGACTTCCATAGCTCTATTGAGATTTTCGATTTCATTCTCGCTCTTTCTCTCGATTGCTGCCTCGTCCTTAGTCAATGGTGGCCAGCTTTGTCCGCTCTCCTCCTCCCATTCCCCAATAGTCTTCTCCAACGGCTCCTCTCTAATGTGGATGATTCTGGGTCCAGGTAATTTGAATGTCCTCTGTGTAACAAAGCAGTCAGTAGAGCTTTTGGAGGGAATCGTTTTCATAAAGACTCTTTTTCGCTTACAACCATTAACCGAAGGTTGTCGGAATCCTTGGCTCCCTCCTCTTCCTCCTCCTCCTTTTTGAATATTTGTAGATCTGATGGGCCGGGGCCTGACGATTCTTCCTTCACCATGGCTGATTCGTCGGACCGAAATGAGCTTTTCGTAGCGGGGCCGTCCATAGCTGCAGACGAAGTCGAGAGAGAAACTTATGAATTTTCGAATTGGGGCGAAATCACTTAATAGTAGCTCGATTGTCACTGCTGTATCGATGCCAACGATGGCAGTACTCTGGCTGACTAGAGGCTTGTTGAAAAAGTTCGAAGATTGAGGTTGTCGAGTTCGAATCTGTCAACAATGCTTTACTCGACGTATCGAGTTATTCAGTTTGATATCAGGTCAGCTGATCGGGCTGCTCGGGCCGTAATTTCTATTAAATAGGGTACGCACTAGTGGTTCACTACGAGAAAAAAAATAGTCACTTGGGTACAGTATCATAGTTATTATTTATTTACGCCTTCCTATTTGAAGGTTTAGAATATAATTTGATAGATATTCACACTGTTGCACATATTACAAGCAGTTGCAAAAAGTATAGTGTCACACCTAGGCTTGGGCAGGTTCTTCATTTTACCACCTCCATTGTACAAGATGAGGAAGGCACTTCATCCTTGGTGCTTCATCTTTTCTTACTCTAATATTTCATTCTAAATTTCGGGCATGCCAAGCCCATAATGCATTGTTCGTCCGCATTTTATACTCAAATTTCAATGATATTATCTTATCTTTGATGTAAAAAGCAACATTTGATAATGACAAACCACTGATCCATTTCCAGCGTGACTACCTGCTATTTGCTGCTATAGCAAACATCATGTTTTTAATAGTGCATATTGTTCGCGGCTTCTTTAACTCTCTCCTCGAAACCTTCTTTACAATGGCCAGCCATATTAAGAAAGTGCTTGCCTCCTTTCTTTATTGATATTGGGACGAAAAAATAACACCTTAATATATTAATATATACTTATAATAGGCGGATAAGCATTAATATCCTTCGAAGTAGTGAAACGATAAGGCAACTGCTTTTGTGCATGCCTGATTCGATCTGAAATTTGCTAAGCATATTCTACTTCGGTCGCCGTTACTTGCCTCTCAGAGACCAGTTAGCTTGCCTCTTAGAAACCAGTTAGGAGTCAATATTAACCACGATCAATTGGCATTAAGTACCGAGTTTACATCATGGAGCAGATTGCAGTTGACTTCTATTCCCTTTAAAGTGCTAGCGGTATTGTTACCGTAAAAAGCCACCGTATAGGAAGTGGAAAGATATGAAGTAGCATACAGCCTTGCCGCTGGTAGTAACCTCCAAATCCTTGTTTTATTGCTGTCACTTGCTATTGATAGTCCACATATACCTTGCCCCTCTCAATAAATCAATCACACTTCTGTAGGGGGAGGGGAGGGAGGGGGGAGAACAAGTAGTTGTGAGGAGGTTGTATTCTTTTAAGCAACTCTCCTCGGGTCGGGAGAAATCTATATTCCCCTAAGGGAGGACATCCGCCCTAGCCCTCCCTTGTGGCCTGAGGCCATCACAATCACTACTTTTGATACACCGCCCAAAAGCAAGCTTGCAGGTAAAGGTGCTTCTCTTCGAGAGCATGAGTTATGGTGATATATATAGACTAGCATCTAAATCGACAAACAGAATTCACTGCCCGAATGACAAGGATCAATACTGAGGCTATTCAAATAAAAGTTGGAAAATATAGAACCTGAGTATAAGCTTCACGGTATACTTTTTAGATTGAATTAATGCACGGATCTGATTAAAAGACCCGAATTTGGACCACTTTGCATCATCTCAATCATGCTTCAATGCACTTATTCTAAAAGTGGTTGAATTTATTCTGTCGATTAGTATGAGAGGTAGGTCGTGATTTTTTTAGAATCCAATCTATTAGAAAAAGGGGAATCGAACGAAGACAGGACTCGATTAAGTCGATTATCCGTACGGTCAGCTTGTTCGGCAGCTACGGCTACGTCGGGCAGTAGGAACTGATTTAATGAGTTTTCGTAGTATTAAATGTTGCTTCACCGGTAATAATAAACGTTAAACTAAATGAAGCATCTTGCTACGGCTGGAATGAGATAGTATCGTAGTACTATCTAATCGTACGCTTGGTATCGAGAAAGAAAGACGAGGAAGGAAAGAACTACAATACAGGAGGGCCGAGAGGTCTTGTGCCATGGGGCGGCCGCTAGCTTGCGGCCGCTAGCCTCAGCTGACTAACCCAACCTCGGCTGACTAATCCTACAGCCAAAATCTGTCCCTGGGA
Source organism: Drepanopeziza brunnea f. sp. 'multigermtubi' (assembly GCF_022702325.1). Classification (NCBI taxonomy): domain Eukaryota; kingdom Fungi; phylum Ascomycota; class Leotiomycetes; order Helotiales; family Drepanopezizaceae; genus Drepanopeziza; species Drepanopeziza brunnea. The sequence continues at coordinate 1,680,457 of NW_027094078.1, read as the reverse complement.
CGTGAGGTCCGTCAGCACCGTAACACTTCTTTTGTATATCTCAACAGGTAACAAATTACATCTCTCTTAATATTGAGTACTGGCCATAATTCATGGTTACTGCGTAGCTAAAAGTGATTCTAGCTCCATAAAGGATTGAGCAGATTGTTCATACCGAGCGTAGGGGACGTGTAACGGGGAAGTGAGTGCTCTTAACCACATGTAAAGCAGGCTTAAACATATGACCGAGAGCTAAGCGAGGGGCCCAAACCCGTGTCAGCATCATTACCAAAACAAGTAATGCTATGACTATCAGATCAATGAGTAAGGAACCGACATTAAATCTGATTGTTTAATGTAACGGAATTGCCCATTATACAACTAATTAGTAATTTTGAAGAAATCAAACAAGTAACCCCGAGTTACTAGATATAAAGGACATATTTTTTGAATTGTTTTCGAAGCTCGGTACGTAGTAGTATGTTTTCTGCTATTGCTAAGAGATCCAAATCAAGGCTGTATAAATGAGAGATAGGGCATATATATGCGTAAAGAAGTAACATTTTTCTAAGCCTGCCGCAGATGCGAAATACAAACTGTCGGTATCACAGGTACCGAATGAGGAGTACGAATATATGGTGGTTCCAATTGTATCCGTGAAGTCTGAAGAGGCTCAGCCATACTAGCTGATGGAGAGCTATATGCTGATGCTTAGGCCGCCATACTTAGTGTAGCTACTACGTCCCAGGCGTAAGTATTACCCCCTGAAGGTAGGGTAACCAGGGGGTTTATAGCGGAAACTAAACTTTTGAGGCACCCTAAGGGGTAATAATTACGCCTGTACCGTGGTACGTGACTTGGTGCTTACATTCCCATACTGGCAATTCTTTACTTTTCTTGGTTTTACTCAGTCGCAAAATCCATGCTTAAGCAAAGCTTGAAAACACTACTTTTATGTATCAATACAGTACTAATCTTATGCTTTGCTTTTCGTCGGCTATTTCATTATTCTCTATCATCGTACCCATCGTCGTAGCCGTAATCGTCGTCGTAATGGTTATCGGCGTTATCGTAATCCTTCTTATTGTAATCCTCGTTCGGCTGATCTTCGGAATTGCCTCCAAACTCCTCTCGTACTTCGTACTTCGTACTACGTACTTCGTACTATAGGTAAATAATGTAAAACTCTAGTCTGTGCACACTAGATACTTGGCAATGCTGCTTGAATTGTTATCGTTATATTATTAGTGGTACCCTTTGCATAAGAGCCCTGTCAACGAAAACTTATAGAATTGCGCTTAAACAGTGTTTGTACATTATTTCGGGCTTGTACCAAGTAGTTATACTACGTACTAACTCTTCGATTTATTCGGCGAATCCGTCTTCTTGTGTTTGGTTGTAGTCGTACTCTCCTCCCCCATGAATAGAAGTAACTAAAAAAACAAAGGACGGTGGATAGGCTTGCAAAAATCTTTGTTGTAGAGGTTTGATGACTTGAGGTGGTAGGACTGACGAGGCTCACACCTAATATTAGAGGGAAACGAGTCGATTCGCTTAGCTCTAATATTCACTTATAAACCCATCCATACTGAAGACAGGATGAAGACAACACCCAATCGAATGAAAATGCCTTCAAAAATCAAGCTCAAGCGAGAGCAAGATAAATAAGGAACTAAACATCTCTAAGCACCTTCCAGAGCCGGCCGTCTTCTAACATGCAAACTAGAATAGTTTCTTAAGGGCCGTTGCTACCTTACTACCGTATTATTGCAAAGTTAGTAGAAGTCATATCACCTATCGTTTTAGCTGAACTTACGCAGTCATCGCAAGTGCAAGCACATTTAGCACATCCAGCAGGCCTACTACATAGGCATTTCTCAGAGCCAGGGGGGCAATCTTGGCGGGTGACGAGAATTCCGTTCTCGTAAGCGGTCATAAGTGATGCGGTCGATGTTGATGCAAACAAGAGAGCTAGGACTACCCAAGTCTTCATGATGGCTCTGAAATGGTTTTTGACTTAGAAGCAGAAGACAAATGCTCGTATTTTGAGATGCGGATGATAAAGAGAGAGGTGTTTGGATGTTTGATATGGAATGAAGCGTGGAAGGACGACTGGTGGGTCTTATACCACAGTACAGTGAGGGGTAGTTTGGTCAAGGTCAGGTCCACGCCAGATCCAGGCCGGGTAATGTTACCATCCCCCCCCATGGATAAATGTCGAAAGTATAATTTCGCAAGGAATCTTACCAGGGCTTAAACCAATCAACTCATAAGGATTCAGCTTTGAAAAGTATCTTTAAGCCAGTATTTAGCCTATACAGTGGAGTTGGCAAGGCTTTGAGCCATTAAGAAACCACCGCTCTATGATATATGGGCCTAAACTGGGTCCGACATTTATTCATAGGGGGGGATAGTAATGCCTAGTTTTGGCTAAGAGATTTCCGGTAGAAACCGCGTTTGGTCTGGCCCTACAAAAGTATTACAAATACCTAGGTATTCCAAACCTTATAGAAAACTAGAAGTTTTGTAAAAACCACTTCGGACATACTACGTCGCAGGCGTAAGTATTACCCTTCGAGGGTAGAGAAAACAGGGGGTTTAAAGTGGAAACTAAACTTTTAAAGCACCCTCGAGGGGTAATACTTAGGCTTGTACCGTGGTACGTAGTAGATACACGGTACTTATTCGAAGTATTCACGCTAATTGATAGCGATAACCTTAACAACCACTCTTATCGCAAAGCCGAATCTTAATTGAACCGTGATTCTTTTTTACTTTAGTGATTCTTTTTTACTTTATAGGTTCGTAATTTTCTCTTTAACATATCGTTGCAAGTACTACGTCGCAGGCGTAAGTATTACCCCTCGAGGGTAGGATAACCAGGGGTTTTAAAGTGGAAACTAGACTTTTGAAGCACCCTCGAGGGGTAATACTTAAGCCTGTACCGTGGTAGAAGAACAAGACGAAGACGTTGAACTTTGGTTATATCAAGACTCTTTATACGAACAATTGTTAGCAGTAATTGCTGCCGAAGAGGTCGAAGCTTACGATAACAAATGGTATAGCAAAACCTTCGAATAAACTTCCTTTCGGAAAGGTAGTTATGAAACTAACCACTTTTCAGCTACCGGAAACGTACTACGTCGCAGGCGTAAGTATTACCCCTCGAGGGTAGGGAAAACAGGGGGTTTAAAGTGGAAACTAAACTTTTAAGGCACCCTCGAAGGGTAATACTTAGGCCTGTACCGTGGTATCTCTTCATCAAGACCAATTACTACTTCGCAGGCGTAAGTATTACCCTTCGAGAGTAAGGAAAACAAAGGGTTTAAAGTGGAAACTAAACTTTTAAAGCACCCTCGAGGGGTAATACTTAGGCTTGTACCGTGGTAGAAGAACAAAACGAAGACGTTGAACTTTGGTTATATCAAGACTCTTTATACGAACAATTGTTAATAGTAATTGCTGCCGAAGAGGTCGAAGCTTACGATAACAAATAGTATAGCAAAACTTTCGAATAAACTTCCTTTCGGAAAGGTATTTATGAAACTAACCACTTTTCAGCTACCGGAAACGTATCTCTTCATCAAGACCAATTATACTTGGGCCTGTACCGTGGTACGTATACCTTTGCCTACTTTCAAGGGGCTGTGTAAACAGCTCGGCCTTTTGCCAAAAAAGCTGACATATCACGATTTTTGCATAAATGCAATCTGCCAAGGTACGGTTCACGGCAAAATCTTTATTTTCCCCACTTCATCAACTTCAAGATAAAATCGGTTTTGATTAGAAAACCTGCGGCTAATAGTCAATGCGCGCTGACTTTCCTGCGGGCTTTCGGTTGTTGTTGTTGTTGTTGTACGTAATCGTCGGCTCGCTTAGGTGGGCCTCCTTTCAGCCTTTCAGTCTTAGTCGGTATAAGCGACTGCGGATCGGAAGCGAGTGCGGATTTTTTATTTTATTATTAGTTTTCGTATATAAAATACAATTCACAACATCACTTTTTAATCTACAACCGCATAACTTAATTGTATTTTACAATTAATTAAAAGCCGAAAACGCACTCGTTCGAAGAAGCTTTTAAAGATTTATCGATATAAAAGCTACGCTCAACTAAGTAATCTTAATGCAATTGAAGATCTTTTGCAAAACAATAGCGAATCGTCGATAAGCTTTAAAAAGAAGAAAAAGATGCTGAATATCGTAAAAGAGTCGATTTACGCAAAGCTAAACGCGAGCGTAAAAGAACTATACGAAAACGCCTTGCTGCAAGTCTAATTATTAAAGACGACGATACAATACTCATTCTAATTCTCGATTCGGAAGAGATTTAATAGATATAACAACCTCTTAAACGTCAACTTTTGCAGCTTCGTAAAAAAAGTATTCTTCGACCAACTCTTTTTCAACTCGAACTTTCTTACGATAACGATGATCTGATAATTATAATCGATACTATTAAAGACCTTTCTTTAAAGCAAGATGTTTTTCTTTTTTCTAGTATTAATATCGATAGCGATAGTGTCGGTATATTCATATCGACCGTAGCTAGCTAGTAGTAGTAGTTGGGGAAGCTCACCCGTGAACCATGGTTCACGGGCCACTTGGCATGCCTCGCTTAGCATGTCAGCAGTCAAGGGACCCCCAACTTGACAAGTAGGCCTATTAGTTAGCTAGTGCACGTGATTCCTTCTAACCCTATAGAAGGAATCAGCCCCCCTGAGTCTTGGGGAGCAGACAGAATTCAGATACCTTATCAACCGAGTGTTTTGCAATTGCAAGTACTTTGACGAACGTTACGACCTTACGAATATATTCCCAATCGCTTGGAAGCAATCCAACAGATAGTTTCAATTCTAATAATAATAAAGATTTAAATGATTCGTTGCGTAAAGTAAAAAACGAATCAGATCTTAAAAATAGCAATCGATAGTTAAATGTTTTATTAGATAATACGATTTCGGATGTTTCGAAAGAAGATATAATCGCAGATTAATTATTTATATAAATATTTTTAAGTTATAATAATAATTAATTGTTATAGTATATAAAAATTTCTAACATATTCGAAAAATCCGCACTCGCTTCCGATCCGCAGTCGCTTATACCGACTAAGACTGAAAGGCTGAAAGGAGGCCCACCTAAGCGAGCCGACGATTAGTATTTATTAACGTCGGGCGGGTATCCAAAACGCAATGCTTAGACCTTGGGGACCTCTTATAAAGTACGGCGACGTGCTAAGTAGAGGAATTATATACAAAGTACTATTTAATCGAAAGTAAAAACTACGTTAAGGAAAACCTCTCGTTAAATAGCTGAACACTTATAAACCCTTTAAAAGCAATTCATAGTAATGTGCGTCGAGTTTTCTTTCGACAATTATCGAATACGTATAGCTTTATAAGCGGCCTCGATCCGTATAATACAAAAATCGTTCTCTTTCGTCGTAAAGCTAAAAAGGCTCGCGTTCGTAGCCTTTAGATAAAGCCGGTGTGTTTGCAAAACGCTTTTTCGAAAGCGCAGTATTATGTTTTCGATCAATCGAACTAAGCCTTTCTTATCTTATCTCTTATATACGTTTTTTTTTTATCGCAAATCCTTTTGGTTTTTTAATCGGTATGCCTGTTAAGTATAGATCGTAGTCGGCGTAGTATTCGAGAAAAAGAAAAAGAAAGGTTCGGAATCGCTAGTAAAGGAAAATCTCTTCGAAAAGACGTCGCATATCGATGATTCAATTTCGGCTTTCCAAACTCTTTATCTCTTTTTCTATCGCAAAAGAAAGAAAGAAAAAAAGCTGAAGGTTCGTAAAGGGCACTTCGTACAAGTAAAGAATCGTAGCCCCCCTGCGGGCTCTCGGTAACAGTCAGGACAAGCGAGTGTCCCATGTAAATAATATATAAAACCGAATTGAAGATCATTACAAATCATTCAAAATCAAGATTTGTATCGTGAATAATCTAATAACGTAATAAACTGTAATAATAAAAGTTATATGTACGTATCGGCGTTACGAACTTCTATTAGATTATTATATATTAAATATATATATAAATTAATAATTATGATATCTATTGCGTGAAAGATAAGTTTTTTGAAAATGAAAACTCTTAGCAAGCTTGCAACTTATCAATTATTAGCTTCGGAATATCAAAATATCAGCTAGAATTAATGCGATTTGCAACTCGAATAAATTAATAACGCAACGAATAATAGTATTGAAAAATAAATGCACGAAGTAAAGCAATCGAGCTTTATTTAGTTATCGAATTTTATATTCATAACTACGGTTAAATGTACCTAAGATCGTAAAATATAGCTTATTTCAATTGGAAATAAGTGAAATGGGACACTTGCTTGACCTGGGACACTGGCTTATCCTGATTATTACCGAGAGCCCGCAGGTAAAAGCCAGCGCACTGACTATGAAACAAGTCTCGATTTTTCAAGGCTTTCAAAATACCTCTTTTGATAGCGCGGTTATAGCTGGTTTCTAAGACACCTGTTTTGGTTTCGTCAATACCTGGCATACCTGGCCTAGATCAAACTGGCCCTAATTACCTACCATTACTAAGCACTAATCCTGAGGGTGGCTCAAAAGTCTAAATCTCCACTTTAAACCCCCTGGTTTCCTAAGCCTCATGCGGAGGTAGTAACTACTACGTACTAACTACCGGTAACTCACCTACTTCAAACGAATAAGCCCCAGTAACACTCCCTTGGGCTCTGTGAAAGGGTTACTTGTGATCGGCTTCCTCCATACCCACAGCATTATTTTTCGTGGAGCAGCCTAGTTCCCCCGCCCCAAGACTCAGTTCCAGTAAGTAATATGAGAAGTGATGCACACCCATCAGAGCATTGCTATTCCTTCTCCATCCCCTCCAGCGCCGGCACATACAATCCAATGGAAGGAAATGTTCTTCCCTTCCTACCGGATGAGCCTCCTTTGATCCAACCCAATCTGTCCACCTTTCCCCACTCCTCCGCACCTACAATCTTAGCCGTCTTCTCCGCACAAACCCTTCTTCTTGGGACTGATAAGAAAATATAGCTTGCAAATTATGCATCGTTGGCATCCCGCTTCCTATAATAGCAACATTCGATCTCGATCTCGAAGTCTGCCAAGCGCTTATCCCATCTGCGGACATGAAGACCGAAAGCTGAACGACAGAGATGTCCGCCTTGGGATCAAAGATTATCATTAGGATAAATACCTTGTGGTCCGATTCCATGCGGCTTTAATCGCCCGTTAAACAACGTAATATCATGTTGTGTGATACCTGCTTTCTCGTGACCAGATGAGAGAGCTGATAGAGCCTAAGGTCTCCAGGTTTCTAACAATAGACGATTTCGGGGAGCCGGAGCCGGAGCATACCGGTATTCGTACTTCGTAGGTATTCCGGGTCAACGTATATCTATTTAAAAAGCTTACCATGAATCAAATATAGTGTCAAAATGTGCCGTTCTTTTTCTGAAGGTTTTCCCGGTGGCTTATTCCAGCGGGCCAGCATATCTGCGCCCCATGTTCCCAAGTATACGCCCCGTGTTCCCCAGTATACGGAAGGAGTTTAAATTTATGCCCGACCCACTACTCGAAGCAGTGCACTCTTTATTGATCTTTTTAATATAGGGAAAGCGATCGCAAGTTATTTGCGACGTTCTGTACGGAGTATTCGTACTTCCTCGCATGCCTCTTTAATAAACTCTTAAGGGGCTTACAATCTTATCCTAGTATAGACCTTTCTATTCCTGGTCCTTGAAAGTTGTGCTTACACCTTGTAGTATTTGGCCTGTGAAGAAGTATATAATCCATATCCAGCTGCTCTCTTAACGATTCCTCACAGCCTTCTCTCATCATCTCACACTCGTTTAAAAGATCTCTTCACACTCGTTTAAAAGACGTCGTCACACACTCGTTTAGAAGACCTCGTCACACACTCGTTTAGTAAACCTATTCACACATTCATTTGCCAGACCTATTCACACTCGTTTTCAAGACCTCTCTACCTCAAAACTATTCATCCGACCGTAATCATGCACTTCAACCTCTCAACCGTTCTCATCCTCGCTACGGCGATCCTCTCCGTCAACGCCTCACCTTCCCCTGCCGAAAGCCTGTCCATTGTGGAACGTGCAGAGACCTTAGCAACACGGACCGCGGAGGTACTCGAACCCCGCAGATTCGTTGCCGGCCTCAGTGGCTTGCGCGGCATCCGGGGCGGTGGCTCCAGAGGCAGAGGAGGATCATGGGGTAGAAACAGATGGGGAGGAGGAAACTTGGGAGGAGGTGGTGGATCAGGAGAGAGAGAAGAGAGAGAATAAGATGAAGCAGAATGGCGTTAAGAGAGATGGCTCTGTAAGTTCCACGTCCTTCCTCAGTTTCGCAGATTCCCCACTCCCCCCTCTCGACTTTTCAGAGGAATTTCCGTCGTCGGTCAAGAGAACAGTAATACGGATGAATTATCAAGCTTACTCTTTTACGATAGGGGTCGGATCACCAAGGGCTGTTGTGGCAATGATGGAAGTGCAAGGTAGCTTTAGGCTTAGCAGTGGCACGTGCACCCGCGGCTCCCATAAGGAACCGACCGCTACAACCTTCCATAGCAATACCAAACATTTCTGTTACAATGCCCAAACCCTGTGATACGAGACCAGTCTGATCAAACCAATACTTGTATCATCAATAATGGGAATCTTCTACAAACCTTCTTCTAGTTGTTATTCTTGTATTTATTAACGTCGGGCGGGTATTCAAGACGCAATGCTTGGACCTTCGGACCTCTCATAAGGTACGGCGAAGTGCTAAATAAAGGAATCATATATAAAGTACTATTTAATCGAAAGTCAACACTACGTTTAAGGAAAAGCTCTTTTTCAAGCAGCCTCGAGTCTTTGATTCCGCGATATTGCATAAACCCTTGTAACTTGTGAAAGCAATTCAAAATTCATATAGCGCAGCTGCTATCGATCACGCTTTTTTTTTTTTTTTTTTCCGGAAAAAATAAATCGCAAAAGAAAAAGAACAAAAATTTATCGAAAGAAAAACTTGAAGAGCAAATTATAACATACGTAACGTACTACGTCGCAGGCTTATTTGTCACACCCTTGAGGGTAGGGTAACCAGGGGGCTTAAAGTGGAAATTCTGAAGGGTGTAACGATTACGCCCGTACCGTAGTAGTATATTAATATCGATCATCGAAAAAAAAAAAAACCGAAGCCGAACCGGAGTCAGGTAAGTAGCCTTTTCGAAAGCGCAAAATCGTAAATCGTTTCCAACCCTTTTTTCATTTCTTCCATTCCGTTTTCTTTTGATCGCAAATCCTTTCAGTATTGTCAATCGATATGCCCGCTAAGTATAAATCGTAGCCGGCGTAGTAACCGAAGTAAAAAGAAGGCTCGTTCGGATCGCTAGTACAAGGAAATCTTTCGGAACGGCCATATCTTAATTTAACTTCGGCATTCCAGATTCTGTTTCGCCGCAGGAACGAGAGCTGGAGGTTCGTAAAGGGCACCTCGTACAGGCGAAGAGTCGTAGCCCTTCTAACCCTTGTACTAGGTTCTTCAGTAAGCTTCTTTCACCCCCCTTCACACTGGTTATTTTCCCTGCGAAAAAAAGAGAAAAAAAAATAGGAATGGCTCCAATTGCCTCGTCCCAGATTTGTACAGCTATAAGACTCCATGAGCTGATGAGATATCTCTACAGTAAGACCCCAAGAAGTCGATTGGAAGACTTTGCAAGCTCGTCGGCATAAACTGTGAAAATACAGCTGATAATCATAAACTGTGAGAATACAGCTGATAATCATAAGTCGCGAGAAAGACAAAACAAGAAAGGCGTCGGCGGCGTCTATTCTTGGTTATCTTCAAGTGCTTTATGAAATGGACTTGAACACAATTCGATTTTTATTTCGACCCGAAAAAAAAAAAAAAAAAAAAAAAAAGATGGCCACGCTTCAAAGAATTGGGTGTATACATACACACACACACATATATATACATGTGATAGAATCAATTGCGAGCTGTAAAAGAATGAGCTCAGCTACCGTAGCTATATAACAAACGCGTCATCTCTCCCATCAAAAGCCATCGACCAGGTAACTTGCCGACATAAAACGCTCGTCCGTTTGCTTACATGGACTACCTAAGCGAGACTAACCTAACTAACCAACTAACCAACCAACTAACCAGCCCATAAAAACAATCCCCGAGCGCCAGGCGGCCTCACTCGGTAACACCCACTGCAATCGTAAAAGCCGCGACCAGAAAAACGGCTCAAGAAAAAAAAAAAAAAAAAAAAAAACCCCGGAAGTGTTCCTCTAACCGACATGTTGGTCCGCCGGGAGCGAAACGTTTCGTATCACCCGCGTGCAAGGCACGCGGTCTCTCGCATCTGCAACTCGGTGGGTGAAAACGGTCTCCGAGTTCTGGTCTACCGGTAGTCAGTCCCTACGTGTCAGGGGAGCGAACTCCTTCTAGTAGAAGGAAGTAGTAAGTAGGATATGAGTACCGTACAAGAGGTCTAGCTAGCTAGCTAGTCAGATTATCTACGTGATGGTGTTTACAAGGACGTTGGGGGTCCTTACGTACCGGTAGAGCTATGAGCCACACCACAAGTTCATCTCTCCGGGCTTGATGGATGGATACCGGTCGATACAGTAGGTATTGACGAAGCGATATTTTACAAAGTGCTTTTTTCTCTTTCTCTTTCACTTTGGCTTTGGCCTTGTCCTTTATTTTTAACATCCCCTTCTCCGTATTCCTTCCCTTAGTTTTATATCCATCCCGTCCCATCCCATCCCATCCCGTCCCGTCTCAAACCCCATCAAGCCGAAATACAAATATACAATTAATAAAACGCCGCTACTGCTACCGCTACAGCTCAATCCTCCCCAAACCCCAGCCGCAAGTATCCCCCCTCCCTCCCAAGCCTCGCTATAGAAGTCCAATATATATATATATATATATATATTTTAACCCCCCCCCCCCCCCCCTCCCCCCAACAAATAAATAAAAAACCCCCCACTACAAACCCACCCTCACTCAAAACCTCCCATCAATCGTTTTCCTCGCCCAAGTCCCCATCCATCCATCCACCCACCTACACATCCACCCACACATCCAATCTCCCCACACGAAAAAGACCGGTACAGCTACAGCTACAGCTACAGCGCTCACTCAACACGTCATACTCCTCGCGACGCCACGCCACGCCATCCCATACCGTATTCCGCAACCCGTTGTTGTCCCCCCGCCGTGGGAGGTGCACGCACGCGCTAGGTACTGCGCCCGGTCGGGACTTGGGTGCAGATTACCGGTACTTGGAAGTTCCAAGGTAGCCGACGATTAGGTGTAGAAAGAATATCGTGAAAGTGTTTATTTTTTTTCTTTGGTTGATACTGCTTAATAATATACGTATCATTTTATTTTCTGTTCGTACGTCGAGTAATCAAGTTCGCGTATGTCGCCTTTTATTATCCAAGTCTTATTGGTCTACAGGATTTGATATTATTGATCTATGGTTTAATTGATATGCTCGAGAGCTTATTGGAAATAAGTTATCGATTTTTTTAACAATCGAAAGCTTTTGCGTAGCTAATCGATAAAAGACTTTGTTTCGAGCTAACGTAAATCGAATACCATCTTTTTTGAAATAAACATGCAGTCTCGCTCGAGCGACCGCATAACAATAAAATCCACAATGCACGCCAGATCCAAATCGTTGTCATCGATACCGCCGCTCGCTCCGTCAACTAGATCGTTCCGTCGCTGGCTCCTAAGCCAAGGCGCCCATAGGGTCCCACAGCGGGAGAACCTTTGGCTCCGAGTCGAGGATAGCTCGCGTCTCCTTGCTCACGAAGCGAGGCTCAACAACGGCTTGGTAGACAAATTCGTCCATCCACTTGTCGCTCATCACGAACCAGCCGTCGGTGCCAGCACCTTCGCCCCAGGAGTTCTGGACGCGCCATCTCACGCTCTTGCCATCCTCAACGTGCACAGCAGTGAGAACCATCGCGTGGGTCATGGCACTCTCGCCAACCATCAATCTTTGAGCCTTGGACATTCCCAATCGGACGTTGAAGCCGAGTTCATAGTCGACGAGGGAGGTGTCCATGATTCCAGACGCACCGTTCGAGTACTTGCCGACATCAGAGCCGAAGAAGATGGGAAGGCCGGCTTGTAACATCTTGATGCAGGCTTCCTTCATGATATCCATCGAGACGTTGACGTATGTGATACCACGGCCACCCACGATGTTGCCGAGCCTGTCGACGGTGAGAAGGGAGTTGTACTCGTTTCGTGGGTCGTTGACCAAGGAGAACATGTCGTGGACGGTAGAGTTGGTGATCCGGATCGACTTGGGGCTTGAGAGCTCCTTGGAGAACGCGACGGGAGTCGTCTTCAATACCTGGGCGGCACCATTCTTATCCAAGTAGTTCCACGTAAACTCGGTGGTTGGAGACGGTGGGGGTCCCAATGTGAGGATCAAGATGAGATGGACTTCCCGTATCATCTTGTCCTTGACAGCCGAAATCTCCCTCGCCGACTTTGTGCCAGATGTTGCGAGTGCTCTCAGTTGCAAAGCATCCTCTCGCAGCTTGGTGGTCAGCAAGCTGTTGATAGAGCCAGATGCCTGAGCATTGTGGGAGTCAGGGTACAGAACTTGAGGCACAAGACCGTACTTGTGAACCAAGTTGTAAACCATATCCCATTGTCCTCCGTCCCCAACTGGGCTCTGCATCAGTGTTTGGATAGTTCGAGTATCGAGGTCGTCGCTTGTTGTGTCGAGGATTTGCTCGAGAAAGAAGTTGGCCTTCTCCAGCTTGTCGTAGAAGAAGAGGTATGCTTGAGAGAGCTCGAACTTATCCAGGTTGTGGCGCTTCATCAGAGCAACGCGGAAGACGTTCGTGGAGGCGAAGAGCCAGCATCGCCCGGACTGTCTCTGGTTTGTGATGGGAGCCCCCTCGAATGGAATTTTGATGTTGAAAATCTGCTGGTCCTTGATGGTTGTAGCTCGGGATGTCAAAACCGTATTCGGGTCTGCGGCGCTCAGGGCAGAGAGCGCGAGTCTAGGGATATCAGCGGATCCCTTTGTCCACAATGGGGAGAGCGAGGTAGGCACCTGTTCTTGGGATCTTGCAAAAGCTCGTGTTCCCAGTGAGCGACCTCGGAAACAGATAATTCGGTCCATGGGGCCCTGAAGGAGTTTTTGCCGGATCCAAAAACAGCTTTCTCGTCGACCTGGACATAGTCGTCGGATTGGTCTCTGATCTCCATTGCTCGGAGGCGCTCGATAACGAGCTTCTCGTTTGGCAGTGGGGTCTTGGACTGGTTGGCACCCATAGTTGAGGATGTGAAGCTTTTGATGTGATGAGGAAGGGCTGGTTTGCGGATTGCGGGATGGAGGAGCAACGGTTGAGGGGTGGGAGGAGGTCGGAGTGAAGCCCCGCGATAGCTGATGGCTCATTATCGTGAGACGCGGGGTCTTCGCTTCTTTGCCAAGACACACTAGCGCATATTAAGGTCGTCGAAAACTCTCCGTACTCCGTATACACCATGGACCAAAAACAAAGACTTTCTTCCCTCATTCTTCCTTAAACTCCATCCCTACTACGTATATTCTTCTTCAAGCAATCGTCGCTTGACCCCGGACGAGAATTTATAGCACCGAATGCATCAATCCACCGCATCTCAAGAGATCAAAAAAAAAAAAACCCCCCCACGCCCCCATGAAAACCATTGAAGTTTAAATCAGAGGGAAAAAAAAACTTCAAGTAAACAACGCAAAACCCCGCTAGCGAAGATTATTCCTGATCAAAAGTCTCGTCTCCACTCGCGTTCCCTCTTGACAACCTGTACGGAGTGAGTGCCAGAGAAGCCTTTTCTACGGAGCAGCTTTTTCTACGTGAATATATCAGCCAAAGTCCTCCCTCTACATATCCACCAGAAAATACTTGTAACGCGTTGCTTCAAGTTCGATTGGCAATAGCAAATGCTGGGTACTCGGCGGCTGTAGAATGTCATACCATCAGAAACGCCAGACACCATGTAGTCGGGCCCAGGAGCGGCTTCGAGACGATAACCTATATTGAAGAGCGTACGAGTTACGCGACGATTCACTGCTTTGAGCTGACTGAAAGATCCGTTTGATTTTATTCCATGCTATCTATCTACATTTACAATAGGTGAGAGGCCACAGCCGCTGAACCATACCATCTCCTCCTCCAAGCCAACGAATCAACCACCCAAAGGCAGGATCCATCAACCAAGAATGAGACTGTGAGGCTCGGCAGCAGAGGCACTTGATAGAAAATCCACTACCATCCGGTAAAAGATCCAACCAGGATTTTGCAACTCCAGTCCCTGTTCTTCAATTAACAATTTTGATTTGGTGTGCCTGAGCCCCATTATGTATCCAGATCACCGTCTGTGCGAGATCACGCTATGTAAGGAGAACGAGAAAGTGAGAGGGATTTGATCACAGGCGGGAGCCGTGGATGGTCTTCATGTCAACGGCAAGCTCGCGACCCCGGTCAGAGATGACAAGCACGCGGACGGAGCCACGGCCGGTCTCAAAGGCCTCGCTGAGACGTTGCCAGAGGTTAGACTGGTCAATGACGGGGAGGGATTGCTTGACATCGCCGGTCTCGGTCATGGCAACGACTGAACAGGGGTTAGCGGTGCGGGCGTGAGGAGATGGAGCGACTTACCAACACCGTCTTGGAGATCAAGGACGCGGTATTGCTTGAAGACTGGGCCGAGCATCGTCTGAACGACAACACTTGGGCTGGGGTTGGCGATGAAGGACGACTCCTCATGCAGTTGCTTGGTGAAGAGGTCAACACCGAGGTATCTGTGCTGGCCGGTGGCAGAGGAGGTGGTGATGCGGATGACTTGGCAAGGACGACCTTGGAGGATCAAGAGGTCCCCGAGGCGGATGTGGTGGCAGGGGATGGAGACGGTGTTGGAGCTGTAGGCGGGCTCAGGGGCGTGGACGGGAGCTGGGCCGGCACGGCTGCTACCTACGCTCAAGTCAATTTCCCTTCGCTCAACGATATCATCCTGGATAGGATGGCTGTGAGAGTGGTGGTGGTGATCGTGGTGGTGGTGACGACCCCAGACACGATCAGCAGCCTTGTGGAGACCGTGTCGGATCGAGTGGCGGGTTTTACCTGTTGTAGGTTTGGGTCGTTAGGGATATGAGGGAGAGAGAGAGAAAGTGGCTGGCGTACCTTCGTCGTCGTAGTAACCCATCTTCTTCGATTTGGTACGGGGGATGTCTACGGTCTCTTCGGTGAACTCGACGTGAGAATGGCGAGGAGGTGCAACGGGGCGTGGAGGGTCGACTGTCTCTTGGGTAAACTCGACGTGGGAACGACGAGCGGGCTCAATGAAGCGGGGAGGGTCCACAGTCTCTTGGGTGAACTCGACTTGGGAAGTGCGAGTGGGTTGCGTGTAACGGGGAGGGTCTACGGTCTCTTGGGAGACGCGCGTCTGTGTGTGGAGTGGTGGTTGGGCTTGGAAGCGTGGAGGGTCAACCGTGGAACCGCTGACACGAATCTCCTGTTGATAGGAGGAGCCTGGTTGAAAAGGGGGAGGGTCTACGGTGGTAACGTTGACACGTTCGTCCTCACGGTAGCTTGGCTGGTAGCGGGCACGGTACGCACGCTCGGCGATGTCGATCTCGGTCCCTTGGTAGCGGCGACGTTGAGGTTGCGGGCCCTCGATATGGACGGTGGTATCGTGGGTGTGCTGGTTGTGTTGTCGGCGGAAGTGCGGACGGTGTGGGAGCTCGATGTCAATGTGGGTGGTGGTGTGTTTGGTGGTTACTGGTCTGAAGAGAGGCCAAAGCAAAATTAGAAAGGATTGTTCAGGGTTGATGAGTCTCGGGGGAGGTGAAGGAGGGAGGTCGGTGAAGGGGGTTACTGTGTCAACAGAGTTGAAAGGAAATAGACATCGAATCAATCAGGGGCGGCGCGTCGATCCAACCTGGGCGCTAAGACGGCCCAATTTCGCACCCGTAAACAAGAGCTGGGAACACGAAGCCAAGTGGAGCTCCCAGCCCCGTGGCAGAACTGAGTCCGCTCGAGGGGGCCGGGGGGGCCATCCCGCCCATGCACGAACAACGAATCGACCCCGAAGGACGGGGTGTGGATGTGGATGGGCAGGTTGGGGGGGGGGGGACAGAGGATTCTGGATGTGGGTATGGAGGTATGGATGTGTGTGTAGATGAAAATGTGCTTCTCAAGAAAAACCAAAACCCGCCTCATCACGTACCTGCGTTCTTCCTGGAGGTACGTAGTCTCTTCTCGGTGGCTGGACCGGTGGTTTTGCTGGATCTGCGGATGTCCCTGCTGCTGCTGCTGCTGCTGCTGCTTCCTCCTCTTCTGCTCCTCCTCGTGGTGGATGTAGACGTCCTCCTGGTACTGCTCGTCGCGCGCAGGCAGGCGGACCTCTTGCTGAGCGAAAGCTTCGAGATGGCTCTCCCGTCCGTGGCGCTGCTCTTGACCGTGGGCGTGTCCTGGAAGCTTCACTTCACCCTCGACGTGCGTCTGGGTGGTGTTGCTGGCGGCGGTTCCTGCGGCGGCGGCGGCGGCAGCTGCTACCTCGTCGCTCCGGTACGACGATGGGAAGACGCTGAAGGGGATCGGGACGCGGGCGTCAAAGTCCAGGTTGACGAGCTATCGGGCGAGAACTCTTCTCGAATGCCTTTCGACGTGCGCGAAAGGAAGACAAGAAGGGGTCTCTTGCTTCTGGGGAGAAGGAGAGGAAAAGCGTACGGAGCGCTTCTTGGGGGGGTAGGTAAGATGCTGTGTTGTAGCTGTTCTTTGACTTGGTTGGGAGGGTGAAGGTGAGGGTGTAGATGTAGGTAAGGGGGGGGGGAAGGTGAGGGGAGGTGAAGTGAGGGGTGAGAATTGTGAAGAGTCAAAGCTGAATGGAAATTGACCTGAATAACGGGAAGGGAAGTAATGGTTTGAAATCCGCAAGGTGATGGAGGGGGGAAAAGAAGAAGTTGGGATGGGATGGTTTGAGATGGGATGGTTTGAGATGTGATGGCTTGAGAGAGGGCGTGTGGATGGATGAGCAAGAGGGACAGGAGGGTGTCCTGACCTCTGAACTTTAACAGCCAGGGGGGGGTGAGATCGAAATGAAGCGGGGCGGGTGGATGTGGGGCGGTGGGTTTTGCGCTAAGCGAAATCTGGAAGCAGCAGCAAGTGGGGACCGATCATTGGTCAGATGGGGAAGGAGGACTGTGCGGTTGGAGCTTTGACAACGGCAGAGCTTCACAGTATGACATCGACTACTCAAATGAATCCTCAAAATCAACATCCATCCCGTCCCCCATCCCCCGCCATCGTGGTTCCCAGCCCTTGGATGGGAGCGTCAGCCTATCCCCATCCCAATTGATCTCGTCTTACCTCATCCCATCCCATCCCATCTCTTTCTTGCTATCCTTCCCTCCTGCTCCTTCACATGTCACCAGCAACTCTTGCTTTTTGTGATACCTGTACAACCCCCGATAACCAGCCGACCAGCCGATCTATTGATTTCCAACTAGCAGCCAACCCTCACCCCGGACACGATCCACCTCATTACCCAGGGACCCCTATCCCTGGATCGCCCGTAGCAACCAACCACTAAACAGGTAACCAATCAATCATAACAATAATATCAACAAATAATAAGAGCAACAACAACAACAACACAAAATCAACAACAACAACAACAACAACAGCGGGATAGCCTCGGTATGGCCAACCACGCGGACTCCGTAGTAAGCAGGACCATCGGGTACCACAGGGGAGAT
This sequence comes from Drepanopeziza brunnea f. sp. 'multigermtubi', assembly GCF_022702325.1. Classification (NCBI taxonomy): domain Eukaryota; kingdom Fungi; phylum Ascomycota; class Leotiomycetes; order Helotiales; family Drepanopezizaceae; genus Drepanopeziza; species Drepanopeziza brunnea. Next base: position 1,662,677 of record NW_027094078.1, on the reverse strand, counting down.
GGCCCCGGGGGTACGGAGTACTGGCTCAATCAATGGAAAAAAGCCTCCAAAATATATCATCATAGCCAGTGTGCTGACTGTGAACATGCAAAGCTATCATGAGTTGGACAGTCAGAAAGAAAGGGAAAAAATACAACCGTTGAAAACCAATACGACAGTCGATTCTAAGCTTAACTACACGGAGGTCGCTCTCAACCCGGCCGACGCCATGTCAACAGAGCAGGAGCGAAAGGCCGCGCTAAGCAAGCGCTTCTCGGTTAAAATGTGCAAGAGCGTTTCAAGAATTTTAGGATCCGAATCGGCCACCGTGCTACCGCTACCTACAGAGTACCGTACTTCCTTCACCAACAAACAGGATCTCCCTCCCGAACCACCCCCATCCCTTCATGCGCAGACTCTCCAGACCCATATCTCGACTCGCCAAGCCCGCCCCGCTCATTACAGATTCACCGACCCGGATCTCCTCGCCGACGAAGCCGTATCGGTCCCGGCATCGAACCCGGAGTCACCTGATCATGGACGACGCGAGACAGGTAAGTGTGTCGGGAAAGAGAGAGAGGATAGAGCCAGATACAGAGTCCGACACTGACGGTCAGGGGTAGAAAGAGCATGACCATGATACGCACGCGATCCCGCCACAGGCCGTGTGTGATCTGTACAAGAGGTACCAGCGCATGGACGACGCGGCCGTGGATGGAGATCTCGACGTCGTCGATTTTCAACGCGGCTTGACGGAGGCGCAGAGGGAGAAACTGGTTCCCGTCGACACGGTCCCGTCAGAGCTGATCGCGGCGGCGAGGAAGGCCTTTCGTGGGGCGTGTCGAGAGGAAAACGCGGGTCCGGTCGCGGACGAGATGGCCGACGCAGACCCGGCGCCGTGTACCATCTACGAGCACAAAGATTTCCCCGGTAAGGAAGATGCCTAGTCCGGAAGGACGTCGACAACGACGACGACGACGACATGACTGACGCTTGCCGCCAGGCCTCCGCATTTTCCCCTCCCTGCTCCCGCCCGAATGCCAGTACCTCATGCTGTCTTCCATCCTGCACCGAGACCTCTCCAACCCCTTGCACGCCACCAACCTCTCCTCCTCCTACCGCATCCCCTCTCCGCCCCCGCCCCCAGGCTCGGCATCTGGTTCTGAATCTGCATCGGCCTCGGACCACGACTCTTTCTTCAGCTACCCCCGGCACTCCAAAAACCACGTCTACGCACCCCTCGACCCCTCCTCCCCCCTCAAACCCCTCAACACGACGCAGTTCCTCGTCAAGAAGCTGCGCTGGCTGACGCTCGGCTCGCAGTACGACTGGGCGACGCGCGCCTACCCGCCGACATCCCCGACGCCCTTCCCGCCCGACGTGGCGGCGCTGGTGACGACGCTGTTCCAGGCGAGCTTCACCCCCGAGTCGGGTGTTGTGCTGCTCTACTCGCCCAAGGATTTCATGCCCGTGCACCGCGACGTGTCCGAGGCGTGCTCCAAGGGCCTCGCGAGCTTCAGCCTGGGCTGCGACGGCCTCTTTGTCGTCTCGCGGGACGTCGAGGGGGAGGGGGCGGGGCCGGTGGAGGCGGAGGTGGAGGCGGAAGGGGAGCGGGAGGCGGGTGAGGGCGACCCGGAGCGGCCGATGCAGATGTGTGTGCTGCGGCTGCGCAGCGGGGACTGCGTGTGGATGGACGGCGCGGCGCGCTGGTGTTGGCATGCCATGCCCAAGGTCCTGGCGGGCACGTGTCCGGAGTTCTTGGCCGATTGGCCAGCGGCTGGGCCCGGGGATGGGGAAGGGGTGGGTGTGGGGAGGAGGAAGGTGTTTGAGCCGTGGAGGGGGTACATGAGAAGCAAGAGGGTGAATCTCAGCTGTCGGCAGGTTTGGGGGTGAGCTGGCTGCGGTACGGCACGGCACGGCATCGGGCTCGACGTGGGACTCGGTTCTTGGAAGTTTTGACGCAGGGAGCAGAGTGAGTGAAGAGGCGCGCGAATAGCGTAGTGTGTGTAGTGTGTGTAGTGTGTGTAGTGTGTAGTGTGGATGTCCGTTTATACACGTACGGCATGACTATATGAAAGTCAAATGACAGTCGAAGTTGATGAGATGCTGAGATGATTGATGAATTCCAGATTCGGAACTTTGAATGAAGGAGAAGAAGAGGAGAGAGAGTAGAAGAGAAGAGGAGAGAAGAAGAAAAGAGAAGAGAAGAAGAGAAGACAATTGGGGAAATTGGAGATTTGAGATTTGGGGTTTAGGGTTTGGGATTTGGGGATCGAAAAGGTCTGTTTGTTATGTTGTGTTGTGTTGGCGGATATTGTGGGAGGGGATGGCGAAGATGGAGTTGGAGATGAAGACAAGGTTGAGGATGGAGGAGATGGGAATGGAAGAGATGAGGAAGATAGGCGCGTGGGAGAGTTTAAAGGGGTGGGATGGGATCGATGGGATAGGATGGGATGGGGGCGAGATGGGATGGGATGGGATGATAGAGAGTGACTGAGCGATTGAGTGATTGAAAGAGGGGAAAGAGAGGGAAAGAAATGGGGGAAGAAAAATTGTCTCGCATCAGCATCAGCATCAGCATCATCCTATGGTTGAATATCTCTTCGGAAAGGCAGGGAAAAGGGAAATGGGATTTGTAGGTATGGATTCTGTGTATGTGTGTTTGTGTGTGTGTTTGTGTGATGGATGTGTTTGTATATATGTATATATGTATATATGTATGTCTATATAAGGTAGGTAGGTATATACACACTCTTTCCGCTCGCTCTGGAAAGTCCCCCTCCTCCCCACCCCCCTTTCAAAAAAAAAGGTCTCTCAACCACAAAAGAAAGAGAGAGAGAGAGAGAGAGAAAACTACAGATCTCGAAGGATTTGAAAAAAAAAGAGAGAGAGAAAAGAGAGAGAGAAAAGAGAAAAAAAAGAGAAAAAAGAGAGAGAAAAGAGGGGGAGAAAAGAGAGAAAGAAAAGAGAAAAGAAAAAGAGAAAAAAAAAAAGAGAAAAAAAAAAGAGAAAAAAAAAGAGAAAGAAAAGAGAGAGAAAAGAGAGAAAAAAATTTCAAGAACGCAAAATCCAATCGAGATGAATAGAAAAAGGAGGAAAATAGATCCGTACACCTACCTACTTATTTACGTGACTGTTGTCATTTCTTTTGCACTATTTAAGGTATCTACCTATCGATTTATCTACCTATCCTCTCCGCAGGGGAAGGGAGTACGGTAATCAAAGTGGTTACACATCACCGACGCTCTCTTCTACGATGAAAGACTTTTTTTTTTTTTTTTTTTCTTCGAACGGCGTTCGAGGAGGGTATGAGGTGGGATGGGATGGGAGGGTGAGATGAGGAGGGGGTGAAGAGGGAAAGAGGGAAAAGGAGGAGAGGAGAGGGAAAAGGTGAGGATTGACTAGGGGTTGGCGCTTGGAAGATTGGTTCGGTGGAGGGTTTAAGAGAGAGAGAGAGAGAGAGAGGCCTTTCGCTTTTTTTGCAGGGCTGCGGTATACTTTGGCAGGTACTAGTATGAGGAGGGTGTGCTGGGTTTTAATTTGGGGGATGGGGATTGATGGATGGTATTATTACCCTTACTACTACTACTACTACAACTACTACAACTAAGATCTGGCTCGACATTCGTTGCTGCAACATCCCCTCAAGCTCCCTCTATCGCTCCCCTCTCTATACCCCTCCTACGAACCCCCTCATTCCCAGTTCGATCTGCGCCCCTCCGGTCAGCGACACTTCGGTTCGGTAAGCGAGGAGGACTTGTCCCAAACCCATCTCCGCTTGCAAAACACCCGCCAAGCGACCCCTCCCCAGGTCTTCCACGCATTTGCAACCATGCGGCGCCTGGATCTGCGGAGGCTGTGGTGGTGCGAGAAACGCCTGGGAGGGGGACCACAGCCACCACCAGCGTCCGACTTGGCGCGACCAGAACACCACCTCCCCCCAACTTCCCTTGTTGACTTCCACCCATATGAGACGCGGTCATCGGTATGGTGAGGCAGCAGGAGATGAGCACGTCCGTATGATGATGGTTCGGACTGGCCGTTTGCATAGTCGTACAGAGAGAGAGAGAGAGAGAGAGAGAGAGAGCTTGGTAAACACAGCGCAGCGAGGCAATGGCTGGACGCCGTATTTGGAGACATGAAAAAGACCGGACGGAGGCTTGGGTTCTCTCTCTCGGAGGAGCTAGCCAGATCGTCATCAGATGGCCCTTGGACGAATCCGAGTTTGGAACGTGGGTTACTCTTAGCCTAAGTCAGAGGGGGCTGAACTCACTTGGAGTTGGCAGGCCTGGGTGTCGTGTGGTTCGCAAGAGGCACAAATGCCAAGGCGGATCCAGACACTGGGCGTGGCGCCGCTCGCTGATGAGGGAGATGGCTGCTGGATGGACAGGCAGAGTACGATTGTCATTGTGAGTGTGGGCTTTTGCATCTTCGGATCGGGAAATCCCGAGAGCCCTCAGCCGAAGAGCGTACGATTCATGCTGCGACGAAAAAGGTCGACCTTTGGATCGGCAAGGATAAGATAAGATAAGATAACTTTGTTCATTAATTAGTTAGCTGTTTTGTTTTTTCGGCCGTAATCCGATCGATCGAGTACGTTTGGTGGCATCTTTGAAAAAAGAAGCCGTACTAAATGTTTCTTGACGTTGTGATCGACACATCGAATGCAGAATACGCAAGGCAGGGCATGGAGACTTGTGTGCAAGCTGCGTGGGATGCGTTGGATCAGTCGCTGTTTGATAATTTGTAGTAGAGTAGGTATGCCGGATAGAATCGAAGCTTTGTATGTATCGCGGCCGAAAACTGGCGTACTAAGTATTAAGGTGTGCGCGTATTCGAATACTAAGCTTAGAAACCGAGAAGAATAAAAGGAGTCTAGAGAATCGAATGGTGATTTTTTTTTATTTCATAAGGATTTGTAAATACTGCGTAATTGAGAAGTGATGGCTGAATGTCTAATGTTGATTTTGATGTTCTCGCTTAAGTGGCTAACAGCAGTTGCCTAGTGCTGTAGGTAGGGTCGGTAGGGGGTAGTTTCGAGAACCCCGATGGGCCATTGCACCAGCGAGGAAGGAGTCGTATATGACCGCATCTGCCTATATAATCTAGCCGGCCTAGCCGCGATCCAGCTTCTGCCCCCTCGCAGAAAATACCGCGAGTAGTGCAACAGGAGCCTACAGGGTACTCGCCAGAGCGTACATCGTAGTGTCTCGAGGTACACCCGTCTCGCTAAATCGCACAAAACGCTCACAGAATGGCGAATTTCGTTGCTTTTCTTCTTGTTTCAGCGGTATTCTGTTGCTTGAGAACTAGAGGGGGGGAGAATGTAAGAGGAGGTTTCCTCTCTCTCTCTCTCGCGTATTCCGGACAATGCAATTGGTAGGCGCAAGGTGAGATGATTCTGAATAATAGTTGAGGTGCATACGACGCTCTAGACTGCGCCGATAACCCCCAACAGGTACACCAAGGAGGTTGAAACGGCTCGTTCTATCTCGTGGCTCAGTTTCGATTTCAGTCCAGGTTCCAAGGTTTATTGCCAAGGTCATGCGTACCGGACTGCGCCAAAGAAAAAAAAAAAAACGCTGCAATTTTTGTGAACAGGATACTCGGATACATAATCCTCTGCCGGAAACAGATACACAAGATACTATCCATCTCTCGTCCTGGAAACGGAGGGATGACGAGTCCGTTTCCGAGCACCATGGAGAAGCACCCCAGACGAACGAGGTGAGAGAGCAGTTCCCCAGCGGGACATGGTAAAACCAGCCAGAAGGCCACCGATATAGGTTGCGAAGGGGGGGGGGGGGGGGGGGGGGGGGGGGGGGGGGGGAGACGCATGCCTGCTGTCGAGGCTGAGTGGAGGAGGGCGACTTGAATCTAGAAGAAGCCGGGGCCGAGAGAATTGGATCTCCAGGCCGTGCGGGTTTGGAATTGCTGCTCTTCCTCTGGCTCATACGCTCATCCGCATCGTATCTCACTCGTGACTTTGGTTGAAGAGGATATGCTTCATTAGTTATCTCGCCGTGTTGAACTTGACAAGGTGGAAGAGGGTAAGAGCTTGCTTCGCCTTGTCACTCTGTTGAGTCACGGGTCAAAAAATCGGACATGGATTTACGCGAGGTGTCCAGGATCTAAGAGTGTATGTGGGACTTGAAGATGATAGAAAAGTATATGGGAGGAAATTCGAGATGGCCTCGGGAAAATGTGCTTACTCGGTAGAAGCACGCAATATCAGTCGTGCGTGACTCTGCAGTGCTATCCTTTGACAGATTTCGAGCAAGGTATCAACAGACGACAGCGATACATACGTAAAAAAATTTGTTGGTGTCTAACAACCCGCACCTGTCGTGCTCTCGCGCTCAATGCCACACCCAAAGGTAAGGTGTATTATATTATATCGATATCTGGAAAGACCTCTCTAGTCATCCGAGTTTCCGAAGCGCACATTCGGTCGCTGTGATCCCATGTCACTACAGTTTTCCTCCCTCTTCCAAGAAGATTGCCGTTGGAACCGGAAAAATAGGCCAGCCAACTTGAACCTTGGAAACAACACTGTTGCTTCGACCAGGAAGAAGAAGACTGATGATCGAAAATTTCAAAGCTTCGGTCTAGCTCTGGTTGAATTGGCCAAGAGAAAGAATGGTCTGGTGAGCCTATAGAGACGTCTCGGCTCGTGTTACATTCGGGAGAAAGGATACCGCTCTCGATAGTGAACCAAGTTGATTTCAAGGAATCTGTCGAGCCGGGTATATTCTCGTCGAGACTTTGAAGAAAACATTCATAGACAGACATTCGGCAAGTACGAAGCTGCAAGATCATTTAATAAGATGTTAGTGTGTATTTTTCCTGATGAGACTAATCTATCATACTTTGAGCGTGAACGCTGGACTACAATGCCGGCTGAATTCGTGAACTGATTCTTCTCCTGTACCAGACGGGATACCCGGTCCCTGGTCTCGCTTCAAGTCGAGGTAGATGACATCGATCTCATTCTGAAAGTGAGAGAGAAATTGTAAGTCTTGTTCCGGGATTGCAATCGCTGACGATGGTTTGCTTCCAATCGAGCTTGTTGGCCGAGGTTTAGTGTTCGGACATGGTCACTCCCACTCTGGCCATTCCAAGGTCTGTGGTTCCGGGTGACCTGCAGAGACCGCCGCCATAGGGTTGGTGCCCAAGAGGACTGGTGGTGTACGGGCACGAAATACATGATGGCGATTCTAGATCTTGGTAGATTGTTGCTGAGCGCAAGAGAGGCGCAAATACGAAGTCAAATCGTTCGCGTGCTCACGTGATGGCTTGTTATCCGCCGCTTCGAGGTGTGAGCTCAGCCGACCCTCGCGTTACTCCTGAGTGAGTCCTCACATCAACCCCTATCTACGGCAATCCCGCATTGTCAACTTTCTGCAGTCCAAGCGAATGCAGATAATAGGAAGAACGCCAGAAATCAATAATGCGTTCGAAAACATGCCACTGTGCAGCTCTGTTCCTCTGCTACCCTCCTCGCGGATTCGACATCTCCGATACACTGTCCACATTCCCGGTCTTTCGAGTAGGACATTTTGTGCTCGGATGATAAGGATGAGGCAATACCGTCTCGAGTAAGGATGCATGCCATGAAGCTGCGGGCTGGTTGAATCGCTGGCTGTTGCCTTCTCTGCATCTGCAAAGCCCTTTCAGCGAGAATACAAACCTGGTCCCGGCTCCATGCCGATTTGATATCCTAGGCATGGCTCGAACATATTGAAATCAATACCCGCGATATCATGGTATCACATCGGCTAGACTGCGAGACATGGGCAGATGGCGTCTCAGAGAGTCGGGACGCGAATGCTCTGCCACAGTGCGATTCCTTCAAGCTGCCTTTGCTCCAGCTGGCGATGCTTGAGCGTGATTGAGCTTGAGCTGAGCACCTCCGAAGTTGATGAACCCGAGGGTCAGAGCAAATAAGACACGAACACAGAATCGACACCGGATGGAACACAAAAGTCTCAGGCTGCCGGGTCAGTCACCGGACTGCAGTCTAAGCTGTGGCATTGCCCCTGGTGTTTCGTCAAAGATCCGGGGGATCTCTTTAACACATCTTGGATAGATCGGAATCTTTTTCCATGAGTAACCACGCCTGATTGAGCGATTCGAGATTTCGCTGGGCAATAGCTGCTCTAGGAGATACCGAAAAGATAGCGAAAAAGCGGCAGGCAGGTACGTAATAGATCCTGCGTATTTTCTCGTTCCGTATGTTTTAGTTACTTTTGCACATTTGTTTTCGGAATCTGAGAATTTCAGTGGCAGAACCTGCCAAGACCCAATAATTCCACAAGCATCGCCTCAACGGCCGGTTTGCAGCGGTTTTTCCGCCTCTTATATTTCTTTTGTTTGCCAAAGCGCCGACACAGGCCCACCAGAAATACGTGTCTGGCCCTCGGCATGCACGTAAGGCATACGGGAGCATGGCATTGCAGCAGCGTTGAATGAATTGCTTATTTCATATTGTTCGTCAAGGCTTGATTGCAGGCCGGTTTCCGGTTTCCGGTTTGCCGGACTCCTGTCTCCGGAGACACAGTACTCGTGAGTCGTGCTGCCGGCATACCTGTCCCTGTGCGTCGATCTTTTGACGGAGCCGGGGATATCGATTCCTAGTCCCAAATCTGACTTTATATTCGGGTTGATGTTCGACATGGGAACAGATATGCCGGCCAGCCACACGAATATCAGCAGCAAGTCATATTTCTTTTATTGAAAATTCTGAACTTGCCTTGCATCCTATCCTCCAGCCCTGCGGAAAATTGACTTCCGAAGACAGCTCCGCGCGGAATGCCGGTGGCTCAACCGCCTTGGCCGCTCAGGTTTGATGCCGGTGAAGTCGGTGAGATGCAGAAGCAATACTCAACAACTTCAAATGCACAATCAACCTATTCACATGCGGGTGTATCCTGTATCGAGTCGTGTCTGCATATCTATCCTTATCATACCGGCTCTTCGATCACATCATCTGTTTGCAGTCTTATGTTGCACGCTTATCTGAAAATCACACTTGTCGTTGTCCCAGCTTCGAGTTGACACTTGGGGTTGATAACTTGTACTCGGAGGTTTCTCCGTCAACAAATTCTTTGGTCAACAAGTAATCTGGTGGCGAGGGCCGTGCATCAGCAAAAAGCCCGTCCCTTAAATCAAGCTCAGGGAGACTAGGTATAACAACAGGCCAAAAGCTTGGCCAGGGCTGGTCATGTCATCTTCAAGCACGACTTGTGCGGATCTTCAAGGATATTTTGTTTTCTTCTAGCGCCGGGGCGTTGATATCACTCACATATACGCTTTGGCCTCTTCTCACGAGCCATCACAATACTCGACATACTGCCAGCCGTTATTTTTGCTCGCCACTTGCCATAGATGATGGTAATCCGCCTGTGCGTTCCGGGTCGTATTGGCCCTCGGACACGCGTCAGGCACTCCGACCCGTTGGGATGGAATATGATTGCTCGGGGAGAGCTTCCCTTCTGATTGGCTTTAACTCAAATTCACAGACTATTGACCCGCAAAAAGGCACCTCGGGCCCCTCACTTGATAGTCTGATCGTCGATTTCAATACCTTATATTGCTGAAATACCCAGCGGCGCTTCACAGGTTCCCTGCCCATTCCTGAGGCCGTGATGTTATAAGCTCAAGTTCACAGCCTTGATGACCACCGAAACTTTCATCCTCATCCCGCAATGCTTTTGTCGAGTTTAATCTGTTCTGCAGTCCTTATGGGATCTGCTTTGGCCCAGGGGAATACTTCACAACTGTTAACGGAATTTCCAGCTTGCACGGTAAGTCTTCCAGATCTGGATGCTTGCCACTACTGACAGACTGGTAGACACAATGTGCGCTCGCGATACTCCCTCCTGCAAAATGTGAATTAACCGATATTCGAAACTGCCTGTGCTCGAGCCACGATCTATTGTTGGAGATATCTACCTGTGTGCTGGGGTCATGTAATACTACGGATCAATACAGTGAGTAAAGGCTTCGAAACCGAATATTCAAATGAGACCGTAGCTAATTTCGCCAGCTTCTTTGACTGTCATTCAGACTAAAGTCTGTGATGGAGTTCCGCAACCCTCACGAGCTAGCGCAATGATACGAGCAGCAAGCATCTTAGCTGTAATCACCTATCCGATTATCATCCTCCGCTTCATCTCGAGAGCAGTGATCGCACATAGGTTCTGGTGGGATGACTACGCGATCCTCGTGTCTCTCGTGTTCATGATTCCTCTGACCGTACTTTCATTCTATCGTAAGTGCCCCGCAACTTCCCGAATCATGGATAATATTGATCATCATTTCCAGCCTCGCCTCAATTAGGGATGGGGAAACACTTTTACAACGTCTCACCAGAAAATTTGGTTAAGATTATGAAGGTAAGATCGATCTTAACCTCGAACCAAAACCTACTGTTTTAACCGAGCTCTAAGATCTTCTACGCTGTTTCCATGATTTACGTAGTCATCCAGACATTTGCGAAAGCGTCCATATTGCTGCTTTACCTACGCATTTTCCCTGGCCCACGGTTCCGCACCGTAGTGAAGATCGGGTTGCTCCTTTTGGGACTCCACCTTACCGCATTCTCCTTCACCGTGGCTTTTCAATGCACGCCTGTTAGCTCCAACTGGGATCTGGGAGTCTCCAAGCACTGCGTAAACCGCAATGCTATGATTTACGCTGGCGCTGGAATAAGCATCTTCGAGGACTGTGCGATTATGCTCCTCCCAATCACTGAATTGAAAGCCCTGAACCTCGGCCGCGGGAAACGAGTCGCGCTTGGCTTTATGTTTGCTCTGGGCTCATTGTACGCGCTCCACCCCCCTTCAAAAAGCATTATCCGAAATTTATGAGGACTAACATATTGCCAGCGCATGCATTACGAGTATAATCAGACTAAATTACGTTACCTCGTACGGTGAGACCATAGACCTGACGTGTAAGTACTCCAGTCCTTCTGTCTCCCATCTCATCCGAGTGACCGTAAAATAAAATAGGGGTCTACATCGATGTCGTCAACTGGTCGCAAATCGAGACCTTCACTGCAATCATTTGCGCCTGTCTGATGTGCATCCGACCATTGCTGATGAAGTGGATGCCTACTGCCAATCTACCTACCTCCTTCAGCGACTCTCGCAGATCCATGATTCGAAGCTGGGGAGCCAAGTTGAACACTTCCCTTCCTGGCGTCGAACCGATACTTCCTGTTGTCGAACCTGCAATTGTCCAGCCTCAAAGTACCATGAGCCAATCGATCCAAGTCACGACCGAGAATCGCGTGTCTTATGAGATGAAGAGGGGTTCTAGTAGTGCCCCCAGCACTTCTCCTGAGGAGGACGAAGGCGAGAAGCGAGGCAGCAATGAGCAGCTCACGAAGCCATAGTCTAGGTATCGGGCTGGGGAGGTGTCTATTACATTCCTCTTTGATCCCACTCACATTATTTCCCAAGACTGTTCTGGCTGCCAGTCGAGCTGTTCCAACCCGCAATTCGGTTTCGATTCCACCACACGACTTTCCCCTGATATTATATTATTTTCTTGGGTACTGGTCCCACCTATCAGTCTCCTGAGCCGAGGAACACCCCGATACTGGCCGGCGCTGCTCCTACCCACACGTCTATTGCTTTTGTTCTCAGCTTTCAATTCCCCGATGTCGTTGCGACGGAATTGACCGTTGGCAAAAGAAGCTTGTCGAACAGGAAGTCCTGAGAATCCTGATCCATATCCCGAGTCAGCCATATCAAGTTGAGCTCGTCAATCAGGCCATGGATTTATTAAAGAGGTGCGTTGGTTCGGGCTCCGAACGCTGGACCCCTGCATGTATCCATATCCGAGCAGAGAGATGCCAAGTGTGAGGTTCGCGACTTACACCCCCTTTCTCCTTGGTACAAGAGGAAGAGGGGCCCTGATGTGAGGACGTTAAATCTCGCTTGGACCACGGCGACACTGGCAATATGCACGTCAACTTGGGAATTCATCCTTCGTCGGCAATGACTCGACTTAGAATCTCGACGCCGTGCTGCGTATGGAAATTGGTTCACGAGAATGTCATCCCGGTCAGGAATTTACATACAACAAACATAGCGCAGCTCGTCAGTGTCACCTGCTCACTCCCAGCCTGACTCCCCGGGGCAAAACTCCCCGACAGCTCCGACACGGCCGCGTTGTAATGCCGCTATGCAAATTGAGCATTCTCTTCCATACTACTCCTCTCCCCACTGCTGCCCATCCAGGCATTTAACTCCGCGGCTATGGCTGGCCCGCGCAACAGCTCGAGGCTCTCGTTCATGGCAGTTATGGCTATGACGAAGTGTCTGAGCGCGGGGTTCGAGGACGCCATCTGCGGGAGCATCAGGGCCGCTGTCCTGATCGGAAATACTCCAGGGCGCGCAGGTCGCCGAGCTCGTCATTTGGGCGGTCTGAAAAGTCGTGCTGGTATCCAGCGCCGCTGCTGGATGGATCTGAGGCCCAGGAGCCGGGTAGTGTTTACGCTCACGTACCCGTCCCAGTTGCCTTTTTGTGTGGGTAACGGGTGGTGCTATGAAGGCATCATCTAGTGCAGTGTGGCTTTGCTTGTACGTGTGCGTTTGTGTGTGTATTAGCGATATATATGCCCATCTTTAGGGACGATTGGCTGGCCTGGGCTGGCTAGCTGGCTGTAATAGGGGAAAGGGCCCCAAAAGTTCGACGTCAAGTCCCACTATTAGATGTAGCCGCCGAAATTCAATATATCCAAAAAGGTAATCCTAATCAAATCTTTCTTTCCCTCTTTCTGCATGTGATTTGATGTGGATTAAAGGAAGGGGGAGGGGGGGGAATGGAGAAGGAAACCCAACCCAAAACAATCAAGCGAGCAAACGAGCGAGCCTACGACAGAACCACCCCCTCCACTCTCTCCCCTATCGTTCTAAAATCAAAAATCAATTAAAATCTTATATCGAAACCTCCAAAAGGGATGAGAATAAAATGAATTGAATTTGGCCCCTGGAGGATTCGGACCCACGTCTCCTCCCTCTCACATTCTCGTGCCCCCTTCCCAGGGCCAACCCCAGGTCAGAGAGAGGGAAAAGGGAGGTATGCTCCCCGCGACACCAAGGAGCCTTTCTTGTTTCCCTTTGCTCCACTCTGATGACTGCAGCGAGCGCTATCAGCCAGCGTCTTTCAAGAGCTGACAGGGAATCGAAAATCGGGATGGTGTTGTGGCTTCGCTGTGGGGGTCTTTGAACATAGGATGGGGATTTCACGGATGGGGATTTCGCGGATGGGGGATTAGGCTGGGCTGGGCTAGGCTAGGCTGGGTTTGACAGGGTTTAGGGATTGCTTCGACTTTGCAAGCCTCCTAGCATTCCACTCCCTGCCTGTACGGGCACCGCGCACGGCGAGCGGCTCTTGACTTCCTGTCTCTCGCGTCGGCGGCACAAGTTGCTGTTAGCTATGGGGTTGTTGTTTCTTTGAGCGTCTTATCATGTGCCAGTTCTCTCGCTCTAGGTGGATGCGTCTCCTGCTGTTCGTCAGCGATCCAGAGGAGCGAGGGAGAGTGGTATTTCTCTGTTTTCTATCGTGTTTCTGTATGGCGACTTGATCTTGATAAGCCTCTTTACTGGTCTGATCCTCATTGTGTTTATGAAGAAGCTTGCGATGCTTCTGGGATGATGGCTGTGGGGATGGTGGGAAAATTCGGGTGGTCGTGTGTGCAATTTGTTGTTGTGCGACTACGATTTGGGGCCTTACCTGGCCTCGTTGAGGTCTACTGTTGGAGGGTTGCACAGTGTATCATGAGAGAGAGAGAGAGAGATCGAGGACGACGAACACCGTCGACCATGCATAGAAGTGACTGTACATTGGTAAAGAATAACATTGGAGATCTAAACCGTAGTGGGTGGGTATTCCTATTTCATCATCATTATTATAAAGTCGTGGCCATGCATTTGAGCGCCCGTTGCTCATTAGTAGAAATCAACTCCTCCATTCCGGTTCGAGCTGCAAGTCTAGACTCTCACGGCTCTACCTATGCGGCGGCTGAATTCCGACCAAGTGTCGTCCTGCTGTTCAGGGCTTCTCTTTCGGATATCCCTTCACAATGTGGAGCGGGGCCGGGATCTCAGTGACGCTCAGCTCCACCGGCGGCTTGGGAATCTCTCTGCCTTCGCTGGGGAGTTCATAGCGAGGAGAATGGAAGAAGCCGGGTGTCAGAGTCGTGCGCGGGGTCGCTGTATCCTGTTCGCAGTATCAGATCATATGTCCGGTCTGCTCTGCCTGCACTTACGCTATACCCCACCGGTACTTTCTTGACGTACCCCATGCTCTTCCCCGAGTCCGCCCACGCCATCACTACCGCATCCTCATCCAGCAGCCGCATGAAGGTCATGGCGAAGAAACTCGATTTCGTCGTCAACTCCTTCGACGTCGCGATCCGCTTGACTTCCATCGGATTCGCGTTCAGGTGGGAGATGTGATACAGATGGCCTTTGTCGTTCACCATGGCCAGCTCGCTACCGGTGGGGGAGAATGCCGCACATTGGATCCTGCTACCGAGCTTACCTTGGTGAGCGGAGGAGTCGGTTCTGATCTCGCTGCGATGACCACCTTGCGGTTGGACGAGGACTGGGACGCCGGATTGCGTCCATGTTGAGATGCAGACTAGGTTCTCCTCGCCACCCACCCCAGAGCGGAAGATGGCCGATGACACGCCGTTATCCTCGGATTCGTGCAGCGGCACGTGGTAGCGGCATGTGGTGAGCTCCTGACTCTCTTCGAAGGGGAAGCGCCAAGAGTATATCTGTATGATCCCGTTCTTAGGGCCGCGTGTACTGGCGAGGAGAACCAGTCCGTCGTTAGAGAAGGATAATGTATCGATTGGAGGGCATTGCCTGCAGTCCCTATGGTTGCGGATGTGAAGACGCTCTTCACGGGGTTCTTCGGATCTGGCGGTGCTGAAAAAGCGGACGGTGGAATTGTCAAACCCGACTACGACGTGGTTTTCCTTGGGGTCGATACAAATGCTGTGACACCAAGGCGAAGAGGGCATTCGGTATTCTATCATTGGGACCGAGGGCTGTATTAGATTCACGATTCGAAGCTTGATGTGACATGTCAGCTGAGCAAAATTCACTGCGAGTCATTCTTGGGACCTACTGTGAGTTTCTGGTCCCTGGTGCCAATAATATATGCCAGGTAGACTTTCGTAACTGCTGCTAAAACGCAATTGCTTTCCGTCAAGACCGCTCGCCCGAGGATAGGCGAGGAAGAGCTGACATCCCATATGTTGATGGACGCCTGTGTCCAGAAAAGCACGTAACACGAGTTCTGTGATATTGCAACATTGATGTTCTTTCCGCTCTTACCCCTCGAGATCTTGGACGAGCTGGTCAGATTTTTCAAGCATATCTCGTCGAGTTTCTGCGACTCCAGGGTTGTCGATGATATAGAACTAACGTCTCCCGGAGTCGCCTTTGAACATTCTTTCTTCGAAGATGTAAGTTTCGATCGCCAGGATCTTGACTTGCTTTTCTCTGCTAGCGCGGGCGAGGAAGCCGTCCGACTTCTCGGCAGTGCTTCTGGCTCAAACGATATTGTCGAGTTAGAGTGTAATCGAGGTTGGCTACCTCCAGGAACTGTGAAAGTTGGCGAAAGTGGCGAGATTGTATCCATAGGGGCCGCGGTCGGCTTTTGGGAAGGATCTGGTGAGATGCCGGGCGTATCAAAGTATGTTGCGCCGTCGCTAGAAGTTAATTCTTCGGATGGGGCAAAGTCTGTTCGCGGCGTATCCAGTCTCCTACCCAGCCCCGGTGAGCTAGGAGATACAAGAAATGTAGCAGGCATAGATCTGGTCCTATCGGGGGAGCTTGGTGGAATCTGGATATGACCTGGTGGAGGGCTGGATGCACCAGGCTCGAATGATCGATGCCTGCCTTCTCGGAACATGTTCCCACATCCGTGATTGTAAGGGATATTAGCATCAAATTTTGGGGCCATTTGAAACTGGGTGGGCAAGTGCCGTTCCACGTTTATAGTGTCGGCATTCGACTCCAGAGGCTTCAAAAGCTCCCACGTCTGTCTCGCCAGTGGTATTTCGCGCATCATGCTGATCACTTCTCCGCAGACAAGACATTTGGAGTTCAGTGGGAGGTAGACTTCTGATGCATCTCTTGTATCCAGCTAGTCATTTCAGTAATTCGTTTCCCAGAAATGATTTTTCGCTCCAGGTAGGAACCCCGGGCATGCAACACTTACAGCTAGATTCAGCTTGCCCGACGCCTTGAGCTGACCATCTCCCAGTACATGACATCCTTCACAATTCACCACAAATACCTTCGGCCGATTCGTCCTCAATTGGCCACTTGGATCGTGTAGAACTTCTACTTTCTTACATACCTGTGAGATGCTATGCATCATTTCCCTATCGCTCACTCGATTCAGAACCTGCCGATCGCATAGCCTCGTGCAAAGAGCGTCTATGGCGTCAATATCGGTCTCATCAGCTAGGGCATCTGAGGAGCCTCTCCTCGTTAACAAAAGTGTATCCGGAAGGATGATTCGAAATGTGTCGCTGAAGTACGAGACCAGGTCCACTTTGGAGATATGTGCGGGCGTCCGGATGATTTCGAGAACGTGCAATACCGCATTCCGTGTCCTGGCGGAGGTAGTCTGGAGCCTCATATCTCGCGTCTCTCTCTTGACGGTATACTGAACCGAGGCTCCAACCACGAACTGGGAAACATCTCGAAGCGCCATGAACTGAGCAAGCCAGTCGCCGGGCAAGCCACCTTGGGAAACGAGATTGGCTACGTGCTGAGATGTAAGACACTCAGGTAGCGGGTACTAGATCAGCCAGCACCTGTCAGCTATTGTAGTAAACATCCAGATGCCCTCCAACACAAATCACTGGCATTTTTCCTACTAATTCTGTGGCCAAATTTGGCAATTCGGATCTCATCCGTGGGGGGAGACCAAGACCATCCGGATCTGTGCGAAGCGAATCCGTCACCTCCTTACATATCGACAAGAGGAAGGATCCAGGGCCTGGATAACTGTCCACAACTCGCTCCAAAGATCTGTGGATGCGCGCAAATCGATCGCGGCGGTCTTTGGCGCGTTGATTTGATGTCTTGGGATGAAGCGTAGCAAATCTGAGGGCGTTCAGCAGCAACTCGGGGAGGTGTTGATCTCTCAGCGCCTGGGCCTCCCAGAGGCTTTCTCTCCCTTCATCGATCACCTATGCGTCAAGATTTGGTCGTAAGTATTTATTTGTATACAAATCTCTCTCTCTCTCTCTCTCTCTCTTGTGGTTTCAGTTTGGTGTGTGCACGAAGTCGAGGCCTTCTCCCGAGGAGAGATGCGGTCTCTGGCAAGCCGCTACTCTTACTCTAGTGTCTTGTCACGGGTGACTTGACTTACATTCAGCACAAACTCCATGGCGCGAAGCGTCACCTCCCAGCTTGCCAGAAAGCCCAAATACCAGCCGACCTGCTGGAGCTCCGACGGCAGCGACAGTCTCTGGACATGGAATATGACGTTCAGTTGCGCCAACAGCGTGATGACCAGGTGCTGATACGTGTCCTTGTCGCCGTCACAGTATATCCTCTCCAGCGAGAACTGGCCCAATAATTCCAGGATGATGTTGTCAATGTCGCTTCGAAGCGTCAACAGCCTATACGCGCTCGTGAGGCGTGTGAACATGGAGGAGGAGGCTGGTCCGGCCATCGCAGCCTGCGACCCGGTATGGATTGGGATTGCTCTGCCGCATAGGACGCGCGATGAGTGTCGCGCCCTGTTTGGAGTTCACGGTGGGTTTAAGATTATCACTCATAAGCTTTGGGGTGCTCGAGGCAGCGAGGTTAGGAGATGCGCCTGGGGCTTGAAGAAGCGGGAGTGGGAGTGGGATTCGCACTCGGATTGGAAGTGGGAGTTGGGATATCGAGGGTGGGTGCGAGGTACGGTATCTGGTCGCGACGACACCAGGGCCGTTTCAGTGGCCAGCGGCTGGCAGGTACAGCTTGACCGGCAAGAGGATAGTGAGTTGCACAAGAGAGTCTAGGCTGGGCCAACAATGGGGACCAGGGTGCTATGCGTTGGGGACGGATGGCTGGACAGAGCTGTCAGGGCTCTCCGACACCGACTAGTCTCTGTTTACGTTGACGCTTCTCAGGACAGACACGCCGCCGAGTTACACATGTTGAACCCGTCTCGCCTCGCCTCGAGCTTCGATTTGCCCTAGTGCTCGATTGATGGGAGAGAAATCATGAATTCAGGGCAAAAGAAAGCTCGCTCTCTTGCCCACAGATGAGCCTCGTGTGTCCAATTGCCCCCCTGGGCTGATTTTTTTTGGGACTCTTGCATGATGTCTATCTGCACTCGCATGCCGAGGATATGCCCCGGGTTTTCAGAAGGTTGCGGGCAGACAGTGAGTCGCCAGGACTCAGAAGACCCTGGGAACAGTGCCTGTCTGTGGCGTTCCAATTCCCCTATCGTACCACTCAGGTGTTGCTGTTGCCGGGAGCTAGTATGTCCTCCGCATGCCAATACACCACGTTGTGTCTGCCTTCTCATCTCATCACGACCCTGATCATTATTGCATTATTTGGTCTTCTCTCATCCAGCTGTGAATCCTTGTTGACTTTGCTTGGAAACCATTCCCCGATGTGCTCTAGATCTGCGACAGGAGTTTGAAGGCAGTACCACGCCAGTTTCTGGATCAGAGATCATGACCGCTATTCTTGCGTTACGTGACTATTTACGGGGGATGTCGATTCGATGACTTACGCGGCGGGGAACCTTTGTGTTACGCGGGTACAGGCATTCGTTCGTTCTCCCAATATCCCCTCGCATCAAGGCTGTGTTGTTTTTTATTTGGTGCCAGCCAGATAAGAGCCCAGGCTGCACATCTTCTCATCGCTTGACCGAATCTGCTCAGCCCCCAGGTCAAAGCGAAGTAGGTAGGTTACCTGCCAGCACTTCCAGCCTGCTACCATGAGCTCAATGTCAACATCAACATCAACATCAACTATGGACCATGAGAAGCCTGAAGTTGTGTCGCCGCAAATCTACGAGATCAGCGAGGCGACTCGATCGCCAATTACCCCTGACATTGAATATCCCCCTTCCGTAAACGAGCCTACAAATGTCGACGAACGCAACGAGCCACGAGGGGAGAGTGTATGGTGAGTTGTCGCACTGAGGTAGGCAACTGCACTGAAAGCTTATCAAATCCAGGAGAGTATTGAGGGAGAGGCACATCAATGTAAGCCCGACCGACGACCCTCGAGGGTAATGCATTTTTCTGATCAGCGCTCTGTGCAGATGATTGCATTTTCTGGGTACTGTTCTCCCAGCTCCCAGAATTTCCGGTTGCGACTGACAACAGAAAACATCCAGCACTATTGGAAATGGTAAGCGGATTGGACTCCAGACTCGCCAAATGCTGATACTATCAACACAAGGCCTTTTTCTCGGATGCGGCACTTCACTAGCTGTCGCTGGACCAGGCGGCGCGGTTCTTTCTTACGTCTTGATGGGTACTGTGATATCGTCGGTGATATCATCATTGTGTGAAATGACTGCTCTGATGCCTGTCAATGCCCCAGTCATGGAGTTCCCTCGACGCTTCCTTGACCGCGGAGTTGGCTTCGCAGTTGGTTGGATGTACTGGTATCAGTTTCCTCACCCATCGCAAGGCCAAACCACTAACTTGCCAGGTTTGCATATACTATTCTTGCTGCCGATGAACTAGTTGCCGTTTCGAATACGATCAGGTTTCGATACGATGACCACAAGACATTCTTACACTGGAGCACTGGAGAGAATGTCGATAATGCAGTCTGGATATCGTTATTTCTCGTTATTGTGATATGCATCAACATGTTCCCAGTCAAGGCATGCTGGCAACTTGACTATTTAGTATGCCGTATCTGCTTGCTAACTACTGGCAGGTCTTTGGCGAGCTCGAATACATCTTTGGATGCTTCAAGATCATCTTCATCGTAATGCTGATCATGATGATGCTTGTTCTGGGTATCATGAGGCGTGAGTATAAGGGCGCAATCGATCTTCTTCTGCACTGACGGTAGCAATAGCACGCGCCGATGCATATTATTCCCAAGTGATAGGATCAAGATGTAAGCCATACCTATAGTCTCTTACTGGTTGGCTCAACTTACCCACCACAGATTGGGACAGACCCTACTCGTTCTTCAACCCAGTCTATCAGGTCAAGGACGAAGACGGAAACATCCAACGCGTGATCCAAGGCACCATTGGTACCTTTCTAGCTATGTGGACAACGATCGTCCACGCCATCTTTGCCTACGTCGGCATGGATATCATCGCCTCCACCGCCGCTGAGAGTAAATCCCTCGCCGACGCCGAAAGCATGAAGATGGGAGCCCGGAAGATCAACCTCCGAATCATCACGCTCTACTCTCTAGCCATGCTCACGGTCTCCTTCGTCGTCCCCAGCGACCACCCATTCATCAATGGGAAAGCACAATCCGTTGGTGCCAAGTCGCCTTTCATCATTGCCGTCGTCGAAGCCGGAATCCCCTCCGCTGCGCACCTCTTCAATGCCGTCTTTGTGTTCTCGTCGTTCACCTGCGCCATAAACTCGATGTATGTGGCTTCCAGGGTTCTGCATACGTTGGCATTGCAGGATCAGACGGGGCCGGAATTCATCTCTAGGAGACTCCGGGCTTGTCGATCTGGGGTTCCCACTCGAGCAGTTTTGGTAACTGCGGCCATGATGTTGATAGGATATATGGGACGTACTGGAAGCCCAGGAGAGGTGAGTCGATGGACACAAGGGCTAGTTCTCCACATTCTGAGATGCTGACGGGACTCGCAGCGACTGAGCGAGCTTGCATCAAACTGCACAGTATCATGTCTCATCGTCTACATTTCCATTTGCGCCACGTACCTCAGCTTCTTTAAAACGCAAGTTGTCCACTGCCCTCTGCCCTCAGCTCTCACAGCAATAAGACAACACCATGCTAACTGCCCCTTCCAACCCACAGACTCGAAGACGTCAAACTCTACGGCAACGCCTCCGAAGCCCAAGCCGCCATGTACGACCGCGACCACGCCCGCTACCCGTACAAGTCCCACGGGCAGTGGCTCAAAGCCGCCTACGGCATGGTCGCCTGCAGCATCCTCCTCGTCTTCAACGGCGTGGCCGCCTTCCTCGAGGACCCGTTCGACACGCGCCGCTTCGTCGCCTCCTACATCGGCATCCCCGTCTTCCTCGTCCTCATCCTCGGCTACAAGGTCCGCCGCCACGGCCTCGGCCTCTCCCGCCTCCGCCACTGGGGTCCCGAGCGGTCGAACGATCTGCGGAATACCATCCAGGCCTCGGGCTCGAAGACGCGCAAGGGCAAGCTGCTGTTCCCCGCGAGCGGCCTCACGCTGGAGAACGCCCGGACGCTCGCTGATTGGATCTGGGTCTGGTTGAAGTAGATTGCAAGGTGGGCTAGGCAAGGCTAGGCAAGGCTATATGCATGCCGTCGTCTGAAAACATTGCTCCGCGAGTTTCAACGGGCTTTTTTTTTTTCTTTTCCCTCTCTTTCTGTGCTTACTTAGTCAGTGTACCATACAAACCGAGTAACCTAAAACGGACCCGGTGGCCCCTCTTCTATTACTAGCCCTGCATAAATCACTCCTGGGTCTACATACCAGTTCCTCCCTGGCCTGCGAGCGCTGGGATACTACTACAGTAGTGCTGGTATCTAGCATCAACCAACGCGACGAAAGACGACAAGCGTACGTATATGGGTGAATTATCATCATTCTTTTCTAGAGCGCCGTTGAAGAACGATCGTAAATGATACGGATCATGGTGAAAACTTGAACTTGGACTTGAAAGGCGATACGGGGGAAGCATCGTGTATAGGAAAAGGAAGGTATGTATGTATGTATGGCGACTACCTCAGGTAGCACTTGATGTACGGAGTAATTACGGCTTGGTTCAAAGCGGAGTAGGATAAGATGTATCAATTTTGGAGATGGTTACCATGGAATGGAGTTTTTATATTATCAAATATTAATAATAATATCATGAAGGTCCTCTAGTACATAGAGTAGTTCGCAGAGTAAGTTAGTAGTTACCTTTAGCCCCAAGAACTTATCAGCGAGCTGAACAAAGGATGAGATGAAATAAGCGAGTTGTAAAAAAGAGTTTCGAGTATACACTTCACTCACAAAATTTACTTTCAATTCTTGGAAAACAAAAGAGCAAATTGTTTTCGTGTATTGGACGAATGAAATTGCCAGAACTAAAATCAACGAGAGAGAAAAGAGGAAGAAAATAATAGAGAAGAAAAAAACATAACGCCAACTCCACCAAATGCCCCAACGCCAACCACAACCGTCTTCACTCCATCCGACCTAGCTACATGACAACCCATCTATCTCTATCTAACCAACCGCCTACCAAGACCAGGCGGAGAAAAAAAATCGCCCTCCGTCTTCTCAACACGGTACACCCACGGCGTAAGGAACGCCCACAGCCTGAAGAGGCCGCAGAAGCGCGAAAAGACGACGCTGGCAATCATGGAGCCCAGACCTCCCTGCATCCGCAAATAAGCGTCGTAGTGACCCGAGTGCCCGATCGCGAGGATCTTCCGGATGAACAGCGCGACAAGGAAGACCCGGAGGATGCTTGTGCGCTCGAAGGCCTTCCAGACCAGCAGGCAAATCAAAAATTCGTTGAGCAGAGACCAGTTGAGCAGCGCGCGGACGAGGACGGGGATGTAGGAGAAGACGGAGGTCAGCTCTTGGCGGTAGGAGCTGCGGTACTCGGCGACGAGCTTTTTGCAGTATGCGGAGAGAGTGGGGTTTTCGAGGCGGGGCACTTCGATGAAGGCTCGGGAGGGGCTGTCGGGTTTGCCGTCGCAGAAGGTGGTCTTGAAGCCGGCGTTGGAAACGAATCGCGAGATGAAGCGAGCGGCGCCGTCACGGATGCTAGATGGCGGGGGCGGCTTGCCGTTATACGTCTCTTGCATAAATTGGAAGCGGAAGGCGGGCGACTGGACGATTTCGGTGCGGATGAGCGCTGTGCGGCCGGACACTGTACTGTTGCTAGAAGGGATGTCGGTGGCGTTCTGTCGATTGTTGTGGAATAGGGAAGCTGAGACGACGTAGTCGAGGAATCTGCCAACGATGCCGCGGTCGTCTGTGGGAGGAGATTCGATATCGCCGTTTTGATCGTCTCTGTTGAGTTGGTTTGAGCGGACGAGAGAGCGCGTCCAGAAGGCAGGGATGCCGACGAGTCCGACCGTTTGGTCTTCGAAGGGCACGAGGGCATCCTTGAGGAAGCCTTGAGGCCAGCCGACTCGTGTATGGGCGTAACAGATGACTTTCGTAGTTGTTTGGTTCGTCGCCTTGAGGAATTGACGGCGGAGGTTGTCCTCGTGCACCGACGTTACTCTGACTCGGTGCGTACCAAAGAGCCCGCAAATCGCATTCATCGACCTGTGATTATCCATGCTGCCATTGGTGGTAATGATAACCTCTGCGGGCTCTTCGGCAAGAATGCTCGAGAGACCCTTCATGAACTCTGCATCCTCGAAGGTTCGCTTTCCCCTTGTAGGAATGATTACGGTGACATCGGTAGGCGCGTAGGTAGGTACCACTGGGGCTTTCGACGGTATATTGGACCTGTTGAGCCTGGTATGGCGGACAATGGCCATGACCAGAACAACAATAAGTGCGATGAGAGATTTCCTGTCGCGTACGAAATTCCAATCAAACAACAGCCTAGTGAACCACATGAAAAAACCAGCAGTAAAAGCAACTACTGGATCCCATAGACGCGCCTCCAAACCCCGGAAAAACTCCTTCGTTAATTCGTAGATCGCTTCTTTAGTCCAGAGTAACCCAGATTGGATCAACGAGCCCACATAACATGCGAATATACGCGCGGGCTCTCTCCATACAAAGAGCGTCGCTATGAACAAGCCTCCAAAGTATTGCCTCGCATTGAAGAGTGAAACAATTCCGACGAGAATGCCCTGAAGAAATTCCGCTACGGAATAGAACCAGTCCCTGAAAAAGTAGCCGACCACATCGAGTTTCGGTCCGAGGCCTAGGAGGGGCATGAAGAAATGTTCATCCCGCGATTCAGAGGGAGGAGAAATCCCAGGTGTGACGACTGGTGCGACGATTATTCCAGGTGTATGGAGAGTTGTTGCTGGATGGAGAGGCGTCAATGGAGTCGTAGGTGGAGCAGTTGATGTGCCGGCAGGTGTATAAAGCTGTGCTGGAGGAATGACAGGCGCAGGTACAATTGGTGAAACTACATTTTCAAGTCCAGGTGTAATAACACGACGAGGACTCCCGTTAGAGGTCATGATGCGGTTGGCGTTAGAGGGGCTTCGTTTCCAACGGAGGAAGTGGCGCAGTATCTCGCTCAACGTGCCCATCAAAAGCATTAGCCCAAATATGAAGCCCCAAACCTGTCTGATCCAGCGAGAATTGGGATCTATGGCCGGCCGAGATGCTTGAGCAGCTTTCCAGGCAGTCCTCCAAGTCTCGGATGAGCGATCGATATTATGACTTGCAATGGCGATTCTGGTGAAGTATATCATCACACCCGTAAGAATGACCGTGTACATCGCCTTGCCGCCATACGAGTAGTAGAGTACAACAAGAGGCGTAATGACAAAGACGGCCAACCAGTGGCCGGCATTGTAAGCGGCGAGTTGAACCATGGAAGCAACGGACTCCCATTCTGATGAATTCGGTTCCAAGACAATCCTTCTAGGATCTCCCATAGCAATATACTGAGACAAAAGCGATAGAAAACCGAGAGCCAGGGGCCAGAGGTACTGATAATTACTTCTGTTGAACACTCTAGCTAGGAACCGATTCGTGAAGCGTGCCTCGCGGTCGAGTTGCGTGTCCACCCACGATAGAAAAGTTTTGACGATTGATGTGCGACCGGATAAGGCGCCGTCAATCGCAACCGGTCGAACTGATGCTGTCCGCAAAATTATTGAGCGACGAAAAGCGGCATTGTTGTGTGATATGTAGATCCATAATCCGAGGCCCAGCATCACCAGGGCGATGAAGACCCTACCCACCATGGATACCTCGGACTGGGATGCCATCTCCACGAGCTCGTCGACTGGAGGTATCCTGGCGATCCAGCTGAGGCCGGAATTCCACAAAAATATGATGAAGATGATGATGGCGCGAATGATGAGCCATATCAGCCCCAGAACTACTTTGCCGAGGAACCTTCCGACCGCAGCTGTCCCTGAATTCCAATTTGTTTCGGCATGATACACAGCCACGAGAGGATTTGTACGGAAATATTCGGATGCTGGATCTCCACTGAACGACATTTTGAGTTGCACTGTGGGGCTTGGAAGCCGCGGGCGTTGAAATATTTTAGAATATCGTGCTGGGAGAAGAAGATCTGGCTTTGGCCCTGAGATAAAGACGCGGAAACAAAAGAAAGATGAAAGACTCGGAAGCAAGATCGCAAACGGAATAGACCCATCTCAGACACACAATGCTGTAGTAGTATGGCTGAAAACATTTTTTTGGGCCGCCCAAAGGGCTGCTTTCGCACTCGCCGAATGCATTGTCCTCGTTCTCTCTTTCAGCCGTTTCCGTGGATGCAATACGCGAACTACAGACTAAAGCAAATGAGAAGAAAAATTCCACAATCACTTCCGGATAGCCTGTAAATATGGAGAGGCGCAGATGGGTATCTGACGATCAGTTGCGTTTCTGTATTTCACCTAAACCGCCGGCCTCAAGAGCTCGACGGCGAGGTGCTGATCACGTGATGGCCGCTTGCAGTCAGAAAATTGCGCCAGCGTGCGGATAGAACGAGGAAGTTTCCTGTCGATAATATACTCTGGAGGCCGGCTGATAATGCATGGATGGTTAACGTAGAATATTTGGTCTTGATAAGACGGACAGCACCAAGCTATGGGTCAGACCCAGGCTGACGATGAGAAGAAATATACATAGAAGTTGTTGAGTGCGTACGGAGCAGAGAAGGAGACACGGGGACGGCATGTAATAGCGAGCTAGCGGCCGCATCACGTGCAGGATCAACTCCGAAACCTGCGATATGTTGCCTCGGAGGCCTCGAAACCCAACCGGCGTGTATTCTCGACCTTCTACCATTCGACAAACACTACGTACTTTGGCCTCAGTCAACCCCTTTTTATGCTTGTGGTGGAATAGGTACGGTATCACTGATTCAGTTTGGATTTACTTTCACTCATTATTTGACTTTTCGGCTTTGGCCGCCCTACAGTATCAGAGCCGATGGTGCACTGACGGCTAGCGCGAGCCCAGTACCGAGAACTACCTTCCGACGTGTCCCGACTCCCCTTGGAATTTTCAGGTTCCATGACATCAGATATCATCTACCGGTACCTACCACTACCATACGGATAGTACCATTACCATACGGATAGGTACTCACAAATCCACTACCTAACCATTTCCCATTTCCCATTTCCCATTGCTTGATGGTCTTCCCCAAATTTGGGAACCTCATCAAAAAAGCTACACAGCCGGAAGCTCTCCTGGCCTCAATTGTGTGAATCCCCAGTCACAATGAAATCGAAAGATCTCCATACCAACATCATGTTGGACCTCGAGGTCACTTCCCTCCTCTTCAACCCGTGCATCATTGAGATAGGAGCTATCCATTTCGACATCGACACAGGGGTTGAGCTTGGTCGATTCCAGACGCCTGTTAGTCTCACATCGTGTCTCGCAGTCAAGCTGGTCAAGGACCAGGACACCATGACTTGGCTCCAGCGACATATTCCTGGTACTCTGGAAACCAGTCGAGAGTCGACGATTGCGCTGCCAGACGCTCTGAAACAACTGAACAAGTTCATCGCAAGTTGTGTGGCGACTACGGCGAGGATATCCCCCGGTCGCCGCGGGAATTCCCATACGAAGATCTGGGGAAATGGGGCAGTGGCTGACAATGTGTGGATTCGCTCGGCTTACGAGGCTTGTAAGATAGCAAAGCCGTGGAATAATTTTAATGATATGTGTGTCAGGACGCTGGTGAAGTGCTACGGCGAGATGCTTGGGAGGGATTTTCCCAATGAAGTCAAATTTCAAGGGTCGAAGCATAGTACTCTTGATGATTGTAGACATCAGATCCGGTACCTGGTTCGGGCCCGGAGTGCTGTCATGGCGCTTTTAGGAGATCCTCCTCGAGCATCAGGTGCGGACAAGCCAGTGACGCACCCTGCTGAGTTATTGCGTCCAATCTACAGTAGCTCCGCTGCTCAAGCGTCTCATGGTGCGTCCAGCAAAGCCCAGGAGCTCTATACGGATGTCTCGTCGAGCAAGGCCCCAATTAGTGCGTGTCCGCCTTCCAGCTTCGCCGATGAGGAGCCCAACTTCGGCACATCCCCTTCAACGAATTTGGAAAATGGATCGAAACGGTACCCGGAAAGTTCTTCTTCTGATCAAGGAGCAGCAAGTAAGAGATCGCGATTCGAACTGGCGGACGATTCCCTTTCGAATGCAGACGGGCAGGCAGTATCTAGAATCCCACTGCAAAAATCATACCGTCAACAGGCTGCTTCTTCGTCTGGCAAAACTTCAACGGCACCAACCAGCCCGAGTCCGTCGTTCTCCGAGGAAGGAATTCGGGACGACGAGTTGCTTGCTGCGATCTCCGAGTATGAATCAGAGAGTCCAAATCGCAAGCGGACCGCTCCGCTTTTGACACCAGCTGCGTCTTTCTCCGAAGCTGTTGGAAACGCGGAAGAGACTACGACGATTTCCGGCGGGCCTAATGTCGAAGTTGATTCGAGGCGCACAGCGACATAGGTACCGGTAGCCTAGGGTCGTCGGGACAGTCAAAAGCTTATAAGTCATGGGCCGCTGAAACAAGGGCCATCAGTCGCCGATCTGCTAGGTTACCGTACCGGTATACCATCTTTCAAAATTGAATGAGTCAGTGGATTGTACCGGTACAAGTACAGTAATGTTGGTTCTCTGGCTTACTGTGCTTCTGCGCATTGCCCGAAAGTCGTGCGTTCGTTCGTCCGATTTTATCCAGCTTTAAAGGGTATGCTGCTTGCTTGCGCTCTCTTCGAAACCCCATCTGATAGCGTTCTCACACACCCACACCCACAGCTTCACACGCTGACACTCTAATGACGAACTATTCGCCGTCTTTCCGTTCGTCAAAACGGGAACCGTTTCACGCACAGTCCGCCCTCCTCACCCTCCTCGCCCGCATCTCCATGTTTTGGGTTCGCCAAGCTATCCGTGCTCTCCAGTCTCCAGTCTCCAGTCTCCAGTCTCCAGTTTCCAGTTTCCAGTTTCTACTTTTCCAGTTTTGGGTCTTTCGACGAACCTCAACGAATGCCGTTGGCCCTTCCCGGAGCTGTGACGGCGAAACAGCTCAAAAACCCATCTCTCACTCGCAAGTATGAGCCAGAGGCATGAGCTATCGGCGGCGCTGCGAGAAGATACATTTACATACTGACAGACCTGCCGACAGAGGTATTACATCTACACACACACACACACACACACATACACACACATACACACACACACACTAATACAGACATCGCATACACCTTGAGGATATCTGCATGTAGCCAGATATCATGGTTTTTTCTTCAAAGGTCGACGTCCAGGTCCGTTCGCGAGGGCCGGTGGTCATTGTCACGTGTGCGTCACTGGCTGTCCTCACTTCGCTGATCTGCGGGATCCGGCTCATCACCAGACTGTGGTATTTGAGAAATGCGGGCTTCGAGGATTTGGCCATCTCGATCTCTTTGGTAGGCAAATACAGACTCTGTCCCCCCATCGTATGCTCATTCGTTTTTAGCTTGCCTACTTCGCGTGTACGATTACAACTTGTATTCGTAGGTCTCCTCCGCCCTCTCACGCATGGCCTGATTCAGTCGGGGCTCATTGATTGACGCTGATGACCATGCAGAAGTCAAGTATGGGCTGGGCCACCACTTCTCGGACGTCTCCAAAGACGACTTTCAGCAATCTCTACGGGTCAGTCAGCACCGACGCTTCCCTCTCAAGCATCACAGACTCAAGACTAAGAGTGACTGACTGACTGACTTACCGACTGACTTCTAATCTTCAGTATCTCTGGTTCGCCATCTTATTTTATGGCGTCGCCCTGATTTTCGTAAAGCTCTCTATCGTCCTCCAATACCTGCGCGTCTTCCTCAGCCGCCGCACACGGTACGCCTGCTTGTGGACCCTTCTGCTTCTCTCCTTCTACGGCATCCAGCAGATCTCCTCGTCAGTCCTCGCATGCGTACCCATCGAGTCGTTCTGGGACCAGTCAATAGCTGGCTATTGCATCGACAGAGAAGCTGTCTGGTTCTTCAACTCAGCAATGAACATCTTCACCGACATCGTTCTCATCATCCTCCCCATGCCAGCCCTTTCGACGCTGCAGCTGCCGCCAAAGCAGAAATTCGGCCTGATTCTCATCTTCGCCTTGGGCGGGCTGTGAGTGCCACTCCCCTAAACAACAAACAAGACAAAAGTTCAAAAAAGCTAATGGTGTTGTTGAAAAAAGCGTTTGTGTGGTCAGCGTATTAAGGTTGCACAGCCTGTACATCTCGTCGCTCTCGAATGACATGACTTGTAAGTACGGCCGCCTTTGCTAAATGCGCCCAGAGCTAACCTGGCCCGCGCTCTCGATCAGGGGACAACGTCGAAAGCTCCATCTGGTCCAATATTGAGGTTGCCGTCTCGATTATATGCGCCTCGCTCCCAACCCTGAGGCCTCTCTTGCAATCACGACAGCTCCCGGGGAGCTTCCCTTCTACCGCCAGCATGAGCGAGCCCAAATCAAGTACGACCCTTATGAAAGGAGACGACGGCAAATACCTGGCAACGAGCATGACCAAAGTCGTTGGATTTAACGGGGATCGAGATGTAGAGAAGAACTAAAGCCTAATGTGTGAGATAGTGTATATTTTTTATTTCTTATTTTCTATCTAGGACAATGTCAGCATGGGCCTTGAAGCGGAAGTGATACCGTCGCCTCACTCAGAGATTGGCTCTCGCTTAGGATAGGCAGTCCACGAGGCTGCTTGATGTCCGTAGTTGAGTTTGCCATTCGCGGCAGTCGATCATCAAAGGACGTCACCCCGAGGCAAAAAGGAGGTGGCAAAAATGGAATGGAGGGTGGATGAATGCACGGGTCTTGAAGAACCCAGCACTGGTTCAAAGCCAGCAGGAATACTACATATGTCAGTTTAATGTTACATTCATAATAAAATATATATATGTTCACAAGGATGAGCTTAATATGGTCTGATTTCCAGAATGTTGCGCGCGCGGATAATTAGGTGGGGTAAAAGGCAAGCGTTAAAGACTGGGCAGGATATCACTAAAGGGGCCAAATCTCCCGAGACGGGGAGCTCATAATATACCGCCGTGGGTGATCAGCTTCTTTATGCCCCCTTTCTAGGCGAAGCGAAGTAATTGGCAATAGCGATGTCTATAGGAATTGGATGTCCGCCGGGAAATGACAGTCAAGAACCAGACATTGTGCTGCCAACGACGAACTCAAGTCTATTATAGACTAGCACTTCATGCGTGGGTATGTAGGAAGCATCTTGATGGTTGTGAGGTATGTAGCACAGCATGAGATTCCACCCCGCGCGCTGAGTCAGCGACAAGTTACAGCCTTCCTCGCTACGTACTAACGATGTCCTCTACCTTGCTATCCTCTATCTGCAAGATTCAGTAGGGAGTCAAGATCATCTCTAAGCTCTTCGATACTGATCAGGAATCTGGTTACTGCGGAAGCGAACAAAGGGCATGGCCAAAGTAAACAACATGACCCCGGCCCACCCCACTAACATGCTCGAGGATTCCTCTTCCCAGCTTTGCAAGCCATGCTATCAGCTCAAGGGTCGGATACTGGGGCCCAAGAAGCCAGAAAAGGGTCCAAAGTTAGAAAACGAGTATATACTGCATGCAAACTACCAGCAACTATCGGACTGTGTCGCTTGTCCACTGTGCCAGTTCATCCGCCGAGAGCTCCTCTACATCAAGGAGCGAGATGGACACTACCGATTCGCGAACGCGTCTTCCTTCTCGCGTGAGGCGGTCATTTCTGCTCTGGTGAATTGGGGTGTCAAGATCTTTCAGCATCGCGAGCGGTATGCCGACTTCAAGATCAGAGTGGAAGGTGAAGATGCGTTGAAGTACGATGACCCCGTTGTTGACGATCGAGGTATCGAGACCGGACAGCGAGAGATTTTACGCCCGGGAAATTTTAACGATAGGGTGAGAAGCTGGATGGAGAGCTGTCTCGGGCAACATCCTAACTGTGCGAAAGCGGAGGATCAATTTCGCCCTACTCGC
This sequence comes from Drepanopeziza brunnea f. sp. 'multigermtubi', assembly GCF_022702325.1. Lineage (NCBI taxonomy): Eukaryota > Fungi > Ascomycota > Leotiomycetes > Helotiales > Drepanopezizaceae > Drepanopeziza > Drepanopeziza brunnea. The sequence continues at coordinate 1,631,339 of NW_027094078.1, read as the reverse complement.
TTGCTCGACTTGGCCGCTGGTGACGGCGGGAATGAGATTCGCTTGATCCTTTCGGATCGATTTATGTCGAAGGTAAGGACCCGGCTTGATCACTATGCAACACTCAGCTACTGCTGGGGCCCCCCGGGACTGAATGCTACAACGACGCCGGACAATCTCGAGGCGAGGCAGCGTGGAATACCTCTCGAGGACTTGCCGAAAACTGTTCGGGATGCAGTTCAAGTTTGCAGAGAGTTGAGCATACGCTTTCTCTGGGTAGATGCTCTTTGCATTGTAAGCACGCTATCAAAAACCCCTCGAGTCTTGCTGAGAAAATATAGATTCAAGGGGATGGGGATGACTGGGACAGAGAATCTGCTTTCATGGGGCAGATTTACAGGCGGTCCCTCTGTACTATTGCTGCTTGTCTGGGCGATGATTGCACTGTCGGCTTGTTTGGACGCCGCGAGGCAGCTCGGCTACCTGCTTGTCAGGTCAAGTGTGCCGACAAGGGAAACGCAGGTCGGTTTTTTAAACTGGCGCCTCAGATTGATCACTGGTACACCAGCGTGGAGCTATCCACGCTCAGCACACGAGGCTGGGTCATGCAAGAGAGGCTTCTTGCCGTGCGAACAATCTTCTTCACCGAAGAGGGCGTGTTCTGGCAGTGCTCAGAGGGATCGAGCTCCGAATTCATGGACAATGTTGAGACGAACTGGGCAGACAGGTTTACTCCGCAACCAGCGAAACCACGATTCGTCGACCTCGTCAGGGATTGGCGTGCGGATGCCCAGGAGTTCGACTTCAAGCCAACGGGCAAGATTACCACTGACACAATCCCGTTCTTCGCTTGGAAGCATACCAGGAGCCGAAAGGTGGAGGCCAGACCGTGGCACAACCTCGTCTACGAATTTACCCGCAGGAACCTCTCTCAGCCACGCGATCGATTGAGCGCCGTGCAAGGTATCGCCAACGAGTTTGCCGCATCGACCAATGATGTCTACGTCGACAACGCCGGCGTCTGGAAGTCGGACATTCTCGGTGGCATAGCCTGGTACCGACACTGGGAGCAAGCCTCTGCGCCACTCGCCATCGCCCCTTCCTGGTCATGGGCTTCCACCACCGGCGCCATCGTCAGCATGTACAACCGCACCCAGCACGTAGTCAACATCGCCGCCGTGAACTGGGCCAAGACATCTCCTCTCAAGACGTCCCGCCACCAGCGCAGTATCTCCATCTCAGAGCTGCACATCAAAGGATACGCATTTCTGATCAAGACATACCCACCACACCCCGGTTCCGACAGCAGGATCTTCAGCGCCGTCGACTCCTCCTCCTCCTCCTCATCCGCCTCGGCACCGCCCCCTCCCCCTCCTCAGCCAAAAGGACTGCGCAAATTCTTCAACCCGAAACCCGACTTCGACCGGCTAAGCGGCATCAAGAGCGCCAGCGGGATGGGCCGCACTCTCGGCTGGAGCGGTCCCGCCTCCAAGGTGCGGAAAGACCACGGCGAAGTCATCTTTGACTCGTCGGCGATGAATCCTCAGGCCGGCACCGAGTTCCTGTGTATGCCGATCGTGGGCGTGGGCATGAAGGCGCCTTCGCCGCAGGTGTTCCCTGCTGGGCTGGTGCTCGTCGTTGTCGACGACGCGGCGAGAAGGAAGGTGTACCGGCGCGTTGGGTGGTGCTTTCTGTGGGCCGCGATTCCGGACGAGAGGGTGACGGAGGTGGAGGTTGTGGTTATCTGAGAAGGATAATTTATTTATATCTATCTGCCAGGATGATGGACTGTTTCTATGCGATCAGGGTTTTGTTTTAGAAAAAAAAAAAAAAAAAACTGTAAATTATTATCTTGCTACCTCTCGATATTACATTGCAAGATTTTAGTTTTCGACTCTCAGAAAAGAGCACTGTTTAGCGCTTATTTTTGATAAGCGAGATCTTTATTTTACCCTTTCTTTGATCGTTACCTAGGCAGATACTATCTAAGGGATTGGACCCTCCCCTGGCCCCCAAAATAGATTAACTCCTCAAAAGGAAACGTTGCTGTACGCGAACGTGAACCAAAAGTATAAAGAGGCATTCATCTGTCGCGAGTTAATATATTAAAAAGGTAGCAAAAATATACGTAGTAGTAGTAGCCGAGAACTGTCCCAAACAATCACTACGTAAATCCTCCTTATCCGCTTCGAATATCCCGACAACCCCAACCTCGATTAAGAAAAATCGTGCACGTAGATCGAAAGCTAACCTTCCTTCCTACCCCGACAAACAAGGAAACGATGATTAAGTCGCGGTTGGTCGTGACACACGCATACCTCTCACAGGCTTGGGCACGAGTCCGGTTTCCTTATTCCTCGCCTAGTCTGGTATTGACACGGCAAATTCTGATACGGCCGCATCATGTAAACTATACCAAGATCAAATAATTCTCGTAGCCTGTAATAACGTCCCTCGCGCCGTGATCGGTAGCAACGCTACTGCGAGCTGCTGCTTTCTCGTCGCTTCCTGCTTCATCTTCTGTGTCGATTATGATAGCTGTTCGGGAGGAGCTTTAGTGCTCGGCTTCCGAGCTCGAGAGGAAGCGCTGTTGACCCGTCTCGCTTAGTCGGCGCACGGACCAACAGCGTCGAAAAGGACACGAAAAGGACAGCAAGAGTACCATTTCTGTTGCGTTATTTCAGCATAATGATAGAACAACTGCACATAATTAAAATCATATGAGTGATGGATGTGTAAACTCGATGCGCTCCATCTCTCAATGCAGAAATGATAACGGTATGATTAGTGGGAGATTTTCTGCCGAGTTTGTATGGGCAAAAGGAACTGTCGCGCCTTGGTGGCTCCCACTTGCAGGACAAGCCGGATCAATTTCTCTCGAGTATATTTGAGGTAACTGACGATTAGATGGACTTGCCGAATACATTTTTCCCCGTCTTTTTACTTTCCTACGGTCTTTTGTGCATGTAGAGTGGAAGAAGGTGTGAGAAGGAATATACACGATGGCACGGAGTAGAATCAACGGAATTCTTGCCTCCGCCGCGTACTATATATACGTGACTAGTATCCCCAGCATGTGAGACGAAAAGGTACAGTGGATGGCGGCGTCATTCATTGAAGAGGTATATACAAAATTACAAGAGAGTGGGGTAAGCCAAGTTTTCAACCTCCCGGAGAAAGAAAGATTTCCATGTACAGCCTGCAACGACGGAGGGAACCTCGACACGCCGAACGTCAGATCCAGTATCCTTTTTCTTGTATCCAGAAGAAAGACGGATGGGAAAGCCCCTGAAAGCTAGTCGCACTTGGAGTGAGTAGCACCGAACCGTAGGCAAAATGCGTTGACCTGCCGGGTGAATGGATTAGTTTGAAGAGAGGTGGGTAAGAGGTGGGAGGAACAATAACATACCTCATCCCCTCCCATATATTTCCCTTCGGAGCGGCACGCGATAGCGGCTTCGATCTGTTGGGTGGTATGTCAGGAATCACTTGTTCATTAGAGCTAGGAGCTCGCGGCTCGAGACTTACGAACTGTTTCAGATGTTAGCCGGGAATCCTCTAATAGCGGGTTGGATGCTTGGGGATGGCATGGAAGTTTTTGTGTCAAGGGGCTAGCAAGCAAGTGGGTGAGAGTCTGTACATACAGTGCAATCAGGGCAGACTGCTCCGGGCTTGTTGGTTTGGAGAGCTCTCGGGACGTTAGTGGTAGAAGGTATGGGCGAGAGGCTGGTCGTAGAGCTGTCGGGTTCTTGAACCTCGGGAATGATTCCTTTGGGTAAGAGGCCGGTACTGGAGCCGTCGGGTCCGATTATCTCGGGGCCGATTTCTCCGGGCAAGAGGCCGGTCTTAGAGGGCGTGATATCTCCGGGGTTGGGGCTGGGGTTGGCGGGTGGTACAACCTCTAAATCGAGTCCTCCGCCCAAGGGGCCGATTTTAGCTCGGCGCTGGAGACCGGCGGCGCCTTCCGCTCTGTAGGCCTCGCACATCTTCTGAGTGGCGTCGCGGTGGTACTCAAGCTAAGGGCAACATTAGCACGCGCGGGGAGGCGTTGGTGAAGATTCTCATCGTACGAATTCATCTACTACTGCACTAGCGCACAAGCAGTTGCTGTGTAGGTCAGCTGCGACACTGTGAAGTTGCTGGTCAGCTATCTTCCGCTAGGCTTCAGGAGGCGGGATAGGGCTTGGTTACCCTGCAGCCAGCGTTGCGACGACGGCAATGAGTGAGAACTTCATGGTTGTTTGGGAGAAATACTGAGGAAGAGTTGAGCGGAGAGGAAGATTCGGATCGAAGAGAATTGAAGTTGGCGACGCGTGCAGTTGTGGTGAGCAGGCGACACGGAGGAGTATTTAGCCAACATATACCTACAGACCATTCGACGACTAAGTTGTCCGAGTTTTCCATGACCGGCTGGCCAGCCTTGAGCCCAAGCAAACTCTATGAGGGACAGAATTGCATCCCTCCCCAGGTCTGAAAGCTAAACCTGTAATGCGGAACCAATCAACAGAGTCCGACCCTCAGATCCGGGTGGGGGGGGTTAAGAATACGCGATTCTTAGACACATTAGAACTGTCTCGGGACAACCGATAATACTCCGTACAACCATAATCCAAGACACTGTTCAGCACGGTGTTCTTTGACTAGAACTTAGTAGTAAGTCTTACGATACTACTACTAGCCATTACATTTATTATACTCCAGCAAGGGGGTTTATCGTAAGCTTGGCAAGAAGATAGCAATTCGAGCTAGGAGTCTTGTCTGGACTGGGCCCAGAGACTGGTCTTAGCTTTTGTCGACCTCACTTGTATGGAATGGGCAAATTAAATCAAATCTAACACACCGTCCAGAATTCCCTATGGAGGTTGAAAAAGATGAGATTGAGAAGGTAAATAGATTGCACCGACTGATAAGGCGGCTTCTGGAATAATGTTAACCTTTTTTTCCCCGGACGAACGTTCTGCTTGCCGGCTAATCGGCTAATCGCGTGGAGGGGGGCCGAAAGGGGGAGGCTGTACAGTACGTACCGGTACTTACCACGTACAGAGTAGTACATAGTACAAGGTCACAGGCGTAATTGTTATCAGGGGGGTTAAAGTGCAGATTTAAACTTTTGAGGCACGCTCAGGCTGTAGCAATTCGGGGGGAGTGGTACTACTGTACGTACGTAGTAGGTACTACTACTGTAGTAGTACGTAGTTGTAGTATATCCTTTCCAGAAAAACTCTGAATACCAAAGATTATACTACTTACAAGTACTATCCCCGTACTCGTGCGGCCAAACGGCTATCCTCATCCGTCGATCTTTTCAAATCGTGGACAAAGATTGCAACGCTTTGAACAATTGGCTCAAGGCAAATCTGACTTGATATATCAGATGACTTACAACATGGGATACGGTACTAAGAACAGACCTCTCAGCAAGTGGCCTCTGTGAGATACAACTTGGCGTACTCATACAAGCAACCTGATCTCCCGAGGCCATGGAGGGGCGTCGGCTATGTCTACAACAACAGGTCTACACCCCGCGAGCAAAGTCCATATACGTAAATTAGCCCGATAAGGTTATATTAAGGTAGACCGTATGAGCGATCAGCTCGAAGAGGTACTCCGGCACTTACGGCACAAGCTTACAGCTTAAACTTGGGGCAGAGCTACCCCATACTACCATTTAAATCTCGGACCCAGCTTAGCCCTATAAATCGCAGACCGGTGGTCTCTGGATGTCTTACTCCGTACTTCGCAAAGCCCTTGTCAACTCTACGGCACAGACTAAACAAATACTACTTGCTTAAAGATACTTTTCAATGACGGTCTGTGGACGCTCTTCGGACCTTCTCTTTTAGAGATAGTCCTTAACTTTGGGTACTGTCAATGGACCATTCGTCGTCAAGACCTGAGACAAGATCGTATTTGATAAATAACAATTTTAATGATTGAAGTCGTAGCTGAAATGAAATCGATTGAATCGATTGAATCGTCCTTTGGAAGAGCTCGTCTTTTCGTTCAAAGACCGCCCCTTGGCTTTCCCTCGGCCTCTCCACCGGAGAAAACAGACGGCCGATTGAGGCGCAGGCTAAGCCCCACCAAATGGCTTTGCTTTGCTTTCGGAAGGTAACCGGTGGGAATACTGATCAAGAGAAGATCAGTAATCAACGCTTTTGGAATACGAAGAGATTGCGCGATTTTCTTCCATTGGGGTGGCAAATATCGAAGTATTCGAGGTAGTATGATCGAGAATAAATGTTTAAAGTTGGTGGTTGCATACGTGCCTCAAACGGCGACTTATTTCTCCGGTGGTGGAGGGCCTAGCTATCCTCGAGAGCCTGTATTAGTAAGCAAATAACTATATCGTTTTCTTTTAACCTACTACGTACGTAGTACGTAGTACGTAGTATTTCGCGAAGGATGCGCACGGTAGCCGGGACAGGGTCCCCTTCTACTGAAGCGATCGTTTCTAATTATAAATAATCTAAATCGTTGATATTCGTCTAGTAATAGGGGTACCGAAGAATATCGGGTTAAAAATCAAGATCTAGTATTATTCGTAAAAGGTTCTCTATGTTATAACAATACTTCGATTCAAACGGTCAATAGATCATTTTTAAGATCTTAGTAGTAGAACGAGCTCTCAAAGAAACCAGTTCTAAACAATTGGACGGGGACGGCTGTGAGACAGTCTTACTCCGTAGAAAGGTCTAAAGCTTAGTGACGTTTAAAGAATTAAACTACTCCTATCTAGAGATTAGCATTTACTTGAAACAGTCTAATAAACGTCATCTTAAAGAAAAGGTCAGAGAACCGTTCAAATGACCCTCCACCTGCCTTTAAGATAAGAGCCCTAGCAAAATTATACTTTTCAATATGTGCGGAGGTACAGCGGTCATACGTACCGATAGTAGTAGTACCTACTACACCTTGTTTTGACCTACCGGTACTACGTGAACTAGTTTAACCAAGCAATATCTTTACGGTCCTTCGCTTCGTGTCGCTGAACGCGATGCAGCCTATTAATAGTAACATGTCGTACGAAGTAGAGAATAAGAAAAATAAAGATTGGAGCGGGTATCGCGTTCAGCGATACAAAGCGAAGACCGTAAGAGTATTGCTCGACTAAGCTAATTTCCGTAATGGGTCAAAACAAGAGGGCATACATGACCGCTCTACATTGGTGTTCGTAGGGGGGGGGAATGGTAAGTACGTAGTATCTCTTCAAGAATCTAAAGCGTTCAGAATCTATTTATAGAACTTTGACAACTAAAAAGGCAGTACGTTAATGGAGTGAATGGAATGAGCGGCGACGAGATTGAATCATCGAATATCTAAAAGAGATCATTTTGACGAAAAGAGAAATTTTTTCCTAATACGAAGATTCTCGCTTATTAACGTTTATGGTTAAATAGGTATACACCTGTAGGTGCGATTTGCACTGTCGGCCAAGCATGCGCCCTGCATCAGCTGAGCGTTAAGGCTACTAAGCGAGGATCTTCTACTTGGGAAACCTTGTCTGTCTTGTAAATCGTCTTTATCAGATATTCGATAACTCGACCTCGTCGTCGCTTCTTTCATTCTGTTCACTACGCCACCTTTACTATCGTCAAATCTATATTGAATAACTGCGTTTGTTTAAAGAATGAAACTTGGAAACGTTGTTAGAATACAACTGGTTTCATTCGATCCTCGGAGAATATGTACTGCACACATTCGATCCTCGGAGAATTATATACCTGGACTTGCATCAATTTCGGGCTACTGTACTGTACAAGCCAGGTACAAGTACCTATTCTCCGAGCTGACCCTGTGCCAACTCAGCCAAATCGGGCTAGTTGGTGTAGACTTACCTAGCGGGTGTAGAGTCTAGACTTAGCCCTCGCCGATGGAAAGCTCGCGTTCGTAGTCTGCGTCGACGTCGAGTCGGTCTTGCTTACTCTATTATGAAGCGCTTTCCGAAAGTGCTTTCTCTTACGTACGGAGTAGGTAGTATCTTTTGCCACTTCTCTCTTTGTTTCCCGCAAATCTTCTTAATATTCCCAGTGGATATACTTGGCCACATGCTTAATATCGTATCTTCGAGGGTCTGAAACGAGGAGGGGTTATTGTGGGGCTTTACTTTAAAGTTCCAAAGCCCCTCAAGAGTGGTTATCAGGCCTGGAGGCTGTAGCGACGTAATCGTTAGCCAGCGTGGTGGTCGAGATCAGAAAGAAGGTTCGAACTCTCCGCTAAAATAAAGTGTTCTCGAAGACCGCAGCTGTTCGATTAATCTTATTCCGGCGATCTAAACTCTCTGAAGCACTAGTACTACTATACGTAGAGTCAGAGAGCTTAAGGTTCGTACGGCACGTACACCTCTTCCGTACAGATGAAGAGTCGTAGGACCCCTATTCATACGGATAAGGGCTTGAAGATTTCGGTTGCCAAGCCATATATGAGCCGTCCAGAAAGATGAGATTCGTCGTCTGTAGACATATAAACCATGCTGCGATCGCCTGTTTGGAAGCTCACCACCCACCTCCCTGATACCCATTCACCTCTCTAATACTCATCTCTCTCCTACCATTCCCATTCTTTTAATCAGTACCGCCATGTACATTCTGTCCCTCCTCTCAATCTCCCTGGCAGCCGCTTCCTCGGCTAGCGCAGCTGCTCTTAAGCCACGCTTACTCAAGCCCGACGAAGTCATTGTCTACGGAGCAAACGGTCGCCACGAGGTCATCCCCCGTGCGGACTACCATGCCGAGTTAGCAAGAACCAACACCTTCGTCGGCCGCCCTCGATCTTACGAAACCGACCATCATCCTGTAGTGGCCGGGCCGGCCGAAGCTCGCGCGAATCTCGACAAACGTGACTGCAAGGAAGAAGACATACTCATCAGATATCCCGACCAAGACTTCTTGGATTGGGACATCCCGATGTCTTCAGCTGCACACGCTACTGGAGAAGGCGGTAAGACTCCCACAGAAAATTCGGCATCCTCTTTCTATCCAGTCCGTTCTAGAGACTGGATGAAATCCTCCCAGGCGACATCTTGAATAGTAGCTAATGACTCCAATTCCGCCAGTTCTCCAAATTTCCGTCACTGCTGGCTACACCGTCTCGGACAGCGTCAGTGTAAGCACCTCAACGGACATCAGCTTCGTGGCAGAATTCCTCTCTGCCAGTGTGGGTATCAGCTACACCCAGGAGTGGACCTCGGAGTTTTCCACCGCCTACCAGGGCAGCATACCGCATGGCAAATGGGGCATGGTGGTGAGCGTAAGTACAATCTCCATCTCTTCTATCGCTACCCACCCCACGTTGGGACGCCCTGCCCGGAGATCCATCTCCCACCACCACCAGCAGGGCCCAACATCTCTCAGACCATCCCCGATCCATACATAGGTGGTCCCGGACCCTCTGCTGACTATGATCCAAGAACCCGCGTGTCTACCGCCGCAGCGGTCTCCTCATGAAGGGCTGCATTGGTCACCAAACCGCCTCCAACTGGTCTGCCGATCAGCACTTCAGCAACGACCAGCAAGGTCTCTCCTGGGTTCAGGGCTCTATCAGTGTCTGCGTCGGTGATGACTATCCCATCAAGAGATGTCTCGGTGAGGGATACTTGAACTAGAGACGCCCGGCTCCGCACGCCTCACAGCGGGCAAATTGGACCTTGCTTCTGGCGCCAGTCAAAGCGGAGCTGACTATTGATTCTCAATTATCATTCTTGTATCTATATATATTTGCGGACAGATTTTGTGTACGAGATAAAATAGCTCCTAATGCTCTACGAAGTAATGGATCAAAGAGTCATGATTCAACCTAGATTCATCTTCCTGATGACACTGTTTTTTCTCTCTCTCTCTTGATCATTGATTGTTGTTAGAATCACCGGTCCAATTCCCAATTTAGCCGGAAGCCTGGAAACGTGCGTATGTAGGAGTAGATGGGATATGAGGAAGAAGTAATACGATGAACTGTATTCGATCGTAGTATTGCGGAGCAATTCACGCCAATTCTAGAGCTGGTTCGGAAATTCCATGAAGGACTGAGGGTTTAAAAGATTCGTTCTCCATCTGATGTAAAAACAGTCTTTGATTTCCTTCTAGCTAATAGATAGTCTATCTCCTTTCCATATCGTATGTAACGCTTCTGAAAGTTATACATCACTTCAATTCAATGCACTTCACTTCCTGCCAACAACCATCCTCTTCCTCCACAAGTTTAATCCTAAGCCGTCTCTGTATTTCATGTGAAGCCCGGGACACGTTACTTCACTACCTGAGAACAGCGATTCGCGCGAGTCCCTACTTGACTACTTCCAGTATCTGACCAAAAATTAAAATCACATCCTCAAGTAGAATAGTTTGAATGGGTATGCTGGTAGGCAATATCCACCGCTTCTCCCAGCGGTTCAGATGACGCCAAAGCCGCGAGAACATTTCAGACGTTATGCGCGGCATCGGACGGGTTAGTTCTGCTGCTGCTCTCTGATTAAACAAGCGCCGCCGGGGAACAACATTGCACCTGTAGCCATGCACGAGAAACTCAGTGGCCACATCCCGACGTTCAAGAAGTTCAAGAAGGGGTGGAGACGCGGTAGGAGCTCGAACAAAGCCCGATAATAAGATGATATCTCTTGAACTCGGCGAGCAGCCGCTGCAGCCGTTATAGCCGCTAGTCGTTTTTTTTTTTTCTTCTTCTTTTTTTTTCCCCAGAAGTCTGAACCACGGAAGAAAAAGAGGGTCAGTTTTGACAGGGGAAAAGCAACCCACAAGAGAGCTGAGATCGTACAATCAATGAATGGAGTGATAGAGGAGCCGAAATCGACGCTAAGAGGCGGTTGCGAAAGCCAAGACGCGTCTAGCGCCTCTTCGCACTGACGACTTGGCATGCAAAATAGAGTAGGTACGTCGGTATTTAAATGAAAGCAATCTAAGCAGTGAAAAGCGGTTCTAGAGAGCTCCTCTCAAGCGAGTCATGGCTGTTGCTCGTCGCCGTGATTGCTTGTCTGAATGGTACATGAGAAGCCATACCAGATTGAGAAGGACGTTCAAGTAGACCTGGAAAAGCTTCAGCGGGCGGTAAATTGGCCTTCCTTATTAGCCTCCCCAGCCCCCGACTTCACCGCCAAGATGAGCTCCACTCCTCTTCTCTTGACGTCGTTCAGACTTCTGGAAAAGCCCGAGTGGTGCACGACGCGGGTGACCACGGTGCGGACGGTGGCGGTCAGTATTACACGGTCTGCGAGGTGGCAAGTAGCCGGGGGGCTTCAAGAGGCATCAGCTGAATTCGAAGCGATTCACGGAAGCTTTAGCGGAATCGGTTGCGGATTTTACGGACACATACCAGAGCTGATGAAGGGACGATACTGCTCGCTATTACTCTACGGATTGGTTGCGCGTAGATGCGCGATCCTTCTATTATTATTTTTTTCTTTTTTTCCGGTCGATTCTTTACTAGCTCGATACATCGGGAACGCAAAGCGCTTTCGAATTACGCTTGCAATATGTTCGAAGGAGAAGTCTTACAAGCTAAGACTAAGCTAGAAAAATACGTACGGGCTTACGGGAGCTATTACGAAAATTGAAGTGAAGTTGCGGGCGAGCAAGGGTGGAAGGAAAAGCGTTACCGTGAGAAAACATATAAGAGAGTTAGGTTCCCGAAAAGCAGCTCGAAGGCGGGCGGCCTTGAGCTACAAGAGATTGATTATTTACAAGAATACACGGGATTTCATACTCAAATCGATTGATCGCGAACTTACCTCGTAGCTTGCGGAAGGCCGGAGGTTTTACCTCGCTCGGGCCGGGCAGCGTTTACATTTTTTTTTAAATATACAATTTCAAAGTGCATTCCTTATAGAAAATTGATGTAGCGTTTAATCTTAAAAGCCTTCAAAGCCAGCCTTACAAGCGACCTCGCAGCTCACCGGAAGGGAGGCAGAGAAGAAGATGAAGATGATGGAGTTGATTTAGCAAAGCTCGTCGAGATAAGTAAGCTTGGTTTGACGAAATGGAAATAACAAATATGAATATGATTTGAATGCCTCGGTAGCTTCATATTTTATTATTGATTACCTCAAACGAACATTTGCTTTCCCGTCGATTCACCAAACACGGCGGTCACGAAATCCGGGTTCTCGCGGCCAGATCTGCTATATAGCCCCAGCATGTTTTCTTGACCCGTTGCCCGTATGCAACACAGATATAATCAGAGAGCCCTATATGTACGTGTCAGAAAGTGGTGGGCACTTTGAAAGAGGGACACAAGAATTACCTGTACGCTATGTCCTTCCTGTAGTGCATGTTTTTGAACTTGATCGATGCAACTCCTTGGTAGGCTAGACATGCAGCCGAGACCGCAATAACACGTCCGCCAGCAGTGACAAGATCGCCATTCTCTCAAAGCGCCTTGCCCGCGTAGGAGAAGCCGAGTTCGCCAGTCGATGCTGCCAAAATCTCAATATAATAATTCAACGATGATCTTTTCCAGGGGAAGGGTACCTTTCACTGAATGCCGGTGCCCCATATTGATCTTGTCGTCGCCTGCGTACTTTCCTGGATATCCACCAGCGGAGACAATGACAACGGCAGAGGACTGATCCTTCGATTCCGTTAACAATAGGAGAATCTTGACCAGGGATGACCAAATCTATGCTCATGTCTCTGGCCCGTTGGACAAGTCCCGGAAAACCATCTTCGCTTGTTCCATCGATATCAGAGACCTTGTCGATCGATGCCTGCTGCTGTGCCCCCGTTACCTGGAGCCACGAAAATCCTTCTAACCTGAGAAGACTGGGGGAGCTGAGGGCAAGTGCGCTTTCTCGACCGCCTCGCCCGATGAGCAGGATATTCATGAGACCGCTCATTTTGTATTTGGAGTCTGTGGATTACATTGTAATTGTTGGGATGTGAGGAAAGCGTCCGACGAAGAGATGTGCCGAGGTGATTAAAGCGTCTGAAGAAGAGATATGCTGGCCTTTATATGTTGTAGATTTAAATAGTTGTACAGTAAAATCAATGAAGCTGCCAATGAAATTTTCTGCCTTTTCATCACTCCGTGTAGGCTACGAAGCTAGCGGTACAAGTACGTAGCCAACGTGACTTGAAAACATGGTACCAAGATTTGAGCTGTCTACTAATCGTCGGCTCGCTTAGGTGGGCCTCTATTCATCTTTTAAGAATGACGATTAGTATAGTAACTCCGTAATCGATCTCTCAAAAACAGATGCATCGAATCGCTGGCTGCACTGAAGGGGATGGTGGCCAGTACCATTGTGGATGAAGCTGTGAGCACAATATACCATAGAAGAAAATTTGGCCAGTCCAAAATTCGGTGTTGAGGCTGTAGGTGACGGCCACACAAGGCTTCCGGACCATATCTTCTGTCAAAGACTTCGGTCGAAAGACGGGTGGTGGTATGGGAAACCACGCACCTGTTGTTGGGTTCCCGGATGTTGCGATGAAGCATGTTGAGGAGCGGGTCATACGACTTGAAAGCAACGGAATGTGAGCCGAGAGAAGATTTTGTTGCCTACCTAGATGGACAAATGGCTGATCGCTGTGGGATGTAGTTGTATATAGCCAGGGGCCGAGCGATCTCCGAGTAGCATCGGACCAGAACTTAAGGCATACAGCGGGCTAGGTATATCAAGGTCTTAAAAAGGTATTGCTTTCCGGTCCTTTTGTTGCTAATGAGACGTCGGATCAGTGGGTCGATTGTGGCAATGATGACCGACTTGGCCATATAAGAGTCTAGTAGGTAGTTCTACAACCTTTCTCCACTTAAAATATCATTATTCATGTATGGACATACCTGGGCTCCTAGAGAAGGCAGATTCACAGCTTCCACTGCTTCGCAATCTCAATACCCTCAGCTAGCGTAGCAACTCGAGCATCAATAGCAAAGCCCTGCCCTTCTAAATTCTTGCACTCAGCATAGAGCTTCTTCAACGGGACCGTGAAACATTCGATGAACTCTCCACCTTCCAGTTCTGGCTGGGGCTTCTTGTTCTCAGGCTTGGACATGTCGACTGTGACATGAACCATGCGAAGATTCGTGTTGCAGAAGCCGGGGTCTGTTGTAATGTTAGAAACCGACACCGTCGTAGCGTAATGTTAATATGAGTACAGGAAGAATATTGAATATGCGTGAGAGTGGCCATACCATTGAACATCACCGGGCTAGACTCGCTCACAACCCCAACATATCCCGTCTCTTCCTTCAGCTCTCTAACCGCAGCTTGTTCAGCCGTCTCGCCCGCATCAACCAATCCAGCCGGGACCTCAATGCAGACTTTGTTAACCGGTGGTCGGTACTGTTTTTGCAGCAGCAATTCAGGACCTGATTCGCTCGCGTAGATATCAGCACCGCCTTCAAAATCGCTCCCTCCATACGGAGTATTTGTTAATCTTTCATCGCCTGCGTCACTTTCCGCAACATCTAGCAAGTCCCGAGTTGTGCTCTCCCGTCAGGCCGTCGGGGGTGTCTACGCACCGGACTCCGTCTCGAGGACTGCAACAATGCCTACAGCATCAATGTCCGAGCCCTGAGGACGTGTAGGCCGCTCCGCGTGCTCCCACGTTCGTGTCTTGCCTAGAGGGTCGGTGTATATCGTGCTATTTCGCGAGGCCCTGTCAGATATGCAATCGCGGATATGATAGGCAGAGGCTTGCTTGTTTATACAGGATTGTTCGGAGCCATTTGGCCTTGGAGGGGTCCTGCGAGATGGGGTGTTAGCTGTCTGTGCAAGAGCAGAGAGGAGATGAAGCTGCGAAGGCATAAACCGACCAAGGGCTCTGTCTTGACGATCTTTGCATCTGCCGCAGACATCTTAAGGGTTTAACGGTTTGATCTGGATGTCGCTAGAGATAGTAGGAAGAACAATCGAGGCTGGCGGGTTGAGGCTCCAGGTAAGGAGTCTTTTACGCTGGTGAGACGCGTTTATACAGATTCAATTACGTCATTACACGGTTGTTTTAATTTATTTTGTTTTTGGATCTACAATCTCTTTGAATCATCAAGTCAGATAAGATTTCATTTGAAGTCAAAAAATTGATCAATGGCTGGAACTCTAAAGCCTTTACTTAATGCAGCACGTGACAATATCATCCTGCACTGGACTGCTTTTCCAATTCCATATATCGCTATCTTGGAATTTTAGATAGTAGTCTTTCTGCGTCGTGGGTATGTTCTGAGATCATATACCATTCAGCATTAGCAAGATCTGGACTTCCCTCATTAGAACTACTCTAGAATAATACTATCCAGAAGTCTGATGGACGTCAGATTGATCTTCGCATCACCTTTAGCATCGAGGACACAATCCAAAAGAAATATTTTGATTGTCTATTACTAGCCGTAGTCCATTCTAGACCACCATATCCCGCAATGAAATCCTAATGAAACGCATTCCATCCAACTCCCTATTCGCCATTACTCCGTTGCCTTTCTGCTGCCCAGCACCTCATTTTCCCCCTTGCACCGCACCAGGGTTCGCAGCGCGATTCCTATCATACATCCCCTGCCATCTGCGCTGCTCCTGTTTCTTGACCTCAAATGCAGTGTCTGTATCTGCCTTTGGTGGTAGCGTCGGGCGAACCCGTGGAGGTTCAGGCACCGGATCTGGAACCTGCGTACTGCTCTCCGGCTCTATAGTCTTCATCTCCGTCTTGAGCTCGAGCTCGTGAAGAATGACCGGCTTGGACTTGTAGATCTGCTCTGGTGTGTGAGACAAGATGGGAATAGCTGGAATATCCTTCGCCGAAGTTGACACGGGTGTAGTGGTAGTGGACTCGCGCTCGATAATGCTCAACTCGGTGTCGGCTTTGATGTCAGGAACGAGCTCTGGCTTGAGCTCAGGGCTATCTGTGGGAGTACAGACCTCTGACGCGCTCGTGGGTGTGCTGGCCTCTGAGCGACTACCGGGCGTGCATGCTGGTTTTGTAGCATTGCTGTCAGGCATGGTAGGAGGCTGGGTGGGATGATCACGAAGATGGGCGTCGATGACGAGCGCGGCCATTGCAGATATCATCTTGCTCGAAGGTTTCATGTATTTCGAGTATTTTTGGCGTTGATAGGGATAACAGTTATTGTCGCCACGAGGGTGGAAAGTCACGGCTAGGAGATATGCCTTTTGTACCTTGATCAGGTCAGTCCACCTTAAGCGTGGGTGTATCATTTATTCACTTACCTGTACAAGCAAACCCAAGAAATGTCTATCATTTTCTATCAGACCAGCTATTTTAAGATGCACTCTACTATTGTAAGTAGTCCCAGGCCGTTTTTCAAAGGGCGACCTCACTAGTGTCATCCGCAACGTTCCTTCCCTCTCCTCCGTTACTGTTTGTGCTCACTAGTGTCGCTGCATATCATCCTTTATACTTGAGAATTACCTGGATTTTATTCATATCTCCTGTCTCCAAGGTCAGATAAAAAAGAACCGGTTGCATCAGACTCGCACAGAATCCAGGAAACTGTCACGCCCGAAAACAATGATTCCAATCAGCATCCTGTCCGAATCTCGGTGCTACGTTTCGCAGTCTACTGTACCAAAGTGCTATATTCTCACGTAAAAATAGCCAGCGTATACATTGTCCTTTGTGATCACTTTCATTTACATCGAGAGAAATGGAGAGATGAAAACGATTGTTTCGCTCGAACTACTGAATGATAACTATCCTTGGACGATGCATAGTCGAGCCAGGCTCAGAAACTGGATTGACTCCAAAGACAATTTTTTCCGTAGAATCTTAAGCAGATGGAAGGTCCTTACAAGTACTAAGTTTGCGAGAGATATCAAGAGCCATTTTCTGATCATGGAAAAGTTTCTGGAACTCACCGCACCAAATTGATTGTCTAGTAGGCTAACAATCGATACAAAATCTGGCGAAGAAGTGGTGTGAGGATCGGGGTGTGACGCCAATTCCTAGCCCGGCAGCGTTCCCTCGGGAATGATCCCCAACAGAGTCAAATGACAATGGGAAAATAGACAGCATAAAACGGGTCATATTAATCAAAAGGACGCCATCTTCACCCCGCTGACTTTTTTTGGTGATGACGACTTGGCCGTCGAGGAAAATAAATAACTACATATGTCATGAGTCATGTTTCCAAAAACGTACTCACGAATCCAGGATCAAACAAGAAGTGCGCCGAGATCTCCACGCAGCGCCGTTATTAGAAGAACGAGCACCAGCCAATATACATACCCGCCAGATAGGTCTGGTTCGTCGCCATCTTGATCAACTCGTCCACTTGTCCCTCCACCCCCAACGGTACGCTCTCCCCCGGTAACAGTCCCTTGACCTTTCGCTGGATGCTATCCAGCACGCCCTGCGCCGTCTGCGGCACGCCGTCCTTCTTTCTCTTCTTCACGTTGCTCGTCAACAAGTCCAGGGTGGGATCATACACAAACGACTCCAGAATGGTCATCAGCGTCTCCTCATGTTGGCGCAGCAATTTGAGGGTCAGTTCCGAGGACTTGCGGAACGGGCCTTCGTACCCATACATCCCCATTGCATCAACCATGTTGTGCGTTAAGCGGAAAGGAACGCGTTCGGGCTTGACGAACGTGAGGCCTTTGTCAAACAGACAGTTGAAGTCGACATGGAAGGTCCCGCCGTTGCCCTCTTCGAAGAGAATGTTTTCACCGTGACGATCGCCCAAGCCGAGGATCGTACCGACCATTGACATCACAGCGCAGGAGCGGGTGTAGCGGAGGCGAGCGGCGAACCATGCTGATGGCTCAGGGAACTGTGCTACGAACCAGCGGTGGAACATGGGCGGGAATATACCCAGCACCTTTTCCGTGAAGAAGGGTAGCTTGTCTTCGGATTTGGTCGCCTCTTCGCAATAAAGAGCGATTTCGTTATAGTTGGGTGCCACGCCGATTGCTCTGTAGAGTCCAAGAAGGATGTCCCGAAGGGTCTTGAGACCATCCACCCATTCGATAAGACCGCACTCTTCGTTGAGCGGGGTGACGGCGTAAGTCTTGATATAGAGCTGACGCCTACTCGATTCAGCGTCACGCTTGAGTGATCGATTGATCATACTATTGAACTCCATAAGACGTTGATCTTTTCGAAGATCATCCTTTGGCTTGCACATAATTCCGTAGGTCTTGCCGTCCGAGCCACGGGCGGTAAGCTTTCGAGGCTTTTGGAGAGAACTCAGCACCAAGACTTCATCCAGGAACGATTCGATGGTAACAATATCACGAGAGAACGCCTTGTGCGTCTTGATGTTATCAGTGAGAGTCGGAAGTGTGGCTGTCAAAACACTTTCGACGGGGACTGCGAGAGGGCTGGGTAAGCAATGCTTCGAAATGAATCCCAGGTCTTTCGTCAAGCTTGCAGTTGTAGTCCGGTTCCCTTGAAAGTCCCCGGAGTTGCATGCTAGGAGAAGTTGCTCCGTGAGTTTCTCGCCGTTCTTAATCAGTGCCCTGATATCTATGTTGGAATCGGGTTTCTTCGCTGATCTCAAATTTTGTAAGATACTCCCTCCGCGAGTTCTACGATCCGACTGAGTGGACGTACAGACTGCGAGTAAAGTCCATAGGGCTTGTTGCGGGTATGTAGATACGACCTTATGAATCATAGTTTGCAAGTACTTGTATACTTCGTTGTTCGAATGAGCGATACGAGCGACGATCTGTGGTAACGCCGTGTAAAACATATACGCTGGTGTTCTGGTGATGTACTTGTTGAAGCGCAGGTGGATTCCATCGAGATGGCCTTTACGTAGCTCGTTGATCTTTGCAGCATACTCTTTTGTGCCATGCTTAACCGGCGTCTGAACCTGTGACCCAAGATCCAGCCAAAGTGTCAAAATTCGCGGAAGGGTTTGGTACAGATACTTCGTTCCGTATGTAAGGGCACGTAGGTAGTTCTCGATGACTAGTTTCGCTGTTTCCCCTGTAAGGAGAGTATCGTTTTGACGATCAGGAGGGAGAGCCTTTTCCGACTCCAACAATTTGTTGTAGTGCCTCCCGAGATAGTAGTGACCCTTCTCCCATGCCGAATGGGTTTTGGCAGCGAGCTGATACTGGACTCTTAGTGTGGACGATTGTGTCTGTCCTGCACTATCCAGCCATTTTGCGTACAGAAGGTGTGCTCTCGCAGTGAGAAGATTTTGTTGGTTTGGCTTATCACTATCGGTAGTGAAGCTTGTAGCTTGATATGTTTTGTTGTGGGAAAAGAACGCGTTATTCTGGATGGCTCCTTGCAAATTCTGGATAGCTTTACGATGATGGCCCTCCTTCCATAGTAGTTTTGCATGCTCAATCATAGCTGATTGATCACCAAGCTGGGATGCGTGGAGAACAGCATTGAAGGACTGGTGCATGGCATTCCCTTTGCGAGCCAGTCGAGCACTGGTAAGCCATGCTGCTGCAATATCACCCTTACTAAATTCCAAGCTGCATGAAGTTAGCAGTGCGTAAAATTTCACACTCAGGGAATAACATACCCGGAGAGTTGCATTGCAGCTCTCCTGATCCCCAGTAAGTATTGTTTGTCATTGAGAAAAGCTCCAATGACCTCGAGTCTTCGATTCAAAGACTCTAATATGTCAGGGGCGGCAACATTATTATCGGCACCGGCAATCATTTCCAGCTCGGTAAGCACATGGAATTTGAGGATTGTATCATGGCTGGTACCTAGAGAAGAAGTGGTTGCGTTTGACACGGAACGCGCTATCTTCTCCCGGAGCGCAGCAACCCTTGACTTGAAAAGATCCGTGTTTTTCGCATGCAAAGCCAAGAGCGCTCGGCCCACGTTGACATTGAAGTCCTCAGTGATACCAGGTGGTGCTAAAGACGAGTATTTGGCAAGTGTAGCCCACCTTCCCGTTGCCCAAGAAGCCTCAGCTGCGAATGGAAGCAGCTTTGAGACGGTCTGCGAGGCGTTATGCATCCCTTCCACGTAGTTTAGGAGAACATCTGCATACGTTAGCTATCAACTTTCCGATAAGGGCCGAGGGTACCTACCATGCTGCCCCAACTCTTTCAAACATGTCAGAAGATTCAATTGAACGTCAACATCTTCGGGTGTTTCTGCCAGCTGAATCTCATACCAACTCTGAGCTGCTGTCCACCGACCGGCTTTTCGGTGGCCGAGGATTTGCTGATCGATGTCCAAGACATGCAGGTGTGCAGATATGCCTTCAATCCCATCAGGCTCGTCTATCTGCGTGTATATGTCTTGTAATCGTTGCAAATGCGCAGTGTTGACGTCCGGATTAATAGGTCCTCGTCCACGGACATCCCGGATATGCTGCTCCCAGTAGAATAAGGCTCTGGAATATGACTCGCACTGAATAGCTCGATGAGATATAAGCTCGGGAGGGATGGTTTCGACGACCGACTTGACCAGCAGAATTTCGTGTTCAGCCTCAGGTGCAATTTGGCCGCGAGAGGATGCCTTAACCTGTTTCTCTTGCATCCATCGAGCGAGATAGTCAAGAATACGGAAGACGGTCTAAAATAATCAGCAAAGTCATATGGGAAAGAGATAACATACCTCAACGCACGACTTCATATCTTCTCTTCGTATTGGAGAATCTGCCGGAATATCGTATTCGAGTACGGAGAGCAACTCCGCCCCAATATCTTCTCGATTCTTGTCTGTACCGTCAATAATCGCATGAAGAACCAAATAGGGAAGTATGAAGCTGGCGACCGACACGTCTTTTATCCTGATGGCTCGGCACAGAGGAGGAAAAATAAGTTGAGTGCATAAATGAAATGGCTTTTGCAACAGATCCAGCGTGAATCCTCGGAGCCAGGCGTTATAAAGCTTCTGAGGAGGCATTGCATCGGGTCTGAATATTGGGTACTCATACTTTGGCATCTCCATCGGCGCCAGGCTGTACTTTGAGGTAAGGAAAGGCGTTAGGATCTCTTGAATCCGTACCGGCAAAGCCACCCATTTTCGGTAGAGCGGTTCGGTGCTCTTTTTTTCCCCAGTCCTCAAGATGTCGCCGACAACATCTTTAAAATTGCATTTCTCGAGAAGCTCCTGCATCACATACGAAAAGAAACCCTGAAGAGACGGATCTTTAGCCGACAGGAACGCGGGCACAATGACCTCCTGCAAGATGTAAAGGACGAAATCTGTCGCTTCATTTTGATCGCGAAAGTTGCTGACCACGACCATTTCTCGGCGTTCTCGCACCGATTCAACCCTGTTAGGGTCTAGGCATCCGATGAGACCAAGACATTCAGCGGAAAGTACAGCAATGTCATTCTGCCATTCATTGTATTTGACACAAGTGTCCAATATAGAACGCACGAGCTGCCCGACCACGAGGTCGGGTTGCTCACTGACTGCTGAAGTCTGGAGAAATGATTGATTCAGTCGAAGATAGGCTTTCAGCTCGACAAGTGTCTGCGCGACTACTCCAGGATCTTCATGCCCGAGCCTGCGTTTGAAGATCAAAAAGCCGTTGCTGACATCCGTCGGTGTTCTCTGCCTGCTGATTTTGCGTTCTACGTCCGCCAGCTCCTTAATACCAGATAGTGACGGAAGGTTAAAAATCATATTGCGGATAAGGCGACCCCGAGACTCGTTGAGATACTGTAGCGTCGCTTCGGCACGTGCCCGAGTTTCCGTGTTGAAGGTCTTCCAATGCTGGATAATGAGCGAAAATGTGCTCTCAAGCATTGTCTCGACATCATCGTCTCCTAGATACCTAAGCATTGATTCCCAGGCCGAAAAAGCGCAGGCTTGCAGTTCAGGATGCTCAAATGCTACTTGAAGGCAGGCACATAGCTAGAAGATGTCAGATTTCGTATCTAGGAGGGTGTGCTGTAAAGCTGTACCTGAGGTCGTGCAGTCCTTGCGTGTTTTTGTGCCAGCTTCACTAGCTCCTCGATCGCTTTGACAGACCGCTCCTTCTCGGTCATCATCTGCTCATCTTTGGCGGCGCTAATAACGTCGACAATGCGAGCGACAATTCCCAGTAGATGCTGCTTCAAGAAAATCCCCGTGACGCTGTTTTTCTTCGAGCCTTGATTCTCGCTTCCCCGAGTTGCTAAAAATTGCAATGCAAATCGAATCTGAAAGAGTCAGAAAGGCTGAACTCGGTCTTTTGTAAAAGTAGACTTACTCTGGACTTTTGACTCTCGTCAGCTTGGCCAGCAGCCTTGAGCAAATACAAGGCCTGATACATGGGCTCTACTGTAGTCAAGTCTCCCAAGTCGAGGCCTTTGAACTCGCTCGAAACGCGTCGTAGCAACCCCATGATGTAAGAGTCGAGATCTGGCACATTTTGAACAAGGAGAAGCGCCAGGATTGGGGCTAGGTTTGATGGATCCAAACAAACAGCATAGTTATCACCGTCTAGTCGAGCCTCGCTGATTTTCTTTATAACGTCGAATTTTTGGTTCAAGACCAGGAAGGGAAGAGTATACGATTGAGTAAGCACCAGAAACTGAGCGACTGATATGCCAAGCAAGTCAGCTATGAGTTGGGCCGTTTGTGGCTTAACGAGAAGATCTGTGACAGCTGCCGTAGCGACGCTGCTCCAGAAAGAGCTTAGAAGTTTTTCGACAGTCAGGTCGGCTGCTTTTGCGATTCTAGGGATCTGCAAAGCCTATTAGCAAAGCGATTCATCATGCCGCCCGGGCATCGAAGTTTACCTCACTGAAAGCCGCCCCTGAGATGATAGGGTTACTATGTCCGAGATACCCGATCAAGGCAAGGAGGACGATGTTGAGCTCGTCGTCTTTCACGATTCTGCACAGAATTAGTATCTGCTCGGGGCAAAAGTTCTTAGCAATTACCTGGCAATCTGACCCCAAGCAAGCACGGCTGTCTCTTGAAAGATAATGTTTTCTTGCTCTGGCAATGATCGCAGGAAAGCCATTACGGCAGTCCGATTTTTCCTTGTCAAGGACTCCGCCGTTGAGGCACCTCGCAAAAAGAAAGGAAGTGTTCGACTGGTTATGATATTAGTAGATATTCCTTGATACCAAGAAGGATAAATTACCCAGCTGCCAATCTTAGCTCTCTTGTTGAGCTTTTAAGGGATGAGTAACACCATTGACCCAGCGGAGATACTTCAAGGTCAATGAATTCTGGATCCTGGAAGTGTAAAGCGAACCTCCGTAGAGCAAACATGGCAAGAACGCGAACACGCTTAGATGCCAGGAATGCAGGAGACGTGATCAGCTTGGTAAAAGTCAGGGTGGCTTCCTCAGCGAGTCTATCGCACTTCTCTGCATCGTGGGGTGGCTCTATAGAAAATGGAAGCTTCAATCCATCACAGATGGAGCACTTGGCATCCAAGGTTTTGCCATCAGCACGAGTAACAGTCAAAGTCCCTGAAATCGCGCACGGCATGCGACCAAGTAATTCAATAGCTTTGCATCGATCCGTCTCCAAAAGGGCTTCAAAGCAATCACTATATAAATTAGCCATATCTCAAATGAATGAGATTGATCCCCTCACCCCGCGACCTGATTAAGTCCAGTGAGATCTATTGCTCTCTGAGCTCCGAGCAGCTCGTACAGGTCCGCCGTAATTTTGTCAAAGAGCTTGATGTCGTTGTTGATCCTGCGACGCTTTGTAGGTGGTCCATCGTTGGCCAGGTCTTCCGAGTTTCCTCGCGTACTGTTATCCTCAAGTCCCAGGCTGCGGAATTCGAGAAGTAGATCAGGATTTTCAAAGCCAAGACCAAGATGGTCTCTGAATTCGTCTACCGACAAGGCTCCGCACGCTTGACATAGAAGTGTACATGCTGTCTAGAGAACTGTCAGCATTTTTGAGGCATGGTGATGGGAAAAACTGGCCTCGAAGTCTTTTACTATTCCTACAGATGTATCTTCATTGGCCAAAGCAGTTGACATCGCCGGAACAAGATGAATGGATACCACTCTACATATAGAGTCATACCGTCTACACATAGCCGCAATGTTTAATAAGACACTAGAAATTGGTCTCACACAGAGCTCCTCGGAAAGTCCATCGATTTCGGAAAGGAATTCGGCGCAGATAATTGAAAGCGCACTGTACCCTTTTCTCAGGCTGATAGGCCACAGAAAGTCCCGAAGCGAAGACAAGAGGTCCGCGAGAGAGCTAATGAATGCGCCGTTCATCTTCGTGCAAGCTCCAAGCAAAGCAGGATTTGCTTTCCATCTGTTGCGAACCTCGAGTGTTCGAATAAATGAGTCTAACAACCAAGCCAGGTAGTCTCGGAATGCTGCTGTTGCATCGTA
Organism: Drepanopeziza brunnea f. sp. 'multigermtubi'; assembly: GCF_022702325.1. NCBI lineage: Eukaryota > Fungi > Ascomycota > Leotiomycetes > Helotiales > Drepanopezizaceae > Drepanopeziza > Drepanopeziza brunnea. Next base: position 1,607,170 of record NW_027094078.1, on the reverse strand, counting down.
GGATACAGCTGCTGCCTTGGATATCTCGACCAGGATTAGCAAGATGCTGCTAACATTGAGAAGGCCTTCAGAGGCGTGCCGAATCATGTAAGAACAGCCAGGCGAGTGACTGGGAGTGTCATCAGAACAGAGCGAGGCGTCAAGATCGAAGAGAACAGCAACATTTAAATCTTGGTGATTTGAGAGAATGCTCGGTAATTCGAGGTGGCTCAAAGTAGCTATCGAACTTTGTGAGCAAATTGCCTGATTTACACAGAACGATACGTACTTGTGACACACTCTTTCAAATATCGGAACAAGGTCGAACTCAGACCCCACATTCTGGGAATTCGAGCAGATTCCCGATATGACAGCAGAAAGATATTGTTTATCTTCTTCGTCAATCTCTCACAACCTTTCCGACCAAGCAATGCCAGGAGTCGTGGGAACAACCATTTCCACAACGGTTCTTGCCCTCTGCCTAGAAATTGCTCGCCTGCAGGTAAAGTGTAGTCCAATACCTCTGGGCTCTCTCTTAGCGTGACCAGGAAAAGATCCAAAGCTTCTTCGGTCTGCTTTACTAGCTGGGTCACGTTCTTAAATGGGTCGTCGCTGGCGATCCTGTCCAAGAGGGCACGTGAGAAGACGTAAATGAGTTTGTGTTTTCGCTCCAGCTTCTTATCGAGATCCTCGACAAATTCCGGGTCTTCTTCTAGGCGTTGAGCTGCTTCCGTTTCGGCATTAGCAACTTGGCTCATGAGAATCTCTAGGCTACCGGCGTCTACTTGTCGCGAGGGCTGGTTGCCAGTGGTGGAGAGGTCATTAATCAGCTGAGCTGCCATGGTCGATGGAGGAGGGTTGAAGCCCGCCATATCGACATTTGTATAACCATTCGGTCGATAACTGCCGTTTCTTGTGATGGGAGCCATTATTTGGGCGCCATAGTTGATGGGTTGTCAGTGAGGATCCAGACTTGGAGAAGACGCGTGTTTAAATTGCCTCTAACACGCGAGCACGTGACTTTGGGTGGGCAGTCAACCTCAGTACGCTCTTGTTGCCGCTCTCGGGGCTCAAAGCAGACTGCAACAACAGGAGGGCGCGCATCTATACTGCCTACGATTTCCTTAGGAGACTTAAAGACTTGAGTACTTGAATCTCTCCTATAGTCATTGCGCCTTGCTTTGTCGAGTCCAACATCGTTCGAACCACATACGAGTCCCACTGCGTCGCCACCGGTGCCACCACATGAAGTACGGTACCGACCCCGAACAACCTCAAGATTTCTAGAAAGTCGCATTCCCGACCCTTGCTTTCCCTGCCGCCCACATGGCAGTCTTTCAGAGCAAGAAATTCCGCTCCAGCGCCGAAGCCAACACTATTGCAGCCCGCTACCGATCCGGTCTCACGCGGCATCCTTTCCTCCTCTTCGGCCTCCCATTCATTGCGACTATGGTGGCAGGATCCTTTTTCCTTACTCCGGCCACCGCAATTAGATATGAGAAGCATGATCGCCGGGTGCGGAGGATGAGCAAGGAGGAGGAGCTCGGAATTGGGAAGGGTGGACGGAAGGTTGATATGAAGGAGGAGTATTACGTGAGTTTGCACAGCACATTGAGCTGCGGTCGAAAGATAGATCAGTCTGGCGGATGGGCTTTCGCAATACGCGAGCTAACAGCAAATATGCGGAGTCTGTGCTAATGGTGTGTGCAGAGACTGGCTGCGAAAGATCTGGACGACTGGGAACAGAAGCGTGTCAAGAGACTTCCGGGAGAGCATGACGGGAAGCTGTAATTGAGATGATTGTGGTGGGCACCGGTGGGCAAAACGACAGGGGGTTGCTTACGATTCCTGCTGAGCCCATGGACCTGGGGGGTCTCGGATCTGGTTTGAAAGCCCAGAGGCCGTACAGAAGGCTGATCAAAGGAGATCACGTATATCTTATGCGATGCAGTCCGTATGAAAGCAAAGCCATACGATGGGCTCCGGAATGGTAGAACGACTCATGGGTGAAGAGTGATGAGAACGCAACCCTTATTACGACGCCTGGAAAGCTACAATGGTTGCTAAACAAGCCATAAATTTTAGGGCACATGAGCTGCCACAGCCTGTTGCTGGTGAGTGTTTTCGGTTTTATCAAAGGTATTGATCTTCTTTCTCTTTACTCCGAGTCGGGTTTTTCAATTCCTGGGTATTTTCTGCATTTAACTTGGAGACAATGTACGGTGCCGGTCTGCAGGTGGCATGACAGGATCATCCGACCCCGTGGCACATGGCTACGTCTTGTTTTGTTTCTTACGACGAGGCCATTTGGTATTCAACATCATGTATTTCTTATTCCGTCCAAAACTTCTCATCATCTACTTCCGCCCACCTCACAGCGCCACTTACACCTTACCTCCCTCCCAAATCCCCTTTACCATTTCCATTAGAGCCCATGCCCCAGGATCAGGCACTTTGTCCTGCTCTGCAACTCCACCAACATAACTTGCTCTCCCAAACCCAGCCTTCAGCTCCCTCGTTCCCTCCGCCGCCTGTTCTGCTCTTGCCACCGCAGCTCCCAAGTCCCGCTCCTTATTCATCGTTTCGGCAAATGGCAGCAAAACATCCATGACCGTACGATCTCCGACCCTAGCACTAGTGTGCTGCTTCAGAATTTCTACCGCTTGAGTGAGTGCTGGTGCGAAAATATCTATCAGCTTGTCTGATTGAGTTGTGGAAGCTTGCACGCGGAGAGACGAAGAGAATGCAGCGATTAAGATGCCGAAGATGGCTCCGAGCGTGCCGCCCATATTATCGACCGCATTCGTTATAGCGTGCAAGGATTCTTGTACAGACCCTGATGTCGCCGTTCCGATATCGAGGATTTTGAGGATTGCTGGGGTATTCTAAGTATATGTATGTAGTTGGGAGGAATTGGGAGAAAGGGGAAGGGGGGGAGCAGTACCTTTGCTGACGTCTCTTACAGCCTCCCCACAGTCTCCATCACCCATTATCATATCCCACTTTGTCAAATTGGGTTCTGCGTCTATAGCGCGCTTACAGGCCGTTCGAATTGCCGAGTCTAGATGCTTGGGATCTACTGTGTGATATCAGTACTGCTTTTATGCAAAAATACTTGATGGTAATAATGCTTACTTGTGATATCCTCATTAGCCGCCACGGGCGCCTGTTTTTCGATATCCACCTCCGGCGTCCCCTGGCTTGCAACTTTCGTCGAAGAATTTGCAAGAACATTTGGCCAGGCAGGTGCTTTCGTCTCTGCGCCCAGCAAAGTCAATAATTCATCAACTTTCGTCTTGCTTTCTCTCGCTGCTATTGTTAGGTTGCAAAGCGTCACAGAAAAGCCAGGTCCGTTTAGCGAGGTTTCGAAGGGGCCGGAGTAGATTTTCGTTGGGAGAATGTCCCATTTAGTCTCTATTTGTGTGAGTATTTCTTCCTGCTTGTGCTGAGTCAAGGTCTCTTGGTGAGGGATCAAATACCTAATTGAGACAGCACTTCTTCAGTAAGAGCACCGAGCTCAAGATTCGACAGTCCGCCATAGTTATTGATTAGTAACACAGTATCATCGCCCTCATTGAACTTCACAAACGCTCTCTCGGGATCTTTCTGATCGCATATCAAGTCCAGAAGCCTAGAGATTAGGTCCTCTACTGAGGGAATCGGTGAGACTTTCTCAACAGCCTTTATCGCATCAGCATTAATCGTGCTCGAGGCATGTAGGGCTAGGCTTACAGGTTCATTATGGATCCCAGCTCCCACGACACAGACATCCTCCCCAATATTATCGTGGTTCTGTCGTCCAGGCACATGACAATGGTCAAGCGCCGACCCGATGGAGACCAGTTGCTCGTTTACTGCTTTACCGATTTCTACTAGACGCTCAAAACTGTATTCCTGAGCGGCTGCTGCACCCAGAACCTTCATCGCTATGGTGATGTCGGTTAATCAAGCTCGCCCAGAGTTTAAAGTGGCGAAGGGAAGAGCCGAGGGGTCTTACTGATCACGTTCCCAGCAAGTCCTCTCCGTCCAACCTTCTCGCTCTGACTCCTCCCGATGCTAACATCATCTGTGGCGGGCAACACCACGCACTTTCCCCTTTCAACCCACCCCCTCTCCATCGCTTTCTACACGAACCATCAGCTCGCTCATCTAACCACACATCAGAAGCTGGGTGGCTGATCTACCAAGCATGAAAAAGAGAACGGAATTGGGATCAACTCACCTCAGCAGCCAAGCCAAAATGTAACTTATCTCCTGTATAATTCGTGATCAGCAGGATCACCCCTTTTTTCCTGGGACAACTCGCAATCGCAGCCAAAACCTGCTTCATGCTCGGACTCGCGAAGATGTCTCCGCACGCCACCGCCGCCAGTAGTCCATCGCCTACATATCCAGACCACGCAGGCTCATGGCCGCTGCCACCTCCTGAGATGAGGGAGACGTGGGACGGAGAGGCAGTGGAGTTGAGGACTACGCGGTAGCTGGGAAGGAGGGTCAACCTAGGGTTTGCCCGCACGAGAGAGGAGAGGAAGCTCGGGACGAGGGTGTTGACTGCTGTGTCGGGGAAGTAGTGCTTGGTTGACATGATGATCTTTCGGATGTGGATGACGTTCAAGGTTCTCGGATCAAAGATAGACGGATCTGAGGAATCTTTGTGGCAGTGAGACGAGCTAATCCTCGGCTTGACTTGGATCTTCACAACGCCTTGAGTCTCGAGTGAAGATTCCAGATATGCAAAATGATGGCGAAGAGTCAACTCGGATTATACACTGGACAGCTCTTTCTTAAACGCCAACTAAAAGTTAACCGACAGTAGGATTTTGAGGCCAGCTTCAGGTTGAGAAGTGGGAGAGCACCAGAATCTTACTTATACCCCCTCCATCCCCACATTCGCCCTCGGGAATCCGCTTTGGGACGAGCCGGTGTATCACGTGTCAATACACTTACCTATTGTGAGCTCAACCTCTCTATTCCTTCGGGCTGGTTTCTGCCAAACGTCTTTCCCATGATCTGTGAAATTTGAGTGCTCGGAGATTATTTCTGGTCGCTCTTACTAGTGTCGCGGGTTTGACAAAGTGTTGAGGGACCCGGCGTGTAGACTTACTTTCAAGCACAGAGCCCAAATTCCTCAATAGTTCTGCTGTTCGGCCAGAAGGAGAAAGCGACCATGAACCATTACCTTTATAATTCTTGACGGATATTCCATGAGGCCTCATTCCATTCTCGCTTAGCATAAACCGAGTAGGGTTGCCTAGGCCCCTTTTCCTCGCCCATTCGCCAGTTTGCCCCACGTCCCCTTTTGGCTCCCAGACTTGCCCATTGGTTCTAAGGTATCATCGTCAATTAGCAGTCGATGGATTGTATACCATCTTTCCCTGTAACTCTTCACCCAAGATGGAAACCTACATGTGAAAGTTGACGCTCTCTCAGCGTAGTGTCTCCACCGAGCTCACACTTCACTTCACATCAACAAGCCTCCATCTCAATCTTGGTTTGAAAACGATGACTCTAGACGGGGAAAGCGCTTATGAGTTCTCCAGGCATGTTCCTCTTCGCCACCAGCCTCCTCCGAATCCAAGAAGTGCAAGGAGCTCTACGTGGGTCTAGCGTAAGAGTCGTGTATGTCACTGTCACGCCCAGGTAGCCAGCTGCACCCACGAGACGACGTCTATCACCATCCTCGCCGCTTGTAGCTGCATCCGACCAAAACATCTATTTCCAAGGACGACGCTGTAGGTAGGTAGACTCGAAGCCCAGATTCTCCCTCCCACTCTGACCGTCTTAATATATTCCACGGAGCACACCTTCTTTCCTTTCCCGGAAAAGCAGACACAGACAGACTCCCCTCCTGTCTTTCGAGATCGAGACGATTTCCAAGGAAGGAGAGGCTTGGAGCTGGATCTCCCCCGCCAGCCCAACCCAGACGCCAGAAAATGGGAATCTCTCGTGCCGCTGACCAGTGTGGACTGAGAATATCAAGCGCGTTCTTACTTCCACTTGGCCCTCTCGCTTTAGGAATGGTCCCGAGACAACGAGGGGCCTGGCTGGAAAGCCAGCCTCGTGGAGACGTAGAGACGTCGCACCTCTCAGATGAAGACGAAATTCGAAAAGGCGATGAGCGTCTGACGATTGATGCAGGGAATGGCGTGGAAAGACGCGGTGATGCAGCGGCTACATCACATACTAATTTATAAAGCGCGACGATCGGGTGGAGATCCACGACGGCGACAAATAGCTGATCTCGGACATGAGAGAGGGCTCGAAGCTTGTCGAGCTGCCACGTACAGAGACGCGGCAGACAGGGTGTTCAGATCGTGGATGCTTGAGAGATCGTGCGTAAACCTGGAAGAAAGTTGACGGGGGTTAAAACGCGGCTTGATCGGGACGCAGGAGCAAGATACTGTTAGTATTTTTCACTAGGAAACATCGTTCAGCGAGAAGGATATCCCGCATTTCACTCTCGCACATGTGAAACGAGAGTTAAAATTTCACGTGGAAGAAAGTGAGGGTGATGAGAATAAGTATAGCCACCCGCCCCTTAATCTTTCCAGGCGGAGGCATACGTAAGCGAGAAATTGCAGCCGGATGTCAGTAAACAACGTACTACGTCCCAGGCGTAAGTATTACCCCTCGAGGATAGGGTAACCAGGGGGTTTATCGTGGAAACTAAACTTTCGAGCATCTTCAAGGGGTAATAATTACGCCTGTACCGTGGTACAAGAGTTCTTACCCATGACACAGTCTGTCTGCCCGATCTATATCGCACAATCACATGACCTCCAGGGAGAATGAGCGAGCTCCCATTGATCATTCATCAAGTCAATTTTCTCTCATTTCATTTTCCGTTAACGAAATTTCTGATTGCTGCCTGCCTGCCTGCCTTATCCCTAGAGAATGTGGTGACCCGTAAAACTGACTAATCCATCCAAGTGACCGCCTTGGTAACCAAGAACTCGTTCAAGCCCATATCGCCATTGAAGCGACCCCAGCCCGAGTTTCGGACGCCACCGTGCGGCAGCACCGGCTCATCGTGGATCGTCATGCTGTTGATGTGCACGGCGCCGCTCTCGATCTTCCGCGCCATCTTCAGGCCCTTGCGCAGATCCGCCGTGAAGATCGACGCCGAGAGGCCGTACCCGCCGGAGTTCGCGACCGCGATGGCCTCGTCGTCGCTGCTGACGACCTTCAGGCAGGCGAGGGAGGCAAAGATCTCGTCTTGCCAGACCGGCGAACTTTCGGCCACGGAGCCGAGGACGGTCGGTGCGAACCGGACACCAGCGGTGGTGGTGGAGGGAGGGGCTGCGGCGGGGGCGGGCCCGTGGATGATCTGCGCGCCGGAGGAGAGGGCGGTGGAGACCAGGGCTTCGACGCGGGCTTTGGAGCCGGCTGTCACAAGGGTTGGGGCCTCGGGGGAGCTGGATGCGGATTGGGCGAGAGCGGCTTGCATAGCAGCGGTAAAGGCTGCGCTGATAGAGGCGTGGACTAGGATTCTGTCGGCTGCCATGCAGATTTGTCCGGACTGGTGATGATCAGCACGAGATGTTTGTATATATATATGTTAGTAGAAGCTGAGACTCGGCTTACGTTCAAGAAACAGCCCGCAATCACCTGCGGCACCGCAACATTCAAATCCGCATCCTCACACACGATAGCCGAGTTCTTGCCCCCGAGCTCCATCAAGCACGGCTTCAGGTTCTCACCGCACACCTTGGCGACCTTCCGGCCGACGGCCGTGCTGCCGGTGAAGTTGACCTTGCGAACCGCGGGATGGGCGATCATGGTGTTGACGACTTCCGCGGCATCCGAAGCCGGGCACGAGATGACGTTGAGGCAGCCAGCGGGAAGCCCAGCATCGGTAAAGGCGCGCGCAAGCGCGAAGTAGCAGCGAGGGGTGAGCTCGGAAGACTTGAGAATGGTGGTACATCCAGCTGCGAGTGCACAGGCGGCGGCGCGGACCCCGAAGACGTACGGTGCGTTCCTGGGCTGGTGTTAGCTGTGCCCGCCTACAACTCTAAGATGATACGTTTTTCCGAGTAGGGTCAGGGAAGAGCAGGCAGAACTCACCAAGGCACGATGCCCAGCGTCACGCCAATCGCTTCTTTGAAGACGATGGCGCTCTGGCCTTCCTCCTCGACGACCGGAACACTGCCACAGATACCCGTGATCCTGCCCGCGAGGTCACGCAGCATCCTGATGCTGAGAGGCACCACGAAGAACTGGCTGGCGCCCACGTCCTGAGGAAAGGAGAGATCGATGTCAGCATTGGGCTCGTCATTGACGTTTACCAGTCTCAAAAGCCGTTTTTAGTGCCGCCTGTAAATTGCTCACGAGATAACTCTCGGGTGGGTAGGACTCGCTGAAACTTACAGCGCCCATTTCAGTTCTCATGAAGCTGGCATTTTCAACAAGCCGCTCCTCGAGCAGATCGGCTGCCCGCAGGAGGATGTCCCGGCGCACAGTTGGCTTGGTTGCGGACCAGGAGGGGAGTGCAGCTTCTGCGGCCTCAACGGCCCGGATGGCGTCGGCGGGCGTAGCACTTGAGGCGGTCCTGAGGGTCTGGTTAGCATCAAGTGTTTTGTTTTCTCTCTTCCTTAATTTCTTATTGGGTGATTTTGTATGCAGCATGGGGAGACGGACCAGCACGTGGTGGATGTGTAGGGCGAGATCACGTCGAGGGTCGCGGAGGTCGTTTCCTCGATGCCGTTGATGAGCAGCGGTACTGTGTAAGGGGCTGCGGATGTTTCGGAAGCCATTGTTTCGGTAGGTATATCTAATTGATTCTCTGTTGTTGTTTTTCTTTTCTCCGGGTCAGATGATGGCTATTTGGCGAAGAAGTCTGGAGTCGAACAGCTCTTGAGGGAGTAGGGAATCACGATGTCACAATAGCTTTGTCGATGTTGGGCCGGGCACGCGAAACGAAACGAAACGAAACGCCAAGTCAACCTACTGATCCTACAACTATCTCGATCTCCGGACCCACCGGCTTCAGATACTACAGTGGTTGTTGTAGTCGTAGGTTCAATTACATACTCAGTACATGCGTAATTGAACGTGTAGTCTAAGTAGTTCCTTGACTCATCTTTATTTCAATTAAGATTGACCATTACGATCACAATCCAGGTAGCTGATATTGACAAGCCTTTAAATCTCCTTAGACGAAACAGAATATTTAGCTCTAATACACTACTCGGCAGCTACGGCAACCTACGTAGTACCAACAAGGCTAGCGCAGACAGACTACTCTATCGGACTCCTTCCCCGTCTACAAACTCAAGGCGCTACTTACTTCTACTTACTGTGCCGCCGCGGGATTCGAGCTGCAGAGTACCGAGTAAAATTAATAAGACATATATACGTACGACTAATTGTTCGTAACTACTCTAAGCAAAACGAAGAACTCAGCGGTGACAGAAAAGCCTCACCGATATCAGAGATGTCAGCAGGGATACGTCAGGTACTCTAGTGCGTGCTGTATCAAGTGCGAGGGTGATCCCTTCTCACGCGACTTTAGGATTTCGTGCCGAAGGTGAAGGATGTACATTGAGTGCTCTTCAAGATTTGAAACTATCTATGCCTATATGACGGGAGAGGTAGCCTCCGCACTTAGCCTGACGCGTCGAATGGATTGAGATTGCTATGTGGATCTCAGTCGGGGCGACTGCCTCTCTGCTGAGTCCTCAATCCCGTAACCGAAATTTGTTTTGACGGAAAGGAGTCCTCGCTTAGCTGTAATGATACAAGAATGCCATACAGGCTGAGAAGTAGCCTGATGAGAAGTTTTGGCGACCTTTTCTATCGTGATTATCATTACATTGCGTACATTTTATGCAATTGCAGTTGCTGGACCGGGGAGCCATAAATTCCATTTTATCCCTGAACTCCGTGCCGGGTAGTTGACTTATAGCTTCAATTGCTGGACCGACATGTGCGCCAGATGGGATTTCGGCGTCTTGGACCCGTCGTTGGTTATCTCGATGTCGGTACGGACAGTGATCTTGCTATCCTCCTCCGCGTGGCGCACCAGGCTCTCCTCGTCCGTCTCCCCGGCGCGATATTGGTTCGTGTCGGCCATGCGAATGTATTCGGACTTGGTGTCTGTCGAGGAGAGTCCAGGCTTAGAGCCTTTTGCGTATGACACGGCGTCAGTGCTGTTCTCGGACTGATCGCCCATACGGCGCCAGGAAAAGAGACCACGGATGGTCGGGAGACAAGCGCAGATGATGCCGACGGAGGGCTCGATGTGAGTCCAGAGCGTGGCTTGGTAGACGGTATCTATGTGAAGATTTAATTAGATGGGAGATCCCGCGGAGCAAGTGGATTGAGACGTAGACGTACTGGTTATTTGTGCGGGTACGATGATGAGCAGGGAGGCGATCCGGTAAACACTGGCGAAGCAGACGCTGGTGCTGTTAGCTCGTGTACCCGAAGGGGTTAAAGGGGGTTGCTTGGTTAACTTACAATCCTCCCAAAGCGAAGATGCCGGTGAGAGCCAGCTTTTCCTGCCAGGATCTTCGCAAGTTCCAAATGAGTGGCAATGGTAAGGCGAGGAGGACGAAGTCCATAATAACGTTGAACACTTGATTGGTTATGACGAAGGTGTTGACCGGTATGCAGTTTCCATCGATACTACGGTCCCAGAAAGCCCTGATAGGTCGACATTGTAGTCCGCAGGTGAAGACGATGCCGGCGCCCCAAACAGCAATGAGACAGTTGACGCTAATCGCTACGTAATGGAACTTCTGGGATACCGAGAAGATTCTTTGGAAGAAGCAGACGATAGAAATCTTGATCGTCGGGGAGAGGAAGAAGTAAGTGAATTGATTGGCGAGAAAGATCTCCTTATGTTAGCGCTTTATGTCGAGTTGAGTAGACAGGCGTAACCGACCTTGAAGAAATTGGTTATTTCGTATGGGGTCAAGTCCTCTATATAAGATCCATTGCCGCCAATCGTGCACCCTATAGAATTATCAGCGGCTTTACTTTCGAAGACGGTGAGCGGGTAGGTGTAGAACGTACAGAGCACCAATTGGATCAGCATCCCATACATCAAGAACATCGCTACGAAGCATAGGTGATCATCGATAAGAAGCGGCACCCCGAGCTTCAATCGAGCGTACAATCGCAAGCCAACTGCTATGGTACTCAGCAACACCAAGACGGAAACGATGATGATCATCCTCCATCCTTGCGCCGTTGGAGCGTAAGTCATGATGACGGTTGTCGCAGGTCTTGCGGTTTTTGTAGTAATGAATGTCTGCGTAGCAATCAATGCCGCTGCTTTCTAAATTCACAAAAGAGGTCGACGAGTATCCTATGAATGCGGAGTACGAAACAGGTGTGTGAGATAGAGAGAACGATGGAGTCTCTTGCACACCTAGGTAGGACCTTTTATCAAACCAGTGACCACTCGTGCTGAACGTCAAAGCATGGGCCAGGGTCAACTTTTCACAGATGCAAGTGCTTCCTAAAGAAGCAGGTTTCGCAAGTACCATGCAGACATGGGTTCCTAAGTTTATCTAAACAGGCATAAAGGGATTATGAACCTGCTAGAAGAAGATGAGGCCCATCTCCCCACCTTTACCGCCTGGGGGTAGAATTTAAACGATCCCGTTGAACTTCGGTTGAGGATTACAGTATTGAGTACAACTGTTTTCAGTCCTTCCCTTCTTCATTGGTGATTCATCCAGCATGTCGCTATATGGAACAGAGTCACATCTTTCAATGCGTTTTGTAGGACCAACCGCTGGAATGGTTCCGCTGCAATGTCACCCCCTTAAGTGCTAGGCACGTCGCAATCCATTCTCTTGAATGGTATAAAAGAAGTTCTTGGAACGATCTGAAGCCTTAGCATTCTTCTGCACCAGTCAAATGTACTACGTACTGCATATACTACGTACTACTACTACGGAGGTACAACCAAAAACTTCCAGGGCCTGATCTCCGGGGTTTGACTGGCTGGAGCCTTTGCAAAGACCCTTGCAAAAGTAGACATTGGAATTTGAAAAGGGGGGCGGGGGGAAGGATAGCCATGGTCGACTCCTTTTCCCAGCCTTACAGGAATAGGCTAGCAGCACTGACCAGATATTGTGTTTATTAGGAGTGAGGTGGGAGCTACTACGACATTAGCTAGAGAGCTTCCCACAAGCACTTGAAGACGTGAAAATCTTGCAAAAGCTATTCAATCCTTCGTCGAGTATTAGAACATCCACATATGGGCGTTCGTTCGTATTTCGCGAAAGGGAATCTAAAGCCGTAGGTAAACCTTAATAAATAGGGGACGGGAAGGACTAAGTGAGCTTCGGAGTTCTCCCACCCATCTGTCATTACCGCGCAGGGGGAGAGGAAGCCGAGTTGCTCTGTATAGTTGCACAAGGGTCTCTAGCCGGTGGACTTTAGGATCGGGACTTTAATAGCGAACGGCCGACTCGACGGCCTTTCTCTGGCCTGTGTGTAACTTTTAATTGTAGTATCTCAGCCACCTCTAGCTCTGAAGCTAGCCATGCCCAGGCCTAGAAGTAAATACTGTAAGTAATTGTACAGCTACACTTGCAGTTCTAGGTTTTCAACCTGGCTTATTCGAGCGCCTTGCCCAATGAGAAGGTGCAGGGGCTATCGAGCTCCACAGAGGGATTGGGTCGTAGGATTTTGTGAGTTGATTAATGGTTGTTTTTATGCCCCTCCCCTTGGCGGAACGCCTAGACCACAAACTAGCGCGTGAGCTGAATAATAAAAGAACACTACGCTGACGTTCTGCTAGCAATAGTTGTTGTATTTACGGAATGCTGGGTTCGGTGGTAGTCCAGTTTCTCGCTAACCCCGATACCTGGAAAAGTGGACTGGAGGATTTTGTAAACAGTGTGTATCGGTGTTGCCAGAGAAGCTACTACGTACCAGAGGCTCAACAAAAAAGAATCGGTCAACCTTTTAGTCACTCAAAAAGGATAACCGTGTTGGACCCTGAGACGGAGGAGCGGCCGACAGCTTGCCTTACGGAGTATTGGCGCACAATTAGTGCACGTTGTATAAGTGGATGAAACTGCAAAGTTGCTTGAAGTTCGTAGGTCTGAGCACATTGACTATTTAACGGGGTTAAAGTTGTTAATCGCGCAATCTTTGTCAACATCTGATAACACTTCGTTCGCCCACGTCAAGAACTCGGGTTTAACGGCTGTCATTCACATGGCCTATGATTCGACCGCTATGAAGAAAACACGACTAGGACTGATAAAAAACGTTTATAGGAACGTTAGTATAGCCCAGATCGCATATACTACGTACCAACTTGCTGTGATATTATACCGTACGCTCCTTTATCCAGACAACTGCCATCACTGAAAAGTCCCGGAGAACGCTCCGCCCCCCCCCGAAATCTTGTAAGAGCCTGGAACCTTAGGCCTTCGAAGCTCCAATCTCAACCTCCTAGAGCTCTAAAAACCGCGTTTTCGTCAAGCAGTGTTACGTAGTATTCGTTCTTACAACTGTAACACCAAGTTGAAGCTACGTAGTACGTAGTACCGGTACCTGCCCGAACGCTATTTACACGGTCCATTACGACTTCGATCTTCGAGATGATGGGCTAATTGGCTTCCGGCCTGTACAGAACGATTCGGCAATCGGTTGATAGAAAAGCAAGTAATTGTAGTCACGGGCCTAGCAAAACGTGGCCGACCGGGCTGCGCGCGATCGAGTTGAAAGAAGGCTGGCTTGCTTGAGTGTTTAAGAGGGCTTGAGTGTTTAAAAGGGCTTGTCCGCACGGCTCTTCCACTCGCGCCGCCTTGAACGGAAAGCTCCGCCTTAGCCGAACAAGGCGCGACCTTGATCCGATCTCGGCCTGTGCGGACAGCAACTCGCTTGCATACTTCAACAAGGGATTCCCGGGAGTAATAAGTAAAAACCATAGAGATCAACATTTTGGCGAATCGAGAAGGATTTTATTGAATCTCGAAGTGCGATTAAGCTCGACAGTAATCAATTGGAAGGTTCGAAACTTCGATATTTGACTCATGGGAGGAGGTTTTGGAGACGACGATAGAGTATTTTCTATTCTTATCGATGCTTTCAACGCCCCCTTTTCCTCGCCTCTCCTGCCATTGTTAGTAGTATCTTTCCGTACAATGCAACTTACTACGTAGGCTCCGCTCCGATGCTTTCAACAAGAAAAAAACTTTATTATTATGCAATGCCTGGGAGTATACTACTCGGTATAATACTACTACTACGTACATAAGCCCGCTCTCAGATCCTTGGAATTGGAACTAGTGTATGATTGCCCGGGCATGGTGTCATCATCACACCCGGCTGTATCGTGCTCAACACGCGGGCGAACTTCTCACTCCGGACAGTCAGTAAGGAGTACAAGGAGTCAATTTCTGCTTGGACTGCTACTACGACTTTGCTCGATTGCTGCAGAGAGATATAGAAGTGATGATAGGTGTTGTTGGTAGCACAAGGTACCATTCCAATCTCTTTTCAGTCTCGTATTCTTTGAAGAGCACTACATAATCTCGTGGCACAAATACTCTATGTACGGAGTACAAGGCAATATCCAAGGGTAGCGCGGATAGGTCTCAACTAGTAGTACAGTTGTACTGTAGTATGTAGAGTGTGCATCGGCTCGTGTGATAGGTAGTTGTAGTACAGATTCTGTATCGAAGAGAAGATAGTAGTATTATAGAAGTGTGGTGGGTAACCCCTCCACTTCTCTTCGATCAGCCAAGCCAGTCAAAGTGCAAGTGATAAGTAAAGAACCATTCTGCCCAGAGCTTAAAAAAAACTCTATCCCTCTTGGCTTGCCATTTCACTTGCAACGTTCGCATAAAATCACAACTTGTCACTTATCAAGTAAGAGAAATCCCACCAGAAAGAAGAGACTTCAGATCCGTTGAAGAGTTCGTCAAAGCTTTATCGTCAATGCTGTTCTCGACTCCAGCCGCTTACACCGTAGCAATATCATATATCCAAATGAAAAAAAAAAAGACTTCCACCATGAATGTACTAGTAGGAAAAGAGGACGGAGAAGTGACCGGAATATTGCCAACGCCGCACAAGTCCGGGTAACCCTTGACAAGTCATTGTATAGTAGGATAAATTGCGTGTCGGCGAACCTTGCCGGCCGGATTAACTGGCGAACGGGCTTGGTGCTCGGTGCCCTCCTACCAGCGACACCAGCGACTGCCCCCTCCAATGGCGATCATACTTCAAGATACTTCCCACTTTGACGTCGAATATGCAGGCAATAATCTAAATCCTACTGATAGGAAGCGGAGCCAGATACTGTAATGGTACGAGTTTAACTAATAACACAGTTGTAACGATGCCTATCTATCTCCCTGAACCCTGATAGCACGGTTCTCAACTCTAAAAAGTCCTGATCATTGGCTATTTTGGAAGCGGGCGCCATTAATAAACATCCATATCTCTGAAGGATTGTCATCAACGACATTCTCCAATACATCCGCATGACTTGTTCCCTTTGTTATATATTTCTTCTTTCTTAGCCTCCACCTGCAAGTAGCCTGATACATTCCTTCCTCCGCCGATCGTTCTATAGTACACTTACCTGTTGGAATCTACGCTTCACTCTTGCGGCGCCATGTCTCGCACTCCACATCAGGATGGGTTTGTGAAAGAGAGTCTCTCAGAATCTCAGCTTGCCACGACCTTATCTCAAGGCTCGTCGACCAAGAAAGAATCAATCAACGATGTTCGCACCAGCTATGAACAGAAGACGGATGCCAATGGCATCATCTTGATTCCACAACCCAGTGATGACCCTGCGGATCCCCTTGTAGGAGGAACCCTTCCGTCACGTCCTGGGACACAAGCTGACCGCAGTTTAGAACTGGCCGCTCCGCAAGAAGATCATCATCTTCGCTTGCATCTGTCTCTCTGGCTTTGCCGGCCAGATGTCGCCGAACTCCAACCAGTTGACGTTCATGCTCCAAGTCCCGAACTATGTTGGAAGAACCTCGGACGACCTTCTTAACTCCGTCGCCGCTGGTCTGGCAGGATGGATGGCTGGCCCATTGTAAGTCACCCGCTGTTCCCATCTTCTGAGCGCCCTCGGTAGTTCTGAGAGTGCGGAAGCCTCTCACATGATACTCCTATGTGATAAAGACTGACACTTCGTCCCAGCATCATCACCCCCCTCGCCGGCGCAATCGGACGACCCGCTGTCGTTCTCTACTCGTTGATTGGAACTTTCGCTTGCCAGATCTGGGCCGCCAACATGGACGGACCGGACGACTTCATGCCCTTTCTGTTTTCTCGTCTCGTCTGTGGCATGTTCGGTGTTATCCCCGCTATCATGGGGGTTGGATTCATAATGGACATGTTCTTCCTCCACCAGCGTGGTAAGGCTTTCGCTCTCTTCGAAGTACTCATCATCTTCGCGGTCGTTGGTGGTGGAACCCTCGGAGGCTTTATCGCAGAGACCAACCCGTGGACTTACGTTTTCTGGTGGACTCTTGGACCCATCGGCGGAGCCATCATTTCGGTATTCCTCTTCGTTGAGGACACTACCTTCGATCGTACGCCTGGTGCCATTCAGCGCCAGCTTCCAACTGGATACTTTGCAAACCGTATGGCTACCTTCTTTATCGGCACCAGAACTCAGCCATCTGGCCAGAGGCTCGCTACAGTTGTAAGTGCCCAACCTTCTCCGTGCCACGAGTCTCCGACTGACCTCTTCAGAAATTCCGTGCCATCAGCCCCATCAAGATCGTGTTCACGCCAGTGACAATCATGGTCGGCATGTACGTCTTCGTCGCTCTCGGCCTCCCTATCATGCAAGCCTCCACCATGGCAGTCTACATGATGCCACCCGAGGTGGCTGGTGGCTATGGCCTCAGCTCCCTGCGCCTTGCCTTCTTCACCATGACCGCCTGGCTGGGTATGTTTGCCGCGCAGCTCTACGGATACCTCTTCAACGACAAGATCCCCCTCTACGTCGCTAAGCGCAAGGGAGGAGCCTGGCACCCGGAATACCGTCTCTCCAACGTCATCCTGCCTGGTATCATTCTGCCTATCGGCCTGGGAATCTGGGGTGCCGGTATCGAGCACCACTTGGATATCGTGCTGCTCGCATTCGCAGGCTTCCTTATCTGGTTCTCCGCTCTGCTGATCTTGCCCGTCTGCTACAACTACATTGTCGAGTGCTTCACCGACAACCCCGTGGAAGCCGCTGTGGCGTTGAACGGGTACCGCATCTCCTTCGGCATCATGTCCGTCTTCGTTTCCACCCGCTGGGACGAGGCCGTCGGTGTTGGCTGGATGTGGGGCATGGGATCTTTCTTCGTCGTTTTCGTTAATATTGTCATGCTTTTCGTTATTTTCAAGGGCCACTTGGTGAGACAATGGTCCTTCAGCAAGTCCATCGCCGCGGCTGAGGATGGTGAGCGGATTATGAGCTCGCCCGCTTATGGTGCGTAGACGGTGCAACGGTGAGAAGATCGTTGGAATGGCCCTCCCTAGTCACAGACCGAGAAAGTTGTTCTCCTTTGTAATAATTAAATTAAGTCCATCTCCAAATCACGCGTCGTCCTAGGACGACTTGTCACGTTGATTCCGCTTTAATCTTCTCGCTTCGCTCCTTTCGGCGATCCGGCTGCGTTGGATTAGACGAGAAACATGGCATGAAAATTTAGATCCACGTACCGGTATATACATAATTCACGCGCAGGTCACGTTCCCACAGCCACTTCGGCATTAGAATCTCAGACATCTCGTCTCCCACCTCCTCTATTGTCATTCTCCCAGCTTCATTGTCTACGGAGTACAGGTGGTTACTTCAAGTCCCCTTGTCCTCGGTACAGTAAGTACAAGCCCAGTCTCTGTGCCCGTTCGCCAACCTCTTCACCTGGTAACCAAACCACACCGTCGCCTTCACCGCAAATTCGTATCTCCCCCGTCCATTTATACGGCGGGCCTTTGCTTCCTTGACTTTTTTTTCCGTGGCTGGTGTATGCAAGGCTACCCAACTACCTGACCCAACCTTCCCTTCCTCCCCTTCCTTCCGACCCGACCCAGTCAAGTCTCCTGCAAATCCTGCATGTCTGACCGGCCCCCCATTGGATTGGCCTTGGTCTTGGGTAGGGTAGGACAACTCACCGACGCCTGCCGCCTGCCCAAGGCGGCGCGGAGTATTCTAAAAAAAAAATCAAAAATCGGGTCGTTTGAACATTATGTATCTTCTCTCCGTGCTCTGACTCTCTATTCTTTCTCTCTCTCTTTCGCTTGTTGGCGAATTTACAAATGTGTCTCCGAAATATCATCGGTACGTGTGGAATTTTCTCCGACAGCTGGTGTTGTGGAGGGCAGGGCAAGGCAGGGCAGGGCAGGGCAGGGATGAGTGCTGATAGCAGCTGCAGATTGCGAATTTTACTCTCTGTGCGACCGGACACGATCGGTTGAGCGAGATCGAGGATGGCGATGGCGCCCGAAATCCTGACTTTCATGCCGAACGGCGATGTCACACTGAAGCTCATCCGACACGTCGTCTCGGGTGCGAATCCGAATGCACCCAGATCAATAACTGATAAACCTTCGAAGGCTGAAGAGCCCGTGCTGGACGAAGACGCCGAGATTGAGGCGGCGCTGGGAATCGAGCCGGAGACTCTGAACGACGACGAGGACGACGGTATTGTATTTTACGCTCCGGACGCGCCAGGCGCTGAGGATGGGCCTTTCTATCCGCCGACGCCGAGAGCGAGGGGGTCGGATGCGAGTCGCAGGGATCGGTCCGCGAGTCCACCAGCGTCTTTCTGGGCCGCGTTGAAGAGACAGGCCGCGCAGGTCATTGGAGATCCCGTTGCTGTCGAGGATGATGCTGCCGTCTCAGAGGTTGTGCAAGACGCACAGGGCGAGGTGGAGATGGCCGTCGTGGAGAGTCATGAGGCGTGGTGTATCTGTTCTTCACGCCACTTGATGCTATCCTCCCGCTATTTCGAGACGATCCTCAGCGGTGAGTTCAAGGAAGCGAAGACGCTCCGCACGACGGGACAAGTGGTAATCGAGTTCTGGGAGGATGATCTGGATAGCATGGTCATCCTGCTCAACATCATCCACGGGGCGAGTCGGAAGGTTCCCAGAACTTTAGGCACTGATAACCTGACCAAACTTGCCGTGCTGGTGAGCAAGTTCGGGATGCTCGAGACCGTGGACTTCTTCTCGGACACCTGGATTGACAACTTGCAGCGGGAAGGGTTGCCGAAAGGCTACAACAAGGACATCCTGAAGATGTTGTACGTGTTCTGGGTCTTCGACCGAGAGAAGGAGTTTGGCGACATGACGAGATTGGTGCAGAGGGAGGCGGACGAGAAGATCGAGGAGGATGTCAAGGGGTTGATGATTCCCAGTGCGATTGTAGACGCCATCAAGCATGCCCGCGTATCTGCCATCTCAACCGCCATCGACACAGTTCACGCGCTCATCATCAAATTCATGGATGGCACTGATCACTGCGACGCAGCGATAGACGACGATCTCCGGTATGCTTGCGATGCAATGGTCCTGGGTTCGCTGCTCAAAAGCTCTCGCAAGATTGGCATCTGGCCCAAACCCGAAGCGCCTTTTCTAGGACGGAGGTGGAGAGACCTTGCGAAGAAGCTTCGGGGGATCAAGGTCTTGGATGTCTGTAACAAAACGAGCTCGAGGAGATGGAACTCCCATGGACCCTCGGGCAACGCGCACGGTATCGAGGATGAGATTGAGGGGGTTCTGAAGGATGTGGAGAAGGGGCTGGAAGGACTGAACCTCAAGGACTTTGCGGGGAAAAGGTGGGTTTTGGACGAGAGGTTCTTTGGGAGTGCAGATATGCTGACTCTTCCCAGTGAGGATTGTATTCCTGTGTTGGTGCCAGAGGCTGAAGTGCCACATGTGCCAGATGTGCCAGCTCCGGTTGTCGATGCTCCCGCGAGTACAGCGGCTCATGAACATTCGGATAGTGTTCCAGAACCGCAAATGACGGGCAGCTTTGCACCAGATTCCCAAATAAGCTGTCACACAGATGAAGGTGTCGATGTGGAACCATCCGAGTATGAGGAATACTACGACGATCCATCCAAACATGTCCCTTCAATCGACCATACAGTGCTCGCGGACCAGAGAGAACTCGATGATGATCCAGCTCCGCCTATGCATATCATAGAGACCATCAACATACAAGAGCCAGCTCCATCACCTCCTCCTGAATTGGCACTAAGGTTCGACTCTCCTCCAAGACCGCAGCCTCCCCAAGCGCCGCGGACCAGAGGTCGAAGCCCACCAAGAGCCAATGTGCGGGAGGAGAAGGCCCAGCCCGAGATGAAGGAAGCACATTCCTCCCCTTCACTTTTCTCCTGGCCCAAAAACGACTTCGATGATACACCAGGCCACGAGGTAGCAATTATACCCAAGTCACAGCTATCGAATGGCTTCTTGTATCAGGAAGCGCGACCCCGGGATCTATCACCGAGGAACAACATACACGATGTGCCGACTAGAAAAGCGGTGCCAACGACCAATTTTCAGCAAGACTATCGCTTGAACGGCTCGACGACGCCCCCAACTACCGTATTGAACGAACAGATTCATCACTCTCCACCTGCACCATCTACGAATGGCACTGACTTGCGGCTCAAATCATCGCCTCGAAACAGCATCCAAGGGGCTGCATTCCCGAAGCCAGCACCCGTTCCCCCACCTCACCAGAGCCCACACACAAGCCCGAATGGCCAAACGACGCCTACAGAGAGTCAAAGCAGCAAGAACGGGTCTCCCACGTCTTACTTCCCATCATACAAAGAACAGGAAGCATACGCACAGAGAAAACCGCAGGCATTGCTTCGACACAACACCAACGAAAAACCCCCAATCCCGAAGTCGACGCAGGTCCCTCCGCTGAGCCAGAACAACCTTTACAACAACAACCCAACAGCTTCGGCATACCAAAGACCGAGAAGAGCGAACAGCATCCCGCTCCCGCCATCGCCGCGGGAAGAGAGCCAGCCGGCCAGAGACAGTGCCACGTCAAAGCTGATGGCCGCGGAGAAGCACATCGCTCGCAACTTCCTGTACCATGCGGCATCCAACGGAGCGGGACGTGAAGACGTGAGATCGCCTGCGCCTGTAAGCTCGAGGGCGAGTTCCATCGACGATGCGGTGACGATGGACAACAGCGTGGCGCTGCTCTCCCCACCGGCGCGCATTCCTGCGCCTGTGAACGGGACGGCAACACAGCACCATCACCGGCACGAGGAGCGGAATGGGAGGTCCCCACCGCGGGCGCTGGCGCCGACGCTTACCCACGACAAGACTTCCACCAACAACGAACACCGCCCAGAGGAGCGGAACGGGGAGCGGCACCGGAAGCCAGGAAATCACGCACCGGCACTGGCACCCATCGATCGAGACAAGGAGCGGGAGAAGCGATCCTCAACGCACAATAACACCAACACGGCGGACCGCGTAGCGGCGCAGCGCAAGTCCCCGTCGCCGCCGGCCATGGCCATGGCGGCGGTGAATAAAGGCCGGGAGGCGCGGCCGGAGACTAACGGGCGGGAGAGCCCGCTGAAGCAGATGATGACGAGCGGCGACGAGAACGACGAGCTGGGGGGGGAGGTGGCGGTGCGGGATATGTGGAGCCCGCCGAAAGAGGGGTTCCGCGTCCGGAAGGGGAAGAAGGTCTTTACGAATCGGTTCTCGTCTTGAGTGGAAGTGGAACTGGTGCGATGGAGTTGGAATGGGGATGGTGAATTTGACTACTTTTGGGTGGTGAGGAGGAGAAGGAATTGGGGCGGGAGGTGGGGAGGGGAGAGGGGGGAGATGACAAGTGACTTTCAGGATGCGGAACGTGGAGAGATTAAAAAACTGGGGGAAGGGGGGGGATGGGCGGAGAGAGAGGAAGTCCAATTCTACGAACGAACGAACGAACGAATTCACGACACGAGTTTTCTTTTTCCTTTTTTTTTCCTTTTTTTCTTCTTCTTCTTTTTCTTTTTCTCTTCTCTCAAGGGGTTATCCTATCTTTCATACCTATCTGTCTTTGTGTACAGATGAGTCGTGTTATGTTGTGTGTGTGTGTGTGTGTTTTACGAGCGATGAAATTACGGGATATGAATGGAAACGAAACGAGACGAGACGTCACGGCTGGCTGGCTGCTTCTTTAAGATTACATGTAGAAGTACAAGTAAAAGTAAAAGTAGAAACGGAAATGGAAAAATTGGGTTGTTGTTGTCGTTGTTATTGTTGTTATTGTTGTTATATATGGTTTATCATTGGCGAGTGAGCGGGTAAGCGAGCAGGCGAGAAGTGCTTGTGCGATTTTCATAAATCGTTGGTAGGTAGGTAGGTAGGTGTCTGTCTGTCTTGACCTCTTTATTTGGAACTAGATGTTTATTGCTGATTCTTGATTCTTGGATTGGTGTTCTACTCTATCCCCTCTCTCCTCTTTCTCGCCCCCTTTTTTTTTTGTTTTTCATCGAAAAACCATTTCTGGTGAAGATCTCTCTGCTCTGGGTGATGTGATGGCTGAGATCTTTACAAAAAGTGAGGGGGGAATGACACGAATGAATAAGCGAGGAGGGTAGTTGCCTACCTGGTGAGCCGCAAGCGAGCTTAAAAAAAAGCGGGGGGGGGGGGAAAGACGACGGCGGAGTTGGGATGGAGGCTATATTGGCAGGATATCGAAAAGAGAATATGATATGAGCGATACCATGTTTTTCCGTGCTCACTGTGGATTATATATCATATCCTCGCTGACTCCATCGTGAGAATACTCTTTGCAATCTGTCGTGCGGTATAGGGTTATAATACTAGAAACTGCAATGTGCATTGCAGATCTGCTTTTGCACAACACAATCCAATTGGTCCTTTTGAGCAAATTTGGTTGTCATTTCTTCTTATGTATATAAATATATATATATATATAAGTGAAATGTGCCGAAACGCGTCGTTGTCTGCTGCTCCGGGACATGGCAGTCCTCCGACTCTGTGCTGCTCCTTTTACCTCCCCCTCCCCCCCTCTCGCTATTTGAGAATTTGAGATGTGTGATGATGATGAGATTGGTGTGGTGTATACATTAGTATGGGTATCGATGTGACGCTGCAGGTGCTTTCGGCGAGGGTCTCGAGGAGCACGTCAACCAAGCCTACCACTTACTTCATCGCGACCAATTACGCCTCCAGCGATGAGATCTTGCTCTTTGGAGTCTAGCGCGGGGCGTACACGGCACACTGCGCAGGCCCTGGGGGGCAGTGGAGACAGTACAAGAGGGAGAAAGCCAACGAAGAAAGATGGCGCTGGTTAAGGTTGAGGTCAAATGCATTGGGGTGGGGGATACGGTTGAATGTCGTGTGTGCATAGCCCGCGCTCTTGTCTTGCCTTCCTGCCTTTTGTGTCTCGAGCCTCCAGGGCTGGGAAATCGCTTTGCAAGCCCTGGTGTACGTACTACTCGGACGACGGTGGCTCTTGGGCAGTGGGTGGGGTTGCCAGATAGTATGCTGAAGAAAGTGACGGGGGCTAACGAGAGGAAGACGTTCTACAATACTGCTCTCAACTGGAGTAAGTATCTCTCTCTCTCTCGTCCCTCCAACTCCGTTGTATCGGAGCGACCAAATCTTTGCATTCCTGAAGCGAGAGAAATGGCTGGCTGGATGGTACCCTAGATGTCAAAAACGCATTCCAAGCTCTCGTACTGGACGGACATCGTGGTGTGTTCACGCCTACGCTTTGGTACCTCGAAGATGCCGCCAAAGACATGTGCAATATGCGACAGTGTTAGTCCCCAGGCTACCACTGCGACGTTGGCGGCGGTGCCAAAACCGACACGCAAGAGTCCCAGCGCCGCATAGACACCGGTTCTCTGGCGTGGATGTGCGATCAAATCGACGGCCTCGTCTCCTTCTCCCCTGAAGCTGCCGACCTCATGCTGCCGCCCGTCAACCCCGACGCCGTCTGGTCGGCAAGCATCACGCGTGGTCCGTTTAACGCGCTGTATATATATAACCTGGAGATCGCAGGCAGCTCGATTCTGAGAAGGCCGGGGAGTTGCCACAAGGTGCTTCAGACCGGAAGGTGGACCCGGAAGAGGAGTTCTCGACGAGGGAGAGAATGCACACAAGCATTCAGCTCAGGATTGAGATGGGGAAACGAGGATATGATCCGAAGACGTTGGATGCGAAGGGGGGGACCGAAGGAGATAACACGCCGAAATGAATGTTTGTTGATGCTTTTGATGGCAACGGCGCTAGGTGGGTAAGGCCGAGGATTGAGGCGAAGCTGGGGAGACAGAAGATGCAGAGGGAGATCCATATTCGAGAGCATATTGTCGAGAAGGTGCCGGGGAAGATGAATTTGAGGCGAGATTACTGCCGAAGGCTGTTAGGGGGAGGTTAGGGAGTAGAAATTGCAAGGCGAGTGTTTACTGAGTTTGTGGATGGTATGCGACAATAGATAGTGCAGAGATAGTGCAGTGGAGGAAAAGATATCTCCCGGGTAAGTGAAAGCTTGATAGTCCTCTTTGCTTCGTAGTTTTGAAGCTGTTCCGGTACTTCCATCCAGATCGCCACACGGGACGAACCCCTATGCCCGCACGAGGTTCGCACTGGCAGTAGTTGACTTTCGCTTCGAGCGTGTTGACTTTTCGCTTCCATTGTTGTTTTCATTCCCCAATAACATACGTACACCCTTCCTTCCCAATCCACACCTCGTGCACCCTACCCGCCTCGACATCAATCCTCTCGCCCACCCCAAACGTCTTCCTCTCAGGCTCACTATCTTTCGGGTACGTGATGGTAAGCTCGCCCTTGAGAATCAGATGCGTGGTCAGCCCGCGGTGAGAGTGAGGGCTGTAGTGGGAGTTCCTATGGCGACTCTCGTCAGCCGTGTGTGTATATGTATGTATTATATATAAATATATATATGTCTTGCTTGTATGGAGAGAAGCTAGGTAGGCTGTGCAATACGTACGGGCCATCGGTCCAGGTGAAGACGTGAGGGAAGCCCCACGATCGCACTTCTTGTTCCGAGTCATCTTGAGATCTGGCTGGCATCGTGGTGTTCTGGATAGCTGGAGTGTCGTTGTCTAGATGATGATGATGATGATGATGATGATGATGGTGGAGGGAAGATGTCTGATATCAGTCGCTTACATGTAAGTAAGTAGCTAGCTAGCTCATGGGGTAGTACAGTATGCTTAGAGATTGCCAGTGTAAACAAACGTAAAAAATATTATATCATGCAAGGCCGTCTTGATCTTCTAATTCCGTATTACACTTGCGTATTGTGCTGTCTCTGTCATATTTCCATCTTATCCTTGGATCCATAATCGAAATGGGATTTCACGCAGTGTTGAAGAAACATTCATTCCATTTTGCGTTCCATCTCATCTCATCCCACCATTCCAGCCCCCGACGCGCTATCCTCCCTCCTCTCAACGCCCACTAAGCAACAACACCAGAAACCAGGATCAACACATCACCCATCCACTCCCCCACTCCCTCCGCTCTGCCAACTCAACCCAAACCAACTCATCATGAGTCCGGTTGGGTCGCTGGCCGAGGACAAACTTTCAAATGTGGACCGACGCTGTGGCATTTAGAGTCAGTCCGATGCCACGATGCCCCTCCTCTCTCCCTCCGGCAACCAGTTCTCCCTGCACAAACTCGTCGCCATGTCCACCATCATGTCGCCCACCCACCGAAGCCACTTCCGCTCTCTGGTCCAAGCTGGAGGGGGCGAGTCGAGGTCCGAAGTCCCGGCACATCAGCTATACCTATCTCACGGCATACAGGCACATCTGGGTCGGGAATACGATTCTCTGCGCGGCACAGAGCCTACGCTCGCGAGAGCCAAGTTTGAGGCATGGCTGGCGGCGGTACAGGGGGAGACGACAATCGCGCTGGATGCGGAGAATTACAAGTTCGAGCAGTTCCTGGAAACCGTATACTACCATCGCGGGTTCGAAGCGATCAAGGAAGTCAATGGCGCCGAGAAGGACTTGACGAAGCCCCTCAGTAATTACTTCATAAGTAGCAGTCACAACACATATCTGTCGGGGAACCAGCTTATGTCGAAGAGTACCACTGATGCCTACAAGAATGTGTGTTACTGATACTTTGACCAAGTCTGGACACTAGCTAATAAGACAGGTGCTCATTCGTGGATGCCGTTGCATAGAAATAGATGTCCATAATGGAGAAGCCCCCGACAGTAAATCCAGCGAGAACCTGTCGCTAACATCCTCGAACTCCCTCCAATCTCCTCCCAACAGCGCCGAGCAAAAACACCAGAGACACGCTTCCGGCAGTACCCTGTCAAGTCGAGCCGCTGCTGCGCTTTTGAAGGCTGACGAGAAGTACGAGGCTGCAAAGAAGAAATTGGCAGAAAAAACTGGTATCGGACGGGACCATGCTACACAGGATGAGCGAGGGCGCAAGATCACGTCGAGCTCCCTAGAGGTTGGGGACGCGCTTTCGAGGGCGAGCTCGGTGCGATCTACGAAAGATGGTGAACCGCTAGTCCTCCACGGGTGGACACTCACAGCCCCTATCGGATTCAGGGCAGTCTGTAAGTCGATCCGGGAAGCAGCTTTTGTGACGAGCAAGCTTCCTTTGATTGTGAGCTTGGAGGTGCACGCAGATCTTGATCAGCAGGAGATTATGGTGGATATCATGAAGGAGGAATGGAATGGGTTGCTGGTCGATGTACCACACGAAGGGTGCGATCCCGAGGAACGGCTGCCCAGACTCGAGGAATTGATGGGGAAGATCCTGGTTAAGGTCAAGAAAGCAGTGGCAGATAAGCAGGAGCCGTTTCCAGCCGGCACACTCGCCCCAGTGCCATCGAAAACCGATTCCGACTCGATATCGGGCTCTGAGGACGAGCGAGCCAACGCGAAGAAGAAGGTCAAGATCTGTGAAAATCTCAGCAATCTGGGAATCTACACTCACAGTGAGCACTTCGTCGGTTTCGAAACGAAGTCCGCAACGCGGCCGTCGCACATCTACTCCATCGGAGAAAGTCAGATCCAAGATCTGCACGAAACAAGACAACAAGAGATGTTCACGCACAACCGCAACTTCTTTATGCGTGCCTACCCAGGCGGTTTCCGCATCGACTCCTCCAATGTCGACCCCTCGGAGTTATGGCGCAAGGGCGTGCAAATGGTCGCCCTGAACTGGCAAAACCTCGATGAGGGCATGATGCTCAACGAAGGCATGTTCGCTGGTGAGCACGGCTGGGTGTTGAAACCGCCTGGCTATCGCAACGATGCCACCGAACCCATCGAATATAAATCTTTGGATTTGACAATCACCGTGCTGGCTGGCCAGCACATCCCCATCCCAGAAGACCAGAGTGAAAAGAACTTCCACCCGTATGTGAAGTGCGAGCTGCACGTCGAGAAGGATCAGGGGGGCTCTGAGCCTCTGCCCTCCGAAGACAGGAAGCGCAAGACGGGGTACCAGAAGGGTGACCATCCGGATTTCGGAGAGGGAGGGTGTGTGCTGCAGTTCCCCACTATCCGGAAGGTAGTGGAGGAGCTGAGCTTCGTCAGGTAAGTCGCGTTACACCGCATTCTCTCCAATCCTACTCCTGCGATCTCGATCATCGGCCCGACTTCCGTAATTGATGTCGTCGTGTTGTTGTTATTCCTGCTGCAAAGATAAAGTCAAAAGCCTTTTCCACACCGCCAGAACGTTCCGGGAACTTGGTAGCCTCTCGGGTGGACGACATTTCACGGTCCTTTGCTTTTTCCTTTCCCCTAGTCCTACCGCTGCGCAACGGGCCGTGGCATCAAAAACGGAGGCTCGCACTTTTCTCCGGCTTGCGATCATCTTACACCCGGATCCTAGGGCTTTGAAGCGGCGCCCCTACTTCGCTCCTTGCATCCGGCCAGCGCGAGAAAAGGTTCTCACCAGGTGGTGCAACATCACGGATCGTGCCCAGACATGGCTTGACCTACGAACGAACTTCAAAGCGTCACAGATGATCGAGTGAGCTAACATCTTCCACCACAGGTTCAAAATCGAGGACGCCCGCTATGGGCGCGATGACCTAGCGGCTTGGGCCTGCATCCGCCTCGATCGGCTGCAGCAGGGGTACCGCTTCGTGTACCTACTTGATGCCAAGGGGCAGGCGACGCCGGGGCTGCTATTGCTGAAGATCGAGAAGAGGGTTGTGCCTTGTGAGATGGGCAAGGGGGAAGTGGTGGAGAAAGGGAACATGAAGGCGGTCGAGAGGCTCGAGGCCAAGCTAGAGGCGAATTTGGAGCGGCTGGAAGGGAAGCAGGACCTCAATGTCGTGCCGGGGGTCGTGGGGAGAGCAGAGGTCGAGCCAGAGGTCCAAGCGAAAACGGAAGTAAAGCCTGAACCAAATGTGGATGCAACAGCCTCAACAATTTTTGATGCCAAGCCTGCAACAGCTGCGAAAGCAGCGCCAGAAGCCACAGACAGGGTAGATGCCATTCCGGAGGCTGTATCAGAGGGCGACAAGACGAAGAATTTAGTATCTGGCGCGGGGCCAGTAGAGCCCATACGGGAGGCCTCACCGGCCGCGGCCAAGGTGGAAGAAGAAGCAAAGTCGGAATCCAAGCCAGTGGTCGAACCCCCTCCGGCTGCTACCGAGACGGAGACGAAGGTGGAAGCTTCGCTAGAGACGAAATTGGAAGAAGGAAAGCGAGAAAAGGGTGGAGTTTAGTTAGACCTTGATCGAGGCGAGGCCTTGCGGATGGGTGACTCTTGAGTGGCGACAGTGTGGCGACGCATGATGCAGTTACGGAAATGTTATGAGGAATGAATGAATGTTACGAGGAATGAATGATACGAAAATGGAGACGGAAATGGAAAAGGATGTTGAGATGGCAATGGAACTGGAAATGGAGACGCGATTGATCGATACCCCGGGCGCCTATTCGCATTAGTTTCGCGCATAATTCATTTTTATTTTTTTTATTTTTTCTATTCCTTTCTTCTGATGGGATCTCGAGGAGGTTATTAGGCTGCGATGCATGCATGCATGCCTCGGATCGGATCGCGGGAAGTCAATGCAATGGAAAAAAGGGCTCTCAATATGAGATGAGGTAGGTACCTAGGTACATACATATCCAAAGTAAAAAAAAAAATTCAAATTCAAAGTAAAGGACATCTCATTTTTTCTTTGATTCTATCACATCACATCACCGCAATAGCATGTGATATCTGTACATGTGGGTATACCGGTACCGGTATCCCAGCCCTTCCTCAGCAAGCATACACAATACACACACATAGGATCTGATTACAATTACGATTACGATTACGATTAAGAAGAAAGAAGAAAGAAGAAAGAAGGAAAAAGGAAAAAAGGAAAAAAGGTTAAGAGGGGTGGGTATGCACGTGTACGGTAGGTTATGGGGATGGGATGGGATGAGAAGGTTGCTTTGGGGGGGTTTTTTTTTTTACGTATGATAGGTATGTATGTAATAGTGTGTGTGTGTGTGGGTGTGGGTGTGGTGTACATAGATACATAGATAGCGTTTCTGACCCCCCCCCCCCCCCCCCCCCCCCCCCCCCCCCCCCCCCAAAAAATAAAAATAAAAAAATAATATATATATATATATATATATATATTTCGCTCCTGGTTGTCGTTATTACTTACTCACTCACTCGCTCGCTTCTCTTTTGTTGATGATGATGATGATGATACCTAAGCGGAAGAGAAAAAGGAAAGAAGAATAGAAGAGCAGAACAGAGTTTAGAAGTAGAAGGGAAAAGAGGAGAAGAAAAAGGAAGAAAAGAAGAAGAAGAAGAAGAAGAAAAAGGAAAGGAAGAAGAAGAAGAACAAGAACAAAACAAGAAGAAAGAAGAAAACCACGTCCTCGCCAATTCCACTTTCTACGTACCGGTACTCCTTTGGAATCAATAAACCTCCCCCCTCCACCCCCACCTCTCTCATCGACCTTTTTCGTATAGGTACCGTACTGTACGTACCTACGTACCATCTAACACCCCCCCCCCCCCCTGCCTGCCCCCTTTGCCCCCTTTGCCCCCCCCCCCCCCCCCCCCCCCCCCCCCCCCCCCCCCCCCGTTAGTGAGTGCACAGGCGAGACAAGACAGACACGGGCTCAAAGGTTCTCTTCGAGGCTGAATGAATGAGATGAAATGAATCCTTATACTTATACGTAGTACTACCGGTACGTTATACTAAATACTACGTAGATTAATCGGTTCAAGACCTGGTAAGATAAGATAAGATAGATAAGATGCCTGGCAAGATTATACTTTCGACGTGTACTACTACTACTACTACTACTTCTACTACTACTGTATGCATCGGGGGAGGGAAAGGGGGGGGGGGTTAAAGAGGAGTGATTAATACCCCAACGGTAACGCAAAGCCCAAGAGACGAACGAGCCGACGACGACGAAGAAGAAGAAGAAGAAGAAGAAGAAGAAGAAGAAGAAGAAGAAGAAGAAGAAGAAGAAGAAGAAGAAGAAGAAGAAAAAGAAGAAGAAAAAGACCCAGACCTCGCGGTTTGAGTTGTGGCGCTCATCGGTGGAGGAGTGTCATGGTCACCCGAGAGGCAGAGCAGAGCAGAGCAGAGCAGAGCAGAGCAGAGCAGAGCAGAGCAGGGCAGTAGTGAAGGAAAAAAAAAAAGGAAAAAAAAAGGAAAAAAAAAAGAAGAAAAAAAGGGAAATTTTGAAGAAGCAAGAAGGAAAGAATACGCCATACCGTGTCCCGTGACATTTACTTGTATACAGCACGTACATACCGGTAGTATTTATGTCTTCTCGTCCAGGTTTCTTTCGCATGCAGATCTGAAGAAGGAGAACAAGAAGAGGAGAGAGAGGGGGGGGGAGGGCTACTGTAGCGGCCTCGATTGGGTTCGGGAAAAGAGGGTCCGAGAATACGGTAGACAGACAGACAGGAGACGGGAGCGAAATACATGTTCCGGGAGGAGGGCGGGAGGGAAGGGAAGGGAAGGGAAGGGAAGGGAAGGAAAAGGAAGGGAAGATACTTACTTACTTGGAAAGGAGGAAAAAGAAAGAGGTGATGCCGTGCGTAGGTCTGAGACCCAGCCAGCCATTGAGCTCTGCTCTGCTCTGCTGTGCTGCGCGAGGGCGCGAGTGAGTGAGTGAGTGAGACGTAAACATAGACGGTCACAGACCACACAGCAGGCAGACCCCCAACGGAGCCATATCTGGTGCGAACCGAGCCAGGACGTCGATTCCGGGTTGCAGGTTCGTCCGTGGCTCATCCAACCACCCTCGCTGCACGGCAGGACTCAACCGGCACAGGAGGGAGACGTATGACATGCCGTGGGGAGAGGAGCGGGTGGGTTTCTCCCGTCAGGGATTCATTCACGTTCCCCGGAGCGCCGGGCAGGACCACGACGGAGACATACGTAGGATGTGATGGCGAGGGCCGGACGAGGAGAGGAAGGAAGGTCACCAGAGCGATCAGATGCTACTGACTGACTGACTGGCCCCCAGCAGTGAATGCAGCACACGGACACCACATGAGACTGCGCTCCCGATAGGAAAGCTCCCTCACGCAATAAACGCTCATACACCGAGACCAACAACAACAGCAGCAGGACTGCAGCAATGCGTCCGCGATCCCGGGTAGGAATGAACCTGATTTGACATCTGCGATGTCCGTGAGCAGCATCTTCGAGTCGCCTGGCAGCAGTTTCTCACTTGAGATATGCCTCCTCTCTCAAACAGATTTCCTGTCAGTTGTGAGAACAGAACAGAACAGAACAGAACAAAACAGGTAAACACAGGCGAACGAAAGTGAAAGCCCGGAATCCCATCGATGTCTCAACAAAATGCAAGAAGTCCCCTCACGCTAGAGAGCGCACGGGATAACCGTCGACTCTACCCACACCCCCCCCCCCCCCCCCCCCCCCCCCGTCATGTATGCCAACCTGGTCCCCGGAACCGCTACCATCTCCAGGAGCGTATTCCACCTCAGCTTGATCGACGACCCGACAGACTGGACTCGAATCCTAGTGGCGGCCGTTTCCGTTGAACGAAATAAGGGGGGTGTTGGGAACGCAGCGTGCCGCTTTGTGGTGGCCACTAGCGGCCCTCCGGCAGATCAGGGCGAGTGTTCCGAAGACGAGATCCCGTCAGGGAGATTGCCGGTGTAGCACTACGATCTGGTCGTGTTGAGATATGATGGTGGAACCTGGGCGCAAGCAGCAGGGCATCGGACGGTTCTGAATGGAAGGGCTGCCGCTGGTGTAACCCAAGTGTTTACACTTCGCTTAGCGATCGTAAAGTCACTTTACTTGGCTTCGTTTGGCCATGGCGTGATACGACGTGACAAAGAAGGGGGGGAAAAAAACCCCCAGTGGATCCAGGACGACCGTCACAAAAGAAACCAATTTTCGGAAACGCATCCCTCGAACAAGGAGGGGAGCGCATGCCCGTGCTGGCGAGGAAGGCTCTTTCTGCCGCGACTGTAGCACACAAGATCTCGAAGACACAGCAGCAGGGGTTGGCCGGTGGTTCCCAGCAGCGTGGTTTGGCAGAAATGATATGCCGGGCCATATACACCGGGAAAGATTCCCAGTGGCTTACTAGGGATTCTCTTATCAGCGCGAGATGCCGAATCGCATTTCGGAGTCGGGGACGGCCGGGGCGGGAGGAAACACATCCGGCGCAAACATTCACGAGCTTGCCGGCAGCAAGATATTGGTGTTTTGCTTCTGCGTGAATTGGCAAGCGCGGCGACGATAGAGCGGCGGTTAGCTGGCTGCGAACCGAAGAGAACCACCTCTGGTACTACGCGACATGCAGATGGCAACCATGGAATGCCCTCGCGCGATGGATGAATACAGATCACTCACCCGTTTCCGAGGCGGGTGACGGGCCGGGGAGATCGGCCGGGAGGAGCCGGGAGGAGAGAAAGACAAACATCCCGCCAAAAGGGTGTCTTTGGCCTTCTCGAAGCCCTTGCAAGGTCCCGTCCGGAGGAAGCCTGCATCCTGCGGCGGGACAAATGTTATCCCAAGCCCCCTGACGCCGTAGATGGGTCGACGGCACGGCTCGGGCACAATGCGTACGTGCTCTGGGCGACCAACAACCTTGTTGTTGATCTCGCGAGGGGCCAGCGCGGTAAACAGAGATACGACGGGTTCCAACACCATACGAAAAGAAATACCGGCTGCTGCCGTGATCGACCGAGCTGAGTGTCCGTCTCAGCTTCTACACCTTGAAAATATCTCTGGCGCGATGCAGATGGGGGCGGTGCTGCCGTTCCTGGATCTCGGTTCGACCTGGAGCGAGATATATGATGACCTGCAGCGCGGAGACAGCTCCTGCACTGCACTGCAGCCCCTCGCCCGGTATGAAAGTACGCCAAAATGGGGGGTATGGCCTTCGCTCATGTCCCAAAAGCAATCGCACATCCAGCAGATACAAACATAAGCAGAGATTGAATGGTCTTGGGGAATTCCGCTTGCTTGACAGGTGGTCAAGACCGGAGGTGATGCATCGCAACGAGACAAGGGTCGGCAAGGGCCGGCGCTGCTGAGTACCACCCAAAACAAAGAAGGGGAGCCATCTGATTGGAGATCTCGAAATCGGCCATGCATTGCAGGATGCAGCACATACTACATACCTACAGTCCTGTATTGAAAGGCATCCGATGCCGGAGCTGCTTCCGAAAGGCGCCTCCGAACATGATGGGTAGTACACATACTGTAGAGAGAGGTGAGGTATGTATTCGCTGCATATCACCATGGCTGCATATCGCGAATCATCTCGAAATCTCGGAGACGATGCATTGCTCGTTGCGGACCGTATGAGAGACGACCATGTATTTCTCCGAGACGCGGGCACGAAAGCGAGCCGCTCTTCACCGTCCAAAGCGAAGGACCCTGGCTAAAGTCAAACTCTGACCATCTATCAGATCCGAACCGATCCCCACTCCAAGCAGCATCGACGTGGGGTGAGCAATTGTGTTTGCAAATTGATCGGATTGGAACCTGAGCGGAACGGAAAAGACAGCCAGCCAGCCTACCTGCGCAGATTGATCAACCATACTCGAGATTGGCGGTCGAGGTAGCACTGGTAGGAGGAGCGCTGAGGAGGTACCGGTATACAGCCCGTATCAGAGCGTACGAAGGCCAGTTCCTGGTCCCTGGAAAGGTGCAGATCCAACAGCCGATTGACCGGTAAATACGTAAGACCACCCTCTCCAAAAGCAAATCCAGCTTCTTGGGAGAGTTTCAATACCCAGATAGAGGTGCGTTGTACCAAAAATTCAATTCGGAGCTCCGTGTGGTAATCCCCCTTTCATGTTTGTTAGAAGGTACAGGTATCAATATTGTTGTCTGATCTCTCCTGGCATGACTTGATTGATCTGATTGATAAGCTTGAGAAAGTGGATCATGACCCGCTACGACTTCACTTACCACACCACGTACCGGTATTGATCCTCTCGAGCTCGCTGGACCCCGAATATGCTGAGTTCGGATCCCAGACCTCACGGGCCACATATTACACAAGGCCCATGGCCAGTATGCGCAGAGCCCCGAGCAACGGGTGCAGAATGGCCAACGCTATACGCCCGGACGTTGGTTCATGGTGCCGCAACTTTTGTGACATATCAGACCACCGCGCTGCTTTAGAGTTGAATTCTAGACATAATCCCTAGGCATAAGGGCCAAAGTTTCCAAATATGACCTGTGCTGGTTAGCACTCGGTTGTTTGCATCGGTTTCGTACCTATCCAGACGGATGTTTACTAGCTTGCATTTCGGCTAGCAGGTCCATGGCCGTCACCTTGTGACTTTTACCTGGGTGTCCATCGTTCTTTCGCAACACAGAGCATCCGTCGCAGTGGAGCCGCTTCTACTCAGGGTCGAGTATTACACGAAAGCTTCCATCAACGGTCGCCCGCCTGCAGACGGTAGATTCAGAAAGTTGTGTTCAAGTCGTAAATTGATACCATACGCATACTTCCGTGAATCAGCTGAGCAATCTCTTTTACCGTAGCTCCCGCGCGGTAGTCGGAAAGATCTTGGGTTTCCTGCAGGACTGTGATAAGTCGAACTTATCTCAAGATAGGATTCGCGAAGGGGGGAAAAAAGCATATAAGCCGCCATTCCCAACCGCTGACTTGGAAGAACATACCTTTCCACTCAGTCACTCCAGTTCTCTCTGTCCAATACCGCTCTCCTCAAAAAAAGCAAAATAAACAAACTCAATTCATCCTCCTTTCGGATCTTCATCAAATATCTTCCCAGGTCAACCGCCAACATGGTCTGCAACTCAACCAACTGTGCCGTTCAAGGCAGTGCTAGCCCGAAGGTGATGGTCTGCCAGAACACCACCTTGCCCACTCTGAACCCTGAAGTGAAGGTCGTTCCGGTAAGAAGTTCTACTTCCCTGGCGCGAGAAAACGAAAGTAGTTGACGAATGAACAGATGACTGGAGTTCGATGCGGAACTTGTGCTGGCAACGGTCAAGAATCTTGGGTCATCCCTGGCAAGGCTTGCCCAATTTGCGGATCACCTTGCTAAGCTGTGAGCAAAACCCTTCCAGTGACACCAGGTGATACATGAGAAAATACTGACGTTGATAAGCCTACTGGTCCGCTGGACGGTATAAGTTGGAAGTGCGGCGTTTCTCAGGCATCTTTTCGATGGCTTATGGAGAGGCGAGCACCAGTCCGGCACGAGACCGAGGAGATTGCGATAGGTGATACGATAGAAGGAGCCTGGGGATTTGTGTTCGATGGCGCTTCTAGGGCTTGGGGTGTTATGGAAGACTAGAGAAAAGTTTGGGTGGCATTTTTGATCTAGAAAACACATCAGTATATCCTAAATAAATTAATATTGGGATAAAGTCATTCTCCCTTGCGGTGCCTCGCCAGTGACATTCGGTGTTGATCTCATGCTTACTGCGGAGGCAAAACGAGTCGGCATAGCAAACTTCTCCATCGTTGAATACCAAGGTTTGACGAAGGCGGAGTCTTGCCGAAAGCATAAACGGTTACAACTTTATATTCGACCAAAAGGCGGGATGCAGTGAAAGTGACATGACTGTCCCGAATCCCGGGCCATCGCGGAGACACCAACACGGACACGTCAGTCCGTCCAGGTACCTCGAGTGCTCGTCGTGAGAGGGGGTGGTGGGGGGGGATACCACTGTCAAGATGGGTTGGATGACGATGTAGCTCGAGACTGAGATCAGCGGCACCTGCTGATTCTTATAGAATATTATCAGTAGGAACGTAAGCCAACGGCGCCTGGTAATTTCAGGACAACTGGTGTCTCACCATCCTGTGAGACCAGGGTGAGGGATCCGTAAGATCTTAGAATGGACTAAATGGCGTCCACTGATCGTATGCTGCCCATCGAATCCAGCTTCAACTGCATGGAAAATGGAGAGTGCGGTAGCACACGGCCGATGCAACAAGAGGACAAGCCCGAGCCCAAACTTGACAGATCACACAGGATCGAAGAGGAGATGGCTCCGTAGGGAGTGGTAACTGAGAATACGAAAACCCCCATGCCATGATACAGATGAAACCTGACGAAATGGGTTCAGTCAGCGAGTTGAATGCCGTGAAGAGAAACGCGAGTTCTGTCCGAGCTGTCAGTGGTCATTTAGACGAGCGTGGGGGCAAATGGGATTTTGTAAAATATAAGTGAAACGAAGAAGAATGAGGGCCCTTTAGTACTCATTTCTGGGCCAAGCAAGCATAATAAGACGACGGTATTGAAGGTCTCGTCGAATCATTGTTAAGAAGGAGCGACTTGCTGTGGGGGGAGCGGGATGGCGTGAAGAGAATATGATAGATCGCGGTCCATTTAAATTTCACGAATAGTACCTCGAGCAGATCATAAAGCGAGTCGCAGAGCACATTAGGATAGAAGGAATGGCCTGCAGCTGTAAATCTGGAGTCGCTGCTTGGTCGTGGGGTTGGAGATTGTGGTGAGTAGGTCTAGACCCAGAGCTGGGATTGAGGGAGGTAAACAGGGTCTGACTTTTTAGCCGAGAACCCAAGTCACGTGTAGATGCTGAACGGAGCCACAACAGTACCGAGTAGCTTGCGAGGGGTTATAAGGTCATCTACTGACTAAAAGGTGCCTGCGACCCTCCATAGAAAGATGAGGGCTCGGGAAAGTGTTGTTCGGGAAGAAGGGAGCTTAGCTTAGCTAAATGCAGTTGCGCTAGTCTGTATCGCTACACATGAAGTGACTAAAGTTGTCGAAGCCACGATAGATTAACCAGACCTAGAGTATCTACAGGCCACCATAGAAAATGCCGAAAGTGCTGAAGGATTGGCTGGCTGGTTGGGTACTCGAGTATAAAATAGCTGAAAGAGTTGCACGCCCGGCCGCTCCGGCTCCAGCTCGAGAACTCTCATGTAAACAAGCATTAAGCCGCCCGGAGAAAGACCTCCGACTTCGAGCTGAAAGGCTGTAAGGAGGCCGGCCTACTTAAGCGAGCCGACGATTAGATGCTTGGCAGCCCCCCTCGACCATGGCCTGGCGAATAAATCGAAGTCAAGCCTTATCCAGACAACACACGTCCTTACTCCTGCGGCCAGGATATCTGTCCCCACGTCGAAAATCGTCCCAAATATAGAGTCGGATTTTCTCAAGATACGCGTAGCCAACCATACAGAGCGTTACAGCCTCTTTCCCCGGTTCAAAATGATCAACGCATGGGGACAGATATGCTGGCCGCACGAGTAGGTACATACAGCAAAAGACCAAGCTCTCCATTCATCCATTCGTTATAAAAAAAAATCCAATCCCGTTCATTTCTCCCACCTCACCATCCATCGCTACCTTTAAACCACAACAACATATAAAAAGCCACCACTCACTCATTTTATCTCGCCACAAGTCAGGATACCTGCCTACCATCTCTCAGCTTCTCGAATCACTCACTCACTCACTAATCTCATCCTCCCAACCTCGACAACACTAAAACCACTCCTCCCCTCCCTTCCCCTTTCATTCACTCCAACGGCCATCCATAAACCGAGCCATCAAACCCAGCCATCAAACCCCTCCCTCCCTCCATCAACCAACCAACACCGAGATCCTTTGCAGACTATAGATCCGCCCCGAGCTTCTCTCCTCCGCCTTCCTCCTCCCTCCTCATGCGCGGGTCTGGCTGGCTGGCTGCTTGTAACCCTCTCCCCTTCCAACCTCCCCTCATCTCCTCTTCACCAATCCATGACTTCCCACACACACACACACACACACACCCTCTCTCGTCCTTGGGAAAAGAAAAAAAAAAAAAAAAAAAAAAAAAAAAAAAAAAAACTCCATTCATTCATTCAGTCGCTAGCCCGCTCTCTCGCCCGCTTCATTCATCCATCCATCCATCATCAAGTCAAGTAAAGTCAAGTTAAATCCGCGCTCAATCCATCCATATGCGTCCCGTGCCTATTTACCCGCTTAATAGCCTGCTAGCTTCCTCACTTTCCTCACTTTGCTTGGCTTATTTACGTTTTCACCTCTCTCCCCTCCCCTTCCCCCCCTTCCTACTTTACTTCCCCATTTCCCTCATTTGGGTGATTCACTCGTTCCGTAGCCGTGGGATGAGATGTACAACGCCCCTCCCCCCTCCCCCTCCCCCCCGGCCCATCTACCGTCCATAAAAAGCCACTAGGCCCTTCTACGAAAACGCCCTGAGCGACCATCGGGTGAAACAGCTTCGAACGGTAGGCAGGTAGATAGCTATATAGCGTCGCAATCTAGCGCTCGCGCTGGACAATGTCCCATTCATACTGTAGACTCTCCGCGTTAGTTATCATTCCTCAATTAAGGAAAAGAAAAAGGAAATGGAAAAAAAAAAATTTCAGACAGAGGAAGGGGGTTGGGAAACTTGGGGACGAGAAACAAAATAAGCGAAAAGGAAAAAGGAAAAACCAAATACTCACAACCCTACCCTCCTCGTCCCCCGTATAAACACAGCTCGCCATCGGCTTCACACACGTGACAGCCGCCTCCCCGTTCCCACTAACGCTGCTTCTCGTCCGTCCTCTACTGCCCTCTCCCCTCTTACCCCCTGCGACCCCACCGGGCACGCTCAAACTCCCCACGGCCGTCTCGCCCCTCCCCCTGTCCCCATCGCCCCCCAGCCGCTTGACCAGCTCCAGCCTCCACTTCCCAGCCCGGCTGACGCCCTTGCGCCATACGTTCACCACTCCATGCCGATGGCCCGTGAAACAGAGCGCGTTCTCCACCCACTCGTTGCCTGTACCTTCGTACCACGCGCAGGAGGCGATGTAGTCGTCGTGGTTTTCGCACACATTCTGCTCGAGAAGAAACTCCCCATTCAATGTGAACAGCGTGACTTTTTGCCCACGACAGAGCAAGATGTCGCCTGTGACGTCGTTGATCTTCGCGCACTCGACTGGTCCCCGGGAGGTTGTAAGGGGTGACGAGAGTTTGCGAACGAATTCGAGACGGTTAAGGTCCCATAAGATCACAGTCCCGTCGAAACTTGCAGACAAGAGGGCGGAAAAGGATTTCGAAACAGCGAGGACGTTGACGGGAGTCTTATGGCCGAAGAGCGAGGAGCGGTAGCTGAGGTCTACGAATTTTCCCGGAGCAGTCTGCACAGTGTGCGCAGAAAGGACGCAGTCTTCGCCTGCTGTAATCAGCAGTTGAGAGGAGGCCAAGATGCAGGTTGAGATTTGGCCTATGTGTAGATTCTCGAACAGGCCGGCGGACTTGCGCGAATCGTTGTAGTAGAAGCGAATACTGTTGTCCGCGAAGCCCCATTCGAGGAACTTATCGTAGTGTGGGGACAGGTTGAGGCGGAAGGCGGTGGCGCAGAGCAGGCGGTCGATTTTGGGAGAGTAGACTAGGTTTGAGATGCGCTCATTGGACTCAAGGAGCGGGAAGGGGAGACGGGTGAGAACCTCGGCGGAGGTGTCGAGGCGGCGGGTTTTGTTGCGAACGTCTTCTCGTGCCTGATGAGGCTTGGTGAAAACTTGATGGGGGGTCTGGCCGAAGTTGTGTATGATTCCAATGGTAGCGACGCGCTCGATGGGATCGACGATGTTGTCGAGGTCTTTGGCACCGTGGTATGAGAGATGGTGGAACACGTTGACACTATCGATGGCAGCCTCTCCTCGTTGTTTGCAGCCGAAGATCAGGTCGATCCATTGGTGTAGGTATTTGCTCACATGCGGACTTTCAAGAGCCTCCCGATGCTTAGCAATGAAGATCTTGGGATCTCCTTTAGCCCAGGGAGGCAGCTGGACGGTATCGATACCACCGCCGTTGCCCTGTCTCACACCAAAATTGTACCCATTGTTGTTGGTTAAGAATTCAGGCAAGTAAAAGAATTCCGGAATCAGCTCTCTGACATCGGTCATGTTATCCTTGGAAGCAGATTTCCAGGCCTTCTCAATAGAGTAGAACAGTCTATCAGGGTGATCGAAGTTTCCACCTTGAAGAAGCAGGTATGATTGTACGAACGGCTGAAGTCGGATGAGGTACGAAGTGACAATCATAGCGGATGAGTAGTGCGTGCCATAATGGAAAGCCGGGGTGTTTGCATCACCCATTTCGGCAAAGGTCTTGTAGCGCTCAGTATACTCAGCTGCACGAGAATTGTGCTGAGCCCCCATAGGCTTCGTAAGATCTCGGAAAGTGGCAGGATTATCGAGATCCAGTTCCTCGCTAGTGTAATCAGCTAGAACCCAAGGAAAGACGGGGTACTGAGTAAGATCGTTAAAGGTACGTCCAGCCATCGTGTTGACCAGCATCAAATAATGGAAATTCGAGATCTCGCCCTTGGCCCATCTTCGCATAGCAGGGTTCCACGCTGACGAGTTGAAAATGCTTCCGAACTTTGAGCCAAAGGTAGCCGGGGACTCTTCAGCGACTTTCAAGGCCTCTAGTCGCCAACCATCCTCGGGGTTGGGTAAGGAAGAGCTGCCGGTCGTATGTGGAGCCTTTGATGCAAGCTTATTGTGGAGGTCGTCTCTCAATGGCGGTGAGATGGCAGTGAGCAGGTAGCTGCGGCCATCAGTGAAGAAGACTTCCACAGCCACATCTCGGAACAAGAAGCGACGCTTGGAGATACTGATCACGTCACTCCATTTCCAGCTCCGGGCTTCCTGCTCCGAACGGACAGCCTGGTCTAACTTGACAGGCTGGGCTCGTTTGTCGGTCGTGTTTTGGCCTGCAATCATCTGCAGATATGGATCTCGCTCCTCCTTCGGCGCTTGCGAGACGTTGACAATTTCTCCGTCGGATCTCTGGAAGACGTTGTCGATGAGATACAGGGAATTCTTACCTATGATCAACAAGCCTTCGCAAGCCTCGAGTCCAATGATCCGGGATATGTTAAAGACTTGTTGGACTTGATCACCTGATTGAAGACTGCGCATGACTTTCCGATTTTTATCCTCGTAAGTATCATCTTCGCCTGGATCATTCGGGTCGTCAACAAGCTCAAAGTCCTCCTCAGGCATCACGCTTTCTTGTGAGCCAGTTGCTGCTTCCTGCTGCATGTTCACCAAAGTATCGCTTGAAACGTCGCTTGGTCCATCAAGACTTGCTTCATTTGGATTCGTGCTTGCCGTTGCTGACACGGGTGTTGCATTGCTGGACCCAGAATCGACTCTGATATCAGGTTTGGGATCAATTCTGAGCTTGTTGCTGGCATCAGTGGTTCTGCGTTTGGGTTGGTAATCATAAGCTGGAGCTTCTCTATCCGGAAGCATTCGGAGGCGCATCCGATTGCGACCTTCCGTTCGGTCTAACTTCCACTTTGTGGGCGACTTATGTTCAAACACGGCACACGGTCGATGCAATTCGTGATCCATTTTCGAGAAAGTGGCTGCCAGGAACGAGAAATTATCTTGCTGATCCTGCTGCGCTCGTTGGTGCTTCAGGTGCTCCGAAGCATAGATGTTCTTCATCCAAAGCGTGGCCGCGAGATCATGTCTGAAGAGAATATCCTCGTCATTGACTTTTTCTTGATGCCATTGCTTGAGCTGACCTCGACGCTTAGCAGCGCGGCTTTTCGTCGCCTCTTCAGTCTTCTCGTTTTCGGCGTTGACAAAGTCCTCCCAGGTCTTCGACATGGCTCCCAGGAACAAAGAGTCCAGTTCTGCTCGCTGCTCATCGACCCAGGCGAAAAATGTCTCGTTATCTTGCTCCATCAGTTTCTTGAACCCAGATGACAGACTTCGGTGTTCGCTGGTCATCGCCTGGTGGAACATCATTGTTGTCTCCTCAGGCTTCTGGACCAAGATTATGCGCCAGAGATTGGCTGCGGCGAGGCGGATACGCTCTCTTGAATCGACCAGCTTCAGGTATAATTGATAGCATATCAATTTCAAGAAGTTCTCCTCGTTGACATCGGATGAGAGGAGCACCGCCTGCCAATACAGCAGCTTATCCATGAAAGCCACTGCTTCATTCTCGGGAACCTGGGCGCTATCCAGTTCTGACAGTCGCAAAAGAACTACCCGCAAAAAGACATGCTTAATGGACATGATAGCTTGGCTGCATAGTCGCACGCTCTTGGATTTCCAGATTTCAGGCCGTTGCAGGTATTCTAACTGCGTACCTGCGAAGTCCAACAAAGGCTCTGCTCCGCTCAGGAACCACCCCTCAAAGACCGCTTCCCCAATATGGGCAACAAGGCGGGCCATATTCTGAATAAGCTTGGGTTCTCGCAACGATTTTTGGTCAAGTTGGATACTATTATTCAGTTGCGAT
Organism: Drepanopeziza brunnea f. sp. 'multigermtubi'; assembly: GCF_022702325.1. NCBI lineage: Eukaryota > Fungi > Ascomycota > Leotiomycetes > Helotiales > Drepanopezizaceae > Drepanopeziza > Drepanopeziza brunnea. The sequence continues at coordinate 1,564,513 of NW_027094078.1, read as the reverse complement.
ATCGTGTTGCGAAGCAAGTAAGTCTCGAAGTATGCCTGGTGCTCCTGGAACCCAGGAGGGATCTTGACAAAAAGGCCGAAACCAGGAAACTCCTTCCGGACCATGACTTGATCGATGAAGACGTTGACGATAAGTTCGAGCAACTCTTCTACGAGAGAGTTGCTGGTATTTTGCGTTGTAACTTTCTTCTTGGGCGACATGATGACATTCAGTCGCGCCGAGGACGGGCTAAACTCGGATGGTCGGGAAATCAGCAGGATAAAGGACGAGCCGCGGCGTGATTGCCTTGTTCTAGGGGACGTCGGGCTTGGGGGGAGCATTGTCTCCACGGTCGTGGTTTTGACGACAGATGCAGAATTTGTTGATACACGCGAGATGGGCCTGATTATCACGTCGTCGCCGTCAAATGTCAACGCCGAATCGCGGGAGTTTAGCTCCGTTTCTGGGCTGACGGCATCGGTGCTCACAATTACTGGGAAGAGAAGGGCAAGTAGATGTCGGATGTAGTCGGAAGAGACTGCAAAATCCCTGAAATCTGAAGATTTAGAATGCAAGTCTGCAAAAAAGCGAATGACAGTGTGTAAAACAGTTGCCTGGCCGCCGAGGCGCTCTTTCTTGTGCTGGTGGGTTTCTAATACTCGCTGTTAGCTGGTGTATAGCTTGATTCGGGGAAGATCATGTTTACGTCGTGCTTCAAGCTCCTTCGTCAAGGACATTGACCTCCGACGATTCGCACCTGCGGGGACACTCAAGCCTGATGGCTTCGGTTGATCTTGTCCGTTACCCCTATCCATCAGGGGCGAATCCGGATCATCTTGGTTGCGGAGAACATCTTTCAATCCATGCTGCAGCATAGCCATGATCACTGGCAGAACAGCATGATACACAACCTTGCAGCTGTTGAACGGCTCCAAGAGACTGAATAGCTCGAAGGATCTCTCCAAGTCGACATCTGCAACATCGCGACCAAACAGGATGCAGAACAATATCGGCCATAGAGTTGGCAGATCCCACCATCTCTTGAGTCTGTAGCGCATGATCGCAAATCCACCGGTCTTGCTCGCAAACTTGGCCACGTAGTGAGACCCGTGAACGACAAGGAGACGAGCCAGGATCTTGGTTCCATGTACCACAACTTCTGGATCATCCTCGGTCAGGAGATGGAGGAGCCACTGAGGACTGTCAGCAAATGGCATGAAGTTCGAAGGCGACGGCCGTACCTTGTTAGTAACCGTTTTGGCGAATTTCTTGATGTTTGACGTGTTTCCCTTCTCGCAGAGCAGGTCGGAATACATCTCGAGGATCTTGTTCCCAATCTGACGCTTGGTCATGGTAGTGTTCGAGACAATCTCATTCCCACCTAAGATTGTGGTAATGGAAGGTCTCGGCAGGCCCACTGACTTCGATACCGCGCGAGAAGGAAGAGTTCCTGCAGAGCTCTTTGGAGTTCGAGAGGCTGTACTTGTTGGCTTGTGGTAGGCATATGTGATGAAGAGAGCGAGAAACCGGAAGATCTCCGCAGTGAGATTGCAAATGACGAGACTTCTGAGCGCCTCCATAAATGCTGGAAAGACCTCCTGCTGGAAAGTCTCGGCTTTGAGTGCATCTAAGAATCTCTTGACAATCCCTATCCCTGTCAGTGAATGTCATTGAGGAGAAAAAGAACGGCGCTTACTCATTCGAAATAACCGTCGGGAATTGAATTGATGGAATTTGCTGTTGACACCAAAGACAACAAACTGCTTGTAGTACAGCCTCTGAGTGATGGGGGCAGACTTGCGCCACATATCGTAATCGACCAGGAGTACCCGGTACGCCAGAGGGTTGATGATGAAAGACTCTTCCGGCTTCTCATGAATGTACCCAACAAAGTCCAGGACAAGACTGAGAAGCTGAAAGCCAAGCTTGTCTCGTTCGTCGCTGTCCATCAGTGCTGGCTCGGGATGATATTTTGAAGAGACGACCACGCCGGCTCCGACTTTACCGCGGATGAGAGCACCGAGGATAGCATAGCCATTTTCTCGCTCCATTGCCTCGCTGTTGCGCCAACTGCCTTTGATACTCTCGAATAAAGTTTCAACTGCACGCACGATCTCTTCCCTGGTGGTGGCGTTTTCAACCATCTTCAGGACTATGCCCGTAAAGCCTCCTAGTCGCCATATGGCGTCGTCCAGAGATTGCGGAACGATCACGACAGGGTCGCCGGTCAGAATTGCAGTGCCATGTGCACGCACCAGCGCTTCATTGATCGCAGGAACCGCTCCGTTGATGGCTATCGACGTTCCGTTATTGTGAGTCATCTGGAACAGATTCCCCGAGGCTGCTCGATTCAAGCCACGAAGAAGCTGCGATTCATAAGACTTGTGTCGGTCATCATCGCGGAGTACTGCAGTCGGGAGAATGCTGAGTATAATACGGCTTTCCGGGACGAGGAGGCTGGCCTTGTCTCGGATCGCATCGAGGATCTCGGAGTGGTCATCTTTCCCTGGATGGATGAGGTCATTGCGCATTCCTAATGCGGCAGAAGCTTCGTATGTCTGGAAGGAGCCGAGACAATCCTGGAAGTTCCCATTGTATCGCGGACCAAGTCGATGATACACCGCGATCAGGTCGTCGCTGAGTGTACCCTCGAAGAGGTGGAACGAAGCCAGCGACCACCGAGAGAAAACTACTCCCGGCCCAAGCTTGGAGCTCAAGTCTCTGGGCGTACCTAGGAAAGCCTGGACCGGATTCGGTTTGCTGGGTGATGATGTGAAGGAGGTGAAGCTCTCGGTACTGGCGTTCGATGGAGGAGGCGCAGGGTACTGGCACTTGACTTCCTCTGCGAATTCTCCGTCAACGTAGAGCGAAGCCTTGCTTGCTGTGAGGGTTCTCGACCGGCGGTGGACGATGGTGATGTGATACCATTGGCCCTCCTTGAAAACAGTAGACTTGAATCTGACGCTGGGTCTCGAGCCTACCACCGAGGTCTGCAGAATAAAATTGTGCGCCTCGTCAAAATAAGCAAGAAGGAAGCAGGTTTGCGAAACATCAAAGGCGCCGAATATGGTGGTGAAAGACTTGGAATCAAATTGATCGATACAAATCCAGGCTGTGAACGTGTATCCCGCCGATGTTGAAGGTGGAGGGAATGCTCGTCCTAGCGTTGGAAGTTCTATGGAAGCAAACCCATTTAAAGAGAGGTCGAATTGTATGAAGGACGGCCCATGTGATTCTCTCATACGTTCAAGTAGAAAGTCAGCAGCCCTCGGTGACTTATTACAGAGCAGGTACTGAGCATCGCTCAAGGCATTGACACCCAAAGATACTAACGATCCGCACAGCGCCTCCACCGCGTTTCTCTCTGTAGCTCCCAAAGGAGTATCCGAGTCAAAAGCCAGAGGCAGAAGGGTTGACAGTATACCTGTTCCATGCAGAGCCATAGTATTGTGACTAGAAACCGAGCCCAGCTTCTTCAGTGCCTGTATAACCACCAATACAACTGGGTTTACGGCTGCGCCTGGCTGCCGTGGAACTGCTGCCCAGAAATCGATGATTGTTGGTACAATGTCCGGATTATACAGCAATGCACGCTCTTTGATTATCTCGTTGAGTCTGTTGTTCACATATTCCAGAACCGTTTCATCTTTTTCGCTGGCATCTGGCGCATCCATGGGTGTTGACTTGTTTGCTCCTCCGGAGGGGTACAGCTCAATGACCTTCTGACACAGGGTTTCCAGTCTCTTGTCATCTAATGCAAAGGACAGCAGGCAGCCGAACAGCTGTGCTTCGCTCCAGGCATCAGATTCGCTTCCTCCTGACCCAATGCTGGCAATTGCTTGCTCCAGGGCTGCCCAGCCGCCTCCTTCCACTCTCCTCTGGAAGTATCTCTGGTTGCCGTAGTGTTCTCGGAAGGTTTGTGCCAATATTCCTAGTATACACTCCAGAAGCCCGAACAGCTGGGTCCGGTCCTGCTGGCTTCTCCTGGTCGGGTGGTAGAAGCCAGAGAATGCGCGCAGGCTGTCCAGGAGGATCTGGAAGCCATGGAGGTGTCGGAAGTCATCACTGGCTCTGCCGGGCTCGGGGGAGGCAATGAGATAATGGCGTATGGACTGGGCCTGGCTTGTAAGCGTACCTAGGTCTGGGTATCCGTTGTCTGCACGGGTTCGGAGGGTCAGCGAGACATTGTCGAGGAGGAGCTGTATCTCTGCGGTGGCTTTGGTGCTCTCTGGTGGGGTGGACGCCGTGGTGGAAGAGCGCGCTCGACGTGACCCGGAAGACATTCTCTCTCCGTACCCCGATGTCCAGCTTATTCAAGATCTCCCAAGGTTCTTCATTTGCCTCCTTCACGCCCGTGGATGTTCCAGGCACTCGAATCGGGCTGGCATTGAATGTCTGTAGATGATGGAATCGAAGGAGCGGGAGTTGGGATAGTGGAGGGGTGAAACGGATCTGTGACAGAGATGGGTGAATGTGACAGTCAGTATCCGAATTCAAGTTGAGCGCATTGCCCTGGTTTGGTCCTCGATTACTTTACGGGGTTGTCGAGGTGAATAAGGCAGTGAGCGAGCGGGTGAGGCTGAATGAAATGTGATCATTAATAATCTATTCGCATTATCTAGATTTATCGCTCGCTCTCTCTATGCGTCGTACTCCTCTCTTCCTCTCTTCGTCTCTTCCTCTCTTCCTCTCTTCCTTTCTTCCTTTCTTCCTTTCTTCCTTTCTTCCTTCAAGCTACTTCCTTCTCAACTACTACGGAATTTCTTACAGCGGTGCTGGTGCTGGTGCTGATGATGGTCCATCTTCACCGAAGCGGATGCTCCCTCGGGGGCGATTCCGTTCCACAACACGGGCGCCACGAAAACCTCGAACGCCACCAACGCCACGAACGCCACGAACCCGACGAACGCCACGAATGCCACCAATCTAACCAGCGCCGATACCAGCTCCCTCCCTTTGCCTTCGTAGAGACACCGCTCGGTCTCGGTCCAGCAATACCCCAACTCATCCAATCAACGGTTACGTTCACATTACTTCTTAGCTCCTTCTCTGTTTCGTAGCATTGAGACCATATTTCTAACTCATCTTCGATCGTCTCACTTGGAATGAGCATTTGCACCTTCCCAGGGACAGATGGAATTGCTGAAAAGCGTAATGCCTTCTTCGGGTCTGACTCTGGCACTATTGACTGGATATATTCCAAGAGAGTTTCTTCGTCTCGGTGCCATAATTGTGTCTCACCATCCCCGGTGCTTTTCGTGTAGGATTTTGGGATCCATACTTTGCTTATCTTTTTAAGCAATTCACTATCCGCTTCGAGGACACAATACCATTCGTTCCCTCTCGCCTGCCAGCCAGCAGGTTCGTTGACTATTTAGATTATTAACTCCGCGTAATAAGTAATGATCGATAGAAATAGATCCACTTACACGTATAAAACCCAGCTCCTATTTGAGCAGTTGTAGCTTCCTCATCATATTCTGCATTTCTATAACGCCTTTCATAATCATTGCTATTATCGGCTTCCTTTTATGACTCGCGTGATTAATATTTGCTTATATTATATAAACCAAGTGAATCTTACTGAGGAAAGGGTTCGATAACCGATAATTTCTCTTTCTCTTTCTCCGCAAGCTCTAGTGAAGAGAAAGCTTGAGGCTAGCAAGATCGAGCTAATAGACTGCGATAATAGGATCATTTTGGAGATACGGAAATAGTGTTAAAGATTTATGAGTCTTTCGAACGATAATGCGAGCTGGCGAAAAGAAATAAGCCTGCAAATGAAGAAGAGGGTAAAGAGAGTGATGAATTTAATTTGAAGTGGGTGCAAGAAGGGATTTATGTCTCTTTTCTTATAATTTATCTCTTTGACTAATCTCATTTCACTAATACTGATCACCGTATTTAAAATTCTCACGTCTTCATAAATCTTCCTACGTCAACTATAAATAGTCGTGCGACTAATAAATTCATATCGAAGATCATCCTGCGAGGCTACGATTCTTTACCTATACGATGTGCATTTTACGAATCTTCGGCTTTCTCTTGCGGCAAAGAGTCTAGAAAGCCGAAATTGAATTATCCATGTACGACGTCTCCTCGAGGAGATCTACCTTTACCGGCGGTTCCGAACTTCCCTCCTCCTTCTTTTCGAATACTACGCCGACTGCGATTTTTATCTGACGGGCATATCGACTGAAAAGATTAAGAGAATTTGCGATAAAGAAGGAACGATTATAAGAGATAAGATAGGAAAAGCTAAGTTCGATTGATCGAAAACACGGTATTGCGCTTTCGAAAGAGCGTTTTGCAAACATACCGGCTTCATATAAAGGCTACGAACGCGAGCCTGCAGGTCTACGACAAAAGAAAGCGATGTTTGTATTCATACGGATGGAGGCCGCCCGTAACGCCACACGTATTCGATAGTTGACGAGAGAGAAAACTCGGCGCGTATTTCTATAAATTGCTTCTAAAGGATCTCTAAGGTGTTTGCTATTTGAGAGAAAGCGTTTCCCTAACGTGGTTTTTACTTTTTGATTAATTAGTACTTTATATATAGTTCTTCTACCGGTACTTAATACGTCGCCGTACTCAATCTATAAAACATCTTAGGATTTAAGCATTTCGTTTTGGATAGCCGCCCGACGTGAATAAATACAAAAACATAACAACATCGAAGATTATCCTATCTTAAAATTATCCGCGTTAATTACTTCTAGCCGCCTCTAGCCCTTGAAAAAGGCTGTGCCACGGCCCATATGTTTATCTGTCGCTTAACCCCGAGATCCCGGAAAATGGGGCGGAGGATTTTGAGAAGATCATCTGACTACTGATTAAAAAATCCGGATTACGCTTGACTAACTATTTATAACATTGCAATCTGCCTCCTTAATTGCACACTGAGTAGATCGGGGGGCTACGATTCTTCACCTGTACGAGGTGCCCCTTAGAACCTTCAGCTCTTTCTCTTTCTTTCTTTTACGGTAGAAAGAGAGATAGAGAGTCTAGAGAGCCGAAATTGAATTATCGATATGCGATGTCTCTTCGAAGAGATCTTCTTTTACCGGCGATTCCAAACCTCTCTCCTCCTTCTTCTCGAATATTACGCCGACTACGATCTATACTTAACGGGTATACCGATTGAAAAGACCAAGAGGATTTGCGATAAAAAGGGAACGTGTATAAGAGATAGGATAGGAAGGGCTTAGTTCGATTGATGGAAAACACGATATTGCGCTTTCGAGAAAGCGTTTTGCAAATACACCGGCTCTATCCAAGGGCTACGAACGCGAGCCTTCTTAGCTCTACGACGAAAGAGAACGATGTTTGTATTATACGGATCGAGGCCGCCCGTAGGGCCATACGTATTCGACAGTTGTCGAGAGAAAACTCGACGCACAGCACTATGAATTGCTTTTAGGGGGTTTACAACTTTGTATATACCGGTAATTCCTCTACTTAGCACGTCGCCGTACCCCATGGGAGGACCATAGGGTCCAAGAATTGCGTTTTGGATACCCGCCCGAGGTTTATAAATACAACAACAACAACAACAACAACAACAACAACAACGTCTTAGCACAGATTTACAGGTACCGGTATAAGGTAAAAGAAGGGGAGGTCAAAAGATAATAGGCCTGGACAATGCACGCTTGGCAAGTAGAACGTTGCCCAGGAGTAAGAACATCATAATAAATAATCGACTATAATATTACGAATAGAGTACTGGTAACCGTGAATATCGTTCCTTCCATCGTGTTCTAAAACACGTCGATTGTTTTCCATCATCTCTTTGAGCCATCCTCGAATTTCATCTTGCTCGAGAGCTTCCCACGCCGCACACCAAGCTCGTGCAGTCCATTCGAGAGTACAAGGCCGCGTTTTCGAATACCTCTCGCGGTTTTGAGGTTGATTTTCGACTTTTTCGCTGCCGGCACAAGGTCCGCACCATCTTCCATCCGAGGTAAACAAGCTACTTTATCTTCGGGATCGATATATGGGTGTTTAGGAGGCTTATTAATGAAATGCAATTGATGTTATTGAATTTTTTACATTGATGTTCTTATTCCTCGGTAACTTCTACCTGCCAAGCGTGCAGGGTCCGGGCCTATTATCTTTTGACCTCCCTTCGTAGGTAGACGGGTCACGAAACAGTTTCGGTCGCGTACGGTCAGATAGCAGAGGACAATCAGTTATACAGAATCTTATCAGATTCATAAGATCTGTAGTGGATGCAATGCAGTATAGTGAGTATAGTGTAGTGTGCAGGGCAATGTAATCAATCAGTATACTCATTAACAGGTATACAGTACAGCATGGAAGCACATGGTCCACTCCGCGTGAGTTTTGGTTGTTGAGAGATGTTTGTTATTTACGAGACGGAGGGTTGGTTGCCAGGAAAGTCTCAACTCGGCTCAGGCGGCTGATCGAGTCAGGCACTAGAAGTATAAGTCAGCAATCAACAGTCAGCAAGCAGAAGTCGCGCGGGGAGACCCCGAGGTGTGATGATCCTCATGATGACTTCTTCGCTAAACTGACACCGGTTCTTCCGCAAGCTTCAGCCAAGGCAAAGGCCAGCCTCACTTGAGAACGGTTTGAAAAAAGGCAGTCCACGTACCGGTACAACTGCGTAGGTAACATGCATGCATTCCTCCATTTACATACATATTTACATGGAGCTGTCGCTCTAATTATTTACCTATTACTACCACCGTACCTAGGTACCTGCCCCCCGACCTTATCTATAGGTAGGTAGCCTTCCCGAAAACCGACAACGGCTCGTGGCCTCGCTCCATGACGAGCTGCGTAGCTCCACGCTCGTGATCAGGTCCCTTCCCAAGACACAGCTTGGACAGCCTCGTCTTGGCATTTGACATACAGAAAGATTGAGTGTGTGCCTTACCTGGATCATCGGTCTTATCTTTCCTCCATTGGGTTTGAAGCTAAGGTCCCAAGGTCCCAAGGGCCCATGTGATCATAGTTATAGTGGACACTCCGGAGCTATGCGTTTCGTGGGGTCGAGTCACGAGGTCGGCTGGTGGTCGGTCGGGTCAGATGATCCGAGCCCAGGCAACAACCAAAAACAATAGCAACAGGATAAGCAACATAAACAACAACAATAACCATTGGCTAATGACTAAGCGATATGCCTGAGGAGAGAACGACCGTCACTGCTTTGAAGAACAACAAACATACCATACCTTATCCCCATGCGAAGGATTCTTTCCCGATCGTCTTCCCACCATCTTCCTTCCATCCGCTCGCTCACTTCTACTTATCGGCCGTCGTCGGTCATCGCTCATCGGTCGTCGGTCGTCGGTCGGTCATCGCAAAACCGAAAGTCATGCCCCACCCTACACTACCCCTGCTTATCGCCCACCTCTGACTGTTCTGGGCTTAGCGCTGCAGCTTCGCCCCCCCGTGAATGAGCGCATATAGGTAGGTAGGCCCTGGGGAGCTTCGACCCTTCAACCAGCTCTCTTCCTCCGTCTCCTCCATCCATCTTCCTCCTTCCTCCTCTCCTCATAGCAACACCACCACCATCAGCCACATCAACTTCAGAAGACAGTATCTCCATCTGTCTTCAACAGCAACAACATCAACAACTCTTTAGTCCCCCTATTACCTATTAAATCCCTCGTCCGCAGGCAGACTCTCCACGTCCTTCCCTCTCCCTCCCTTCCATTCATCATGCGTGGGCTTATCAGCTTCTCACTGTTGCCGCTGCTGGCCTCATCGGCACCCACCTCCTCCTCCTTCAGCACCGAGACGATCCACGAGGGTGTTGCTCCCCTGATCTCATCTTCCAACTCAGTCGAAGTCCCCGACTCCTATATTGTTGTCTTCAAGAAGCACGTCACGGAGGCTGCTGCCTCTCACCACTGCAGCTGGGTCAAGGAGACCCACGTTGAGAGCGAGAGCGCGCGAACAGAGCTTCGCAAGCGATCGCAGTTTCCCGTGGCCGAGGATATCTTTGAGGGCCTCAAACATACATACAACATCGCCGGGAGCTTCTTGGGCTACTCCGGCCATTTCGATGACTCGGTCATTGAGCAGGTCCGCAGGCATCCAGATGTAAGTACACAACCCCGTCCTGTGTTCTCGCCCTCACTTGCCCTGCATCCGTCTCAATGTTCAATTCTGGATGGCTATCACTTCTGCCCTTATCTTGGCTCTATCAAGCTCCAGGCATAAGCCGAGTGTCATGCCGTTGCTGGAACAACTTAAGAGTGGGAGTATCACACGTGATAGCTCCTCCCCTGTCCTCCGCGTCATCACTCCTCATGAAACACATGTCCTGACCAGTGTCCCAATCAGGTCGAATACGTCGAGAAAGACTCCGTTGTGCACACTCTAGGTGATTACGAACCGGAGCAAACAGAGAAGAACGCCCCGTGGGGTCTTGCTCGTATCTCACACCGAAAGAGCTTGGGGTTCAGTGATTTCAATAAGTACCTCTATGCCGCTGATGCCGGCGAGGGTGTCGATGTCTACGTTATCGATACCGGAACCAGTGTCGAGCACGTTGACTTTGAGGGTCGCGCCCACTGGGGAAAGACCATCCCAGCCAACGACGCTGACGAGGACGGAAACGGACACGGAACTCACTGCTCAGGTACTGTTGCTGGCAAGAAGTACGGTGTTGCCAAGAAGGCCAATGTTTACGCCGTCAAAGTGCTTCGCTCGAACGGATCTGGAACCATGGCCGATGTCGTAAAGGGTGTGGAGTGGGCGGCCAACGCTCACACCGAGAAGGTCAAGGAGGGAAAGAAGGGCTTCAAGGGCTCTGCCGCCAACATGTCTTTGGGTGGTGGCAAGTCTCCTGCTCTTGACCGCGCTGTTAACGGTGCCGTTGACGCTGGAATTCACTTTGCCGTCGCTGCCGGAAACGACAACGCCGACTCTTGCAACTACTCCCCAGCTGCCGCCGACAAAGCCATTACTGTCGGTGCTTCTACTCTGGATGATTCTCGTGCCTACTTCTCCAACTACGGAAAGTGCAACGACATCTTTGCTCCAGGTTTGAGCATTCTTTCTACTTGGATTGGCAGCCCATACGCCACCAACACCATCTCCGGTACATCCATGGCTTCCCCGCACATTGCTGGTCTTTTGGCCTACTACCTTTCTCTCCAACCAGCTGCCGACTCCGAGTACGCTGTTGCTGATATGACCCCCAAGAAAATGAAGGAGAACCTCATGGCCATCGCTACCGAGGGTGTTTTGTCTGATGTTCCAGCTGACACCAAGAACATTCTCGCCTGGAACGGTGGTGGAAATTCCAACTACAGCTCCATCATTGAGGCTGGTAGCTACAAGGCTGATCAGCCCAAGTCCGCTAAGCTCCCAACTTCCATTGAGCTTCTGGAGGAGGCCATTGAGAAGGACTTGAACGTCATCTCCGGCGAGGTTGTGAAGGACGCAGAGACTGTCATTTCCAAGACGGCGAGAATCTCTAGTAAGATCCAGAAGATGGTCGAGGCTGAGCTTCACAACTTGGTCGAGGATTTGAGCTCTTAGATGAGATCGTTTGCGGGATATGAAGGCCATCTATGAAGTTGCATGAATGCGCTAGAGACATAGACTACCAACACGGCTCTTTTTCTTTTCAGATTGGGCATGAGATGGTGCGTCATGGTGGTTACCTTTTGTACTACGCATTTTCTTTACGGTTTCCTTGCGTTTGAGGTCCGCATGGGTTTCTGCTGTATTATGCACTAGACGTTCTACTTCAAATCGAAGTATCCTATATTGCATTGGCTCTACACATATATGTGACTGGTCTCCATGAGTTACGGCTTCCTGGTTTGGGACTACCCCAGGTAAGCGAGCTGGTCGCCCCTTCCCCTTTAGCCTAATCCAAACAGGTATTCGTACTTTCCGTTCGGATGATCAAGTCTATACATTGTTTCTCTTCCTCTGGCGCGCGTCTGCTCTTCTTCTCTTCACACATTCATCTCGCTTTTGGATAATACGTGGATGCGACGGCACGAGCACTCTTTGTATCGCATTCTACCAAGTATTTGAATACTTAGTCTCATCTTGAAGACCGTACACTGCATTACCACGATGTACCGCCGGAGTAGCACCAAGGGGCTCCATCGGCGCAAATCAACATCATCAGTTCACAGCAAGCATGAATCCATGGATCCCGAGCTTGCCCGCCAGCAGGCATATAGAGCAGCAACGTTAGCATTCGCCCGAGCCCAGGAGAGGAAGAGCGCTGATGTGGGCCACAGCGGCGGCGGTCTCTCGAGAAACAACACCAGCAAATCCAAGCAACTTGATCGTCATCCTCCTCAGACCCCATCAACACAGCAGGCCAATACTATGGAGGCCAATACTACCGACAATGCTGAGAGGCCGGTCATCAGACGACAGCACAGTGTGCGTTTCGTTGGACCTACAGGTATATCGAGAAGTCAGTCACTTGGGACGAGAGCAGCGCAGAATCCTGTTCAGAGGAAGTTGAGTAACGCAACGCTCAGACCGGTGGCCATGACAACAGATGCTCCGGTACCAGCGGCGTATCGGCCTCCCAGTCGTTCGTCCTCCATTGGCAAGGCTTCGATGCGAGGTGGAACAGCTGAGCAGTATGTCACTGGGGATGCCTTTGACGAATACTACACTCGCGAAGACGACGTTGCGTCAACGCCCTCCTCCTACCGCCGTATCCGGCGATCGAAGTCCATGTTCAGCCCACTCAAAGCAGTTCCAGATGTCTTCTACACGAACGGCACTCCCGATAGACGAGACAGCTCGCACCCCCGAGCAGGAAACTCGCAGACGTCTTCTACCCAGCCAAAGCACTCTGCTCTTAGAGCTCCCAGGTCAATGAGTTTTCTGCGAGGGAGGCGTGACCACACCCAATCAGAACGGAACGACAACGCTGTCCAGCTTGCCCGGGATCGGTTCTTTCGTGACGCCGAGCAGCAACGGCTCAGAGAGCAGCCTTCCTTTCTCTTTCGATCGAAAAGCCAGGCACAAGAGAAACCGTTTCGAAAGTCCGTGCGTACCAGCAGCGCAAACAGCTATGGAGGCCCTGTCGCTTCAGCAAATCAATCAATCGCCGCGAAAGATTCTGGGTTGAAGGATGTCGCCCGTAAAGCATCTCGAAACCTCAAAAATAAATTTAAGCGGGTCTTTGGCAGAAGCAGCAAAGATGATGAGCCTGTGACCGTCCCAAATCAGCAAGTAGATGCGAGAGAGACACATGTGCGTCAATACAACGGCGATCATCCCAGCGACGAGCAGGAGTTCTTCTCCAACATTCCTCATCCCGATGAAGGATCTCTTTCGCGTGTGGCATCGAGGCAGCCAACTATCCATCCCGCCAATTCTAGCCAACAACTTCGATCGAATGCTGGCAGCATCAAGAGTATCAAGAGTGTTGAGAGCGACGACAAGTCTCGAGTAACGAGCTGGAGTACAAGTGGGGCCAATACAATACCCAGTCAACCCGCGAAGTCTCTTTTGAGCAAAGAGCAGCTACATCGGCTCTCTATCATCAATGAAGTGGGATCTCATGTTCCTTCATTATCCTTCAGTCGTACAAGGAAGAACCAGCCTTCTGCGTACCCGTCCGTCGTCCACCGACCAAGCAAGAGTACCGGTGATGATCAGGCCCCAGGACCTGGTTATGTCGACAGCGCCCGAGTTTACTCGGCACTGATGAAGCGCATTGACGAGAACAGCCCGACGTCCAAGCTGAAGGCTGCACAGAAGCCCAACTTTGAGAGTTTCTCCATGTCAGTCCGTTGCGGAGATCCGAAAGCCGACCGGACGCCTGTCACTATCCGCCAGGTTCCTCCAAGTTCTCGCAATACAAGCAACAGTGAAAGCGTGGACATCCGTCCAGGGGATCAATCTCAGCTTTATGATGCTTATAACCATACTGGACCTTACACCCAGCAGTGGGTGACGGCTGAAAATCTTCAAGTACACCGTCATGTAGACGATGTTTTCTCGCCGAAAGATACCTTTAACAACAAGGAGAACGTCCCAATCAGTCAGCCACAGAGTAAGAATATTCCAAATACAACACCAGCAGGCCTGTCTCACCGGAGAGGCTCTAAAGCATCCTTCCATACTGTCCCCGACGCTGGTCGTACGCCACAAGAAATCGCCAAGCAGAATGAGCCGGTCATCCAGCATCCCAAGGGTATTCGTGAGTCACGGTCGGCTTTCTTCGGTGGCGGTGGCAGCTACACCATTCCTCGCACAGCAAGCCCATTCCGACGTGCTATGACCGAGAGCGACTACAATCCTGTTGCCTTGTCTGGGAATGTACCTCTTTCCCACCACTTTGCGGCTCCAATGTTGAATCCGCTCTACCTTGCACCAGAGAGCTCTACCTCCGCAGAGACCGTCATCAATGTCGCGCAGGGCCCCGACGATGCATATAGCGAGAGTATCTACTCGAGAACTACTAGCGGTCAGACCCCAGTGCCGGCGAAGAGGTCCATCTCACTTGTTCTGCAACACGATGTCCCAGACATGCAATTTTTCGGCGGAGCGGGTCCTGGAGATGTTGTGATTCTTGACCGAACCACATATCGCCCGACGATGCCCAGTGGTGCTGGTCATCGTGCCACCTCGTCTGCAGGGTCTAGTGAGTGGAAGAGATGGATGTCTTCGGAAGTTGCTAAGCTCGAAAGAGTCAAGGAGAATACGAACACTTCATATGTCAACTATGCGCTCCCGACCATGCCCAAGTCATTCCACAGAGGACACGTCCGAGAAGCTGCGCAGATCAACGACGATGACGACGACGAGACGGATTTTGCTTCGGTCGCTCCAAAGAAACTTGTTGCTGTCAAGCAGCCATTGGGCGTCGTACAGCAACAGAGCTCAAACATACCACCAGCTGCTCCCATACTGAAGCCTATTTTGAAGAAAAGATCGACCATCTCTCTCGTCGAACCGGTACCAGCCATCCTCCCAACAAACACGATTCTCAGTGCACCTCCGCCACCCCCTCCCCCTCCCCCTCCCCCACCTCCACCACCTCCCATCTCACAACGCTCTCCAATCCGCCATATGCAGTCCAAGTCCTCCCTCCGCTCCGTCAGCACAGTCAACACCGTTCGTACTGGCGGCACAGCTAGCTACAGCGCGCCAAAGGAAGCCATTCAAATCTCGAGTATGAGCGGTCGCAACTTGCTGCATAAACGCAACCCCTCGCAGTCTACGCTGAGAAGTACGAAGAGCAGTATCAAGAGTTTTGAGACGCCGGCGAAATTGGTCAAGAGGCACGGACGTCCAGCAGGAACCGCGACTGCGCAGAGTAGTCCTGGCAGTGGACTGGTGGGTGCTGTAGAGCGGCAATTTGGGAGTACGAGTACGAACTCGAGATACAAAACACCGGGTCCTGGGACGGCGAGATCTACAGGTGCGAGCGGTGGGAGCGGGGACGGTAAGGTGGAAGAGGATGTCTATGGCGTTGAGGGCACGGGGTTAATGGGTCCGAATGGGGACGGGAAGACATGGAGTGTGAGTCAGAGCGGGAATGAGAGGTTCAGTACTAGTGAGGGGGAGGCGCAAGCGAAGGGGAGTAAGCTGATGGTTGATATGTTTCTGAGTTCGAGGAGGAGGAGGATGATTAGCGAGAGTGAGCAGGGTCGTGTCTTTCTTTGAAGGGTAAGAGGGGTTTGAGAAGGATAGACTTTGAAGGGGTTTTGGGGTCCCTGGGCTGGGCTGGGCTGGGCTGGGAGAAGCTAAAGTATAGATAGATATACTTCTTACGAATCATTATCATCGTTAGTAAAGGGGGGGGGGGCTGGGCTGGAAATGGGATATGGATATGGATGCGGATCGCTCTCGGCTTTTGGATTGTCGCTTGCGGTCTTTGGTGAGCCGCAAGCCGAGTAGCCGAGTAGCCAGCTCCCTAGTCCTAAGGAAACACCACGGCGCGCTCGCGAACTTGCAGGTTACGACACGGGCGAAGGGGAAATAGCAGCAATGGAGAATAGAATCGGAGATGGGAAATGGAAGAAATGGAAAATGAGACTTTGGAATTCTTTCCCCCGGCTTTCTTTTTTTTTTTTTTCTTCTTCTTTCTTCTACGCGGACGACTTGCCTACTTACCGGTACTCGGCTCGCGAGGATGGGGATTTCTGAGCGGGTCGTGTTGAGCTTGTAGGCTTGTAGGCTTGTAGGCTTGTAGGCTTGAGCTTGTAGTAGGTAGTCAGGGCAAGGGGGGAGGGGGCTTTCTTTCTCGCTGACTAAGTGGTACGTTTAGGTGGGTAGGTAGGGAGGTAGGGAGGTAGGGAGGTAGGGAGTAGTAGAGGAAGGGGATATATATATATATATATATATCGGAGGGGGGGATAATTCAGCTACTTACCAGAGTAAGTAATCCATTCCCCTCTGTTGAGCGAAAGTCCTCTGAATCCAATTTCTGGTTGAGTACTCCTTGCCTCCCTCCTTCCACACCTTCTTCTCCGTTGACCTTCAGTCTCCAGTAATGGCTCGAACGTGCTGAAGATGAGGAGGTAGAGGAGGAGGAGGAGGAGGATGAGGAAGAGGATGACGATCCCGATGAAAACATGGCCGACGCGGAGGAATCATCTTAAGGCTTCTCCGACCACGGCCTCCTAGACCACGGAACACCGGCCGAGAAACGGGCCCGGCTCGTCTTCGAGAATGACGGACGGAGGAAAGAAAATTGAGGGACGGAGGAAGGAGGAGGAACACCAGGCAGCGATGGCTTGCTTTGCACACACCCCTTGCTCCTACTATTAAGAGATAGGCAGACGATGTTGGTGAGAGCTCCTTGGCTCCCCAGCAACGCGAACGCATCTCCGTTTTCCGGAAGTACAGCAAGAAAAGGAAAGAAGGACGTGATTGCTATTGCTAGGAACGCCTACGATCCTCTCAACCTTTCAACGGCGCGCCTGTCTGAAAGCTGGAGGAGGAACGGTAAAATAGTACTTTATTCCTACTTTCCCCTTTTCTTTCTTTTTTTTTTCCCTTTGGATCAAGAAATTCAAAAAAGCAAGGCGAGAGCCCCGACCGCGACCCAGCTCGCGACCAGGTACGCCATATTCGCGCGCACCTCCTGCGTGTTCCGCATCGCCGCGTTGTAGTCCCCCACGCCGGGGAGCGGGATCCGCGCTTTATGCGTCCAGAAGGCGCCGACGTGGTGCCATGCCGAGGCCAGCGCGAGTGCGTTCAGGCCTACCACCACCAGCCGCCCATTCTCTGAAACGAGAAGCAGATAGATGGAGCTGAGCAACGATGCCAGGATCTAGATCTTGAGTCAGTATATCTGATTTCATGGATGTATTCGTTTGTCTGCTGGTTTGGGGTTGGCGCGCGATCCGGCTTGCTGTTTATCGATGTGGAGTGATGTTGTATGGCAAGGGGGGTCCGTACTGCGCATGTCCCGCTCGCTTGGGTAGTTCTAGTCCTGTGCAGCTGCTCTCCGACGGTATTCGAATGCTTGGCTGCTTTCTTGATGGTCTCTTCGTAGCCGGAAAGGTTGCGGATGGAGATGGAGGCCAGGTAGAGGTTGTAGGCGCCGAAAGCTGCTTGGCCCGTGTGGAGAATGGAGAATAACAACAACACTGCTGTTTTCATAGTTGCGATTGCTCTTTTAGAAAGGACGTTTATATATTTATATATTATTAGAACTGAGACTGGCAAGGCTACATCCTCAACTTCTTCATCGTAGACGAACGGCCCTTTTGAAGGGATGACGTCGTTGGGGCGCACTTTTTCGTGACGAGGCTTGTGTTTCTCGCAAACGAAACACTAGGTTTGGACGAACATCCTCGATTGATTCGCTGCTTGGTAGTCGCAATAGCAATTCGTTAAGCCAGGGGATTCGTCAAGTCGTCAAGATACTGCTATGATAAATCCTCTTTGCTCGCAATGAGAGGCTTCGTAAGTCACGTGCTGTTTACAAGAGGTTCAGTTTCTTTCATCGTGCCGAAATGGTGTTTGTGAAAAGTCGCTCTCATATCACGCACCAAGAAAAGATCCTGGATATGAATAGAGTATAGGATACTGTAAGATCGCGAAAGGGAGCTGCCCGTGTAAGCTAGAATATTATCTCTTTGAAGTGCATACTCTCTCCATCCCCGCCTTTCTCATGTAGAACTCCGCTGATGTTTCCATAGCTTTAAGCAATTTTATGTTCACGATGAGGGATCGTTTTGGTCGTGGATATGACTGCGAACGACTGATGTGATCGGTTTAATGCAGGGCCTATTTATCTAATCGACAGAATGGGTGGAGCTCAACGATCGTCATAACGGATCTGGATATGGTATGCATAATCGGCGCAGGATCTATAATGACGTAGTCAATCTATATCAATAATAGGTGAAGGAATAAGTAAACCATGACATCCGAGCCAGAAGTTACAATACGATAAAGATCGCGTGCTCGTCGTGATCCTTTCTCGCTTAGCTGTAAACAAACCCCTCCTCCTCCTCCTCCTCCTCCCCATTGCACTCGCAGTCTAAAGGTACACAGAGACCAGTCGATACATCAAGAGCTATACCCGACCTTCTCTCTCATCTATCTGTTCCGCCTATCGTCAATACCCCGGCCAATTTTCCAGCAGCATAATATTCAACTTGCCCATCTCGCTCGCCCGAGAGAGAGACATGGAGGGATGGATGAATCGAAAACGACCGAAGCACTCCATCGGAATGGATACCATCAAGCGCTTGTCTATGGTGTCAAGATTTCCGACCCCTGACCCCCTAGCTAGCGCTCAGTAAAGCGGGCTTCCCATACCCTACATTCTTCGGAAGGGGGTGACCCCGCTGCGTAGCTGCGGACCTGGGTTAATGTAAGCAAGCAAGCAAGCAAGTAAGCAAGCAAGCAAGCAAGGACGCCATGAAACTGCACTCAGGACTACGGCAGCAGGCGAGACCGACAAGCAGTAGGATATCTATGGCCCGTGGACTCGCTTTGAATGCCGAAGCCGGATTCGCAAGAAGGGGATGAACCAAAGCTTCGATCCTGGACTTTACCCACATTGACGAAAGTGAGAGAGGAAGTGAGGTGGCAGGCAGGATTAGTAGTAGTAGTAACAGTGGTAGTATTAGCATTCCTGGGTAGTATTTTTTCTATAACCCAGCATCATCTCATGTCCGTTCTAGTGGAAGAACGCAGTAACGCCGTGGCAAACCCCCGCCCCGCCCCCCCCGCCCCCCAAAACATTTGCCCCTCGTCCGCTCCAGAAAACGAAGCCCAAGCCAGCCAACCATCTATATACACGAAATCTCCTAGGGTAAAGAAAAGAAGAGGAAGACCAGCCTGTGCAGGCATCCTGTCCCGTCCCTAGTCCGAAGGGTATAAGTCCCGCACTGAAATATATATAATACTTACATGAAGGCGTTAGTTGTAGTGTACATTCCCGCTCCCTTTGTTTCATACGCGTGCAGGCATCAATTCGTAAATCCACTATTCTCAGCCAAAACCTCGGCGCTGGCTGGCTGAACGTCGGCTTGCGCAAGGAGGTGGGTGGTCGATCAGCTCCGCCCATAGCTGGAGCCGGGCCTCTTATCCGGCCACACATCTCGCCTCCCGTCGGTCGGGGGCCCCGGAAGCACCTGGTCGTACATTTCGGGTGGCAGTGTCGGTAGCGGTCCTGAGAATTCGTAGGAGCTCCAGATCTCCGTCCGCACCGTCTTGACGATTGTGGCATTGGGATTGGGATTGGAATTGGAATTGTCACTGTCACTGGCGCTGGACACTAGCGGCCACTCCCCAGTGGGCTTGCAATTCGGCCCCGACTGCCGCTCAATGTCCCAGCTACTGCCTTGAGGGAGGGCTTCCTTTTCGATCCGGGTGTCGAGATTCGACTTCGTGCTAGGGTTCCCACATGCATCGCAATCTGCTCCGCATGCGCCGCACTTGGTTTCTCGCGTCCGGCTACCATTTGGGTCCAGAGCGCCCAGTCCTATCGCGTCGGCGTTGCCCATGCTTCGGCTTCGCGTGTAGCCTTTACCAGCGGTGCGCATGCGACTCGAGAACCCGGATCCTGTCTTGTGAGTCCAGTAGCGGGAGGTCTTGCAGCGACTGCTCGTCGTCCCCCAGAACTTGCTCCTCGATAGGCAGACGCTGAAGAGCGGTCGTAGTGTCGCCATATTCGCTGCTGTGATCGCCAGCCCTGGCTCGATTGCGGACCAAATAACCACATCGGTGGAGTAATACAAGAAATCATGGGAGTTGTCGACCAGGATCTTGACGTACGGGATACGGACGATGACTGCTATACAAGCGCTGCTGACGGTTAGTAGAAGCTCTTGTGTATCGTCGGGTGAGCTTACATCATTCCTAACGAGAGAATGAGGGACACGGTGATTTTCGTCCGCAGGTTCATGTGCAGTTGTGATACAATGTGTACTGGCAAGAATGCGAGAATGATATCGGCAGACGCATTCAGTCCCGAGTGCGTATAAGTCAAGGCGCCGACGATGTCAGGGTTAATGCAGGTGCCCGGCTTCTGTGAAAACTGTAGCCAGAAAAAATCTACCGGCGAGCACTGGAAGATGAGAAAGAAAAAATATCCAACAGAGAATAGCAAGACGAAGCCCATGGTCAGGTAGAGACAGATTCGATGCCACTCCTTGACAGCAATACGCAAGAGAAAGACTCCTATGCTCAACTTCAGGACGCAAGTCGCCGTGACATACGAAAGCTCGACTGCAAACCACCACTGTCAACACTATTAGCAGAGCTCTCTGTATATGCATATATCAGACGTTCTAACTAACCATCATTGCAGGGGTATAGTTCTGCGGAGCTATCGCCATGACTTCGTTATACGGCAACCCCATAGATTCATTTATTCCTAGGAGGGCGAACACAGCCGTTGAGGTAAACAAGAGCCTTTTTTTCCCAATTAGTTAGCCACTTTCTCGCATCCCGTCGCTGGAAGTGCGCTCTTACAGAGCGGATATGGCCAGCCAGTCCTCCAGGCCAAAATTCTTCGCCATCACCGCTCGAACATAGATTCGTAAGACTGCAGTTCCCCACGTCAAGCCCAAGAAAAGCCCAGCAACGCCCTCGACTTCCGGAGACCGGTTGGTCGACGGGGACATTGCGAAATGCTGGTTGAACGAGCGACTTCGAAGGCAACGGACCAAGGCGCAAGCAAGCGGTGACAATCGCAATCGGCTCGGGACATCACTAAAAAGCCAGACGGGAATGAAGGGCGGGGAACGTATACATATGTGCTAGACTAATTATACCAAAACAGATAAGGAATGACCTGGCAGCGAACAGAGTTTGGAGGTTTCACGATGGTGGCCCTGGGGACCTTGGAGTCTTGGTGGAACCGTTATGAACGGGGACCCCGGCTCTTCAGGGGCACCTCACCGGCCACGTTCGCTACGTCGATAATCCGATCAATTCATACATAGTACCACTGCGCATGGCGAAGTCCAATGTACGGTCTGCGTAACACTATTGCAAGACCCTAAATAGGTGCCGACGTTCTAAAAGTAGTGGTATACACGGACGGCGGCCCCCCCGCCACGGTCAAACTCTCGACTTGCGCATGGGATCAAGCTTTGTCCTGGTCATAAGACGCAGCTTCCGTGCGTCCGGTAAATGGTGCGATGACTTCTCGCGTGGTAAATAAGAGAACTGTATGAATCGCGCGGGCCACAGCAATCCCGAAGCCTCCGGATTTGGATGCTGATATAAGTAGACACAAGTAAGCGAGCCGTACGATCCTCTCACTCGCAAGATTACCGCTTTACAGATGCTCCCAAGCGATACTACGTATATCGACTCGTGTGAGCCTTAACAGGGGCGATTGGCTTCCAAAATGTTCGAGAGTAGGCGATTGTCGCAGCCGGGTTATTTTGTTGCTCGGTTATCTTCCTCGGTTGATTTAGTCCGAAGCTCAATCGGCACTTTACTGTAGCAGAGGGACGGGCTAGGTACGTAGTCGAACTGGCCCGTAGCGCAAAGGGCGTTACAGGTAATTAAATGACTGCAAAGTAACACTTTGCTTATAAATACGCAGTACCGCAGGCCACGAGATTGGTAATCTTTTGACTTTAAACCCAATTATTCGGCTTGTCGATCGGAGGTCAATCGGAAGCAGCACCTATTCCAGCTACTCGTTTACGGAGTATCTGCGTGCAGCAAAGTGGGCTGGGACACCGAGATACGTAGTAAATGAGCAGAAAGATATTTGTAGCTACCCGGCCGCGAAACCCATCCAATTGAATGCCCAAGGACCAGAATAAGTGGAAATCCCACCGAAGAATCTGACAGCGGCGCGTACCCACAGAAGGGTTTTGAGAAGGTTTTTGAGAAGGTTCTAAAGAAGAAGAAGCCAATGTGATACGCCAAGCTGCCAAAAGCCGAGCAACGGGTCGCCCCCCGCTTTACATTTTTAATTGAAACTTGACATTTATTCTAGTTGTGCAAGTACGTAGTAGGTACTATCAGACTGATTCAGGCATTCCGCGTCCATGAAAGGCGACAGGGGAAATTCACCGCGCGCGGATATAAATAGGACCAGGAGATTATGGTAGTAATATCAACTTGTGTTCTGGTAGATCGCTTTATTATAGTAAAATTATTACTACTACTACTACCGGTACTTATAATGTCTAAAAGTATAATGTGCAAGGGCTCTTACCGGGGCTCGAACTACAACGTTAATAAACTTAGACTTCGTAACCATTCAGCCTTGAAAAGTATCTTCGGGTAGGTAGTATTTAGTCTGTGCAGTACGAAGAGCTGACAGGGTTTTAAGCCATTAAGAGACCACCGCTCTACGATTTATGGGGCTAAACAGGGCCCGGCATTTACTTCAGGGGGGGCGGATAGTACTACGTACTAGTACTTACTTATTAATTAACACTATCAAGGATCTCCGTATTATGAACAAAGATAGAGTTGTTTCCGAACGCGGCATGCACGTGGTCCCTGCGAGTAATATTCTCCGGGATATTGCCTCGGGTTACGGACCAGCTGATAAGTCGCAATTTAAACGGATGGTCAGCCCAAGCGGGTGGGAGGCTGACAGCCTATTCGTGCAGCCAGGAATCACAATTACTACGTACTACGTCGCAGGCCTAAGTATTACCCCTCGAGGGTGCCTTAAAAGTTTAGTTTCCACTTTAAACCCCCTGTTTTCCCTACCCTCGAGGGGTAATACTTAGGCCTGTACCGTGGTATATGCCCATATAGGAGATCATTCCAAATATAGAATCAAATTTACCCCCAGCCAACCACTCAGAGCGTTGCAATCTCGTTCGCCGGTCTAGAAACATCCGCCTTCTGGTAGCGCGAGTATGGATCAGAGAGTAAATAGTGAAGTAAGCGAATTTGTCTTGCATCAGATATTCGTGCGCCGGTAAAGGGAGAAGCTATCCTCAGTCGCATGCGCCTACGAGGGCGGTATAGGCGCATAGTTAATGTTGTATCAACTCCCGTCGGATATATGCAATTGGTAGTATCGGAAAACGTCTACTACAGTTTTGTCGCGGTATGGCAGAACTAGGTCTTGTCAAAGGTCTAAATTGTGTACAAGGAGAGAAGAGACTCTAAGGTACAGGAGGAGATACGTAGTAAGTTTTCTGATAATGATCCGTGCGCACCCTGTCCTTGGCATTTCTTGGCCGAATTGTTCATTCTATCCCCTCATACTACGTATGTTTAGCGACCGAGTCTTAAGCAATCTACTTCATGATAATAATATTTTGCCATAAATCAAATTTGGAGGGGGGCGTGGTTATTGGAGCACCGCCTCATTATGGTTAATTGTAATTCTTTACGATTAAGCGTCCCGTATACTGGATATGAGTGGCTGAGTTCACACAAGATCCAGATCTAATGATTCGCTTCGGCTTGTGCCGTATCGGATATTGAGTGTCGGAACGAACTTGCTCTCTTCTTCCTTGCCTTGTGCACCCGCTTCCTACCGGTATCGTAGTATAGGGCATAAACAACCCAATATCGGCACATCGCCCAACGCGAGGTTCTTAATTTGATCCGACCGATTTTATACTGAAATTCAATAACCCGCTATATAACGGTTCGATAAAGACGATCGATAGGACGATGTCGTGAAGCCTTTTCAATGAACGGGAACTCAATTGTTTACTCTCGGCTAACATCTTTACAGAGCTATTATTCATTGTAGTCATGAGAGGAGTTAGCAACGTTAGAATCTGAAAGACCCGACACGACATGTTGAACGTAGGCAATACTTGACGCGGATTTGATTTACTTTTCATTTCAGCATCTCAAAGATCGTTGAAGACAACGGTTTTGTGACCATTCAGTAAGACTCTCTTCTCCGTAACCCACTTCACGGCCTTGGCCAGAACTTTGCTTTCCACGTTGCTGCCCTCAGTCGTCAAGGTCTTTGGACTCATTCCATGGCCAACACGAACAACATCCTGCTCGATGATGGGTCCCTCGTCAAGGTCACTTGTGACAAAGTGCGCTGTGGCTCCGATGATCTTGACGCCTCGATCGTATGCCTGATGGTATGGCTTGGCACCCTTGAATGAAGGCAAGAAACTATGGTGGATGTTGATAATTTTGCCAGACATTGCGGTGCAGAGTGCAGGCGAGAGAACCTGCATATACCGAGCCAGGACAATCAAGTCAATGTTGTGCTCTTTGACTAGTTCCAGGATACGACTCTCTTGTTCAGCCTTGGTCTCAGCAGTGATCGGGAGGTGGTGGAAGGGGACCTTATAGGTCGCCGCTAGAGGAGCATAGTCGGGGTGGTTTGAGATAATTAGAGGTATCTCGATTCCAAGCTGAGAGATAGATTGTCGGAAGAGAATGTCATTGAGACAGTGACCGATCTTAGATACCATGATCAAAACCCGAGGCTTTTGGGCCGTTGAAGACAACTCGAAATCCATAGACATGATTTTTGCCGTCTCTTTGAACGACTCTCTCAGGATCTCGGCTTTGATCTTTCCATCTCCTTCAGAAGCCTGGATCTGGGAAAAGTGGACTCGCATAAAGAACTTCTTGGAAGTGGGATCTCCGAACTGCTGCGAGTCCACGATGTTCAGGTTGTGTTGGGCCAAGAAGCCAGTGACTGCGTGAACGATGCCTGGTATATCAGGGCATGAGAGAGTCAAAATAAATTCGTCGCCGTTGGCCATCTTGAGGGGACGGGAGCTCCTGGATCGGGGGACAGTGGAAGCTGAGGCGAAGTATCTCGAGTTTGAGTGAGGCTCTTGACGATAAAAGGTTCTTTGAGCAATTGAGTGCCCAGATTGGAAGGAAGATGTTCTGATACTGCCGGTCGCCGTCAATCCACGAGCCTTAACACAGAATCCTCGGGCTTTTGTTGCCATCGAATGTTTTGGTTTTGATACTGTGCCTGCAAGAGAACATCTCAGTACGCTCATTAGTCATCACAACACGTGACTGTTATCGGCATTCCGACTTCCATCATTCCAATCCAAGCTCCTCACCATGCACCCTTCCACAATATAATACACACGCATACTGCAACTCAAGAGTCTGTTCAAAGAACACAGCAATATTATGAGGATGACCTGGCCTTGAATACCACATCCAAGATCCCCGACATCATGGAGTCGAGGACCGACAAGGCAGGCAGCTGAGCCATTTCGATGAAATCACTCAAGACAGCCACTTGAGGAGTTGTGGAACAAGAAGCCAGTTTTGAAGCCGTCTGGTGCACCAGAAGCCTCACAAATGAAGAAGATGCTCGGTTTCGTAACAAGAGCAGGAGCTTTGCCCCGATATATATATATCAGCATTTGGCAATGTCGTCATATTACATGAAATCGAGGAGCTTTCGGTCCCGGGCCTCGATGATCGGATGGAAAAAGAATTCGAATACGACCTTTCATGCGTCCGGCTTCTTGCATGCTCTCACTAGGTCACGGCTAGCTGCAGGCTGCATTTAAGATAGCTAACCCAGATTGCAGATGCCCCAGCAGTAGGGGTGCAAAAGAGCTGGTAAGACCGACTGAACCATTCTCCTGAAGGGCACAGATACAGAGCTCCTTCTGATGCGTGCCTATGAAGTTGATCTGTTGGGGACAAGAGGACAACGAGTCGGTTGCACGATGGGCAAACGAGAGAGGAATCAAAGTGGAATGCCGTTATAAGGTGACATAGCCTACCGGCACTCACGATCCTTTTGCACTCCCAATTCAATTCGGTTTATCACGCGTTGAAGTCACGTCTGTGCGAATATTATGTGTCACGTGGCTCTTCGTATTCTGCGCCTAGTCAGCCCGAGTGTTTTGGAAGATTCGGTACCATAATTGAGGGTAAGGTTTAATTCATGATTATTGGAGCGAATCGTGTGAGCAATACCTCTTTTCTTTTCAGACTCACGTGGGAGCTGTACTGATCAGGGACTAGCCTCAGGAGCGATCTCTACAAGATCATCAATCTTTTTTTTCGTTGTCTTGTTTCTTTCAGGTCACACATTCGTGATAGATCAGGATCAACTTGAGAATTCGCGTAGGACCTGCATCAATGTCTCGCTTACTTGTTTTGCTTCTTTGAACAGGGGAGTATATTGCTGCTCGGAATGTTCCGCCTCCGAAATTGGCTCACAGCTATCACGGTCACAATGCTGGCTCCAGAGTTAGGCAGCGCAGATTGGACCTTCAAATCACGACCAGATTTGTCTCCTCCAACCCTCAACATCACGCTGTCAACCCCATCCGAGATATCGCCAGGCTATATCTTCGTATCGCCACGTCCGTCTCGTAGAGTCAAACCCATTGGGCCTTTCGGCCCAGTCCAAGCCGGGCCGTACATTTTTACAACCACCGGAGAACTTGTTTGGTCGGGAATCGGATCATTCTCAGCTGCCACGAACAATTTTCAGGCTGCGCGGTTGAATGGACAAGATGTGCTGTTTGGATTTGAATTCGATGCAACGTCCAGACGAACTCAATTTGGACAAGGGCGAGTGAGGATACTGGACCGCAAGTATGAGATGGTCAAGGAGGTTGCCATGATGAATCACATAATTGCCGACAAGCACGAATTCCAGATTAGGAACGAGAAGACAGCGCTATTCGTATCGTACACGCCAGTGCAGTGTGATTTGACAGAATTCAGCACTAGTCCTAAGGCTCAATGGCTTTTGGATGGAGTATTCCAAGGTTTGTCGAGGCCAGAACAGCTATGCGATATGATCATTGACTCGGTTTAGAGGTTGATATAGAGACTGGACGCCTCGTTTTTGAGTGGCGAAGCCTCGACCACGTGTCTCCAAGCGGTAACTTTTCCACCTGCTATCGAATAACGTAGCTCACCCAGCGCAGAATGCGTTGTGCCCCTATCTACATTGTCGCTGGGCAGCGGACTCAACAACACGGACGCTATAGACTTCTTCCACATCAACTCGGTCGACGGAGACGGGAAGAACTACTTGATATCCGCTCGCCGCACGTCCACTATCTACAAGGTCAACGGAACTACGGGAGATATCATCTGGCGCCTGGGCGGCAAGTATTCGAACTTCACGTTTGGACCTGGAGCTTCATTCGGCCTTCAGCACGATGCGCGATTCGTTTATAGTTCTGAGGGTGCCGACACTGCAACCATCAGCCTGTTCGACAACAGTGGTCAACGCTCCTGCGACGGGGAATGGGAGAACGAATCCAGCGGTAAGAAACTTGTCTTGGACACCCAGAACTGGACAGCAAACCTAGTTCAAAAGTTCGCAGCACCCAACGGCGAATTTGCGTTCGCGATGGGCAACACGCAGGTGCTGCCCAACGGCAACGTCTTCGTGAATTGGGGGACAGCAGGCGCAATCACGGAATTCTCGCCGAGTGGTACTACCGTCTTCCATGCATATCTCGACAGCGGGGTGCTTTTCCGGAACGGAAGACCGGCGAGCTATCGCGGATTCAGATTCAACTGGACAGGAATGCCGAGTGAGGACCCTGCAATCGTCTCACTGGCAAATCGCGAGAGCATGACGGTTTATGTGAGCTGGAATGGCGATACTAAGACGAAGTCATGGCAGTTCTGGGGTATTGATCCTGAAGGTAGAGAGGAATTGCTCGGCGAGGAAGAGAGGATGGGGTTCGAAACGGAATTTCATGTTGAGAGTGGAAGCGGTTGGAAAGGGTTCCTGGCCAAAGCGTTAGGGAAAGATGGAAAAGTGTTGAGAATGTCGAAGGTGGCAAAGGTGAGACCATACATCTCTCCGTATGATTCGGAGAAGGATGGCCTCGCCGTCGAGAAAAATAGCCCCCAAGCCTTGGTACACGAAGGCCGAAAGAGCGAGTTATAATGATACCTTCCAAGGATATGAGGATCTAACAGAACTTCTACCATTTAGACTTCTAGAATTATCGGTTGAGCTCCAGCATCTTGAGCGACACTCATACTAATATATTTCTTCAGCTGTTATCCCATTTATTTGCTATGCGATACTCAATATCCTTCTCATAAATGCAATTCTTGTGTATTCATTGTGTTCCATTTGCCTCTTTAAAGCTCTCGTACAAAGATCATTGCTTCAGACTCTATCTGTCTTATGTATTCACAAAGTATGAGAATAATGGCAGTGCTATAGCTGACCTTCGTTAAGAACTTCTTGCTATAGCATGACCGTGCTGAAATCAAACGAATATTGATCTCTTTTTACTTTATATCCATAATCTTGATTTTCCCTGCGTTCAGCTGTATTTCTACCTCGTTTCTAGTTTCGTGTTCAAGAGTGTATTTGGCGTCATGTTATTCAAGCAGATCCTCGATGAAGTTTCACTGTTATTGTCTAGCTCGTTGATCAAGCTCCATTCAGGTTCATTGTTCACGTATTGAGAGGGAATACCGAACCAAGCCAGCTAGCTTTAAAACTGAATAGTCATCTTTTCTCAGGCTTGTAGGAAACAAGTGAACGCTTTGCAGTGATGGGCAGATATCGTGACGTTCTCGCGTGTTGGGTGACTTAGCTTAACAATACTAGATGGACACAACTGGTGAATGCGTGGCCAAAATCAGCACATAAACCCACCCCTTTTCGATATCTCCCTTTTTTTTCGAAAACCATACACCCCGAACTCATCCAACCTCGACTTCGATCTTCATCGCACGATGAAGTTCATCACCACCCTCGGCACTCTGCTGCTTGCAGCCAGCCTCTTCGCTCTCCAAGCCTTCGGTGACCCTATCCAAGCTCAAGTCGCCGACCTTTCAACTCAGCCTGCTGCGCGCAGCGCCGTCGTGGAGAGTCTCTCTGCTCAAGGTCAGGTCCGTCGTACCTTTCTTCGCATAAGCATACCCGAGATCGAACTGACCAAACATCGCAGCTGCTCTCCGCGGAGTCCAGAAACGCACCCATCTGCATCCCCTTCCTTCCATGGACACCGGCCAGCCTCGACGAAACCCAATACATCATCGACTTCGTCGCCAGCGTGGGAGATGCCTTGGTTCTCAAGCGCCAATCGTGCCAGAAGGTCGTCTGCTACAAGGGCACTAAGGTCTTGGCCTGCAACTCGGTAGGTCCAGCAGTTCTGGATTCTTCGCTAGAGCACTCTCGATATCGTAGCACGTCGATTTGCTGATCTTGTGTGTAGAATGGAGAGGAGTTTGTCGGACGAGCGAACGGCCTGAGATACTTCCTTGAGGATATCAGAGACTCCTGCAACCGCGGTCAGTATCGAGCGCTCCGGCCGTCTGCTTCGGCGCATGTCTCTTGCGGACAGCGATAACATCCTCTTCCCATAGCTGGATTTGGCGTTTGCTGACTCTTTCTTGGTACCCCAGCTGCCCTTGGAGGATCAGTAGATGACACCCATGGAGTCACCGTTCTCCTTCGAGGCGGCGACGACTGCGGCCCGAACTTGCACGTACGTATAAGACTCCAGAACCCATTTCTCACCCAATCTTCTGGGATTTTGCTGGCTCCGCGCCTTGGACACGGTCCTGGGTTTCCCATAAAGTTACCAACCGCAGCGCTAACTTTTGCTCAAGTGGAACTTTAATGCCTACGATCCACCCGTCGCAAAATACGCGCCAGAAGTAGCCACCCGCTCCGACCTCGCCGTGGGGGCAGCCGGCGTTCTTGCTGCTCGGCAAGTCGTAAGTCTCAAGTTTCTCGCTCACACCCTCACCCCTTCTCCAGCCCTCTGTCCAAGCAGAGACAGCAAGGCAACAAGGCAACATGGCAATACAACAGCTGCTGACCACTTTCTCCTATCATACACTCAGTTCCCGCCCGCGCCCGCCCACATCGATTGCGGCACCACAGGCTGGCACCCGGAGTTCCCCAGCGCCTTCGAGACCGAAGTCCAGGCCCTCATCAACCTCTTCACCAACTCGCCGGGCATCACCAGCTTCGAGCCCCAGTCGCGTGTTGGATGTCCCCGCGTGGCTTGCTACGGGGGAACCGGCGTCTGGTTTTGTAACAAGGTGAGTGAGCCGCCGTCAATTGAAGAGCTTCCGATCTCTCTCTCTCTCTCTCTCTCTCTCTCCCCCTCTTCTCTCTGTCTCTCTCTCCCTCTCTCTCCACGCCTCTCTCTTTCTTCCCCCCCCCCTCCTCCCAAATAAAAAGAAACAACAAGAAAAAAAGAAGAGAGAGCAAGAGAAAAGACAAGAGTGGAAGAGACGAAGATTCACCCACCCACCCACCAACCACCCACCAACCAACCACCAACCACCTAACTAACCAACCCCCTTTCTCCTCCCCACCAGAACGAAGCCGCCTTACAAGTAGGCCACGCCCAGTACCTGACGCGCCCGCTGCAAGAGCTCAAGGACTACTGCAACGACAAGCGCTACGTCAAGGGCGAGTGGCGCGACGCGCGCAGCTGGACCGTCTTCGTCCGCGCCGGCGAGAAGTGTCCGCGCATGACGTGGGACTTTGGCATCCCTGGCCAGAGCGGGTAGTTGGGGGGGGAGGAGGGGTGAAGACAGAGAGGGGGGGACTAGTAAGTAAGTAAACAAGCAAGTAAGCAAAAGCAGTCTATCTATCTATTCTATTCTATTCCGTCCGTCCGTCCATCCGTCTCTGATGCCGCATCCTAGCAGCTTGCACTTGCATCTGATGATCGATCGTTCCAACAGTCTTTCCTTCCTTCCTTCCTTCTTTCCTTCTTTCCTTCTTTCCTTCTTTCCTTCTTTCCTTCTTCTCTGCGAATGGGAAATTGGGTGGGACTGGGTCTGGGACTGGACTAGATCGATCGAGATATATAGTAGTAGGTGGTACCACGGTACAGGCCTAAGTATTACCCCTCGAGGGTGCCTCCAAAGTTTAGTTTCCACTTTAAACCCCCTGGTTGCCCTACCCTCGGGGGGTAATACTTACTTACGCCTGCGACGTAGGAAAGTCAAGTAGAGTAGTAAAGAACGTACGTAGTAGTAGGAGTAGTACTACGTAAGTCAAGGAAAGTAAAATAGAGTATATTAAGGCAAGGCAAGGCAAGGCAAGGCAAGGCAAGGCAAGGTAGGGTAAAGTAAAGTAAAGTAAAGTGTAATTTAGTAAAGTAAAGTAAAGTACCGTAGAGTAAAGTAAAGTAAAGTACCGTAAAGTAAAGTAAAGTACAGGAAAGTACCACGGCACAGGCCTACGTATGACCCCTCGAGGGTGCCTCCAAAGTTTAGTTTCCACTTTAAACCCCCTGGTTACCCTACCCTCGAGGGGTGACACTTGCGCCTGGGACGTCGTAAAGTACCGTAGAGTACCGTAAAGTAAAGTAAAGTACTGCCACGGTACGGTTTCCACCACCGCACTGGGACAGTATAAACCCCCTGGTTACCTCACCCTCAGGGGGGTAGGTAATACGTAGTACGTAGTAATACTGTACTTCCGCCTGGGACGCAGTAAAGTACTACCTAGGTAAAACTAGAGCCAAGTAAAGTAAAGTAAAGCAAAGTAAAGCAAAGTAAAGCAGAACCCATCGCAAGCCCCCCCCCCAAATATATATATATGTGTATGTATGCATGTACTACGTACTACGTACTACGTATATTCCTCCGTCGTACGTAGTACCTTACCCTCCCTACCCTACTATACTTTACTCCACTCTACTCCACTTTCCTTTCCTTTCCTTTCCTTTCCTTTCCTTTCCTTTCCTTTACCTTACTCAAAGTTACCTTACCCTCCCTACCCTACCATACTATACCTGAAACCCCACAGCGGTGGCCTTCTCTCTTTTCCAGATCAAGACCAGTAGTGCCTTTCCTTTTTTCTTCTTTTTTAATTTCCTTCATTTCCTATTGTTCTTCTTTTTTTTTTTTCGCAAATAGAAGCCATCTGACGTGCGAGGCGTTGTGAAGGAACTGATTGACCGGACCACTCACTCACTCATGGACTAGGTCGCCACATCAAAGAGAGCAGCAGGGCCGGCCTTTCGCCAAGACCAAAAAGTAAACAGAGGCAGTTGGATTCATCCATCCATTCTCACAATTTCGCAACGGTGTCTCTTGACGACTAGACTACCTTACTCCATCCAGCGCATGGTATCAAAGCACGTCCATTTTCCAAATCCCCTTTGTAAATTACACTTAGGCCGAAAGATGTGATGGTCAAAAGTCACGATCTGGGGCGACTTTCACATGGGACAAGGTCCCTCCTTTTTTGCGGCGGAGAGGGGGAAGGGGGAGGGCGTTTCCACGCTACCCACCACAGCTTTTTGAGGAAAAACCATGCGAATGCCAGGTTAAGCCTGGACGACGAGCACCTTCCCCGTCTTAGCGAGCCTCGCCCCGAGAATGAACAGGCCGGCCAGCAGATTCGTCGCACCGCAAAACATCGCCGGGCCGAGCCAGCCACGGCCACGCAGCAGCACGCCGGCGACCGGGTTGCCGACCAGCAGGCCCAGGCTCGCGAAGGCGAAGCTCATGCCCATGTGCGTGCCGACCAGACCGAGGTCGGTGCTCAGGGTGGCGATGGACGGGCCGGTGATGGAGACGAAGGTGCCGGAGAAGAAGCCGTAGGCGAGGCAGAAGGTGACGGCTTGGCCGAGCGAGGCGATGGAGGGCCAGCAGAAGGCGATGAGGCCGCAGAGGAGGACGAAGGGCGTGCAGATGTTCAGGGGTCCGGTTAGGTCTGCGAAGAAGTTGGGGACGATGCGGCCGAGGATGGAGCCGGTGTTTATGAGGGTTAGGAGGTAGAAGCTGAGGTTCGGGCCAGCGATCTTCTTTTCTGTGCTGTAGGTTGTGATGTAGCTGGACGGGAGGGTCAGAAATGCCCTTTTACTTTAAAGTGCTTTTACTTTAAAGTGAGGATGGAGAGATGGTTCGCTGCTCACTCACTAGAAAGGGACGTACAGCCCCATGAAGCCGAAGAACTCTCCGATCGTGAATAGTATGTATGGAATGTTGCGGAGGACTTGAAAATCAAACAGAGGCCTGCGGGTGGAAGGGAATACTTTTGCACGCATAACTGCCAGAGGGATTGTCAATGTTGCCAGCATGATGAAGGCGATGACCCGAGTTGCCCAACGGAAGCCGATTCGTGGTTGCAGCTCGTGGAATACAATAGGGTGGATAACACCACCTGATTACTATTAGCAAAAGCCTTTGGAGTCTTATAGGTAGCCTGCGGCTTGCCTAGGCTAGAACCTGCTGCTGCGAGTCCCGCCGCAAGGGCTCGTCTCTCGGTGAAATACTGTGGGAAGACTGCAATACTTGGCAGTAGGAAACATCCAGACCCAACTCCTACCACCAGGCCCTGGGCCAGGATGAATTGCCACTGTCGAGAAATCAGCACAGGTCAAGTCTTTGCTTACACTCCCCGGGGCCGAAATGCGTGTTTCCAAACAGGGAGTTTTTTGCCTCTAGGGCGGAATCAATCGACGTACATATTCCCTACAAATACTGGTCATCATCATACCAAACACGGATAAAACAGTGCCAGCAACTACCAGTCCACGGAGATGTCCAGTATCGAAGATGGGCCCAGTGAACAGCCCTCCAACCAGGATCAAGAGAAACCCTTGTATGGATCCGATCCACGAGATCCGTGAAGGCGTCTCGTCTCGTAGCAGAGCGTTCTCGTAGTAGTTCTGGTACGCTCCGAACGTGTTTGCGATTCCCCTGGTACCATTATCCCTTAGATTCATACGGCATTGGACGGGGTTGGCATCTACATACCAGGAGTTGAACATCATGAAGAACGCTCCAACCACTTGGAGACCTGCTGTCAGGCTCTCATTCTTTCTTGAAGTAGTACCTTCCTCGAGTGATTCATCGAGTGATTCATCTGTCCGCTCTTCTTTCTCCGGGATCTCTGTACCAGTGCTGGGTTCTAATATGTTCCTTGCGTTGGTGCCCTTCGGGTCAACCTTCTGAGGGATAGGGTCGTGCCCGCCCGCCATCGAATCAGATTGATTTGTAAAACGGCGATATTGATAGGTTATGCGAAAACGGGTTTTACTTAAATCCCATATCGCTGTAGGACTTTGCTCGTGTGTTTACATCTATATCAGATGCCAAGACGTGTGCTCTATCTGATGGAGGTAAGAAGCTATTGTGCGGACTTAAGCCTCCGACTTCTCGTGCTTATGAATCGCCAATGACCAAGCTTCGGAAAAGGTAACTGTAGAGACGCAGATCGATTAGAGAACATGAAGAAGTCTGGCGCTGAAGAAGCTCCGCTATTGGTGGGTGGGATTCTAGCATGCGCCTTCCCGTGTGAAAGGCGGCAATGAGTGGTGGAAATAGGCGACTTTTCGATGTTCGGCTGTGAGTATGGATCACAGGTATCCAGGGATTTATGTTCAGTGACGGCATTCTGCTATTGTATACGAGATCCAGAATAGGTGTGGTGCTCGAAGGGGTCTGCCAATTCAAGACTCTGGACCGAACTGCCTTACTCTCGGGTCTAGAGGCAAGATCCCAATCGTCGAGGTATCCGGGATATGGTTTTCCGATCTTTTGACGTCGCTGATACCCTGGACGAGCAAGATCACACAGTTCTTCCTGATTGCTTGCTAGCTAGCTACTAGGTTAAAGGAGGCGGGAAACACACAGGCACAACAGGACAAAGCATGAAAATAGGAATAAACAGAACAAACCCCGTCGCTACGACTAGTCAGAAAGCCCGCAGGCTAGAGGCAGCGCACTGACAATATATAGATATTGAGCATGTGAGATTACAGCTTCTCCTGATGTTCTTTTCCGAAGTTCGTCTCAGTTCTCGCTCTTCCCCTACATACACCAAGTCACTCACTCCACTCCCCAGCATCCCTAACAACGTCCACCAAGCTCTTAACAACCTCCACAACCTCCTCGTCTTCATCGTCACCCTCCCCAGCTCCCCCCTCCGGGAAGCTCTTCTCGATCCATGAATACGAGTTTTCCCCTGGCATCGCTTTCTTCATGACCTTACCCTTTGCCACCTCCCCCCCCGCCATGCTTACATCCTCGCCATCGGCAAGAGCATTCGCCCAGCTGGTGACCATCCAGCCGAGATCTTCGTCCTCTGAGGATTCGCTGCGCAGAAACTCCCATTGCACGCGGAGAATCGTGATTGTGTGCTTGGACTGTGAGCCCACAGGACTGCTGGATCGGATGGAGATGGCGAGCTGCTTTTGCTTGGCGGCGGCGGCGGCGGAAGGGGACGTTATGGATTTTTTCAGGATATTCGGGTGGGCTGTTTGGGTCCATAATGGCGTAATGCTTTCACCCGGCTGGGGCTGGGAGGGAGAGGGGGTGGCAAAGGGATGGGGCACGAAAATCGATGCTAGGGCGCAGGACGTGGCATAGTACATGTATTCCTGTACCACGAGGAAGGACTCTGTCCTCGGGACCACAGGGCAGGTCATTTGTAGTGGCGAGTCCGCGGGCGAGAGGGCCAGTAAGTACTGTGTGTATATGGTTGGCTGAGAGTACGTTTGCGCTTTCACTTTTATTGTTGTGGTGGGCGTCACGGTGAAAGTTGCGATCACCTCGAGGCGCTCGGTTAGGGCAAGGATAGTGCGTTCGGCGATGGGGAGGCTGAGTGGAGCGGGCCAGACCGTGGGCACGAGTGTGTAGGATGGCGGGTGGGGGAGGGAGGCTGAGACAAGGACATGGTGGAGCGAGCGGAAAAGGGCGTGCATTTGGGCAGTACGCTCTTGGTGTTTTGCTCGGGCGATAAAGGGGCGAAAGAGGTTCAGGGGTGGCGTGATGCGTCTCTCACTGGATATCGGAGGGGGAACGCGGGATCGAGCTCGGTGAGCTTGTCGGTGGGCATAGCTGAGGAGGATGTTGAATGCGAAAAAGAGGCTTTGAGCGAGAGGGCCATCCGGGCCAGAATACTCTGTACTTTCTTCTCCGAGGGGTATAAGATCTAGAACCATAAACTTCTCGGCTGTAAGCTCGTAAATCAGAGTATTGTCTTTCGACTTTACAGGCTCCATGGCACGGGATTCGCGGTTCAACTCTTGCCAGAGTTCTTCGGCGAAAATAGTATTGCGTGACTGGAGAATCAATGCCTCAACCGGAGTATCTTTGGGAATTGCCTTTGGGACTCTCGAGATTCCTGTAACTTTGCCATCGACCTTGATCCGGACTCGAAGACTCTTTGGTTCGGCATCAGCGAATCCCTGATCCAGAGATATGGATCCATCAGGCTTTCGCGTGAGCGCCGCAAGACTTCGGCTCCTGAACGCGGGCGAGGATTCGGAAAATCCAAATCGGACTCCTAGAATGTGCTTCTGGTTGGGCAACCGGCAGACAGCCCATCCTTTCTCGCTCACGGCCAGTACCTGCTCCCAGTATTTCGTTTCGCGCTCGATTTCCTTCTCCAACCTGGTAGCCGAAGCCAAAATCGAGTCGACCGCCTTATCCAGAAACTGGGTTTTCCATCCCTTCGCGACGTTCTTGTGGTCCTGCTTCTGGGCCTCCGTGATCCTCGAGGCTGCCAATTTTCCCATCCCGAGTGTCTGAGTCCCAACCATACTCTGCAGACCTTGAGACAGCGACAAACTGGCCTGCACTGGGATATCTTTTGATAGCAGGAGCGAAACCAAATCCAGTACGAGCATCGCGCTCTGGTAAGCTTGCCTAGAGCCCGGTCAGCAACTGTAGGACTTCAGGGGAGCTGGATCCATAAGAAGCACAAACTCGAGATCCTTGACAAAAGCTTCACGCGCAGCATTCAACTCCTTCGCCCGATCTGGTTCTTCCTCGTCTTCACTCGAGCTCGGGTTATCGTTTTCATCGTTTAACTCTTCCTCAATGATCTCTTGTCGCAGACTCTCCTCGGTGATATTCCGGAAGCCGCCACGCTCGGTGTTGATGCGGCTGATGATTGAGGGGAGCTCATCATTGCCGTTCGTCGATGGCCATGATCTCAAGGAGATTGGGAAATCGCTCGGGAGGGTGGTCATTGTTGTCGATTTACGTGTCTGCGATGCTCAAGTTTCTTGGAGCTTTGTTGTTTGATCATTGCAGGAGGGTGTCGTTGGTGAGCCAAGTAGCCGCTAGCATTGAATTTCGGCTAGGAATCCAAAAACCAGCAGAGGTGAAGGGGATGGACGTTACAGTACCGGTACGGTACCTAGATCCGGGCCGGAAGGAGATTTGAATTAAGGATACCGGTAGGTACTCGTGCGACCAGCATATTTGTCGCCATGCCGGAAATTATCGCTAGTCACATTTACGCCTAGCCGGTTAACTATCCATCCATTCAGGTGCCATTCAGAGCGTGTGGCCGCCCTTCATAGGTACCGGTATGCGCGACACCTCTAAGCAGCAGCTATCTTTTTCCCGGTCAAGAAAGGTCAACGCATAATTAGGTCGGGACAGACATGCTGGCCGCACGATGATTTCGTCGATATCTTTGTTGTCTTCTGGAGACTGTTTTAGATGAGATTTTTGATGATGAATTTACCTGATTAGATACCGCTACGTAGAAACCTAGGAGCAGACAGGGGGGAGGGTTTCTTCTTTGATGGGTGAGAGATACCGGTAAATCGCTACTGAGAATCCCGAGAAACCCGAGAACAACCAAGGAGTTAATAGTAAGGTAGAGAGAAGTACTACGTAAGTAGTACTACCTAGCGCCTCTCTACTAAATCCTGCACCTTACCCAAGGTAGGTAATCATAAGAAGAGAGAAGAAAGAAGAAAGAAAATAGTCCCGTATTACCTCCCTCCAAAATCCTTTTCTTTATGGCGGGGTACCTATATACGGAACAGACAGGTAAGGATCCTTCGGATATATCCTTATTTTTGTAGGTGGAGTAGCCATTCACAGCCCGAGACGAAAGCCGTCCGAGCTGCCCCTCTGCCCCTCTGCCACCGATAAGCTGCTGCTCATGTCCGTCCGATAAGCCGAAAAGTGGAATTGAAGCTTTGCTTCTGCCCGCATCCTACCGGTACTCAGTACATGCATCCCAGAGGAAGGACCAGAGGAACCACATCCTCACCCTCACCCTCACCCTCATCGTCACCCTCACCGTCGTTCATTGTACGTAGAGTAGTACTTATTCACAACGCCTTGCTGCCGTGTGAACCGACTCCATCCCTTGAGAATTCCTACTCTCTCTCTTCATTCAGCTCTCTCGGACCCAGCCCGGCCCTTCCTAAACATCTTGGCGGGGTATCTCTACCTTCAGCTCTAGCTCTAGCTCTAGCTCCAGCTCCAGCTCCAGCTTCAACTCCAACTCCAACTCACATCTAAACCCTTCCTCCTCCTTCCTCGACCATAACAATATGGCGCCCACTCCCTCGCCCCTCGAGGGCAAGAAGCGCCGCATCGCCGTGATGACCAGCGGTGGTGACTCGCCTGGAATGAATGGAGTCATCAGGGCTGTCGTCCGGACTGCCATTGAGAAAGGCTGCGAAGTAAGCCCTATCCCGCATCTCCATCACTTCTGGTGGCACGGCTGATCCATCTGTCCGTATAGGCATACTGTGTCAAGGAAGGATATGAAGGCTTGGTGCAGAACTGGATCGAAAAGAAGAACTGGTCCGATGTCCGCGGCTTACTATCAGAAGGAGGCACATCAATCGGATCAGCACGATGCATGGCCTTCTACGAACGTCCCGGCAGGCTGATGGGCGCCAAGAATATGGTCCTGAATGGCATCGACGCTCTCATAATCTGCGGTGGTGATGGCTCCCTCACAGGGGCCGACAAGTTCCGCGCCGAATGGCCTGGCTTGCTAGAGGAGCTGGTCGCGAAGAAGGAGTTGACCGAGGCGCAGGTCAAGCCGTTCAAGCACCTCAACATCGTTGGCCTTGTGGGCTCAATCGACAACGACATGTCGGGCACGGATGCTACCATTGGTGCGTACTCGGCCTTGAGCAGGATATGCGAGATGGTCGACTACATCGAGGCTACAGCATCATCACACTCTCGAGCATTCGTCATCGAGGTGATGGGCAGACATTGTGGGTGGTTGGCGCTCATGGCCGGTGTCGCAACTGGCGCCGATTTTGTTTTCATCCCAGAGAAGCCACGCTCCGGAAACTGGAAGCAGGAGATGTGCAGAATTGTGGCCAAGGTACGTCTCTGCCGTGGAGGATTGGACCTCTACTAATTGCCATAGCATCGTCAAATCGGAAAGCGGAAGACCATAGTTATTGTTGCGGAAGGTGCTCACGATCAAGACGGCAAGAAAATTAATTCGGAGATGATCAAGGATCTTCTTGCTGATAAGAACGGCCTCGCCTTGGATACCCGCATCACAACTCTTGGTCACGTCCAACGAGGAGGCGTTGCTTGTGCTTACGATCGTATGCTCTCAACTCTGCAAGGGGTGGAAGCAGTCAATGCAGTTTTGGAGGCAACACCAGAAACACCCACGCCTTTCATTGCCGTCACGGAGAACAAAATCGCTCGCAAGCCCCTTGTCCAGGCTGTTGTAGACACAAAAGAAGTTGCCAAGGCTATTGAGGCACGCGATTTTGACAAGGCGATGTCCTTGCGGGATACCGAGTTTGCAGATGTATACCAGTCATATATGACCACGACTGCAACAGGGTTCGATGATACAATGAAGGTTCCTGCAAAGAAGGTAAGCTTTTATTAGGATTTGGCATCGATATGCTGACTAACGAATCACAGCACATGCGGATCGGCATCATTCACGTCGGGGCTCCCGCAGGTGGTATGAATGCTGCGACCAGAGCGGCAGTAGCATACTGTATCACCCGGGGTCACACTCCTGTTGCTATTCATAATGGGTTTGCAGGCCTCGCTCGCCATCATGACGACAAGCCTGTGGGAGCAGTCCGTGATTTTGACTGGCTCGAAGTCGATAACTGGGCTAGCAAAGGAGGATCAGAGATTGGCACAAATCGTGAGCTTCCATCCGAGTCTGGACTGGAACTTCTCGCAAGTCTCTTTAAAAAGTACGACTTCGATGGCCTCTTCATAGTCGGTGGGTTTGAAGGCTTCCATGCCCTCTCTCAACTTCGCAAGGCGCAAAAAGACTACTCCCCATTCTGTATACCTATGGTACTTCTTCCAGCCACCATCTCAAACAACGTACCAGGATCCGAATACTCCCTAGGCTCGGATACGTGTCTGAATGAACTAGTTCGTTACTGTGACACCATCAAGCAGTCTGCATCGGCATCCCGCCGTCGGGTCTTCGTCATCGAGACTCAAGGTGGCCGCTCCGGCTACATTGCTACTCTCGCCGGTCTTGCCGTTGGCGCAGTAGCCGTCTACACCCCAGAAGAGGGCATTGACATCAACATGCTCGCCGCCGACATCAAGCACCTGAAGCAAGTCTTCGCCGAAGATTCTGGGCAATCCCGAGCCGGTAGACTCATCCTCGTCAACGAGAAAGCCTCCAAGGTCTACACCGCCAAGCTCATCGCCGACGTAATCCGAGAAGAAGCAAACAACCGCTTCGAATCCCGCGACAGCATCCCCGGCCACGTGCAACAAGGCGGCGTTCCCTCACCCATGGACCGCACCCGCGCCGTTCGTCTCGCTATCAAATGCATTGAACATTTGGAGACATACGAAGATAGATCTGACAAGAAGATCCTGGAGGACCCTCAGGCGGTGACGGTTATTGGTATCAAGGGCGCGAAAGTTGTGCTCAGTCCTATGAAGCAGGTTGAGGAGAACGAGACCGATTGGGCGAATAGGCGGCCGAAAGACGAGCATTGGCTTGAGTTTAAGCATGTGGTTGATGTGCTGAGCGGACGGCCCGATGTTCCGCGGCCGGAGAAGCCACTGGTAGGGTTCAAGGCGAAGGATAGTAAGCGGGGTTTGATCTGAGGGCGAGGGTGGTGTCTTGATAGATTGCTAGCGAGATTTTGATGGGAGTCTTTGGCTGGGTTGGATCAGGATAGAAAGAAGGGTTAGAAAATCGCACCTCTAGAAAGCCTTGGGAACAAAAAGAGGTTCCTTGGGTCGTGGTCCCATGTGAGAGCGTGATATACCGGTATTTGGTGCTAGCTTGGCATCGGCAATGGCAAACGTGATGCCTCGAATGATATATATGTCGGAATTTGGTGCAATCACCGGCCAAACATATCATTCTAATCAATTTTCAATTCTGAGCTTTCAATCTATCCTTCCTTACTCGATCATGGGTGGCTCCTTTGCTTTCATTTTCTTTGCAGCCCTGACCAATGAAATTACCAACCTACATTCGGACCTCGCCTTTCTTTCCGCATCGATTGTCGAATCAGGGCAGGGCAGGGCGGTGCAGTGCAGTAGCGCTTTTCGGCTGCCACGTGACCGCCCCCGCTCTGCCCTGCTCGGTAGTAGTATCAATGTGGTACCTACCGGTACTCCTGTGCATGTACAGGTAACCTACCTTCCTCCCTCCCTACCTCCCTCATACACATACAAATACACAATCACAATCCGTCTACCAGACGACATCCGTGACGGGTTCTGGTCCGGATTTCCGACTTTGTCCTCGTCACCGTCTCACCTTCCTGTGGTTACTCTGCCCTTTCTTGACCTTTTTTTGGAACCCTCTCTTTCTCTTTCTTTTTTTCTCTTTTGAGCTCTCATCGATTATCCTTTTCACCAGGGAGAGCGGAAAGGGAAAGGGGAAGGGAAAGGGGAAGGGAAAGGGAGGATACGACATTTCTGAAGAGAGGTGGACTTGGGGTCTGAGGTGTGAGATTGAGTGGGAGCGGGAGAGTGAGAGTGAGAGTGAGATTAGGAGGGATTTCGAGGCCTCGATAGAGAGGTGCGCTAGGGAGCTGCCTGGCTGGTTGGTTGGGATTGAGGGTTGGGAAGGAGGAAGAGAGGAGAGAAGGAGAGAAGGAGAGAAGTAGGCTTAAGGGAGAGAGGGATTTGAGGAAAGGAAAGAAAAGGGAGGGAAGGGAAAGGTAAAGGGGAGAGAG
This sequence comes from Drepanopeziza brunnea f. sp. 'multigermtubi', assembly GCF_022702325.1. Taxonomy (NCBI): domain Eukaryota; kingdom Fungi; phylum Ascomycota; class Leotiomycetes; order Helotiales; family Drepanopezizaceae; genus Drepanopeziza; species Drepanopeziza brunnea. Next base: position 1,522,316 of record NW_027094078.1, on the reverse strand, counting down.
AGACAGAGAGAACAGAGCTGGGTGAGGAGCATTCGAGAGGTAGAAGAAGGGAATTGGAGGAAGGAGGAAGATTCAAGAGAATCAATACGAAACAAGGGAAGAAAGCATCGCAAATATGACGACGAGGTATCGGGTTGAATGTAAGTGCATTTCTCTTTCCACTGCCGTGGGATTGTGGATGAGGACGAGGACGAGGGACCCGGACAAGTGCTGACTTCTACTTAAAGATGCGCTGAAGACGCATAGGCGGGATCAGTTCATTGGTATGTTTCTTTCTACTCACCTACCTTTATCGAGAGCCATGTTATGTTTGGTGGTGCTTGCTTCTACGCATTTCAACGCCTTTTGATGCGGTGTGCCTTACCATGCTGCATTTGGGGGCCTGGAGGGAGATTGATGTCCGAATGGACTACGGGAGCGAGTTGATTTCATGGCACGAGCTCTCCTCGCTCTCTGTCCTTCAAAACCCCAATTCCTTTAAAAGTGTCACGTGTTCTTCAAGCATATTCAGTATACTGAAAACCCATCAGAATGGATCAAAGGCCTCCTCGCCGTCCCATTCGTTCTGCATTCGCAGCCTACAGGCGTCTTTGAGACTCGAAAGAACACGGTCGAGCAGATGGCTGAGCTGGCGCATCGGCGATATGCGGAGATTATGCTGGATGTGGAGCATATGATCGACGACCACAGTAAGTTCATGTCGCAAGAACACTAGGGGGATGGAGGATGAAGCACCAGTTCTCCGCGTTCAGACAACTCGATCTACTCTCCCACCTCAATTCCATAGGGATAACCAAATGGCAATGACTAACATCACCAAGTCGAACACCAAAAGGTCAATCTTCAAGGCCAATCCAAGCTCAAGCTCCTTGTCCCCAGCATCGGCACCTTCTTTACGCGGCTGCCGCTGGCTGATGCATTCCGGTATCAAGATAGGAAACGGTTCATCTCATCGAGACGATTCGTGCCGCCGAGTTTCAACGATATCAGGTTGATTATGAACACGGCTCAGCTCATGGGGTTGATGGCGAGTGGGCAATTGGACTTGGCGACTTTCGATGGTGATGTTACGCTGTAAGTCTGTAACATCGAATCGATATTTGGAGCAGATGAAGAGTAAGGGAGAGAACTTCGAGGCTGATGAGTGCATAGGTACGACGATGGAAAGAGTCTGGAGCCATCGAACCCGGTAATCGAGCGTATCATCTGCAAGTAATCCCGTTGATTGTGTCAATTGTAATGCATGCTGACCTCACCCAGACCTCATGAGCAACAACACCAAGATTGGTATCGTGACCGCAGCCGGCTACACGGAAGCAGAGCGCTACTACGGCCGTCTTCACGGCCTCCTCGAAGCCGTCAAGGCCTCCCCACTACTCACCGAGCCCCAAAAGCAAAACCTCATGATCATGGGTGGCGAGTCCAACTTCCTCTTCACCTATAACGCCTCCTCCCCGTTCCTGCTCCAACACCTACCCCGCCGCTCCTGGATCCTGCCGAGCATGTCGACGTGGACGCAGCCGACCATCACCACGCTCCTCGACGTCGCCGAGTCGTCGCTGCGGGAGTGTGTCCAAAATCTGTCTCTGCAAGCGACGATCCTGAGGAAGGAGAGAGCCGTGGGAATCATTCCTTCCGTGGCCGGTTCGAAGTTCCCGCGCGAGAGTCTAGAGGAGACGGTGCTGGTTGTGCAGAAGAAGCTCGAGATGAGCGCGGTGGGACGGCAGCTTCCGTTCTGCGCTTTCAACGGCGGCAACGATGTCTTTGTCGACATAGGCGACAAGAGCTGGGGCGTGCTAGTGTGCCAGGAGTATTTCGGGCGCGGAGAGCCGATCAAGGGAGAGAGGACACTGCATGGTAATTAAGCCACGAGGAAGCTCGTTCTCCCTATCCCTGATTTGATTGTCCCGACGGTGTTGGTGGTATTTGCTAATCCTCGCTATGATAGTGGGCGACCAATTCCTCAGCGCTGGGAGCAACGATTTCAAAGCCCGGGTCGTCGGCACAACGGCCTGGTAAGCCTTCACCCGTCTTACCGAAGCTTGATTTTGCTAACCCTAGCTAAAAGGATTGCCTCTCCAGAAGAGACAGTAGACCTCCTCGACGAACTGAGCTCGATGATCAAGAATAGGCAGGAAGGAAAAGAATCGGAGGCCACGGCAGAAGGCTTGGACGGCGGGCTAGAGAAGCATCTGCTGGAGAGGGTTGATCGGCTGTTTGAGCGTCATCCCATGCCGCCGGGTACTGGGGAGGAGGAGACGAAGTGAGAGAGAGAGGGCGTGTGGTTTCTAAGGCGTTGGAGCAGAGAGAGAGAGAGGGGAGGGGGTGGGAATTGGGCTGGTCTAGGCTGTTCTGTGTTGTTGTGCTGTTTTATGCTCGGCTTTGCTCTGCTCTGCTCTGCTCTGCTCAGCTCTGTTGTATGAAAATTGGGCATTTGGGGGGATGGGGGAGGGTTGCAATGCCAATCCAATAACGAGCGAGAAATCCAACGAATGAACTTCATTTCACGTGTGAACCGTGGTCCTTCCGCTCTGCAACAGAAGTTTGTTTGCTCGTTTGCTCATTTGCTCGTTTGCGTGCCTGTCTATCTGTCTATCTACCTACCTACCTACCTACCCATCTATCTCTGCATCAAGCACCTTTTCTCTCATCCTCTCCACTACTGGCACTGGCACTGGCACTGGATCTGGATCTGGATCTGGACCTGGACCTGGATCCCTCTTCGTACATACGGTGTCTATCATCGAGCCGTAAACTTACCCGCCCACCCAGCTCCGGTCTCTGAAAATCAGCAGCTAGCTTATGATGGAAGCTGCTGATGCGGGTATCGTATCGTATCGTATGGCATAGTGTCTGATAGTATCGTAGGATAGAATAGGATAGGATGGGATGGGATGGGATAGGATAGGATGGGATGGGATGGGATAGGATAGGATAGGATATCTGACGGGAATGTCTTAGCGGTGGGTGGTCGCTGTGTTGTGCTTGGCTTGGCTGGCTTCGGATGTTTTGATATTCCCCTCCCGCCCCGGGATGGGTCCTTGTGCTTGTGCTTGTGGTGTTGACTTGTTGGCTTTTGAAGGCGTCTTGGTGAGTGAGGGGGGGAAGGGGGGAGAGGAGGAGGGGAGATGGGAGGAGAGATGGGACGAGAGATGGAGAGGGGGGAGAGGAGGGGGGGAAGAGGAGGATGGGAAGGGGGATGGGAAGGGGGAAGGAAAGGGGATGGGAAGGGGGATGAGTGGGTTGAGAATAGATAGGTAGATTTAGGTACGTTATCTAGGTACGTTATGGATGGACGAGGAAATTGCGATGGGGGGTGGGTGTATGGGTTTTAGATGTTTGCTTTGTTGGTTGGAGGGGGATGGGTGGGATGAGATGAGATGAAGATGAGATGAGATGAGATGAAGATGAGATGAGATGAGATGAGATTGAGGTTTGCTTTGGGGAGGAAGGGTATGGGTGTGGGTGAGGGTGAGTGTGGGAGGTGGGGGTGGGAGGTTGATGGGGTTTCTTTATGGATCTACGTAGTAACCTAGACTGTGTTCGTTGACGCGGAGGATGGGATCATTGTGGTGTTTCAGGCGCCTATGGGACTGACTAGGTGTAGCTGGTAGAGAGCGTTGTGAAGAGTGAGGTGGAAGGGGAAGAGAGGTTGTTGTTGTTGTTGTTGTTGTTGTTGAGAGAGGAGGCCTATCCTACTGGCTATAGATAGGGCTCTGATGCCGTTTTGTTGTGGGTATGCAGAAGAAGAAGACGCATAGGTAAGGAGTTTCCGGCCAAATTTGCTAAGAATACGGAGGAGAGGATGTGAGGATGGTAATGGATGGTACTTACTGTAGAGGGAGAAAGGTACGTAGCATGTGAATGGCAGGCAGGTGACAGGAGCACCGAGTACGCAGTCCGTCTGACGTGTCGCATCTTGCATGGAGCTCTTTTCGGGGTTTCTACACAGGCTAGGAATGAACACACTACTCCTTTTCACTCGGATATCCAGTAACTCTATCCAAGGGCGTTGTCCTGAGTGGTAGTAGGCTCTCCTGTTACTTCCTCGGCAGAAAGTCGCGTCTGAGCATTGCGTAACTTCCTCGATCGAATCCCCGAATAGAGCCATGTCGTACTCAATGCATCGATCGGAACTTTCCGGATTCTAGAATATTGAAGTCTGACCGAAGTCAAACGGCTACAGGAGGTCGTCACTTGCACGCTACCGCAAAGCAAACACCAAGTCATCTCTCGTCCGCGGCCGTTGAGCCCAGCTTTGCATTGACATAACACCGTAGAGTCGGAGCCCCGCGTTTCACTATACCTTTCTTGCATTGATCGATCCAAACCAGGTGCAGGTAGGCCTTGCCTCTTATGTGCTTGGGAAGCTAGGAAGCGAATCTATTGTTTTGCTTTCGCTTCGGTTAAAGTAGGGAGACCTCGCTTCGTTGGAAGATGTAAGGGGGATGAAGGAGGGACTTGATCAATAATACTCGTCTCGAGGTATCGAGCGGTGCCAACAATGACCATGAAAGAGCTCTCGAGTGATAGCAGATAAGTATCATTGGATCAACGTCATGTTGCCTCTGTTGAGTTGGAGCGATGATCTTTTGGTACTTTCGGGTTGTCCTGCTGATCAAGCTTTCTAGGAGAAGCTTGCTTGCTTGCTGTTTATAGCGACAGATACGTAGTACATCATACAGGATTTATGGCACAAATACGTAGAGAGAGAGGAGGTCTGGCTTGTTAGGCAGGGGCGTCGTTCTTTTCTTTTCGAGATCAGTCACGTGTATGAATAGGTACGGTACTGAAGCTTCCCCGACGTACAAAGTTCATCACCGCCATTTGAGCCAAGGACAGCAAAGTGTGATAACCGATCAGATGGAACAAAGTGGAATGAAATGCATCACGACCGCTGACAATGGATTGTTCAATGTTGCATGTACGTCATCTAAGCCGAGGGCTGGACAGCTACCCCACTATCCTATTCCTCCGTCAGACGCCATACCGACCTACCTACTTCGTACATATTCACGATCACTTCGACATCTACCTTTAACCCGAACCCCAAGTTTCATCCATCCATCCATCCATCCATCCATCGATTCATCCCATCTGACTCGGCATTTTTCCAATCGATTGACTTTGCTACGATATTAATAGAACAGATAGCCTTTGCTGTCATTGCATTAGGGTCCTTTCGTCTCAAGTCCTCGTCGCACCAATGCATTCGGCGCCCCTCTAGTCTGGTCTATTCTAGTTCTCTTTCAGCACGTCCTCCCAACCCTTTCCGTACCTTCTCGTCGCTCTACCCGCCAGCTCTCTCCCACTGTACCTCTGTCTCTCTCTATTGACCTGGCTTCCTTCCTGAGCTCGCTCAACCCCCGCATCTCGCAGAGAGAGAAACCGCGACAATGGTCTTCACGCGGTCAGCGACCCATTCGATACACGATATCGCTTCCGGGCTTCTCCACCATCACAGGTTGACGAGTGAGGAGAAGATGCAAATCTCGGCGCAGATGCATGACCAGGAGCGGGCGTTCGTGGCGCGGTTCAGTGCGCAGCAGCACCCTCTGGCGCCAGAAGAGGTACAGCAGGACACGCGGAACAAGGACTTGGGGCGGAGCTCGAGGGGGTTGACGGTTGAAGATTTCGAGCTGGTCCGGACGCTGGGAACGGGTGCGTGGTCTCTTTGCACCTACTGGGAAAAGGGAAGCCCGTTGACTGGGCCGGAGGGGATTGAACGTATTGAGCTGATTGAAATGTATAGGAACATTTGCGCGCGTCTGGCTTGTACGTCTTGCGAATCCCAGGCCCGAAGACGCGGATAAGGTGTTTGCGCTGAAGGTGCTGCGGAAAGTTGAAGGCATGTTCGATAGTACATGATCTGGGGTCTTCTATGCTGACGAAGAGTAGTTATCAGGCTGAAGCAGGTTGACCACGTCAACCACGAGCGCTCAGTCCTTGCAGATGTTGCTGGCCACCCCTTCATAACGACGCTGATAACTTCCTTCTCCGACCACGACTCCCTCTACATGCTCCTCGACTACTGCCCTGGCGGTGAAGTCTTCTCCTACCTGCGCAAGCAAAAGCGCTTCGACGAGAATACGTCCCGCTTCTACGCCGCCGAAATAGTGCTCATCCTCGAATTCCTGCACGAGCGCGAAGGCGTCGCCTATCGTGACCTCAAACCCGAGAACCTCCTCCTCGACGCAGATGGCCACATCAAGCTGGTGGATTTTGGGTTCGCCAAGAGACTTGGAAACAGTAAGAAGCCCAGGCGCGCGCTGCGGTTCTCGCGCAAAGGTAGCAGTGAAGGTGTTGACGACCTTGAAGGAGAAACCTATACCTTATGCGGTACTCCCGAGTACCTGGCGCCCGAGGTCATCCAGTCCAAGGGCCACACGACGGCGGTCGATTGGTGGGCGCTGGGCATCCTGATATTTGAGTTTATGACCGGGTATCCGCCGTTCTGGGACCAGAGCCCGATTGAGATTTACAAAAAGTGGATATCCCCCTCCCTACACCATATACCTACCTATCTGTCCTTCAAGCCGACTAAACAGTGCTCATTAGAATCGTCTCCAAACCTGTGCAGTTCCCATCCGAACCCCCCATCTCTGCCGACTGCAAAGACATCATCCGCCACTTCTGCACAGTCGACCGGTCCAAGCGCCTCGGCAATGTCTCGGGCGGTGCGCAGCGCGTCAAAGACCACCCCTTCTTCCGCGGTATCAACTGGGAGGAGATCTACTATAGGAAACACAGGGGCCCGATCATACCGCCGGTCAGGTACCCCGGGGACGCACAGTGTTTCGACTTGTACCCCGACGAGAAGGCGGGGAGGGAGCGGTACACGGAAGACCTGCAGAAAAAGTGGGAGAGCCATTTTAAGGATTTCTGAGGGTTTATATGCATTGTATAGTTAAGGGAGATACTCTTTTTCGGCAAGAAACAAACGCGAGGTAGGTTGGGATTAATATGTAGATGACGATGGGAATGGAGTCAGGGTATGAGGGATGGAATGGATGTGTCTGGTATATGGTAATACACGGTGGAAGGCATTTTGGACGGGCCAGAATTCGCATCGCATCGCATCGCATCGCATCGCAGGGCGTTCTTGGGTTTATGAGACATGGGAAAGGTGTTGGGGAGTATATATCCGAGATGATTGGACTAGAAACTTGAACGACTGGATTAAGACGGGGGTGGGTAGGGGGAATCTTTTGGGTATGGGCACCGGTAAGTAGTACATGGTTGAGTGGTTCGCGATAATAATTTTATATTTCCTCATTTTTCGTTTTTCTTTTTTCGTTTTTCGTTTTTCGTTTTTCTTTTTTCGTGTTTTTTTACGGAGAAGCGAGCGAGCGAGCGAGCGAGCGAGCGCTGGACAGGGTATATATATATATATATATATATATCTATATCTATCTATCTATCTATCTATCTATCCCCCGTGGACGACCCCATCTCATCTTCTTCCGCGGACCATACATATACATATACATATACCGTTACATATACCGGTAGCGGTAGCCAGAGAGCGAACACAGGACCTTCCGAGCTGCGAGTCCTGCACGTCGGCGTGTTGGCATGTCGGCGTGTTTTGTGCTCGCTTGGGGGTTTGGGGTTCGGGGGGTGGGGTTTGCGGCTTCTGTGGTGAGGAATTAGAAGAGGGAGTGGGATTTGGAGGTGAGGGGGATTGGAGGTGAGGGGGATTGGAGGAGGAGGAGGAGGAGGAGGAGGAGGAGGAGGAGGAGGAGGAGTTAGGGTGAGTTGGGATGTGAAGGAGGATGGAGAGATGGATGGATAGATGGATAGGTAGGTAGGTAAGGTAGGTAGGTAGGTAGGTAGGTAGGTATACAGAGGTATACGGAGGATGTCGACACGGGGGTACACGTTCGTTTTTTTTTTTAAGAATGCAGCGCCCGGAGAGAAGGGAGGAGGAGGAGACACAAGACGTCGCGCGCGCTTCCCGGATTCTCGCCATATGAATAGCATATATACAATACCCCTCTCGTCGATTGCGTAGCCAGCGCTCGAGATGGGGCTCCTATTACTCTCCTCTCCGTCAATGCGCCTCCGTAGGGGGGGTATCTGTCCATCTTCACACACACACACACACACACATATACACCGCTCAGTTCTTCTTCTTTCCCTGCAGATGCCACTCCATGACCTTCTCATACACCGTCTTCCCGTCCCCGACAAACGTGTCCCCGTGGCACGGCACCAGGTTCACAAAGTCCCAGGCGTTGATCCTCTTGGCGCTCTCCGCGAAGCCGGCGCGGTCGCGCTTGCTGAACAGGTACCACAGCATGCGCTTCTGCCACAGGGCGTCGCCGCGCGTGTGCTGCATGGCGGCGAACAGCCGCGTGGCCCAGCCCGTGGTGGGGTCGATGCCCGACCGACTGTACTGCTCCACCGCGGGCAGGTTGAAGAGCAGGTCGGCCTCGATGCAGGTGCGGGAGGGCCGGTGCACGAACACGAGCTCCTTGTTCGGGTGCGCGTCGACGAACTCGTAGGCGAACTCGGCGTCGAACTCCGCCGTGACCTTGGTGCTGAGCTTGTCCCGCGCCGTGAAGACCGTGCCGAAGGGGACGATGGTGACGGCCTTGTCGCTGCGGTTCAGCGCCGCGCGCTTCTCGGCGAGGCCCTCGGGCGCGATGATGTGGGCGGTGGGATAGGCGGCGTGCCAGGCGGAGAGGTTCATGTGGTGCTCGAGATCCGGCGCGATGATGTAGGAGATGGGGGTCGGCGAGGGGGAGATGCTGGCGATGGTGCTCTTGACGAGGGGCGTGAGGGGCGTGGGGGAGAAGACGGCGAGGGTGCCGGATTGGAGGCGGACTAGAGGTGAGGTGTAAGCAACACGGCTCAAATCACGTCTGGGAAGGGTTTGGAGGAGGGAGGTGTGTACGTACCGAGTGTAGCTCGGCCTCCGAACTTGATACGGTTGAACCGGAGGAACGGGACCGAGATGGTCGTGATTCCCGGTACGACCTCTCGGATGACCGTCTCGTCGTCGGGGTTTCCTGCGGTTTGAAAAGACATGGCCACGGTGTATGGGATCAGAGGCAAGATGTAACCTCGTTTTGGTATGGTTCTGGTTTTTGTTGTTGTTGTTGTTGTTGTTTTTGACGATGTTTTTGATGTTGGTAGCTGTGACGTTGGCTCACGGCTCTAAATACTCCGGGTCCGTTCTCCAGTCAGTGACGGCATTTGATCTATTAAGCTTTGGCGGGCTGGAGGTGGCGTGCGTCGTGCTTGGTACCGCTGCGAGATTGACAGCGGGTCGTGTTTTACCTTTCCCTTGTTGGCGCGGATCTTTGACCATTGATAGAAGGTACTTTACTGTCCTTGCGGACCTAGATACACACCACATATTTATACTTCAACATCTACATCTCCACCTCTTCCCCTACGCAGACGACACGCAACAATGCATACGTGGTCGGTACGCAAACTCACTCAGCAGCAAGCAGCAAGCAAGCAAGCAAGCAAGCAAGCCTGCCTGCCTGCGGGGTGAGAAACTCAAAATCCGAGTTTCAACTTCCGAATTCCAGACCCGGAGATCATGTCATTCAGTGCCCGCCGAGGCATCTGGGTCCGTCCCATGATCTATCTGCAGACTTCATCCTCAACTCCGGATGGGATGGGATCGGATGGGTTATCCCGCATACAACCTGCCCCGACCAACTCGTCTGGGGACAAACCGATCGTGGTCTCTCCCTCTCTCGTCTTGAATATACATTAATTAACAGGCCGGGCTGGCTTGCGGCATGCAATAGCCGCGCGATTATATATAGCTGAGGAGAGGGTTCTTGCTGCTTTTAGCGACGGACGGACGGACTCCTCAATTCCCTTTCCGAGTATCCGCAATCCCGTGCGAATTTTCGAGAAACTTGTCTTTTCGTGTTGGAACAATCAGCTCGTCCCATGCTCGTAACTCTGGTTTGGCAATGGTCAGTAAGGTAGGTAGGTAGGTAGGTAGGCGCGGGAACATGATCCCAGAAAGCCTCCACTCGGCAGGCAGAGAGAGACATCACAATCACAGGCACAGGAAAAGCGGGCACGGCGGTATGTTTCAAAAGTTACGATTCCATTCATTGATTTCTCATCGACCAATCTATCTAGTAGCTACACATGCCGTATGGCAGTGTTGGAAGTAATAGCAAGCAAGCAAGCAAGCAAGCAAACAAATTTGTTTGGGCAGAATCCTCTGTTGGAAGAGGAAGAAGAAGCAGCAGAAAAGCGGGAAAAAAAAAAGACAAAAAACGCCACCGGTTTTGCGCACAGAGGTGTCATGAAGAGGAAGAAGGAATTTTCCAACCAAAACGCAAACCCGGCATAGAGAAAGGCCTGTAATCGAGGTCTGGAAAGTGTGCGGAAAGTGTAGAGGAACAATTCGAAACTTCAATCGTGGAGCTCAAGCAAACCGCTAACCCGGCATGGGGTAGGGCGTGTACTCGACGTGAAGGGCATACCGGACGGTATTCACCACACCGCGATCGACCCAGGCGGCCCATTCGGGAGACAAGAGCGCATGCAGGATGCCTTGGTCGGGATAACGGTAGTTGAGCCAGTTGGTCAACATTGCGCGAGTAGCCTCGTTGGCGGCACGCCAGATCTTGCGCTCAGAGTAGGTGTCGAAGGCGACCCAGCAGAAGTAGTACGCGATGCAGTGCATCAGGAACCAGAAGAGAGTCCACCAGAACGAGACAGGTTGTCGGAGAGTCCTGAAGCCTTCAGTCTCGACGGCGGGAGGAGCGGGAGGAGCACCAGCGCCGACGGCTGGGGCAAGACCGTCCTGGCCGGGCTCCCCCCCTGCCACTACTTCGGGCGAAACTGTAGCAACACCTCGGATGGACCGAGAGAACGACGAGTTGAAAACATTGGTCAGGAAGGCCCAGAGGAACAAGAGCATGTGGAGCTCAGTCGTGAACCAGTGGACGTAGCGCGTGGTCGTGATGATTCTAGCCGGGACGCGGATGATGGTCGGCTCTGCAGGGGGCGCAGGAACAGGATCTCTGTACTCGATTTGGATTTCGGGCACGTGGATAGGTACCTCGACAACTCTGGTCTCTGCAGCAGGACCGTCGACGCGAATGATCTGGCGGCCTTGGTCATCCAAGACAGCGTCGTCGTCGTGAGCAGGTACAGGTGGGGGAACAAACTCGGTCTCTTCGCTCTCGTCTCCCGAGTCGAAGTCGCTCTCGTATCTCATCTCTTCCGAGAAACGTCTGTCACTGGCTTCCTCGCCAGCTTCCTCGCCAGCTTCCTCCTCTGGCTGCGAGCGAGGCTCTGCTGTCTCTGACAAATGGCTGAGACTCTTGCTCAATCTTCTGTTGAGCGACTCGGTGGTTACGGGGGCGGTGTGAGACTCGGGCATGGCTTGGAAGCCTGCTGTCTCGGTATCAAACTTCTCGATCTGCGCATAGGCAGATTCCAGAAGCTCCTGCGAATGCTTGAGCTCCTCTTCGAGTCGGGCAGCCTCGCCACGTTCTCGCTTCCAATCCCCCTCTGCTTTCCTCAACTTTTCGAGCTCTTTCTCGAGTCTGTCACGCTGAGCGTAGACATTTCTGGAATTCCGCGAGATTTCCGCCTCCTTGTCCTTGTAGTGTTTGACATCTTTTTCCATCTCTCGCAGTTTATCCACCACAAGGGTGTGATTTCTGGCCAAGGTTTGAAGTTCCGTGACCTGTTCTTGCTCCTCGCCCAGCTGTTTTTCGATGTATTCGATGTGATCCTCTCTGTCATCCAGAGCTTTCTTGATCGCAGCAAGCTCTGCCTCGTACTTCGTGGCTTTTTCCTTCTCAGCCACTGTCGCCTTGTTGGCCTCGTCGACGAATCCTTCGAGACGCACGACATCCTTCTCACGGTTCTGCAAGTTGATTGCACATTTCTTGTATAGCGCCTTCACTTTCTCGTGCTCACCATTCAACTTGTCGTACACATTCTGCAGGTTCTCACCGAGAACGGGAACCGGAGCGTGTTCGGCCATGTTGGCGCCAAAGTCAACGTATGTTCCAATGCTTCGGTAGACTGGGGAAGCAGACTGCGTGGCAACGTCTTGGTTGCTGACAGAGGAGGTGCTGGCTGAAGAATTGCCAGTGGCAGCAGCACAACCTCTGTCATCTACCAAGACGTTGCCAGCAGGAATGCTGGCAAGGCTTTGTCGCCTTAGTTCCTCGATCTGTTCGACGCATTAGTATCAAGGACAATCCAACTCCAAGTCCAGGGACCGCATTCGGAAGTGCGATCCAAGACATGGTTGCGCGAGGTCGCCGGGAACGTCTCGTGGGACGGTTTCACTCACCTCCTTCTCGGCCTCGTCCCGAAACTCTTGATACTCATCACAGAGTCTGTTGTAGTCTTCGACATTCTCCTGCCACTCCTTCTCCACCACCGCCACCTCCTCCACGCGCTGCTTGTCCTTGGCGCGGACTTCAGCCGTGCGCTTCTTCTCCTCGAGGAGAAGCTGTTGGAAAGAGTCAGAAACGAACGTCACAGGGTAGCACTAGGAAACTTACCGCACGCTTCAGCTCCTCGATCTCCCCATTCAGCGCGGCGACAGCTTGGTTGCCGGCCCGGATGATGTCACGAAGCCCATCGGCTTCGGACGGGGGCGCACTCATGGCCGGAGCCAGAGGAGCTGGGGGTGGTACTGGCGTCGACCCATTGAATGGGTTGGACGGGCCGCCGAATGCGGAGAAGGAGAACTCGAACTCGCTTCCCGGCACTTGGAATGGGTTGGATGCCATCTTGATTGCGGTAAGATTGGCTGTGGATGGTGGATGATGGTTGGTAGATGGGGGATGGGGGATGGGGGATGGTGGATGGGGGATGGGGGATGGTGGATGATGGATGGTGGATGGTGGATGGGGGATGGTGGATTGTGGTTGGTGGTTGGTAGTGGTAGTGGTAGTGGTAGTGGTGGTGGTGGTGGTGGTGGCTGTTTGCGGAATTGTTGTGTGCGTGGAGAGAATAAAGGAGGGAGAGAAAGGGAGGAAGAAAGAAGTCGGGGAGATATAGAAAATTCAAAGTGGGTCTGGGACGACTGAAGCTAGTTCCTATTGTGCTCCGCTCTCTCATCTAAGCGAGTCTCTCCTATTGTCATCGCAGGACAAGTGGTTGATGGTGAATGCGTGCGTGAACGAGTCTTGTGGATCTCTCTCTTCACTCACAGCCTTCACGACTGCCACCGCGGCGATACAGCAGACCGCTCGAGATCTCATCGCACAGTTGATTGCTACATACATATACGGGCTGAGCTGACTTGATGATCTTGTCAAGGAGTGGCCCTGTGGTACTCTTGAAGCTATTCCCAGTAAAATCGGCGAGCCCGCCCACACCGGTTGAAAGTGACGATTGCGCATCACTATACCTACCAACTGCCTCTCCTGCTCGAAGCTGAACTCGTCCGGCCTTTTTCGGTGGTGCGTTGGGAGGGACTCACCTTTCTGAGTTGGGAGGGACTCACCTTTGTTCCCATGCTGACGAACGAACGAAAACGGCCGGCGCCGCGCGCTGAAGCGAATTTGGCAGGACCCAGCCACCCAATCAGAGGGCGACCCTCGCAATCCCCCACGACTATTCGACGAATGACGTGTGAAGTTACCGCATCTCCGAAAATCCTCGTCGATGGGGGTGACAGCTCCCCGCGCGGCTTCAGCGAGCCAAATTGTCAAGTTCCTGTGCACCTCGCTCTCCTGGCTGGTGGGTGGTAGATGGGCAGGGTTACGTATATGTGTATAGATATATATATATATATATTTACGTACAGATATTTACGAATATATAGCAGATCAGCCATGAGCTACCTCATGATCAGAGCGTCTCTATCGCGAAATCACTTGAATTGAATAGATTGTAATGGTCTTGATTTCGCGACTAGTTATACTACCACCATCGTACCTCCGTCGGGGAGGAGGGGACCGCGAATCGGATTCTGGGCAGCGACCCCGGATGCAGAAGAAGAGAGCCCCATCCGCTTCCAGGGCCATTGATCCACAGGCCGGGAGATAGATACCCTCCCTCACTTTATGTCCGCTCGCATGTGTGTGTTTGCGGAACGGCATGCGAATATCGGTCAGGGAAAACGGAATTGGCAAACAGAAAGTCTGGGGTCACACGGCGAACAGGAGGCAGCAGATCGGCGGTTGTCTTGGATTTCTGTCTCAGCAGGACGGTAGCTTCCCAGAGTACCGGTACCTAGTGACCACCTCCATCGTTATTTGGCGCGCCGGCCTTTCTGGTCTGCTGAGAGAGCGGCTCCGTCGTCAGGCGGCGACCTTGGAATCACCTGACCGCAAATAAGACGGTCGGTAGTGACCTGCGAATGCCTTGGATCTCTCCGGAAGCGTAGCTTGCTCGAAATCTGTAGCGTGCCGGCGCGGTAGATGCGAGGAAGCTGCCACCGTACTTGCTGTCGAGCAGGCGAGCGAGCATGGATTCGGGGCACATGCGACGGTAGCTCGGTAGCTAAAGCCAATTTGAGCTTCAAGCAGCTAGCAACGGCTCTCTGTGACTCGCCACGTGGGGGGAATCTTTCCAGCACAAGCTTCACCCAGATACAATAGAAGGAGGCACGCCCTGCTGCTGCTCTATCACAGGCGACTAGGGACGGCCCTGTTGTTGATGAAGTATACAGAGGTGATATATTGATTTAGAGGACGTCATCTACAAAGAGCCTGTAGGAATAACTCAATCCGAGAATAGATCGCGGAGGAACGGAAAATTCGAGCTCGCCGTGTTGTTGAGAATATCTTTGGGCGTGGTTGGTGACCATTCTCAATGCTCATAACCAGTCCCCCCCGTCACTTACAAGATATAATAACTCCAATCCGGATCTTTCCAACGGCTACGGTCCCCTGGATCCATCTCAAGTTCGCAAATGCTTCTTCCTCACCGAACGCATGTACCCGTAGTCGTTCCAATCCCCCCCGCCGCGGACTTCGGTCTGGTCCCCAGTTCTTTTTCGTCCAAGATTCTGCTCTTCGTGATAGCTCTCTTGGCCAGCCGTTCGTGAATCAAGCCCACAACTCTCCGTAAGATGATGATGCGACCTCCCATCACTTTCCATCGAAGAGCGCCCCATCACATGTCCTCCTTCATTCAATCCGTCGGATGTCTCGGGTCATACATCTCGTAGCCTTCATCCTCCGTATCGCTCTCTCCCTCATCCACAAGTTTCAAGCTTCCAGGAAGCCTGTTGTTGTTGTTGTTGTTGTCCTCCTGCTTGATCTCGGCCCGTTCCTCCTCCTTCACACCCTCTCCATCGACAGGGGCAAACGCGCTCTTGAACCCAGACTTCTTGAACCCGGACTTCTTGAATCCCCCACCCCCGCTTGTGCCTCCGCCTCCGCTGTCGCCCAGCTTGATCGATATCAGGCCGGATTGCGAATTGGCTTTTGCTTCGGCCTTGCGGGCCTTCGAGGACGCGAGTGGATCTCGGGTAAGCTGGCGCATGTCTTTCAGCCGCTGCTTGTGCGAGTGGTCATAGGAGGAGAGGTGGGCGTCATATTCGTTCATTCGCGCGTAGCCTTTGCTGCATAATTCGCCTGGGAGTGTGAGCTTTGGAGTGAGGGGTGGGGAGAGGAGAGCCGTCACTGACAGTAAAAGGACCGGACGGCTTCGCGAGCGCTTTCCGTTTTCGGGGCTGGATTCGTAAACGCGCGCTGGGAGGTTAGTCGGCTGCCTCGATCTACTTGGGAATGGTCGTCTTACTGGGGGCATCTTGTTGTTCGTTGTGTTGTGACTCTATACAGTTGACGAACGGAAGAGCGAAGTCTTGATATGTACGCAGGGATACAATAAGGTTTTGGCAAAAGCTTTACCCCATAAAGCTTAAATGTATGTTATCCAAACATCGTTCACACATTCGCAATTCTCACTTGTTCGAGTTACGAAGACATTCTCGATGACTATGGACCATCGCGCCTCGGTATCGTCGCAAGATACCCTTGTTTCCCTCGAGCAACTAGATCCCGCGCCCATCGATACGCCTCCCGGGCTCGACGAGGGCGCGCCATCTCCCCCAAAGAACCCCACCGGCTTGGGACTCAGTGGCAGTGGTCACAGTTCGGTATACTACTGTACATTGCACACATACCCAAAGCTCTGGTTGCGCGAGCTGAAATTTGTTACAGTGACACGTCTACAGAAGTACTCTTCCTACGCCTTTACGATCTTCGCCTCCTTCCATATTACCAACACCTCCATCATCCCGCTCATCACCCGTTCTGTCCCAGCAGCAGACTCTTACCTCCTCCTCACGCGACCATACTACCAATCGTTCCCACTCGAGCAACTGCTCGTGACCCTGCCCATCGCCACACATGTGCTCTCCGGGCTAGCTCTGCGCATCCACCGGCGCAACGCGAACGTCGCAAGATACGGCGCGTCCCACTTGTCCACATCCGAGCGCTTCCAGCAAGGGCTCAAAGTCTGGCCGGCCGTCTCTTGGAGTAGTCTGACGGGCTATGTGCTGACCCCGCTGGTGTTGGGGCATTCATTCGTGAATAGGCTGTTGCCGTGGATATACGAGGGCGGGTCGTCGAGCGTTGGGCTAGGCTTTGTGAGCCATGGTTTTGCAAAGCACCCGTTCGTGGCATGGACGGGCTATTCTGCGCTGGTTGGGGCTGGGGCGGCCCATATTGTCTGGGGCATAGCTCGATGGAATGGTTGGGTCCCGGTGGGGAAGGACAAGAAGGCCAGGCGCCGACGGTGGGCTATTAATGGAATAGCTGCTGCGGTGACGGCATTGTGGATGGCTGGTGGACTAGGTGTGGTTGGGAGGGGTGGGCTGACAGAGGGTTGGATTGGGAGGGGATACGACGAGGTATACTCCAAGGTGCCTTTGGTGAATCTGTAATCATGGGAATGTATGATTTTTCGGGGAGTTGGAAGGGATGGGATGGATCCGAAACGCATAGCAAGCGGAGTTTGTCGAATTGTTCTATAAATATGTGGGAGGTGGTTGGGATGTCCGGGTATTCTATAAGACCAAGGACGATGATTTTGAGATTTCCAGCAACTGAACTACCTAAATCGAGTACGATTGTGATTGTACAAATCTCGATAATAGCAGCGACTCGCGAGCTACATCTGTCCTCTTTCCCAGTTGTTTTCCCACATGGCTTGGGTGAGAACATCCCTCCGCTCTCCAACCTTTCAGATTTGTTCGTGCCAACTTTGTTTCCTTCGGCATCCTCACTCTCATCTTCATCACACAACCATCTTCCACACATTCATGATTCAAGAACCGTCTCCAACCACCATCTCGGTACGGAGGCAGAGACGCATATTGGTGCATACAAGATATATATCATCTCTACCGTGCAAAAGTTCTCTCCGTGAGTCCGGCATCGATTAGCGAAACGCTCGCCTATTCCGAACGCTGATCTACCGGTAGGTAGCCTCCTCTCTCTGCCTCTCTGTATCAAGTCTTGCAAAAAAAAAAAAAAAAAAAAAAAAAAAAAAAAAAAAAAAAAAAGTTAAATTAATAGTCGACTTCTGGAGCACACGAGAGTCTGGAAGTTCTTCAGAACCAATGCTCGTTGTCCTCACCGCACCATTGGACGTACGTACCACATACCTACCGAGCGCGAAAAAGACGATCTCATGACCTCGCGTCTTCTTCCCAAAGATGGGATGAACGAGAGCGATACCTACCTTATATACTCAAGACACTAGATGGAGGGTACCCGTGCCGCTAGGTGAGATTTTGCTTCCCGGAGGGACAGAGCCGAACGAACCACTGACCTCGTGCACTGGTGCCGATCTGCGGGTAGCCGTGGGATAGAAAAAAAGGGGGGGGGGGGGGGGGGGGGGGGGGGGGGGGCCTCATCCGGACACGACGGATGTGAGTCCGGAGCCGGGTTCCTGGCCGCCACGCCCGTGAGAAAGATGCATCTCCGCTTCGCTGCTGAGATGCGGTTTTCGCTGTGATAGGGAGGGGGTTAGCTGCTTCTACGTGTATGGAGCGTAGCTCGCTTGGTCTCTGCGGTACTCGAGATGGGTGCGGTGGCTGTGGGGTAGCCACCCAGGTCTGCGTCGAGGCACTGGCGTTTGGAACAAGCTGGTTGGGGACAGATCGGATCCAGCTCGGGACAGGTGCAGGACTGCAAGCTGGAGGGCACAGGCGTGCGGATCTGACACTGAGATGGGTAGAAGGGTGGATTACGGTATCGTGTGACGCTCATTCTCTCGGCTCAAGCTAGTGATTGCTACTGTACCGGTATCCTAGATAGACACCTCGCTGGTACCCTCTGCAACAGGACTCCGGGCGCAAACTCGCTTAGAGAGAGACCTACCAACCCAACCAAACTCGACGGTGCTCATGTTCTATAGCAGCTGCAGATGCGATTGAGAAGAACAGATGAACGGGTAGGAATTTGAAATCAAGATGGGAGATTGCACTGTATAACAAACGTCTAGCCACGATAGCGAAGGGGAAGCAAGAGGGCAGCAAAGCAGCACGCATCTCCGAATACCCTGAACATGCAGTGCCCAACGGAGTGGAGAAGGACAGGCTGGGATTTCTCACAAGGAGCTGGATGCACCAACACCCAGCGGGAGACCGTCGTAGTACTCAGATGGAAGAGAAAGCCGTTGACCACGACCGAGACAGCATATCGGAGCAAGTCCTCAGAGGATAACCCGGCGCAATACGCGAGTCTCAGAGGCCGATTGGGGGGGGGAGGGCGCTAGATGCCCTGAGCCAGCCAACCTTCCAAATCCAGCGTCTCCATTAGACGTTGCAGCACGATAAGGCTTGGACAGACAGCTAGCTCACTGAGTATTTACTCCCGCATCTCAACCAGCATGCTCGCCAGCCTTGAGCGTTACATTGTCTCGTCACGTAATCTTCGAATTTTGAGGCCTGCTAGACACGAGCAACTCCATAATGCCAATTAACCACCAAACACCAGGCTCCCTCCATCTTAACCTAGATACCCTGGAACGCCGAGTCCCCATCCTTCACGCCCTAAAATGCTGCACAAACCCGTGCAAACGATCAATGACCACCGGGAAAATCGCATTCGAACTGTCCTCAATCAACGTGTCAAAATGCCTAATCGCCTCCTCCTCAGTGTACTCCAAATGGAATCTCTCCTTAACCTTTAGCACGACTTTATCCGGCTCAATCTTGATATCAGGGATATTCGCATCAACCATCAAACTAAACAGGTTGAGAATCAAATTCGAGGATTTGCGCAGAGTGGTGTAGGCTGTAAAGCAGTACTGCTTGAACTGGCGGTAGTATTCTGAGGAGGAACCACCCATGCCATCGACCATCTCTTTACAGAGCTTCATGGCGGGTGCGAAGGGCTTGGGGTCGCGGCCGAGGATGAAACCAAAGTCGGCGTGGAAGAAGTGGCCGTCGGGGGCGAGAAGGAGGTTGTCGAGGTGGCGGTCACCGACGCCGAGGAGGTAGGTGATTACGCAGTAGCCAGCGCAAGACTTGATGAAGATGTCGAGAGCTTCTTTGCGGACCCCGAGAGGTGCTGCATCGTCTGGGTTGTTGGACTTCAGGTAGGCGAGGACGGTGTTGCCTCTGAACTTGTTGACGATGCTTTGGAGACTCATGGAAGGGACAAACTGGGCTGCTCCGGCAGTGGCTCCAGTAGCAAGAATTTTGTATGGTGACAGCTTCAGGTCTAGGTTCTCTTTTTGTAGTAGCTGGTCCATGAGAGTGATGATCTGAATAACCAATTGATCCTGTCGGAGATCGTCTCCGGTTTTGAAGATGATTTGGTACTTCTGTTTGGACAGTGTCTTGAATGTTACCATCACTGGGAACAGCGACGACTTGAACACGAGGGTGTTGGCAGGATCGATCCCTGTAATCATTACCGATGGGTCGAGAGGCAACGGTATCGGTGGATCAATCGTAATGATCTCGTTCTTTGGATCTGCCAGGAACACTTTAACCCGCTCGACCTTCTTAGGTATGGCTTCTCGTGATACTTTGATATCCATGGAAATTTTAGACAAGACTGTGACGAGCTCGGCTTGTCGTAGCAAGATTTTGCGAGTCTCTTTCCCACCTGGAAGTTTCACTAGCTCCATCATGAAATCATACTCGACCTTTGCGAAAAGTTTCCGGTATGATGCCGCTTGGTCTTCACTCTTGTCATCGCACTCTACCATCAGATACCAGTGGAAATAGTTTCCAAGTAAGAAGTTGTTGGTTGCGCGAGATATGAGGAACTTTGCAAGCGAGGAATCTGAGGTTGCGTCCGTGTTAGAGTCTGGTGAGATCTTCTCGAACTTTAGGGCTTGCACTAATTGCAGAAGATATAGCAAGAGCTCGTCGTCGTCGGCTTTTCGAAGACGTTCGACAGCATAGGCTCTTACAGCGGGGTTGACGAACGTAGGACCAAGTAGTTCCAGGGCATCGTCAACGTCGACTTCAGTCCACTTAGCTAATATCTGTACAGCTTGCCGCGATTCGCTCTGATCACTCCAGTTGACGGACTTGACGAACTTGGTCATAGCTCGCTTGTCTCGGGTCAAGTGATGCCGGAATTTCCACACGAGATCTTTCTCCTCAGGAGAGAGTATGTGGGTAGGCGAATATGCCATGATGCCGTTAAGCTCATCTCTGACCTTTGCATTCGGCTTCAAATCCCTGTCCAGAACACCAGTGCGATGACTTCTCACAAGACGTCGATGCTTGCTTTCTGCCGGGTTGTCTCTTGCCCCAACTTCAGGATCGAACACACGTACGAGACGACCTCCAAATCCGTGATCGTCGTTGTCTCCTAGTCCGTTAATCCCTGGACCATACTGAACTTCGGGCGGTGGTCTGAGAGAAATAGATTGTGAAGATGACAAATGCTGTAGGGAGGATATAGGAGGCGGTGGGTACTCATGATCGGCAAATACAATCGGAAAGTCGAACCGTGGTAATTCGACATACAAAGTAAATCGTTCATCTTCGATCGATGCTTCGTCCTGGTTTTGCTTTGCCGGCTTCTCTCCCGTTCCGTCCAGCGTCATGACAGTGCTTCGTTCTCGAGAGTGTCGTCTCTGAAGTGCTTTTAGAGACGTACTGGAGGCCCGCAAGCCTTTCTTCTCAACCCCTCGGAATACCAGCTGATCAAGCCATTCAACTCGTGGTATCTCCCCCATTTCATGCTTCTTGAACAGTTTTTCGAGCCGGTCCAACTCCTCACTCTCTTTGTCTGCGGTTTCTGTAGTTTCTTTTCCCTTGGATCCATCCCGGCGAACCTTTGGGAGGCTTGCTGGAGTGGAAGTCGAGTCCAGGCCATCTGCGGCTTTGCGACGATGCACGTAGCATTTCTGCCGGCCCTTCTGAAGTTGATTTTCCTGGTCAAACAAACGAAGGGTAGTCCCACCGAATGGTATTGCGTGTCCCTGTGCTCCCTCTCCTCCAGCGGGCGATAGATCCCAGAGTGTAATAGCAAGCTGCGAGCTTAACGGTAGAGTTGAGTAGTTAATAGGAAGCGTGAGCCACTCGTTCCATCTTTGCATATGTCAGTTTCTGTCTTTACCTTTCCAAAGATGCCCCATAATCTATGCGACTCACTTTCTTTCATTTCGAAAGGGCTTGTAAGCGGTTTGGACAGGCACCGTAAGTGGCTTGGAATCTGCCCACAACTGTACGGTAACATAGAGGTCAGAGTGAGGACTGAGGTTGTCAGCTCTGGGCCTGGAATCTTCTCCATAATCCTCACTTCAGGTTCGAACCAATATGCCTCAACTCTGGCCGTTTGATAAGTGTAGAGAACGGTATTGGAGTTTGTTCCCCTTCAAGGCTGACACTGGAAGCATGTTAGCGCAGGCTACGTAGTTTCGCGGCGGACTTTCATTTTTATATTAACGGGGATCTCAACAGCATCGGAACTTGCAAAGGAAAAAGGATCCATGATCCATCTTCCGCGGTCTTTGTGAAGATTGTGGGAAGTGGGATCGTCGTTCGGATCCTGCATCATCGGTGCACTGGCATATACCTAAGCCCGGCCCTCTCTCTCACGCCAACACTCCGTATGCCAAATCGGACCGGGCCCACAAACGCGAAATCAGCAAATAACGCGAACCACCCCTCTACCCGTTAGCAACTCTAAACAGTCTCTTCACTCCTTATCGACTTCGATACCCGCGACTATTCGTTTTCAGGCGCGTTAATAAGAAGAACACTAAAAATAACACGCACGAATGCGCGCTCCTTAATATAGCCTCATCCTACCTTTGCAGCCGCGTCGATAGTCCCCATATACACTACTGCGCAACGCGATGGCGCGCCCAACCATGACCTCGCAATCTCCTGCGCCATACCGCGATGACCTCTACGGAGTCTCCCCTCCCCCGAAAAACAGAAGAGGTAACCATGGCCCCGAGTCGCCTTCTCCCGTGACCTCCGTATCGTCAGATAAGGAAAATCGCTCTCGACCAGGCGTTGACAAAGGAAAAGGGCGCGCGCCGCTAGGCATGAAGCCACCGTCGAGAGACTCTCCCAGTGATCGCAACAAGAGAAAAAGAGGGCCCCAAGAGCCTCTGGCTGACCGAAGCAACACCAGAAGACGGACAGCCGAGGGCGCTCCTGCCCCAGGTGGCAGCCGCAGGCAAATATCGGCATATGCTGAGGAACATGTTGAGGAGGACGAGGAAGATGATGTGGAAGAGGAGCCCGTGAAGGAAAGAAGCGATAGGAGGAGGCAGACCGTGGAACAAGAGGATGGTGCATCTGAGGACTCCTGCAATTACGATCCCGATCAAGATATCCTGGAACGACGCAAAATTCGCAAGGGCATGAGGGACTTGGATAGGAAGCTTCACGAGAACCGTTCCGAATTTCTTCTTCCGGACTCGACTGGACTTAGGGACACACTTATCGCAGCCAATTCATTGTCTAAACGGGTCAAGCAGACTTCCGATGCTACGATTGACGCCAAACTGCTATCCACAGCCGCAGACTACACTTATAAGAAGACTGTTGCTTTGCTCTCCGGGAACACTGCGCAAGGTATCGATGTCGATGATCTGATATCAAAGATAAAGCAATTCTCGAGACTCGGAGATGATGCAGCAGCAGCACTTAGCAGCACGCAAAGGGCTCGGAGAGATGATGGCGAGGATGATGAGGAAATGTTGAATTGGGCCTACCTGGGACGGAATGCTTGTATCATGCACAACTCTCGTCCGTCCGTACCTGGCTTCTTGCTTGGTCCACTATCAGTAGAAAAACGAGCCAAGCGAGTCGTTGCACGAAGGGCAGTCCTCAAGCATAGCAGTCTTCAAGAGACGCGTCCGGAAGTCCTTCAAGTCTCCGATGTCCAGAAAGACAAGAACCAGAATCTCAGCTCTCTGTGCCGGGAAATCAAGGTAGCGTTACAGCAGCGTTGCGTGAGTAATCAAGAAGCAATAGAGAACCTGCATCATGCAGGTATGTCGGTTGAACAGGAGCAGGAACTATTCGACCGCTTCGACACGGCAGAGAATAGTGGACTGGCTTATTTCAAATTTGTCGTCAATCCCTGGTCCTTTGGTCAAACCGTAGAGAATATGTTCTACGTGAGCTTCTTGATCCGCGATGGAGCAGCTGGAATATCTCTAGATGATAGAGGTCTACCATATCTCGGTAAGTTGCTAAACCTGTTCAAAATCCAAGCCACTAACCGTGATGCAGTCTTCTATGATGATCCGGACCGCGATGCAACAGCGAAAGGCGATCATCCCAAACACCAAGCTGTCATGTCAATGGACATGGCTATGTGGGATGATCTGATTAGAACTTTCGACATTAAAGAGCCTATGATCCGTCACAGAGAGGAAGAGTCGTACACTAATGTTGGCGCCAAGGGGTGGTATGCCTAGACGGCATCAATTTACTTCTTCAAACTTCTTCCATCTATAATCGAACTTTGGCGTTGGGAAAACATAAATATGGCCGCAGCAATGCGATTTAGTTTCTAGGCACGTAAACTCGCATAGGGAAGGCATTTGGCTGCCTGGGGTATATTCTACTTGGTGATGGTGGTGGCGCTTACTTTGGTTATCACTCTACGGCATGCTAGGTGTCCGGCGTTACCATTGCCAGTGGTTCGAGGAAGAGAATACCGCACAATACAATTGCTATCTTGGTGCGGAGATAGATTCCCAGCTGTGCGACTTTCCATGGAGCCAGTCTTGTTCTTGCTTGTTGTACTGGCCAAAGGCGCAAAGCAAATTCATGTAGTGTTGAAGCTGAAAAACTAAGCCCTTAAGAGTATCAGAACTTGATGTCAAAGATCTGCATATTAGGCTTGTTGAAGATCAAAGGGCTGTATAATGGCTTGGAGACTAGAAATCTTCCAGAGCCCCTTTCAGAGCCCCTTGAGTTGCCGTCTTTTAAGCGCAGCCCAGAGAAAATGAAGCCAACTCTTCACAAAGCTTTGATATGAAGGTTTTATGATCAAATTGTGATATGAGTCGTCATTTGCATTTACCTCTATGTACGTAGTGGTAAGTATCTTCGGCGAAACAAAGGACCGACCGATTAGCCTAACGCTAAACTCAACGCCAGTTCAGCCGATCTAAACTCACTCTCCAACAATTTTTAAAGACGCCCGAACCTCATCATCCTCAGAAACATTCATCCACCCCCGTCCCTCGTTCAATTTCGTTGCTGCGGCCATACACCAAGATGTCCCGAATCTTGCGCCCAGCATCTCGACTTGTCTCGTCCACCTCAGCGTCGAGACCAGTAATTGCCCGAAATGCCTTCCAGTCCTTCTCCCGC
Source organism: Drepanopeziza brunnea f. sp. 'multigermtubi' (assembly GCF_022702325.1). NCBI lineage: Eukaryota > Fungi > Ascomycota > Leotiomycetes > Helotiales > Drepanopezizaceae > Drepanopeziza > Drepanopeziza brunnea. Next base: position 1,497,586 of record NW_027094078.1, on the reverse strand, counting down.
GTACCGGCGATTGTGTCAAGCAGAGGATATGCGAAGGAGAGCGGTATGAAAGAGATGACTGTCAGAGATGCGCTGAACGAGGCTTTGGCTGAGGAATTGGAATCAAACCCAAAGGTCTTTATCGTCGGCGAGGAGGTCGCTCAGTACAATGGCGCATACAAAGTCACTAAGGGACTACTGGATCGATTTGGAGATAAAAGAGTCATCGACAGTCCCATCACCGAGTCTGGCTTTGCTGGTTTGACTATTGGCGCCGCATTGGCCGGTCTAACACCTGTGGTGAGTTATATATTTCTTCGGAGTGTTTCTCTAGGAGCATGTTCTTAACGAGTGGCTACAGTGCGAATTCATGACCTTCAACTTCGCCATGCAAGCTATTGACCAGATCGTCAACTCCGCCGCGAAAACCCACTACATGTCCGGCGGTATCCAGCCCTGCAACATAACCTTCCGTGGCCCTAACGGTTTCGCTGCTGGTGTCGCTGCGCAACATTCGCAAGACTACTCGGCGTGGTACGGAAGCATACCCGGCCTTAAGGTCGTCTCCCCGTGGAGCGCAGAGGATGCAAAAGGCCTGCTGAAGGCAGCCATCCGCGACCCCAACCCTGTTTGTGTCCTGGAGAACGAGCTGCTGTACGGTCAATCCTTCCAAGTAAGCGAGGCGGTCCAAAAAGACGACTTCGTTATTCCCTTTGGCAAGGCCAAGATCGAGCGCGCCGGCAAGGACCTCACGATCGTCTCCCTCTCCCGCTGCGTCGGTCAGTCCCTCATTGCCGCCGAGAACATCAAGAAGAAGTATGGCGTCGAGTGCGAAGTCATCAACCTTCGCTCTATCAAGCCTCTGGACATCGAGTCCATCGTCAAGTCCGTCAAGAAGACCCACCGCCTGCTCTGCGTCGAGTCCGGGTTCCCCGCCTTCGGCGTCGGTGCCGAAATCCTCGCTCTCACAATGGAATACGCCTTCGACTACCTAGATGCCCCTGCTCAACGTATCACCGGTGCTGAGGTCCCTACGCCGTACGCGCAGAAGTTGGAGGATATGTCGTTCCCTAACGAGCCACTGATCGAGGCCTACATCGCCAAGATGCTGAATCTGTAGATGGTTGACAGGCGGAGTGGGCGTGGAGCTATAGAGGGGGTCTCTATAGACGCGGGAGTGGCTTGTCCGCGGATGGTGAGGGCAATCAAAATGAGAGTGTATTTCTAGGCGGCCTGCATGTCCTATAATCGAAGGATACCTACCTATTGGCAGTTACGAGCACTCTGAATTATATCTGACTTTGAACTTGAAGAATGCGTATATATCCGTATTCCTAACGATTGCATGTTTAGTTCCTTCCACGTTTAGATTTCGAGGAGATGCGAAAGAGCTTCTTTCTGATCGGTGAGGAATCCTCCAAGCGAAAATGCCGCTCTGCTTTCTGCTTTTAGATTTACCAATGAGTTTTCCGCCGCAGGTCTTACTGGGTAGATGTGAGTGTCCGTCAAAAAATGTCAGGTGAAGATCAACATATATCCCATGACCATTTACCGCGATAATTATCAGTGAACTGCTTGCCATGATCTCGTCTAAGACGGTATGTTTTCATACTTCAGGTCTGCCAGCACTGAAGAGAATGGTTTAATGCCTGTGGGGTTCGTTCACTCAGTCGTCAATTTCCTGATGCATCGTGCCTACCTACCTACCTAAAGTAGGGATGTAATGTACTCCTTCGTGACTTCGTCTCCGTATCTCAGTAAGTGACCCAAGCCTAGGTCCGACGCCGCCAGAGAGCCCTCCCGTAGTAAAACAAATTGCCCCCCTCCTGAATCCCCAATGCCAGTGAGATAAGAGAAAAATTCAGACTCCCATGGTGAAGTCGTGCTCGATGCCTGGCGTGACACTTGCCATGAACTATCCCAGTAAGATTAGCATACAGAAGCTGAACTTCGCCAAGGACAGTGAACATACCTTCAAGAATACAACCAGGTACTGATCCACCCGAATAGCAACCTCCTCGTCGGAAGCCTCCACATCATGCTGCAATACCTCCCACTCATCATTCCCGTTCCCACCAGCCTTCGCCCCCTCCAAAACAGCCTTCTTATCCTCGACTCCTAAACTCGTCTTGGTGAAATCATCCACCAGGCCTTCCATACCAGCGTCCTTTGCCCCGGGCAGGATCTTGCCTTGCTTGAGTTTCTCGCGGCGGATCTTGAGGGCGGCGTCGGCGCGGTCAAGGAGCGTCTTCATCACGCTTGCGTGTTTGCAAGGGTGTACGGAGGCCATCTTGATATTGTTACTGAAGTAGGGAAAGTCTTCCAGGGTGACGGTCTTGTCTTTGTAGTCGCCTACGATGTCTTCCATCATGAGCTGGGGTGGGAGGGGTTGAGAATTGGAGAGGTAGCCGGAGAGGTAGAGGCGCGGGGTACGGTAGTAGGGGGTATATGCGATGTAAAGGGTGTATGTTCGTCTCGACCTAGAATCTATAAGTCTACTGGGCATGAATGATATGCAGCAAGTACTTACGATTCCGCACCATCTGCCTTAGGATCGCGAATGATAGCCTCCTCGTCATCTTCCTCGTCCTCCATATCCGGAATCTCATCATCATCGTCTTCCCTCTCTCCCATATTCCCACTATCGTCCACAGTCCTAACATCTCTCGCTCGCGCCTCCTGACTCGCAGCCAGGCCACCGGTCCTCAACCACCCATCCTCATCATCGCCCGGTGAGTGTCCATCCGTGATCCTGAAGTCCTCTCCGTCGCCCACCACCGTCTCGTCATGACCGGCGTCGCCAGCAAAGTTATCGTCGAGTCTGCGGTGGCATGGAACACCGCGAGTGACAAGGAACTGCTTGCCCGCAGGCAGATACGACGCGCGCTTCGAGACCGGCGACGCATCGGCCCAGGACCACGTTGGGAACTTGTAGACTAGGTAGTCGCCTGCGGCAACAAACTCTTCGGGAGTGATTTGGCCATTCTGTCGGAAGGTCGAGGTATGGGAGACGGGTGCCCACTCGCGGACTCGGTCGAGGGTGCTGTGGATGAAGTTCATGTTGATACAGTAGCGGGGTCAAAAGGTTGTCTTTGGTTCTCTTTGGGTTCAGGTTTGAGATCGAGTCTGGTCTGCTATCCCGAGGTCGGGACTAGTGATAATGGTCAGGTATATGGATGGGTTCTAGGAGGTTAAGTACTCGGGAGTTTCTGTGACTCGGTGTCTTAGGGAGGGCTTGAGGGACAAAGGCGCGATTCACTTACTGTACTTACAATACAGCCTTGCCCCACCTAGGTAGCATCGATGCCTCCGAGGCGGCGCAGCTACCCGCCACGTGATCAAGTCGCCTGAACGAGTCACAAAGTAATTGTTGTTCAGTCACAGGCACTCAGATGTGGTCGTACAGCAGTGCAACCTCGCTACCATTCCTGTTTCAGAAGCAGTTTGCCATATTATCTGATCATGAAATTCAACAAAGTTGGAAGCGAAGGGGAAGCGAAGGGGAAGCGAGAAGCTCAACGAGCCCCGACTTCATCGCTCTTCTCGAAGGCTTGGACGTCTTCGGCCAGACACTACTCCCCGCTCAGAAGCAACGTTCGCTGCTTCATCCAACGGCGTTCCGGCCCCGATTCACTTGCCACGGACGCCACCCCCTCTTCCTCGCTTAAGACTACGGACCAAAATGCCTGAACAACAACAGCACCTGTGTACCAAGTCGTCCAGCTTTTCGTCAACCCGGCTCAGTTAGATGGTAACTTGACTCTGTCTACTATCGCAATGGCTGGTTTGTGTGCTGCGGAAGTAGCGTCGTCTGTGTGTCCTGGCCATGCGGCTTTTGAGGTTGTTGAGGGGCAATTGACTGTTTCCATTGCTACTTATACCTTGTGCTTGTTGCGCAGGGAGACATTTGGTTTACTCCTGGAGACACGACGTACAGGTACGACAGCCAGGTGGCATATACTGTTCTTACAGATTAGCCAGAGAGCTTTGGCCCTGGATACGGTCCTGATTCTGGGTGGAAAGAGCTGGGACAGTCCTGTCTAGCCTATTAACTAACCCGCTGGAGCATATCTGCTGCGTGGTCAAATGGTTTTCCTGCATCTGGCCTAGCAGAGGGGTGTTCCGTACCCTTCGTGTACATACTTTTCTCTACTTTGTCCAAAGACAAAATATCGAGGAGATGTCGAGAAAGAACCAAATATGTTTCCACTCTGCACTGGAAACACCCATTCCAAAAGAACCGAGTACCTTTACCGTCCCCTCTAAAAATCCTGAATACCCGTCTCCCCGTCCCCTTCCACCTCCCCCGGACTCTCCCCCTCAAACCACTCCTCCTCCCTCTCCCTCATCTCGACCTCATCCTCTTCACCCACCGCTCCGTCCACAACCCCATACTCAAACTCTCCATCCTCGCCCTTCAAAAATCTCACCGTCATCCCAAACACCCACCTCTGCCACCCCTCCTGCCTTGTTTTTGGCACCTCGTCCTCTTCCTCCGGCAATACTTGCCCATCCTTACCCCTCTGATAAGACACAAACGGGACAAAATTCTGCTCCGAAGCGGACTTGGGGAGCATCGACGGAGCAGAAGAGGGGGAAGGGGGGTGCAAGGCGAGGATCTTAGCTTCGGTGCGGTAGAGATCTGCTTCCAGGACGCCGGAGTAGCCTTTGGCTTTGCCGTCTGCTTCGCGCTCCGAGGCGGTTTGGAAGCGACGGATGCAGCGGTCGTAGAGTAATGGATCTATTCGTTCTCGTTACTTTTAAAATTTAACAACTATTGGGATTTGGGAGATGGGAGAGAATGCGGGAGAGACAGTGGTGATATGGCGTGACGTGATTTGATGTGATTTGATGTACCGGCTAGTTCTAGGTCTGGAGATGTGAAATAGGAAGGGTGGCGATCGAGGTAGAGTTTCCGCCGATTTTTGATGCGGATCTTCTGGAGGCTTTCTGCTGATCGGGATCGTGGTCGCGGAATATATCCATGTGAGATTTGAGTTGAGAGGGTGGGTTGATGAGTTGCTGGTCCTGGAGACGGGGAGTCTGGCATTGTGGGTGTTGATGTTGAGGCTGCTCGGGGGGGCGATGGAGGGGTTGAGCCTTGCGGGACCAATCCGCATGGACGTCTTCAGATAAGATCTTGAATACGAGGTATTTGTTTCGGCTGTGGCACTTTGGAAGCCCGTTGCGAGAATATGGCTAGTTGTTGATGCAGAGGATGTGGGTACCCACCACTACTGTACAAGTGTTTCGTCGAGGCGGCAAGCGAGCCTTCAATCCCTCCGAGTCAGGTGAAGCTTTTAATGTCAAAAATCCTACCTACATACTACGTAGATAACGAGATAACGCCTCCCCACGCCTTCTTGAAGATCTGAGCATTAGCTTTTGGGCCAAAAAGAATAAATAAGGCCTTCGTAATAGTTCAGAAGGCTATATCATCGATTCTCGACTTCAAGCTCGGCAAAACGAACATCGTAATTTTTACGAAGTATATTATTGTGCGGAACAGCCATGGTCTAAGGCATGCCTCAAGATCCGCCCAAGCTGGTTGGGTGGAGCAGCTACTACTATCTATGAGGCCTTATTACTCTCCCCCTGATTAGTAGTACATGTCGAAAGTATAATTTCGCAAGGGATCTATCTTGCCACGGCTAAAACGGGATCGATTAAAGCGTCATGAGGCCACAAGGCAAAAACAGGCACACACGCATTGCACAGCCTCTCGGACGCCGAACTTCCGATCATTCTAACCTTAATCAAGTATAGCTTATATTATTCTCGTTCTAACCACTCCGTAAACGATTGACCAATAAATGCGCTTGTAAAATCAGCTAATTCAGCTTCCCATCGACTTAATATTATATTTCGATTTTCCGGCGTTAACGTTTCGCTAAATTCCGATATTTCGAAAAATCGAGTTCGAACTGAATCTAAAGCTTCGCTTGTAATTAATTTAGTTCGAATATCACGTGTAAGGCTCGTAACTTCGTCTTCTTCTACTTCGATAGCACTAATCGTCGAATAAATCTCGTAACCTGATTCGTCGAATTGACGAGCGTATTCTTCTTAATCAACTTCTTCTTCGAAAAATCCAAGTGAATCAGCGTAAATTACGTGCTTGCAAGGGAGCCAATAAGCACGTGCAAAAACGCAATCGCAACGTCCGGATTCCGGTAAGCGAACTTCTTTTCCTAATTCCGCTTGTCGGTATCTCTATATCGACCTTAGCTAGCTAGTAGTAGTAGTAGTAGTAGTTGGGGAAGCTCACCCGTGAACCATGGTTCACGGGCCACTTGGCATGCCTCGCTTAGCATGTCCGCAGTCAAGGGACCCCCAACTTGACAAGTAGACCTATTAGTTAGCTAGTGCACGTGATTCCTTCTAGTCCTATAGAAGGAATCAGCTCCCCTGAATCTTAGGGAGCAGACAGAATTCAGATACCTTATCAACCGAGTGTTTTGCAATTGCAAGTACTTTGACGACCTTACGAAGTTACGAATATATTCCCAATCGCTTGGAAGCAATCCAACACCGCTAGCTCTTCCGCACGCTTAATTTCGTTTAATAAAAGTAATTGCACGGGGTACGGAAAAATTAATAGCCACGGATATTCTAACGTTTGGCTAAGCTTTTTTCGAGACCAATCGTAAGCTAGCTTTCGAGCACGAGCGTCGTATCGATCTGTACATTGCGCTATTACTTTTATTATTTTTGAAAGAGAATACTTCGAATTTTTAGTCAGCTTAGTTATACTTGCTAAAGCTTTAAGCGAGCGATGAAAAGCTTCATTCGGATTGATAGTAAGAACTTAAAGTAATAACGCTGAATATTAGCGTGACGCGTTAGCCTACATTGATAAATTCGCTTCCCATTCGATTCGAATATAATTAGCTTTTTCGGTGGTCGGTGCGTATCGAATAGCGTTATCGATAGATTGTTGAGCGCCAATTAAAGTTCGCCGATTACAAAGTGCAGCTACTAGTGCAGCTCGGGATTTAGCGCAATCTTTACTACCGAGTTTTCGCTTAATCGTACGCATACAATGAACTCTGCAAAGAAGATGAGAAATCTAAATAATTAGCTAGAATTAAAATTATTAAAAGAATACGACTTACTTTTGTTTCTCCATCGATTAAACCCCGAAAAGCTAATCGAAACGCGCGTTGCTCGGCCTCTGAATCGTCGCTAAGTACGTAGCGCAAAACCCACTTCGGTGCTTATCGTTTAAGAACCAATAAGAATTCAGCAATTAATTCACCAAATTCGTGAGACATAAGTGCGTGCGCTATCGCATGCCAAGCACTCCATTGGTCGCGAACCATAATCGTAAAAAGCTTCCATTCTAATTGGTTCGTTTTATGAGTCGAATCGATTAGCGTAAGGTGGCCGAATTTAGTTAAAATCTCTAATCGCGTCGGTAGCGCAAATACAATCCCTTGTCCTCGTTGACCGTCGAGTTCGATTGCATTGATTGGACAGCTAAGCCAGCTAAGCGAATCTAGCGCTTTTAGCGCTTCCTTGGCTTGTACGCTAACGTCGCTTTTAGCCGAAAGCGAAACCTAAAGCGTATTAGGATTGGACGTGCGCTACGCTAAGCCGTTATTAATAACGTCTTGTCGAATAAAATATGCTCCACCTGCTTCTTTAAGCTTTTTTTAAACGTCGGCACGCCCTTTACCGCCGTTTATTGCAATAATTACCGCGGCGGGAGCGTAACCGGACGCCGCTTGCTGTTTCGCTAAGTTTCGAAGGAGTCCATTTCGCTTATTAGCGTCACTTTCGTCTAATGAATGCTCGTGCCGAACTATTTCCGACCGCGCTATTTCTCGTCCATTAGCTGAATGAAATTCAACGTGAGTTTTATATTCTCGTAAAGAAAACGCTACGCTATAGCGAGGTTTAACGCCTTTTTCGGTTCTTTTAATAGTAGCTCCTCGTTGACTAAAAGTAGAAGTCCGAGAAGCATCACGTGCACGCTCGAATCGACACGTGACGTAATAATAAACGTAAGGCTTTGTTGATGTAGGTAGCGATTTATTTCGAAGGGAATAAACGTTATCGATAAGAGGCCAAAATAGCTTATAATCAGCTAAACTAAGTGAAAAAGGTAAAGGTAATGTAAAAAGAATCGAGCGCACGTGCTTAGTATCATGAGGAAAGTTAAGAATAGTTTCCATTTCGCTGAATTTGCTTTAGATCAAACGGTAAAGACTTAGCTTTTATATAAGTAAAATAGCGGAGAAATTAGAGTATAAAATTAAGACTTAAAAATAGCAAAAAAAGTTGCGAAGTTAATACGAAAATAGTGGCGAAGGAAGTGGCGAAGGAAGTGGCGAAGGAAGTGGCGAAGGAAGTGGCGAAGGAAGTGGCGAAGGAAGTGGCGAAGGAGGCTGTGTTATGCGTGTGTGCCTGTTTTTGCCTTGTGGCCTCATGACGCTTTAATCGATCCCGCTAAAACCAATCAACTTGTAAGAATTCAGCCTTGAAAAGCATATTTAGGTCCGTTTTAAGTCTGTGCAATAGAGTTGGCAGGGCTTTGAGCCATTCAGAAACCACCGCTCTATGATTTTTGGGCCTATACTGGGTCCGATATGTACCGCTATTCATGAGGGAAGAGTAAAGTTCTGGCTCACATGACCTTGCCTAAATGGGGCACTAGCGCGTCAAGGTATACGGTACCGGTATACCTATATATTTGTATCGTCAATCCCCTCGATAGAACTCGACAAGTTTCATTCAATCTACAGAATCCCCTCCTACCTCGGTGAACCATTTGCGCCATATATATCCTCCCGGAAAAAAAATATACAACTCTTCTTCACCACCCACTGCTCATCTTCCGATGTCCGTAATCCTTCCCTCCTCGACATCAGACGCCCACACAAAACCCCCATTCATCATCGTAAGCGGCATTCCCAATTTCCGAGATGTCGGTGGCTACCCGATCTCCTCTCCAGCCGACCACTCCATCCGCAGAGAGGTCATCTACCGCTGCGCAGACCCGTTCAAAGTAACCGAGGCTGGCCTCTCTACTATCCGAAAATTGGGTATCACGCACATCTATGATTTAAGGTCGAACAAGGAGATTGAGAGGAATCGGGTGGCGGGGGTGGGCGGGAATGTGGAGTGGGAGGGATGTGAGAGGGTTTCTGTGCCGGTGTTTGAGGGTCAGAGTTTTAGTCCTGAGGCACTGCCTGGGAGGTGTAAAGATTACGCTAGCGGGAGTGCTGAGGTAAGTTCCCATATAACAGAATTGTCAGATTGAAAGAGTATTGACTGATGTGTGAGTAGGGGTTCACACGTGCCTACGGTGAGATTCTGAACGGTGCACCGAAGTCGTATAGGACTATCTTGTTGCATCTTGCGTATGAGCCTGAGAAACCTCTCCTTGTTCATTGTACGGCTGGAAAGGATAGAACGGGCGTTTTCTGTGCTTTAGTCCTGTCGCTCTGCGGAGTTGACGATGAGCTCGTGGCCTATGAGTACAGTTTAACGGATTTGGGTTTAACGAAGGAGTGGAAGGAGGCTGCAACCGCCCATTTGATGGGGAATACTGCTCTGAATGTTGAAGAGGCAAAGAATGTGTTATCGTCAAAGTAAGTTGTGTTCTAGAATCTGATATGGAGCCGGACTGATGTGCTGGACAGAGCTGAGAATATGATATCGACTCTGAAGATGATAAGAGAGAAGTTTGGAGGCCCTGAAAGCTACGTTATGGAGATGTGTGGTTTGACGAGGGAAGAGGTTGAAAAAATAAAAAAGAATCTCATCGTGGAGGAGCCGGCTGTGCATTTAAGGGCACAGTCTATAGACAAGTAATGTCTACTGCATCATCGACATCGTCACTTAGACAATACCCTTTAAGCTAGATCATAACATCCCCCCTATCAAGTCCACTTCATCTATGAAGCAGATATTTTCCAGTGCGGGGAATACATCACCGCCGCAACACAACAGCGTCCACCTCCCGCTGGGTTCCTACCTCATTGAGTTTAACGAGACTGTCTCCGTTCTGGACGTCAAGGGCCTGCTGTTTGTGCATAGCTCTCTATCCAGGTACGGAGCGCTGCTGTATGTGAGTGCTTTGGGTATAAAGGGGCTGTTAGGGGGCTCTTGCAGATTTTAAAACCGTTCGGCTTGCAGTTGTACCGGTATAGAGATGCTAGGTTGGGACAGATTACTCTTCATATGAGATAAGTGGATCAAGAGGTTTGGAAAGTATCAGAGCCACGTGATAAAGCACAGTCGGCACATGACTACACACTAGGCGAAGATGTGGGACACGCAAAATTTTCAGAGCCTGTCCTTATTAAGTAGCTCATCCATCTCTTCGCAGTCCACCTTGCGTCTAACAAAACCCTCCTGGTGAGCAATTGTGACCTCACCTCAATTGGGTCACATCACCATGCTACCTACAATCCGATGCACAGCTTCGTTTCCCTCAGCGTCTTGTGTAAAACAACTGTGCAGAGCTGGATCTTCGTCACGATCTTTCTCTACATCACAACGACATGAGCAACGAATGACGCGGGCTCGACGTGGCCTATTCCGCTGGCTGGGAACACAAGGCGCGAATTTCTTGAACCCGCTGAAAAACTCGACGAACTATATGGGCGCATACAATGCCCAGGGTCAATTGAAACGTGTGGTCGAGGCCCAGGCTGAGAAGCAGAAAGAAAAGGAAGATGAGGAAGCCAGAGCTGTCAAGGATGGTAAGCCTATCCTCACCGAGGCTCAGGAGGCTCCGGAGGGCGAAGACAAAAAGACCACGGCGGCGTTACCACCGGAGACCAGCAGAGATTTGATACCATACCCGTGGAACCGGAGTTTCGTCAGCCAGCCTGTGCTAGGTGGAATGGTGAAAGAGGTGATCTGGTTTCGCATAATGCACGAGGGTAAGACTGTCCGAGAGGTCAGCGCCGAGTTTGGTGTTGAGATGAGCCGTGTGGGAGCTGTTGTCCGACTGAAGGAGATTGAGAAAGAATGGGAAAGAATAGTAAGTTGCCTGAACATTTCATTGTCTCGTCGCCAACACTCCATATGATGATCTATAAAAATTCGATTAGTCTTCAAGACAACTACATGGTTACAAAGTTTACGCATGCGAGCCTCTCTGATTACAGTGTTGCCTTCCACCATGAGCATCCAACAGCTTTGGAGGTTTCTGCTAACTCTTCTTACTTTTAAAGGGCAAACCTCTCGCCAATGCATACGATCATGCAATAGCGAAAATGCTGCCGAAAACCCTCCTAGCTGGTCAGGGCGAGAAGATCAATAAACACGAGACTATTAACGACTTGCCGGTACACAGAGCGACCGGGCAACAGATATTCCACCCTACCTCCGAGTCGAGGCACTTCACTCGTGCAGATGCAGCCAAGGTCTTCGATAAGAAGCTGCTGCCGGCCGACGACCGAGTTCCACATCCCGAACTCGCGATCATTCAAAAGGAGTTCCTTCAGGAGCTTACGCGTGAGGAGCGAGAAGTGAACGCGAAGGCCAGGAAAGAAGCAGAGATCAAGAAGATGGCGACTGCTGCTGCTCACAAGGCCAAGAAGGCAGCCGCCGTCAAGAAGGTTGACACTGGGAGATGGGAATTCCACTTCACTGAGGTCAATGTTGACGAGGCTGGCAAGACCGGAAGAGGCCACAAGGCTACGGGCTGGAGATATGGAGTCCCATTGATGGACAGGAGTCGCGGACAGATCAAGATACCCACCAGTGTCCAATGATAACTGTACACTGTAATGTGTAGTATAGAGGAAATTTGCTGGATTTAGCGCATGGAACATCGGCGTCGGTGGGCCTGGATGTATTGACTATGTTGTCATGCTACTGTACAATTCAAGAGGAGAAGAATTCTGCTTCTTCAGAACGTCTAACGTCTAGTTGGGTTGAAGTCTGATGCCCCAACGTCTACCTGACATGTGTAAAGCTTGGCGGGTAGACTCCTGGAGATGGTGAGTGGGTATGTACACGGCAACTTCTTCTCTGGCCGAGCGTTCAGGACCTGCCAGTGAGCATACCGGTATAGCAAAGGATGCAGGTTCAAGGGATTCAGTCTTGGGACAAAGTGAGTGATGGCTATCTTGAAAAATGCTCGAGTGCGAGCTCGAGCTTTTCATTCCTCGGCCTCGGGAATGATGAGGGGCAGGCTGAATGAGGAAATGCCTGACTTGCTTGCCCGACTCGGGTGGGTAAAGGACCCACCCACCCACTTGTGAATCATGAATTCATAGCGGGATTGGATGGTGGCATGTGTGGAGATTGTATGTATATGTATGTGTGGATATTGTATATATATAAGTATGTGTGTATGTGTGTATGTGTGTATGTGTGTATATATATATATGTGCGCATGTGTGTATGTATGTATGTGTGTATCTATGTACCTACCTACCTATGTACCTATGTAACCCGAAAGAGAACAAGAGCCAAAACCCGAGTGGAGAACAAGGCCCAAATCCGTGGAGGGTTCATCCTCCGCTGTGCCGCCCGTCATCTTCGTCTTTCTTCCTTCGGCCTAAACAAAAACAAAATGGCGCCAAGCCCCAACCCGCGCGAACCCTTGCTAGAAGAGGCGGGTAGCCCGAGTAGTACTAGCGTAACCCCTAGCGCGCCTTCCGTTCTCACGCATACAAATACCTCTGCCCCAACTGGCCGAAATGGCAGGAACGACGCAACACAATTCGAAACTGAACACCTCATCATCACCACCACCACCACCACCACCACCACCACCAACATCACCACCACCACACCCCGCCCTCCTCCTCAACCACCAACCTCCACCTCAACGCACAACAATTCCCCTTTGACCGTAACAATCTCCTCGACCACTGCTGCATTACAGAGATTACGGAACGGAACAGAAAGGCTGAGAAGATGTCGGACAAGGAATTTGGCAGTGAGTTATCGCGATTTTTCTTTCAGTTGCATGTTCGTTATTTAATCCTTCATGTTTCCAGAGCACGTGAACGCGTGACTGCTGTTCTGGATGATCTTTTTTTTTCTCCTCCTCTCCCCTTCGGAGGTCCGTCCTCGATCAGGATCTGGATCTGCATCTGGATCCGGATCTGGATCTTGCGCCAGAGGGAAAAAAAAAATTAAATTAAATTGGTCTAGCGGGCACCTTCCTTTTCCGCTGCCAGTGCGGCTCCGCTCCGCGTGAACTTGAACTTGAAATGTTTTTATTTCTCTTCTCCCTTTACCCTTCTTCACATTTCACACTTCACCCTCCACCCTCCACCCTTCACCCTTCACCCTTCACCCTTCACCCCCAACCTCCTAAATCCAACGTCCAACTCCAAACCTTCCACCTCCAACCCAGCCTGCTCCTATCAATCATCAATTATCCACGCGTTTGGCCTATCGAATCCAGAAGTCCATCATTCACACACTGCACCACCAGGAACGGCCGCCACCGCTGCGGCAACCACGACCGCGACGGCTACCCCGACCTCGAACTCAAAATCGACTCCAAAGCCGACGCCGGCGGCTACGGAAGACGAGAAACCAGCGAGACTCGGCATGTCGCTGCGTGCACGGCCCGAAACCGTCTTTCCCGGCATGGACGTGTTCAAGTCCAAAGCGCCGCCCAAGGTGAAAAAGAGCCGAGTTCCCGCCAAGGCGAAATCCTACAGCGAGGACGACTTGGGCGGCATCGTGTATCCCGGAATGGGCCTGTTCGACTCGGCCACGGCAGAGATGAAGTGGCTCCGGAACCAGCCGAAAAATCCGAAACTGCTACAGGCCCTCATCGCGACGTCGCTGCAGGTCAGGTGTCCGGATCCCGAATTGTCGGTTTGGGATATCAACGATGGTCTGAAGAACTCGGGCTCCGCCTCTAAGCCGCAACCGCAACGCCAACCCCATCCCCAACCCTCAGGCATCATCTCGAAGCCGCAACCCCAACGCTCAACCATCATATCCAAGCCGCAATTGCAATTCTCGGGCATCAATTCCAAACCGCTACCTCAATCATCAGGCGTCACGTCCAAGCCGCAACCTCAATTCCCGGGCGCCATGTCCAAGCCGCCTCCTCAAACACCTCGTCAGATTCAAAACCCACCGCCGCCAGCACCATCACACCCCACGCTCTATCACTCCTCGTTCGCACCTCCCACCAAGATCATAACTCCTCAGGCCACAAAAGAAGTGAAGCTGCCACCTACCGAGACTCTTCCCGTCGAGCCCGCACCCGTCGAAGCTCTCTTCCCTCCTTCGCTCTTCCATCAAATGCGGATCTCTGCGCCAGAAGATGAAGACGAAGCTACAGCTAAGCCAGTACCAAGAGTTCGACCAGTGATCGGGCGTCGCTGTCTGGTCTGCAACATCAACCTCATCAACTCGCCCAGCGGTGATTATCGTATGACCTGCTTCCGCTGTAAATTCGCCGAGAGGTTCAACACACTCCCTCCCTTGGCAGAAGGAACGCGATTTTGCGACAAAGAGCTCCACCACATCCCAATTTATGCGATTGACTGCCCTCGATGCCGTCACGAGGTCCCGGATGGCAATATTGATGCTTCCGTTCGCGGTGACCACTACTCCACCGTCATCAAATTTGATAAAGTCCTCAACTCTGGGGAGGAGGAAAAGCCCTTCATCAAGGTGTGGACTTTCGGTCACGGGATCAAGGTCGACCCTCAGATTGAGTACGGGCTAGAATAATGGGGCGAAAACAGCCAACGGGAGCTGGGGGAGATGGTTTGATTGTTTTGGGGTGGCCAGTGGAAATGGCACATGTTTCATGCATCTCGGGTCTGCATGCGGTGGACCCAACGCACTCAAATTGTAGTCGGTGCTCCACTGAGTCTCACCCGGAAGGACACCAATCTTCTGACTTTGCAATGGTCAGTCAACCTTGCTCTTCGATAATGTCCTCCTTTCCCAGGATGGCTCTTCTGTCGCCGCTTGTGTTGCCTCCACATCGGAAGCCCACTTCTGATGATATGGACCCTGCAGTACGGGGTACATACGTCCTCTGAAGAGTCCATCCTTTCAGGACAGCGGACCAATGCAAACCTGACAGATTCTGCGTCGCTGGCGATCCTCTTCCTTCTCATTTGAAGGAGTCTGCACCTTTTCATACTTTCTTTTCGTCACTCTATGCGGTCGTCTGCCCATGGTACGTGACCATTTACTAAATTTGGCTCTTCTAGGCAACGATGACCTTTCTCTCCCGAAAGGTAAATATTCCCTACATCTTCCAACCATCACCTTGGCCATGACCGTCAACAACGTGCTACAACATCTCAGATGCAGCAGCAGTAGATGCCCGGCTCTAGGCTTCTCGCCGAGGCTTAGGGTTCTTCTATCGACGTTTGCATACTAACATCTCATAGCTACTGTTCAAAAGATCGTCGGTGAAATCCTCGCGAGCTCTCCAGGAATGGGCCTAACCAAAGACGCCCGCGATCTCCTCATTGAATGTTGCGTCGAATTTATTACTCTCATCTCCTCCGAGGCCAACGAAATCAGCGAGCAAGAGAGCAAGAAGACCATCGCCTGCGAGCACATCACTAAAGCCCTCGAGCAACTGGGCTTTGGAGACTACGTACACGGTATTATGGAGGTGGCTAATGAGTACAAGGAGCAGCTGAAGGTATTTTTTCCCCTTCCGAATCTCCCCTTACACTAGCATCAAACACTGACACAAACACTGACAATCCACAGGGTCGCGAGAAGAAAGCCAACAAGCTCGAGCAAAGCGGTCTCTCGACTGAACAACTCCTGGCTATGCAAGAGGCTGCTTTCAAAGACGCTGCGCAACGACACGGGTGAATATTCCGCGTGCTTTTTTCACCTTTTGATTCTGTTCTCGGTCTTCGTTTGAATTGGGGAGGGTCATGGTTTTTCATGGCGTTTGGCTGGGTTTAATGTGCTTTTTCCATGTGTGAAGGGGTAAATGTATCATCCCGCGGGGAGGCAGATCAGATAGTTAATGCTATTGTGTTTTGATTTTTCCACTTAGTGATTGATGCGAATTTGATTTTGACACCGTGACACATAGCGTGTGAGCTATATCTGCGCGACCAACAATTCTGGTCGGTCATCTAGGATACCCGGTAAGCTAGGTAGGCCAAGCGAATTAGTAGTAGTGGTAGTATTCTATTCCGATTCTGTGTTTGTGTATGTATATGTATATATGTATGTGTATGTATGCGTCGGGGTAGGTACGGTAGGTAGGTAGGGTTTCCTTTACATACCTTACCTCTCTTTTTACCTTCCTTTATCCGCAACTTTACTTTCACCTCCCACCCTCCCTCCTTCCCTCCCTCCCTCCCTTCCCTACTTTGTATACTACTACGTAAATGAAGCAAGCAAGAAATCGCCCCCTTCCCTTCCCTTCCCTTCCCTGTCTGTTTGTTCTAAATAAGACTTGATCTTATTTCTGTTATATTTACTTATTTATTTACTTATTTACTTATTTACTTACTTATTTACTTATCCTTCTTTTTTTTTTTTTCTTTTTCTTTTCTTTTTCTTTCTTTTTCTTTCTTTTTCTTTCTTTTTCTTTCTTTTTCTTTCTGTTTCTTTCTGTTTCTTTCTGTTTCTTTCTTTTTCTTTCTTTTTCTTTCTTTTTCTTTCTTTTTCTTTCTTTTTCTTTCTTTTTCTTTCTTTTTCTTTCTTTTTCTTTCTTTTTCTTTCTTTTTCTTTCTTTTTCTTTCTTTTTCTTTCTTTTTCTTTCTTTTTCTTTCTTTTTCTTTCTTTTTCTTTCTTTTTCTTTCTTTTTCTTTCTTTTTCTTTCTTTTTCTTTTCTTTTTCTTTCTTTCTTTCTTTTTCTTATTTTCTTTTCTTTTTTTTAAAAAAAAAGCAAGAAGAAGAATGATGATGATGATGATGATGATAATAATGGTTGTGGAGAGATGCTGCTAGTTAGTGTTATTGTTAGTGTTATTGTTATTGTTATTGTCGTGCGCTGCTTTGGTTGGATTCATGGCTGCGGGGGGGGGGGAAGGAGGGGGCGGGGTATTATTATTATTATAGAGTGTGTGTATATATATACCTATACATGTATGTGTATATATATGTATATATATGTATATATGTATCTAGGTGGATAGGTGAGTAGGTAAGTAGGTGAGTAGGTGAGTAAACAGAGGAGTGAATGGGTGAGTGAATGGTTGAGTAAGTGAGTGAGTGATAACGACCAATTGGACTGACTGTCCCTATGTACTTCGCTTCGTCCGTATGTACACCATGGCAGGACGGACGTGTGGTTGGGTATTGGCTTTGCTTTGCGTTATGGTCTTTTCGACTTCTTATCTATATGACTTGCCTTTTGTAAGGGTATCCATCTGTCTGCTTGAGCCCTCTCTTGCGTCGTCGTTGAGGAGTCCACGCAGGAAAATATGAGTATGGTAGTCTTTCGTGTGTTTTTCTTTCGTACCCTACTCTCTCTACTCTACGCTATGTATCACCATATATAAATACGCCCTTGCCGGCCCGGAACCCGCCCAGCGTGCCTTGCACGGCGTCCTTCAGCACGCTCTCCTCGGTGGCCCAATTCCACTGTAGCTCCTGCACGGGTATATCCCTGAATTTGCCCTCCCTCGTCAGACTCAAGATCTCCTCCACCGTCTCCTTCTTCGCCGCGGGGTTCGCGTTGCTCCACCTGCTGACCCAGTACCCGCTGAACTTGACGTCCTTGAATATCAGGGCCCCAGTCGGTAGCAGCACCGGCTGCTTCGACATGGCCCCGTACGTGACCAAGTGGCCCGAGTCGCTCAGGCACTTGACGAGCGCCGCCGTCGGCTTGCCTCCTACGCAGTTGAGACCCAACCTGACTCTCTCGCCAGAAGTCCACTCCTTCACCTGCTCCGTGAAGCTTTTACTCATGAGTTCCGCCTCCGTAACGACATGCGTGCCACCTAGCGATAGCAGCTCGTCCTTCATGGCCTGCGTCGCGACTGCGTCGGGACGCTCTCGGATCACGTTTATGCTGCGCAACCCCCACTCCCGGCCCAGCTGGATCGCGGCCCTACCGACGCCGCTGTTCGCCCCGTTCTGCACGAACCAGTTGCCAGGGCGCAGCGTCTCAAAGTCTCGCAGCATGCGGTACGCCGTGCATGGGTTCACGCTCACGGTGCCGACTTGGATTGGGCTGAGCCCGGCCTTATCCTCTATCTTGATGACGTCCTTTTCCGTGGCGAGGGCGTGTGTGCGCCAGGTGCCGAAGTTGGTCGAGGACATTATCACCCAATCGCCTTTCTGGAGGGGGGAGGATTTCGAGAGGGAGGACCCGACGGCTTGGACTTCGAAACAGCCTTCGTTGCCAGCGACGGCAGAGGGCGAGGAGGTGCCTAGCATGGAGGTGAAGGGCGGTTTAGAGGGGTAGACGCCTTGAACCTGGTTTATATCTGCGGGGTTGATGGGAGTTGCGAGGGTGCGGAGGAGGAGGGCGTTGGGTGGGAGGGAGGGCGAGATGGAGTGGGTGTGTAGTCTACGCAGAGATGATTGTTAGCCATTGACTTTTATAATACTGTATTGACAATGATAGAAGGAATTGAGGAAGAGGAAGACGAAATGGAAGTGGGAATGGAAATGGAAATGGAAATGAAAAGAGGAGTTTACGAGAGCACATCAGACGGCTCCCCGTATTTCGAGTACACGAGGGCTTTGGCTTGTGTATATCCATACGGACCGGACTTCCACCTCCGGCACGTCGATGGCACGTTGTTCGACGGCACCAATGCGCGCCGTAGACCTGGAGCCAAGCCGCAGCTTGCCCGTAATATTCGTGGTGTCGACATGGCGCGCAATGTGGGATGGCGGATGGGAGAGAAGTGAAGATATATTATATATTCAGGGAGCTTGTTTGAGCTATGACGTTCGCGTTGGCAGTTGAGGCCGGCAGGGGGCCGGTTTACTTAATGCCCAAGCAGTAGCATGCAGCATGCACGTTGGCCCTGCATGTTTTGAACTCCGTGGACGGTGGAGAACGTTGTGAGGATTGGGTGATGTTCGCAAGGGACTGGGACAGGGACTGCTGAAGTCCGGGGAAGACGACTTCGCACGAGGACTACCTAGGTACTTAACGTGACGCAGAAATACAAATAACTCTTTCGTCTTCATATCCTGAGAGGACAGGATGTGTGATGGTATGGTGTAGAGTTGAATAGACTAAAATCAGTTGAGATACCATCTGGCTCTTGAAATCTGGTACACCTAACTGAGGGAAGGTTGAGGTGCAGATGTTCTCAGTTCGTGCTCGGTACAGTAGCAAATAACTTAGATATTGTGAAGCCATCCAGAACATACAACCAGGCAATCATTACAGAATACGCCTGGCAAGAGGCGACCTACCCAGTATTCGATATCGAAACACCAAAAAGGAGCGGTATTGCTGCTCACTATCGAGCCGGGTATCTCGGTTTTCGGTCTCTGTCTCGTTCCCCCTCCCCCTCTCAACATCGAATCGTAAGCCATACCAGCATTCAGTTACGTGTCAACAATCCAGCCATGGTGACGTAGCAGTATCCAACCAGCAGTATCACCTCTCTCTACTTGATATTCTTGAACATGTCCTCCCCCAGACTGCCTCCATCATCCCTCGTCATCAACTCTGGCAGCTTCGGCGGCGGGGGTCCCTTTCTCGTCACCGGGGCCGACTGAGGCTGCAAAATCGTCTTCTCGTCTTCGTATATGGCTGGCTGACGCTGCATACTCGTCTTCTTGTCTTCATAGATCACACTCGTCCTCCGACTCGACCCTCCCAACCGTTTGAACCAGCTCCCGCTCTTCTTCTTCGCCAGACTCGGCCGCTGGCTCGCGAAGCTCATCGCGCTCTCAGGGCGCTTTATGCTCACCAGATCCTCATGCGATGCGTTCGAGTCGTCCATACCGTCAGCGTAATTGGCGTTGAGCTCCTTACGTGGCAGGAAGCGGCGGACGCTGCCCGGCTTCGTCGACGCCGGGCTCATGGGCGGCGTCTCTATGTTATAGTTTGTTTGCCTGCGTCCATCGTACATGCCGTCGCCGCTATCTTTGTGCGTGTCTGGCGAGGATTGGCCGTTCGTCGTCATGGAGGTTAAGGACCCCGGCGCTGGTAAGGTGGTGGCGGCGGCAGTTTCTTTTGACACAGGAACATGCTGAGGCTGCTCTTCGATGGGCGAGTCCGGGGGAGGAGGGATGTCGGTGCCATCTGTGAGGGAGAAGTTCAGGGGCTTGAGCTGTGGGAGCTCGAATCGCCCTGGGAGCTTGCCGTTGGCCGGCATATTTTGTATGGGGGGGTTTTTTTTTTGCGGTGGGAAGCGTATCGAGCGGTGTCTTAGTCTCGAAGGCACCTTCAAATTCGCAGCGCGCCGAGTGTTCGCACTCCCGCTGCAGAAAGATCGAAAGGGAGGAGATAGAAGACGCAATTCGTGGTGCCGGCAGAGTAGCAAATCGTGCTGCAGAGTATCTGGGGGGGGGGGGTGAGGTTCTTGGCTCGTGCCGGTGCCTCTTTGGAAAGTTGTCAAGTTATTTCAATAAATAATAATTGTACCAGGGAAGCAAGCAAAGGTGCCGGGTTGATAAGGTATGAAATTATTCTCGTGCGGATGTTGAGGGTCAAGACGAAATGCAATTGAGGGACTGCAGAGGTAGGACAACAACAGTATGTATATAGGAAGTCGGTAGAGAAGGACGGGATACGGCGAAAATTGTTTGCGGAGGAAGATCTCTGCTGCTGGAGCTCGGCCTAATTTGTTTTCTGGGGCGTCTTCCAATCAGAGTCTCTCCCAGCAAACACCAACGAGCAAACGCAAGGAGGTGGATTGCTGGACCGTGGAGGGTCGACTCCGGCTCATCGATAGGGGGTGGGTGGGCCTGATAACTTTCTGAGCTGTCTCCGCACATACATCTATTTATAACAAAGTACAAAGTACAAAGTATAATCGATCATTGCTCTTGATATACCGGTACCGTATATATGGCATTTCAATATGCGTATCATCTAATTGTATATCATTTAGAATGGCCGGTACCTCTCGTCCTATCCAATCAGCCAGCAACACTCAGCTATACAGCCTCTGGGCAAAGGTACACATATATACCGGTACATAATATCTGTAATCTATCCATGCCATGCTGCCTGTGAAAGGAAGGCCATGCCAACTTATGTTTAGAATCCAGTTGACTTGACTCTCCCTCTAATCTCGAGTTATATTCCCTCGTACCCCCCGCATCAACGCCCTCCAGAGGACTCCAGAGGAAGGATCAGTATTACTGGGAGCTATCGATGACAGAAGTATTTGTCATTAAAACTGGCGACATGTAATCAGATACCGCAGCAGCAAATCAGTACGAAAATGCGCACGGTGTGAGTACAATAGAAGATTTGAAACAAACGAGGAAATGGTCCAAGATCGCGCAAAGGTTCGGAGCAAGGTTCTGCAGCGGAAGCGGTGGCTAGACGATGAGTAGAACGAACTGCTGGCGAGGCACAATGTGAGAGATAGATACTTGGGCTGAACTCAATTCGAAAATTCGGATGAGGCGTTCAATTACAAAGTTATTATTACAATCCTGAAGGAGTTCCGCTACCAAAATAGGAATCACAACATATTTTGAGATGGAGAGGAGCAAGCTCCTCGAGGAAGAAAACAATACTAGAAGTACGTAGTCAGCTGACTTCGCGACTCCTCGCCTCACCTCTGCTAAGCGATTGAAAAAGAAGTGAGAAAGAAATCGCTTACTCTGTGAAGCTAACTACCGGCAACTTGAACTTCAACCGGGCTTCGGGGCGGTGGTTCAGCGGCTTGCATGGTTGAACTACCGCCCCATTCACCGGTTGGCGACAAGCCGGAACCTCACAATAGTAACGTCGCAACGTTGTGGGGTTCCGGCCCGAACGACTCACTATCGTAGTTCGGGAAACTCATTAGGTTGAGTTTGTAAGCTGGAACCTTGTAACATCCCGTTGTTACGAGCTTCCAGCTGAGTTTTGGCGTTTGATATACCGGTATCACGCAATACTAGGTACGGCTGACCCCGGTCTGGCCTCGATATCAGTCGTCATGCGACTTTAGCGCAGCCATGTATTACGTTGGCCACGGCGGTTTGACTCTCTTTCTGGCTTCCTTTCCTTGGACGAAAGAATCCCCTCTCACTGCGATCCATCCTATCTGCAGGGGAAGGGCGCAGATGATAGTAGCTTTTGCTGCACCACTTTGAATTGCTTTCTGGGTCTGTCTTGTATGTAACTCCTTAGCTTAGCACGTCGCCGTACCCCATGAGAGGTCCCAGGGCGGCAGGCTTCGCCTGCTACCCGCCCGACGTAAATAGATACAACAACAACAACAACAACAATACAATACTAGGTACTCACCCGCGCGGTTTGACGAGGTTACGAACGAGGTGGAGGAAGGAAGATGAAAAGAATATTATTCAACACCAATCCCAGCATTCTATCAAGAGTGCAACAGCGCTTCTCGCAAACTCTCCCCTTCACAAACCAACATCGGGAAAAAAAAAAAAAAAAAAAAAAAAAAAAAAAAAAAAAAAAAAAAAAAAAAAAAAAAAAAAAAAAAAAAAAAAAAAAAAAAAAAAAAAAAAAAAAAAAAAAAAAAAAAAAAAAAAAAAAAAAACCAGTTCCTAGATTTCGACGCCCTGAACCCGACAACTATCCAGCCGTAACAGCACTGCAGGGAAACGGCAGATATAGGGCTATCCACGATCTACGCCAGTCCTCGAACACGTACCCCTCGACGTCTTCTTCCGCACCGCGGAGGCACTGCTAAAAGCCGAGCAGCAGGGAGGAAGATACCTCGTTCTGACGAATATGCACGCTGAGATGGGGAGCCGGAGCCGAGCTGGGTTTGTGGATACTGACACGAAAGAGAAGGTGCAGGGCACGAGTTTTGTGTATGGAGTTGAGAATGTGGTGGGGGAAGCCGGGAGGTGGGGTGCTAGGCTTGTTGAGGCTGTGGGGGAGACGGCGCTTGAGGAGGAAAGGTTTAGGTAAAGTGGTTCATGAGGAGAGGGGGAGGGAGTGGGTTGGTTGTAAAGTGTGGTTTGGGATGATGATGAGGTTTGTGGGTTCGGGTGAGAAGGAGATGAGAAGGCTTGCCGTACGGAGAAAAATGCGGTTTGAACGCGTTGCGGGCTTCAAGGAAGATGAGGGACCAGGTATTAGGTGGTATTTGGTATATTTCCATCTCACGCAGAGGAAAGTGTTCAATTACAGGCGCAGGATTCTGTGTCATTTGGTCATGTTTCTAACTGAGCCAGTGACACGCGTCATTTGCAAGAGCGGGTATCTTTTGAAAACGTACTGTACAGAGGTGAAGAGGAAGTGCTCTCATTGCCTGGGGAGCTTCAAGACAATTCTGTGTCTGTTGGAGAAAAGGGCCAAATTCCGCCTCAAGCCCGGATGATGTTATCTGCAGCATCCCAAGACGCGAGACTTCCATTTTATCAGGGATTCGCAGGATTTTGGGGCTTCTCGTCTCCCGCGGAGTGTGGCATGCGTCAGGCCAGATTGACGAAGAGCCCAGCTTTGACAAACTGCCACCTGTCAAAGAAGTTTTCAAGGTCGGCATTCATCTTTTCAGGACTCCCAAGTCTCGTGCAGAGTAAGGAGCTGTCCCATGTGGCGAAATGCATCCTCGAAATCGATCATACGTCCAGTGCCCTGCTAATTCTCCGGTTTACTTTCGTGCGTCTCGACAGCTTCGGGACTCTCGCTGCTCTGTACAGGTGGCCTGGCGAGATACTACCACGCGCCAAGAACGTAGTCGAATTCTTGGGTCCGTTCTTCAGATTCTGATCCGCGAAGCCTCTGTTTCAATTTCCACTTATTGAGCTTCGACCGAAGAAATTCTCGTTCAGAGTTGTATACATTATAACTGACTGCGGCAGGGGCAGGTAGTGACAGGGAAGGACCACTCAGGCATTTCCTAATTCTTTGTGTTTGTGTAAAGTAGGTTCGTACCAGCGAATAATTCGTCAAAGCCTTTTCAAGCAACCTACTCACCATAAGAACTCGGTCATCATCAGAGTACTGCCCAATAATTTGTATACCTGCAAAACTTGGCACACTCGCGGTTTCGTCTTCCGAAATTATCAGAAAAGGAATGCTAATTGCAGGGAGACCAGCCAAGCTAGCAGGTACGGTGAAAACATCGTTCATGTAAGTGTCAACTGGCCTCAGTTCGGAGACCGCCTTCAAGGTTGGCGGGGGTGTCGGGGCCGTAGGGCAAACGATGAAATCAACCTGAGGGGGACCGAGCTTGTCGTCAAGCTGGATCGATTCATCCATGTTGCTAAGATCAAATTGTTCTGGGTTCCGGAGAGGATTCGATATTGCAAACACTCGGTCAAAGTCTCGTTGGACTAATCTGCGCACTTTCTGGGCCTTGATGAAATAATTGTCGATCGCCTCTGAACTCAGGGTATAAGAGCCGAGAAGGATGCGCCTCTTGACCTCATTACCAAAGCCTGTACCACGTGTCTTCGAATACAAAACATCTCCAGCGCCATCATCAGACTTTGAACGAGTGCCATATCTCACACCGTCGTATTTCGACAGATTCGAGGCCGCTTCAGCTGGCGCAAGAACATAGTATGCTGAGAGAGCATGCTTCGTGTTTGGAAGAGATATCGGTACAATAGTTGCGCCGCCTTCTTGCAGAATCTGCAGGGCATCTTGCCATGCTTGGCGTACACCCGGATCGAGTTCCTCTATGTTGTACTCCAGTGGCACACCGATCTTTATGTTGTTGAAGGCCAGTTTTTCCGTAGGATCAAGTTCACCACTTCTCTTTTGCCTTTGAAACTCCTGTCGCAAGTCTCTCTTCCTGTGCAAGTCCATTCTCTTTCGTGACTCTTGTGATATTGAGGTTGGATCCTTGATGTCGAACTTAGAGACATGATTGAAGGCGTAGCGAATAGCTTTCGTTTTTGAAGCCAGGAACCCAACGGTATCCAGGGAATTGGCATAAGGTACTACGCCCCAGCGTGATACAAGTCCATACGAAGGTTTGAACCCTACTATGCCCGTATAGGCTGCTGGTAACCTGACCGAACCTCCTGTGTCCGTACCTAAGGCAACAGGACATTGTGCATTAGCCACCGCAACTGCACTGCCACCTGAGCTTCCCCCAACAGAATACGTATCAAACTGGCCGGTATTCCTGACAGGTCCAAAGAATGAGTTTGTCGAATGGGACCCCATGCCAAACTCATCCATGTTCGTCTTCCCTGTGATAACCCTTCTTCCCGGTTTATCAGGAATGGTAAGCCGGGTGATCACATCGGCTTCGAATGGACTTTGATGGTTCCGGAGAATACCAGAGGCACAAGTGGTTGGGAAGTCGACCGTGGCTATATTGTCCTTGACAGCGACGAGTTGTTCTTTGGGAACTTTGGGCCCTAGTGTCCTTGTTCAGCGGGTTATACCAAGGCATGGGCAGCATACGGATACGTTCATACCTGGATCACTCCAGGTATCAGGTTTTGGAGCTCCATTTTGGTTGTTGTAATCGTCGTTCTGTCGATCAATACGCGGTATAAAGACGTTTGACAATCTCACAGCATCATCGGCGAGCTTCTTGACAACTTTAACGCGACGGATAGAAGTCATCTGAGTCCATACAGTTTAGTAGCTCGAATAATGTATCTTGGGGGTTGCATGGTGAGGGTTTGTAGGATCCGATGTTGAGAAGAAAGCTCGGCCTCCTGTCTTGGCCTTGGCGAGACAGGGGTCGGTCCGTTCGGAGTGGAGCGGAGCGGAGTGGTGCCTGTCGTTTTCCTTATCCTTATCGCTAGTCATCAAGGTTGACCCATTGATGTCAGCGGCTCGCCAGGTGCGGCCGAGCACCCACCTACAAACACTACTCTCCGACCTATGCTCTTAGACCGAGATTCCCCAAATTAAAACTGGTCTCCTCACCTGCCACTATCTGCACAACTCTTATGCCAAAAACCAGCAAAATGACGAAACGACTGTGGACATGGACAAGCTTCCTACTGCCGCTGGCGGTTGCTGAACAGCCTTCAGCTCTAAAACCAGTCGCAGCGCCTATGAGAGACTTGCCGTGGGGCCAACTGAACTTTTTACAAACCACAGATACTCATGGCTGGCATGCCGGTCATCTACAAGAGTGTGTTCGACACCCGAAACAGTTGCGGCAATAGCTAATGTCTACCAGGCCCCAGTATTCAGCCGACTGGGGCGATTACATTTCCTTTGCAGAAAGAATACGCCAGAAGGCAGACGACATGGGTGTGGATGTTCTCGTTGTTGATACTGGGGATCGGATAGAAGGGAACGGGCTATACGATGCTTCAGACCCCAAGGGAGAATACACCTACGACATTTTCAAGGAACAACACATTGATGTTCTGTCCACGGGCAACCACGAATTATACCATATTGATGCTGCGGAACGGGAATACACGAAGACGGTACCGAACTTCAAAGGGCACTATCTGGCTTCCAATCTCGACTATATCAAACCCAACACCGGAGAGGTAGTCCCAATGGCGCAGCGATTTCGGAAGTTTACAACCAAGCACCAAGGCATAAAGGTTCTTGCATTTGGGTTCTTGTTTGATTTCACCGGAAATGCGAATAATACTGTCGTCCAACCGGTAGAAAAAACTATCCAGGAGAAGTGGTTTCAGGACGCTATCAGAGAGGATGTGGACCTTTTTCTGGTAGTCGGTCATGTCACGCCTCGTGGACCCGAATACAAGGCAGTTTACGAAGCTATCAGAAGACAAAGGTGGGATACGCCTATACAATTCTTCGGCGGCCACAGTCACGTTCGAGACTTTTCGAAGTACGATTCCAAAGCATACGCTTTACAGAGTGGCCGATACATGGAGACTATTGGCTGGCTCTCTATCGAGGGTATCAAAGTCACGGGGAAGAAGGAAGATCAAAATGGAGTCGGTGCTGGAGCAAGCTACACGGTTAAGCGAAGATACATTGACAACAACCTATTCGGGTACCATTACCACACAGGCCTGAACGAGACCACTTTCCCTACCGATCACGGAAAAAACGTATCGAGCTTGATTCGCAAAGCCAGAGAATCATTGGAACTCGACTACAACTTTGGCTGCGCACCAAAAGATCTCTGGCTCAACCGAGCCCCTTACCCCAGCGATAACAGCCTTCTCACCTGGCTCGAAAAAGAAGTCATGCCAGATGTAATCAACAACAAAGATCGTAAAAATGTACCTGCATTAGCAATTACTAATACAGGTGCCATGCGATTCGATATATTCAAAGGCAGCTTTTCCCGTGACACGACATACATCATCTCCCCATTTGCCAGCAAATTCAAATACATCAAAGATGTGCCCTACAAATCAGCTAAGAACCTGCTTAAGATGCTCAACAACAACGGTCCTATCTTCACCACCTCAGGTCTCCACACATCGCAACTTGCACCCCCAGAACAAATTTCCATCCAAACCGACATGATTGCCCCAACCCACGAAGCATCCGATTTCTTCCCCGGATCCTCACAGTCCCCTCTCATCTCCTCTTCTGACCCTCCAAATCTTATCCCAGGCTACATTACCAAAGACGATAGCGGCTCGGACGGCGACGACACCCTGCACGCCCCCATCTCCTTCTACAGAGTGCCCAACTGCATCCAAAGCCCCATCTCCTTTCCCTCCTCCGGCGAACCCGAGACCGTTGACGTCGTATTCGTCGACTTCATCCAGCCGTGGATACTGCTTGCGCTGCAGTTCTCGGGGGAGAGTTATACGAAGAGGGATGTAGAGGAATATATGGATGAGACGTTGACGGAGTTGATGGCGGGATGGATTAAGAGGAACTGGGGGCAGGATTGCTAGAATATATTTGTGTATGTATGATATTGTGAATTTGTGTGCTCTGTGCGGCATAAGTTATTGGCATTGGCATGTCTTTATTGGCGTATGGGACTGGAATGGAGGCTGGGGCATCTTACTATGCGATGTAATTCTTGATTGTTTACATCCCTCGGTTATTACAGAAGACCTTATTTTTCATCTTTTTTATCACTTTCTATGTTTCCCCTTTTCCCCTCCTTTCTTCCCCTCATTTCTTCCACTTTTATCCTTGACCCTGACCGCTCGCTGACGCTGATACACTATGGTCGTCAAGAAAAACCATCTTATTCAGGAGGAGTGATATTTTCGGCGCTTTCGCTCTTATTTCGAAGGTACTCAACACAAACATAAGAAAGTGTTTTAGACAGCGAGAGGGGGAGACAGCAAAGATAAAGAAATTCAAAACTTCCAAAATCCAGAGAAGCTGCCGCAAAAGCACTTTCTGGAGAAAATGAAGGAGAAGAAAAAGAGGAGAATAACCCACTGGCTCTAATTCTGGCTGGAAGCTAATAATCAAAGAGCAATTCAAGAAGAATAAATGGATGAATTAACAAATCAATAATTATTTACATATGATAATCTTGTGATGAGCTGTCTACATAGAAGCACGGATGCTTCCGCTTACGAGGGAGTAGTTGAATTGTTGATCAAGTAGTTGGCGAGAACCTCCACGGCTAGCTTAGAGCAATTCTTCATCATATTTTGGCGAGTTTGAAGAGGGGATTTATATAGAAAAAAATGAAAAGAAAGGTGAAGTTTGAAGAAAAGGGCTGTCGACTACCTAATTAGGATATCCCAACATAAGTTAAGCGAGCGCCCAAAATCAATTAAAAAATAAACAAAAGTTTAACACCTACAAAAATAAAAAGAATAGAGAGACCGAAATTTTTCAAGCTCGCCACAACTTTAAAAAACAAAAATATCAGAGAACCCCGCACATAGATGCGAGGTTCTGAGAACCAAACGTAATCAAAAACGTTTATTTCGGCGTTACAATTACCAGTTTGTCCTGAAGATGACTCTGCCTACTGAGCCACCCCGCCTGCTGGATGAATAACATGCAAACTGTTTGGGTACATCAATAAGATGCAAATTTTTTTCTGCGGAAGCGAGTGGGAAAAAAAGGTATGTACAATAGACGAAGGACTGCCAAACGATTGCGAAGTCAGTTTTTATATTCGAACCGTAAATAGATTGATTGGTGAAAGAGACGAAGCAAATTTGCTTGGCTTTTGATCGCCACTTGTTACTATCTTGTAGAAGAATGATATATGGGCTGCGGAGATTCTTTCGGTTTGAAACTAGCGAGATTCAATAGATATAAATTTCCGAACATGTCCGTCCCGGTTCATAATATGAGTTGGCTTCCCAAAATCTGGGGCCCTTTCCTTTTTGCGCTCATCACAACTCATTCAAAATTCATTTCATTGCTGCCTCCATTCCCTCTCATGATCCTTACCGCTTTTTATTTCACCCGGGTACCAGCTCAGCTCATATTTCCCTCTCTCTCTCGCCACTTCCCATCCCTCAAACGTGCCTTCTCTCGACCTGTGTAGTTGATAAGGCTTACTTCAAAGGCGCGAATCCGGATCTGGCTTGGCTGGCGTCAAATACAGCGTAGTAAGCATCGAAGAACACATCGCCATAAATGTTCTGGTTTCTACCACTAACAGACTGCAAGCTTCCAAAGCAGAAGCCCCATCCCACGTATCCGAATATCATTAGGGCGGACGGGATAGTGGCGTACTGGGAGGTTCCGATTCCGAAAGAGAATGTGGGAGGGCTGGCGAAGCAGGGAAACATTTAGCGCCCTGTCTCCAGTTGTAGAAAGCACCTTTGACGGATGTGTAATAAGCGTCAACGGCAGGATCGCCCATTGGTATGCCAGCATCCTATCTAGAGGAGGCGTGGAGACAACTGGTACCAAAAGGTGACGAGACGATCTGCAAGCGGGATTGTCTCGACATCCGCGCCACAGGTTAGGAAACCTCGATATTCAAGATGATGTCAAGTGACGGCTTGCAGCGAGGTTTTTTTGATTGGCGATAAGATGCAAGCGGAGCTACTTAAATATTAACAGCTTTTCACGTTGTGAGAGGTGCCACCAAGCTTACCTATTGGGGTACCATTATACCGGTAGTTGTAGTTGTAGAAGTACATACATACAAACACCTCCAAGCCCAGACAAGCATCAGGCCGGTCGGTCGAGCTTTGGGCATCAGTGGCGCGCAGTAGAGAATTTCAGCAACAGTGTTCAGGCTGGCCCGGATTTTAACGAGATTTTCCAGGCTTTGCGTAACACTATTACCACTATTACCAATTACCAATTACCACCTCTCAATAGCAGACCCATGCATTATTGATTGCATTGAAAAAGCCCAAAAGGCAGCCTCGTGGATCTCGGAACGGGATACCTCGGTCCAGTTATTCTGCACAGCGGATCACCCATTTCCAAATATATAGCACATGGATTACATCGAGCATGCCGCATGCGGCTCCAAGTCCAGATCAGGAAGGCCATCTAGAAGCGTAAACTCTGAGGCACACCCTCAAGCCCTCAGTGTCGCCGCTGGAAAGGCTCCAGAAGCAGGAGAGAAAGGAGAACCTGGGAAGATAGCTTTCTCTGTTATGGAAGTACAGCTTCCTTTCGCTTTCTCAGAAAACTTGAACCGAGGAAGCAGAAACATGTAACACATTTGAGCGAGAGACTCTATAGTACCCGGCACTTGCCGCTTCACCAAAGAACTCCCAGAGCCATTTGCTCTTGAGTAGTGCCCTTTCGTCAAGAGCAATTGGGAATCCGGCGCCTGTCGAGGGATTTAATAAGCTTCCTCTTCCAACATTTTAAATGATAGAGAGAATGAAGAATCCATGAGGAATCGTCTGTGTAGAGCAATATTCTGTAAAAAGCTGTACAGGTATCGAAATTCCCAGATCCGTGCTGGACCTCTCGCCTGAATACACATCCATAACTCCCAGCAATGCATCTACCCGGCCTCCTTAATCAAACAAAATCGTCATTCAACCTCTCGATAGCGACGACCAATTTCGTTCCCTTGCTAGGGTATATGTCGGTGAGCAATTGTCTAGCCTCTGCTCTTGGTATTAAGGATAAGAGCCACAATAAGTCTGCCCTTGTAAGTACTCGAACCAGTGCAAGAGGTAGTATCACACTGACCCGTAAAGCCCCAGGACTTCTCCGAAAATGAGGATAAGAACCATTCCGACGAAGATCCTCGACTGTTGCATATACGATCGCACTCCCATATCTCCTACAATGCCAATGGCATATCCAGCGGCAAGTCCGGTCAAACCAACCGAAAGTCCGCAAGCAAGATGCATGAATCCACTAGCGGTTCTGTTAGCTTGCTGAGCCTTTTGTTTTATTCATGTTGCTTGAAGTTCCCTACTTGAACAAGCTGTAATTCTGGTCAGGAGGTGGGCCCATGTCTCCTGCAATCAAAACCGCAATGACTAGCGAATAGACTGCGATGATACCAGACATGACGACGGGAATGAGTGACTGCAATGCCGTATATATTAGCAGATAATTCGTCAAGTATGGTATGTCCAACGATCGGTCCAAGTATCCAACACACCTTCATTATCAGATCCGGTCTGAATGTTCCCACTCCCGCGATTCCAATGCCTGATTTCGCCGTGCCGTAAGCTGCTCCAATGCCTATCCAAGATATTAGTTAAGCAGCACCGCTTGCCAATATCGAGATTCGCCTTACAGCCAAAGGTCATGGCGAAACAGATGCCAGCCTGCCGAAGCTGTCAATACAATGCTTCCTGCCTCATAGATAGGTTTTTACTCACCATTCCGAAGAACGGGGCGAACTTGGGGGAGTAGTCCACTTCGTCCATGGTGATTCTGATGTATCTGCGGGCGGCGCGGGAGCTGGTTGATAGACAAGTCGTCTGGTCCCACGCGGCCACTGGAACTAGGATAGGCGCGCTACTGTGACTAAAGTATATGCCACGTGACCAAAGCGACAGTTGAGAGATCCTTGGCGGGGCTGGGCTGGGCTGCGTGTTTCGCGAGAATACCGACCCTTCCACCCATCGTCGCAGGCTTCATCCGCAACCACTGATCAGTCGCGGCCCTTCAATGTGTATCCTTCCCTCAGAAAACCGATTCGCGACTAGCACCAACAGACGCTGGGGCTGTTGAACGTTGCTCGAAGTGGAAGTCCTGCCCAGGCCAAGATCACCACAGCGTATCTCTCCAGCGACAACACGGAGTAATTGGTCGACCTGCGACGGGACTCGTCGGCGGCGATTAGACAAAGGGGCGTTCTGAATTCCAAGTCGGAGCACGGGTGGTAGCCCTCGGCTTGTTAAGCCCGTGTTGCACCTCGAATAGCGACAGAAGGGACAGAACGGTGGGATCAGAGGCTGTCATAGACAAGCAATATGGCAGACTATCCACCAGGGCGACAAATTCCACCTCGTCCTAACCAATATGGCCATTCTTCGAACAATGAGCGAGAGGCCGCCTACTCCAACATTTTCGGTGCCCCTCCTCAAGGCAGATCTCAGACCATGTCTTCGTCCACCGCTCATCCGGGACCGATGAATCATGGTCGCACCCAGACGATGAGCTCGCAGGCTTCTGGGCAGTATGATGGGATACAACGGTCACCCCCTCCTCGCCAGCAGGAAGGTGGATATCCTCAGTCGTCCGGATACATGCCTAATGGCGGCGGTATGCAGAATGGGTACCATCAAGGATCAAGACAGCCGGCCCCTGGCCAAGTTCAGTCACAACCACAACCTCAATACCTGCCTCAACAAGTACGGCCAGATCGTCGGCCATATGCATCTCCAAATCGGGTCGATCCTCGTGGCCCTCCTCAGCAAGCTCAGTTTGCACAGAGAAATCCTGCACCTCGCTATCATTCTGGTAACCAACCTGGGCCGGCAATGAACTCGGATCCATACCGATCACAATCTATGGCAAGCATGACAAGGCCTCAGATGAATGGACCAACACCCACCAACTATCCACAGGCACCAGCAAATGCGTTTAGGCAGGCACAATACTCATTTGCTTCTAGCCAAACCGCGCAAGGTCGTGTTGTGCCACAAAGAAATGACGAGCGGGCGATGTCAATGACTAGCTACCCTCCGCCTAATGATCAACATCAGACAATGAGCGGGCGAGTGATTCCCAACAGAAGGACGGCCTCTCAATCCGGGCAAGGAGCGCAAATGAACGGCATGCCAATCATTGCCCCAAGAAGCCCTGCTACACAGACTCGGACTCCCAGTATGGCTTCAAGTACGGTGGGAGATACAAGTAGGACCATGTCTATGGCCTCGACAATAGCCGCAAGTGAACGAACCGACTCTCTCGCCCATCGCCCATCCGTGGCCACATCTGTAAGCAGCGGCAAGGAAAGGCGGCAAAAATCCCCACTTGTGTATCCTGCCTTGTTGTCACGAGTTGGCGAATGCTTCAGAGACAAGATTACCGTCGGGGACAGGACGAAGAACGACCTCACTTACAAGAATGCGTTCAGTGGAGCGGACGCCGTTGATGTGATATCCTACATCATCAAAACCACCGACAGAAATCTCGCTTTGCTCCTCGGTCGCGCATTGGATGCTCAAAAGTTTTTCCACGATGTTACATACGACCATCGACTCCGTGACTCCGCAACAGAAATGTATCAATTTAGAGAGACCATGATGGATGAACCGCACGAGGCTCCGGATGTCAACGGCGTTTTTGTTCTCCTTACAGAGTGCTATTCTCCAACATGTACAAGGGACCAGCTATGCTACTCGATTGCCTGCCCAAGAAGATTAGAGCAGCAATCAAGGCTGAATCTCAAGCCGCAGCCTGGACTTCGGAAGGAAGATGACGAGGCCAGTTTGCATGACGATAATGACGCCCCTGATGAGCAAAAGCTTTGGATTAACACTGTATCGCAAGAAATTGCTGATAGTGTTAGCGAGCGGGAGAAGAAGCGACAAGAAGTTATCTCTGAGATCATGTATACAGAGAGAGACTTCGTAAAGGATTTGGAATACTTGCGAGACTTCTGGATCGTGCCCCTACGTTCTTCGAACCCGGCGGCACCGTCCCCGATTCCGGAATCAAGAAGGGACCGTATCGTCAAAGAAATTTTCACGAACATTGTTGATCCTCCAAGTATCCATGCGGTCAGTTCCAGATTTGCTGATACTCTAACCAAAAGACAGCAAAAGCAACCTGTGGTGCAGTGCGTGGGCGACATATTTCTTCAATATGTGCCACAATTCGAACCCTTCATCATCTACGGGTCCAACCAACTGTCTGCTAAATTCGAGTTCGAAAATGAGCGCTCTACGAACCTTCAATTCTCCAAATTTGTAGATGAGACTGAACGCCGAAAGGAGTCGAGAAAACTAGAACTCAACGGTTATCTGACCAAACCTACAACCAGACTCGCTCGCTATCCGCTTTTGCTGGAGAATGTCAACAAATACACGGAACCTGGTAGTCAAGACCTCGAGGATATCCCAAAGGCGATGAAGATGATTCGAGATCTGTTGTCACGGGTCAACGCAGAATCCGGAAAAGCGGAAAATCGGTTCAATTTGAAGAGACTTCACGAGCAGCTCAGGTTCCGACCAAACGAGCGTGTGGACCTGAAATTGACAGACCCCGGGAGAGAATTGGTTTACAAGGGTACCTTGAAGAAGGCCCCAACGGATCCAACAGCAGACATACAGTCCTACCTCTTCGACCATGCAATGCTTCTTGTCCGTAATAAAATTGTTGGCAAGAAGGAGGAGCTCAAGGTGTACCGAAGGCCTATTCCGCTCGAGCTGCTGTCAATTCGTGAGATGGAGGAAGTTAATCCTAGGTTTGGTGTTGTGAAGCGCCCCTCTTCGAGCTTGATTCCCGGAGCGAAGGCGACGACAGCTGACAACTCCAAAAAGGAGGGGTTTCCGATCACCTTCAGACATCTCGGCAAAGGCGGCTACGAGTTGACTCTCTATGCAGGAACCCAAGGCTCGAGGCAAAAGTGGATGGAGCATATTGGGGACCAACAAGCTATTTTGAGGAAACGTGGAGACTTCTACAACCGATCCATTATATCGTGCGATTTCTTCACGGCCGCCAACAGAGTAAATTGCGTGTCGCCCTTCGGTATGTGTCCAAATTGAATATTTACTCACAACTAAACTTACAAAATGCAGATGGTGGGCGTAAACTCATCTACGGAACTGACTCCGGAATCTATGTTTCAGATCGTAGGTCAAAAGATTCAGCTGCTAAGCCTGTGAGGGTACTAGACGCCACGAATGTCACCCAAATCGATGTTCTGGAGGAGTATCAATTACTCTTGGTGTTGTCGCAGAAGTCTTTACTTTCTTACCCATTGTCTGCTTTGAACCCCGCCGAGTCGCCCTTGAATAAGAGACCCAAAAAGATACAGAGTCATTGCAATTTCTTCCGTACGGGAATATGCTTGGGACGACATCTCGTGTGCTGTGTGAAGTCTTCGGCACTCTCGACGACGATCAAAGTCTTCGAGCCCAACGATGCTATGTCTAAAGGCAAGAAGCAAAAGGGTTTCAAGATGTTTAACAGCGGACAAGATGAGCTCAAGGCATTCAAGGAGTTCTACATCCCAACGGAATCTTCATCGATACATTTCCTCAAGTCGAAACTCTGTGTGGCATGTGCACGTGGATTCGAGGTGGTTTCCCTTGAGACACTAGAGACACAGTCTCTTCTAGATCAAGCCGACACATCTTTGGATTTCGTAGCTCGAAAGGAGAACGTGCGACCTATCCATATTGAACGTCTCAACGGCGAGTTCCTTCTCAACTATTCCGAGTTTTCGTTCTTTGTCAATCGCAATGGCTGGCGTGCAAGACCGGATTGGAGGATAGACTGGGAGGGCCAGCCGCAGAGCTTTGCGCTTTCGTACCCTTGGATATTGGCGTTCGAGCCCAACTTTATCGAGATCAGAAACATCGACACCGATGGAGTACACATTGTGCCACATAAGAGCATCCGTATGCTGCACACAAGCACACGAGAGGTAAGCTTCAAGATGTAATTATAACGTTCCAAGCACACTGACATAGGAACTAGATACTCTATGCATATGAAGATGAGCGTGGTGAAGACGTTGTGGCCGCCATCGACTTCTGGGGGGCCGGTAACCGGCAATCATCTCTAGTGCCTTCAGACCGCGATTCTCTAGGACCTTCGCAGGCTTCTTCACGGCACTGAACTTAACGAAGGAAGGAACCGTGACGCTTTTGCCGGAGCACCGCTCTTGTAGAATTGCATGTAATACCTTCTCCAAGTCCCAGTTCTCAACCTCTTTTTTTCGGTACATTTCTCTTTGGTAGTGTGTGCTGGACATACCCTTTATATCCAGGCATATGCCGGAATGAGTGGTTTAGATGAACGGGGCATGATGGGACGTGTGTGTGAATGAGAGCAGGGGCCTGCGTGGTGAGAGCATGAGAGCATGGGGATGTGTGCGACCTTGGTCCTCTTTTTGGCACCGAAGCGATCGGTCGGCGTCTTGATGGGATTTCTGGTTCAGGGGGCGGAGAAGCAAGCAATTCATGAACGGCGACATACTATTTCTTGTAAATTTTCTGTAGTCTTAAGAGTAGATGGTGTAAATCGAGCTCTCGCTTAGCCCTTGTGCCCCGTTCTTAAGATGGGTCTTCGCTCGTACTTGCGAGAATTGAAGAGCGAGGCGGGAGTCTGGTAGTGACCAGACTTGATGTTTTGGAGGCACGGTTGTAGTCATTTCTCCCTCGCACCACAGAAATATATTACTTTTTCAACGCTCAACTTCTTTCTCTGCTGGTTTGGAATCAGGCATGGCGTTTTGGTGGCTGGGTAGGTAGCTATTTCCGCTCGCTCTTGTCTGCTCGTCATTTATTACTCTCATAGCACACCTCGGAAACTCTTGTCGTACAATTCGCTGCGGGGTCTTTATCTCTTGAAGCCCAGTAGAGCATCTCGTTCTCTTTTCGTTTGCCCATCTCAAGTTACTTTCGCCTTATGTTTGCTGAAGATGCGGAATGAGGCACGATTGCGAATTCACCTCTGGATATAGGAAGCTTTGCCGGATAGCGACTACGCACACGAATCAAATATTCAAAGCGCCTCACTTGGAGCGTTCATGCTGTCAGGTCCCAGTCATGGGCGACTGTGCAACTCTGATGGGCCATTCGGCTGCTTCCCGAATGTTTCAACCCTAAAGCTCCCTCCCAGCACAAACTGAAACCCAAACAGCCGATGTCAACCTATCCGCTTTACCTTGGCAGCGTGTGGCAAAGGACGCAAGGATCCAAAGACGCATCTGGACCGTCGCCATATAAAACAAACAACATCCGAAACTCTCCCGGAAGAGAGTGAGCTAATGCTTATATTTCGATTCCTGCCACAAGTCTAGTATAGATGTGGATAGGGCCGTCATCTGGGAAGGCGAGTGCGAGATCAGACCCGGCGGGACGCTGGGTGTAACAACTCGTGCGTGGTGTCCGGCCCGTCGTAAACAATCCTCGTCGCGGCTTGAAAAGGCCTGATCTGCGGATAGTGCAGAAGGAAAGGAAGGGAGACTGTTTTCCGGAATTCCTGATTCAAGGGTTGGGACCGCCGACGCTGGCTGCACGCGATGCACGACATATCTTCCTCTTCCTGTTCGGAGAGTGTTTTGCAGCCGCGGTTGCATGAATTTGATGAGAAGTATATGTTTCCGATACACATATTTAACTTTCAATAGGTGGTGGATGTGCTCAGGATATATGTGATATAATACCGTGTCCCTTTAGCTGAGCAAAATCAAAGATCTACAAATCACTCACCAACATCAAACCACTGGAACGTGAAACTATAGACAATTCACTATTATGTCTTCACACTCATACTGTGCAAACTACTATGTAAGTGCTTGAACCCTCCTGCAGTGGTCATTTTATCTGACCGGGATGCTAGGGCTCCATCAACTGCCACAACACAGTTATGAAATTTGGGGATCGATGTGCTCTGTGCACGGTAAGATGGTATTCAGAGAGATGGCATTACAAGCTTACTAAAGCCCAAGCACAGAAA
Organism: Drepanopeziza brunnea f. sp. 'multigermtubi'; assembly: GCF_022702325.1. Taxonomy (NCBI): domain Eukaryota; kingdom Fungi; phylum Ascomycota; class Leotiomycetes; order Helotiales; family Drepanopezizaceae; genus Drepanopeziza; species Drepanopeziza brunnea. Next base: position 1,459,701 of record NW_027094078.1, on the reverse strand, counting down.
AACTACATCAACACATCAAGCGCAGAACTCCTCGAGAACGGACTACCGCAAGCGAACCAGCAGTGGGTCGAGAATGTCAAGAGAGAGCAACTACGACGAGAAGAGGAGAAGAGTCGAAGGGCCAGAGTGAGCAGGACTAGCTCGGGGATGGTACGATAGAGACGCGAAGTTGTGAAAAGTAGTAATCACGATGGCTGGAAATATTGATATTAGCGAGATGGATATGGAGAAAAGCGAATATGTGAAAACGGAGATGGCTGGATACACTGGTTTAATGGGATGAAGGATGTGCAGAATATAGCAGCGTTTGAGATATACGGATAAGGAATAGGTAGATCCATCCATTCATAGATAATTTAATGGCTGTGCCATAGGACAATATACAAAGTCATAATATACAACATAAACCCAGACGTCAAGTCCGTACATCGTGTATCCTGAACGCCGCTTTATTCATGCAACAGCCGTGCAATTCAACCTACTATTCCCAGAGTTATCATCCGTCCCATTACCACATCCGTCTCCTATATCCTTTGAAACCCTCTCCCTCGCCTTCTGCCACTATCTGCTCTTTGATCCTCCTTCTCCTTTCGGCGGCACTAATTGGTTTCTCTTGCGGCTTTGAGACAATAGGCGGTGTCCCGCCCGGGGAGTCTCCGGACCCTGAATTAGAAATAGGATGCTGTAACTCCTGTTCTTTGCGCTGTCGAGCCTCCTCGGTCTTCTTCTTCCGGGCAGCTTTCTGCCACCTTGTCGCCCCAACCATATCATCACTCGCTTCGTCTGTAGCTTGCTCGTCCCCCTCCGCGCTCGAGTCCCCTCCACTTCCGGCAGCCCGGTCCCCAAGAGCATCTCTGCCCGCCTCATCCTGTATATTCTGGGTCTCAACCTTGATCACATCGACAAGATAGCCATCCTCTGTAAACTGCGGCGGCAGGTACAGATCCGGACCTGGCTTCGGTCTGTTGAGCTGCGGTTTGATGGCCGCCCGCAAGTCGCGGACAGTGGCTTGCTGGAGCACGTACCCACTGAGGAATAGAGCGGTGGTGAAGAGGAACACTAGGATCTGGTCAGCCGGTGCCGAGGAATAGGGAATGCAGTGCACAGCATAGTGTGAACACGATTTTGAACATACCGATTCCAGAAGAGATAGCCACTGAAACCTGCCCGGATGTGATGAGCATTCTTTGGTCGAAGCAGACTGTGGTCAGGGGCTTTTCTTCGAATACGTATATAGATCAATGAGCAATTAAGACGTCTGGATCGAAGGGCTTGATGGATTACACCGTATAAAGAGTTGGATGGTTGTTGCTGCCAAGTGTCAATAAGGCCGGCTACACGTTGGAGCAGCAACAATCGCGATAAGGATTTATATTTTGCCGATGATGCGTATTGTCTCGCGTCGACGATAGTCCCACCTCGAGATTGGAATAATCCTGCCACTGCGACCTCCGGCCAATTCTCTAAGAAGAATTGTAAGCGCAAAACTCAGATTTATTCCCCAGTAAATAACGATACCTACTCGCAGCAAGTACACTACAATGGCCAACCACCGCGCTGACGAAAAGCGTTTCCTCGACGAGCGCGGCTCTGGAGGACCCCTCGCGCCTAATGGCCTGAACCCGGCCACGATCATGGAGAAGCCCGTCCGCGAGCGCATCGTCGACTGCTACTTCTGGAAAGACCAATGCTTCGCCGTGAACGAGGCCGACATTGTGGACCGCGTCGTCGCGCACGTCACCTTCATCGGCGGCACGTACGGCGACGCGCAGCGGCCCTCGCCCTTCCTCTGCCTCGCCTTCAAGCTCCTGCAGCTGGGCCCGACGGACGAGATCCTGACCGAGTATCTCGAGTATGGGGGCGAGAAGTTCAAGTACCTGCGGGCTCTGGCGATGTTCTACATCCGGCTCACGAGGCAGGCGAAGGATGTGTATCGGCTGCTCGAGCCGTTCTTGGCGGATTATAGGAAGTTGAAGAGGAGGGGGCGGATGGGGACGAGCTTGACCTACGTGGATGTATTTGCGGATGAGCTGCTGGTGAAGGATAGGGTGTGCGGTACGACGTTGTGGAAGATGCCGAAGAGGGAGATACTGGAGGACCTGGATGTATTGGAGCCGCGAGTCAGTGCTCTCGGGGAGGATATCGATGCGCTGCTAGAGCAGAGTGACGAGATGAATGGCGGAAACGGTGATAGGAGCGGTAGCGAGAGGAGTAGGAGTCCTGGATCCGAGTTCGGGGAGGTCACGCCAGATGAGAGAGATGAGATGGAGCTTGATGGAAGGGAGAAAAGTACCAATGGAGACTCGTGATTTTGAGCAGTGGAGTATGGAGTACGGAGTAGTAGAGGAGCGTTTTGACACGGAAAAATATACCCAGATTTGCGTTCCCATATCGTTGCTTGTAGTGCGCTTGCGATCCCGCGGGTACTTTCGCATGTCCCGGCTTCTATCCTGAACAACTGTCGACCAAGCCCGCAAGCTCTTTTTCATATACGGCGATACGGCGAGAATTCTGTTATCTTCTGTGATATTCTCCTAAGTATCACGAGAATATCACATTGAAACATTATTTCAAAGTGTAGCGCTGCTAAATAAGATCCAGCCCCAACGGTGCTCGAAAACGGAAATGACTGCAACACGGGTTTTCTATATACCTTTTCACAATCGAGAGACTTTACTGAAGTCCTGGCCTACTTCTGACTCAATCATTGTACTAGCCCAGGCTGAACACGGACCGAAACTCGAAAGTGACGGCTCTTGAACGGAGATATATTTAACCTACGATGACCTATAAAAGGGTTCCAAATATCACTCGGCATGGAATAAGATTATATAAAATCTCGCAGATGCTATCCACTATATACTTTAACTTGAGCTATGCCCTAATACTTATCCCTTGTTCACACTGACGGTCTTCTAACTTCTGATCAAACCAATAGAAAATTGTGCTCCCTTACAAAGCCTACTTATGACATAGAAATTTGAAAGAGCCAAAAATTTTGTGCAAAACTCAGCTGAAGCTTTTAACCGCGGGATGTTACAAGGTCCAGCTTACAAAATCAACCCAATGAGCTTTTTCGTGCTATAATGGTACATACACAACATTATAGACATATTGATTTCTGTCTCTGCCGGAAACCTATAACAACGCGAGGTTACCTGGGTTTCCAGCTTACAAATCCAATCGAATTGAATGGATCTGTACCGTATTGTATCATAACGGGATATACACCATACTACAAACTTGTCCGCCAGCGAATGAGGCGGCGGCTCTTGCAAGCAAGCCGCTGAGCCACCGCCCCGAATCACCAGTTGATAGAAGCTGGCGTGGAGTTTAGTTTAATAGAGTAGATCGTTTTCTTCTTTTTTCACTGCTTCTTTCCCAAGCGCTTAGCGGAGGCGGACTGGATTATTTCCCTGTCAAGCACGTCAGGCACGTTACAAAGTTACCAAAACTACTGAGCAGCGTACAAATACAAACCCGGTATGATTCGCAGTGCAAGTATCATCGCTTTATTTACTTTCGTAAAGTGCGGTATTTTCCAAGTCTTATACTGCATTGGATTCATCGATCATGAATATTTCTTTTTATTTCTTTCCGCTTGCTTATTGGGTGGACTCGACGATATTATCAGCTAGCTCGGACTTTGAAAGGAAAAACTGCTGCATGAGATTTTACAAATGGGATCTTCAAATTAAATTTGCTTATTAATCTTCAAACTAAAGCTGAAAGGGCCGAAACTAGCTGATAGATTGTAAGTTCTGCAAAATACGTGCAGGTAGAAATCTGCTTTGTTGGCGTCGTAAAGAACATAAATCACTTTGATATTTGATATTTCGTATTTGTTGGCGAAGGGTTTGATTAGAGGTTATAAAAAGTGTTAAAGCTTATATACGATTTATTCAAATGCTGTAGCTCTCTTATCTTCGTCCGAAACGAATTGATAGCAAAAATCTCGACAAGAAATACAATATCTTGAGCCACAGTCCCTCTCCTGGAGCTTTTCATCCACTCTGAATCCCCAAGCTCCCTCGATCCTCCTCTTCACCTTCCATTCGTGAGTTCATCCAGCCTCTACCCCTGCCCTCCTAATCGCCCATCTGCGCTAATAGCCAATCCCACCTCTTATCTTCCTTCTCTAGCACATCCTCCAAGCCTTCTCTCCTTCTTCGCTTATTTTCTTCGGCAGCTAACTCCCCTACAAGCTCCGGATCCTCGCTAGTCCGCTTTACGCGCTCGAGCTCCTCGTCTTTCATCCGTTTTCTCATCTGCGCGATGCCGTCTTCGCCGCTGAGTGCGGAGAAGAGGAGTGTGGATTGTTTTTGGATTTTCTGCGCGGTTGCTCGGCGGGAGGCTACGGAGTGATAATGGCGTGCTTTGGGGTGGGACAGGGAGGTCGACGGCATGGTTGTGGAGGAGCGAAAGTGGTGTACAGAGGTCACGGAAGGGTTTCTTGAGATACGCAGAGAAGATGGCGTGGAATACGGAGATGGGAGCCCACCGGATGGACGGGGCGTTGAGGAGGTTGAGGAGGGTGGAAGCATTGAGGTGTAAGATGGAGCGGCGCTAACGTAGCTGGGAGCTGCTGAGCGGATCGAAGCTATTTCTAAGTCTTGAGGCGTTGATTGGCATCGGGGAGCGTATGGAGGCGGTGAGTCCATTCTTAGATAGTCGAACTGATCCGATTGCTGATTTGACTTGTCGTGGAGAGAGGAGCAAATGTGTGGCTGACGGGGGTAGCTGTTGCGTGCCTGCGATCGCCATAAGCTACTACTTCAGCTGAGGTAGACGAATAGAGCACCTGATATTTCAATGGCAGTAAGAATGAAAGAGGTTTATATTTTTTCTGAAAATGCCAGTGACGGTTCTTTGCTCGGATAGCGGTTCAAGAAACCACGGCCTACGCTATAAGCAGTTTAGTGTATGGTCTAGCTAAAGCTGGTCATCGCATCAAAGAGCCCCTCTGGGGCCGTCAACTATTCATGCCTGCTTGTTGGTATAAGTGACGAGAATAATGAAATATTGGAGAGGGAGCTCGTTTCCTTATTCTCCTCTGGAGATCAGAGATATATCCGTTATCTCCAGAGGCTCGCATCCAACACCTCGAAAATGCCTCCAAGCGTTCATGGTGTGCTAAATTGTAGGAAAAAATCGAGCAAATAATTGACCGTAAACTGAGTCGCTTAGACAAGTTCTCGTCATTGTCTTGCATAAGCTTTTGAGATCGGACTTGACAGTGGGCAAAAGATACATCAGACTGGCTTTCTCATCAGTACTCTCGGATAATGATCTCCGAGCTCTCAGCTTACTTGCTGTCAAAGAGATATACAGTACGACACCATATGCAAGAACACGACGCCACTTGCAAAAGCAAACAACGCAGAAATCATATAGATAACCAGGCGTGTCTCCCGTTTTCACTCGCTTACGCTCAAATATGGATTCCAGATAGTCAAGAAAAGATTGGGGGTGTAGTTGCTTCTTGGATGATGCTGCACGTGGATCATAATGCGAAGTCAGGCTCCTCGGCGAGAGAGCACAAGGCTGCCAAGGTAGAGCGGATGGGCTCGGCTTATTCCTGCCGAATGAGGCGGCTTATATGGAAGATACAGGTCTGTCATTCGATGTTGGGCGAGCAAGAGCTGACTGAATCAAGCTCAAGCATGTGAATTACAGGCTCCAAAAGCTTCGGCACATCGAGATGTTGTTGAGTCCTTGACCAGCCCGAAGACGATACAGCCAGACAGTGATTGAGCCCGAGGTATATTTGGCAAGTATCAACATCTATGTGAGCAGGGAACGTGGTTATCATAGTTGATATGGGAATCGGTGAGAGGGTATTGAGGATGATGTCGATAGAATCCAGCCAAGACGCTAGCTGGAAACGACTCTTAAGTGAACCTCCATTCCTCTTTCAGCTAGTCAGGTAGGGAGGCTCAGCGACAAGCAAGTACCGACAGTAAATATCCTTATCCTTTTGGGCACAAGCGGACAACGAATATAAGGTTCAATACTCGGCGTACTATTATATTGAAGCGTGGATGCGACAGCAGGCTGTTCGCCCGGGACAAGTAGGATGGGTTGACTTAGGCAAGACGGCAGCCTGTTGGGCGTTGTGACAAGGCAAAGACGCTAGACCCAAGCGCTTCTCATCATCTGTATAATTTTCTTTAAGCAGTAGCTTGCAGAAGCGTAACAGTAGCAAGGCAAAGCAGAGTGTTCAAATCTTATCATGACAAATTACTGGACACGACCACCAGAGGTGTGAAGACGAGTTGTGATTGCGGATCGACCGATAAGATGAACAAGGATACAACGTTGAAGAGCGCTCGGTATACGACATTCGGATGCAGGCGATGAGACTCACTTGTGCATAGCCCGTGAAATGAGAAGAACAAGAAGTGCGCGCAAAATGAAGGTGGATGGGATAGTCGGAAGCAAGGCGGACAGACGAAGGAGTAAAGTCATTAAGGTGCCGGCGCTTGAGAGCATTGTTCTGTCCGAGCGAGTTCTTACTGCAAGAATAGGCTCAAGCGCGAATTCCGTCGAGTAGTACTCGGAAGAAAGTAGTGGTCTGAGCCTGGGCAGTTTTCTGAGAGCGCGTTAGAAGGTAAGGGTAGATCAAGCGGGCAAATACACGCCACAGCCAACGTGACAGAAGCCGCTCGTGAAGTTAGTTCAAAAATGCCGTCATAGCACAGTAACTTGAGCTTGAGCCTTTGAAACTTAATCTCCCTCGTTGATAGACAGATAAAGCCTGGCCCGGAACACATTAGCCCTCTGGAGTAAGGTAGGAAGGATATGCTTGTATATGTGCTATACCTTATGCCTTGCTAGCTTCCCGATGCAAGTAAGAACTAGGAATCGGAAGCGAGTGTACTTCTAGCATTGAAGAGCGCAGTCTTTTTCGTTTAATCGTTTCGATTTTGGAAGGCGTGTTTTTCCTGTAGGCTGTCGAATCATTCATCGGGCTCCAAAGTTAAGCTGATATCTTTGATCGTTGACATGTAATGCACTGATCATCTTAAAGCAACGAGCAAATCAGCCTATGGTCTTTTAATATATCGTAGATATAGCTAAGGAGACACTTCCGTATCTTTACCAACGGCAGTTCCAATCAGCAGTTTCTGCTACTAATAGAAGTGCTGTATTATAGGATTACCGCGGTTGTGCTATAAAGTATGTAGTTGCTATCTATCGAAGGAGGGTGTGATAGGGTAGTTATGAAATACCTATATTGAGTGGCTATAATTTAAATAAAATCAGACGCGAGCTTTAAAGTGAGGTTTTAGACCACGACCAAGAGAGGAATATTGGTTGAAGGCGGTATCAGAGCGGTCAAAGAAAATCCGAATAGTAGTCTCCGTGCCGTGAAAGCGCCATAGAGAGTGCCGAGGGTGCCTTCTGACCGGCGAAGAATATCAGTAGACTTTCAAGGAATGAGAATTGCTCTAGTAACTTGTTCGCGGGAGACGAGCTGGCGAAGAGCTCCCGTATGTAACTTTCAAGTCTACAGTGCTGCTACCCAGGTAGCCCTAGAAACGCTGGAAACGGCTACCTTTCTGTCCCCTTGCTGATTCCGTTGGCTACGATCCAGAAAGATCTGTCAGCACTGCCGATTCAGTTCAATCGTCTTATGAAGGAGCAATAGGAACCTCCTCCCAGACTACAATATCGGGCATTAGTGTATGGCTTGGGGCCAAGATTCTCCCGGATCTTATATGTATTCAAACTGTAAGGTTCAGATAAACAAGCTATAAAAACCCATCAAACTCGCCAATCTATCCCTTCAGTTGTTGATCTTCGAGAGATCTCGGGCAGGGCCAAGTGCGAGGCACCTCAATAGGGCAACTCAGTCTATTCGCCTCTGATACTAATCAAGCCGTTGGACTTCAAGGAAGCTGGTATTTTTTTTTTTTTCGCAAGTGCAGCAGGGCTTAGCATATCCGGCTCTGCTCCACGCAGAGATAATGTTCCGGAATCAGTGTCAAGTACTTGCACGCGAGCTGCTTCGAGACAGTCAAGAATTTTGTCCGGGCAGTGGATTGTCCGGAAAACAAAACAGAAGAGGATGCATCTCTGTATGTGGGATCAGCGTGGTTTCCATCAAATTCTCAACCTTGTGAGATCTCGTGTTTCCATTATGATCAGAAGGAAGGACAATTCAAACTGCAACAAAGTAGCGAGCAAACACAGAAATGAAGGAGTGAAAAGAACATGGTTGGTTGATGGCGTAAAATGCGTCTTAGTAGTTGGCATCCACGCGCTCTTAGTTGAACTCAATACCACGCAGCCGCTATGTATCGGGAAAATCCAATTGATACCTGGATACAATCAAGCTACAAGCAATAGAGCAAGTTCCAAACTCAAGTGAGCCAACGAAATTTCATTGTGTTAACTACCTAGCATAGGAGAGAACTTGAAGTGAAATGAAGGATGTAATAGTGGGCCTTGACGTCGCAACTTTTGGGGCCCTTCCCTAAAGTGGGCGAAAAAAGTATGTCCCGCTTCAGCGCAAAAAACGGCGAGAAACGTAGACACTTATATTGCAATTAATATTGCAATTAATATATATATTTAATAATATTATTCATTTTTAATTAAGATAGGAAAATTTTATTTCACCGCGTGTCTTTTAAATTGAATTAAAAGATGCTATAAATCGAATCGACGGCGAATCTTTTTGTTTTTTATCTTCTTCAAAGTCTTTCATAAGCTCTTTTTATAAAAAAAGCATTATTTTTATTAGAAAAGACTATTTATTTTCTTACAATCTTCGTCGTCGTCGCTGATTCAAATGCAAGCTAATAGATTTTATTTAATTCGAAATCCCTTTTTTTTTTAGCAAATATTTAAAAGTCGATTGAATACAAACCGTCCGCGAACTTAGCAAGATATCTTTTTCGAAATTTTTTTAATAAAGCAAAGCAGAGAAGAGCAGAGCAAAGCAAAGCAAAGCAAAGCAAAGCAAAGCAAAGCAAAGCAAAGCAAAGCAAAGCAAAGCAAAGCAAAGCAAAGCAAAGCAAAGCAAAGCAAAGCAAAGCAAAGTAGAGCGAAGCAAGTTAAAGCAAAGCAGAGTAAAGCGGAGCAAAGTAAAGTAAAGCAGCGCAGCGAAAAATTAAAATATTTAAGTAAATTAAAATAGATAAACAATAAAGAGTATTTTAAAAAGGAGAAGCAAGTACGTAAGTAAATAAGTAAGTAAATACGTACGTACGTATATACTATTTCAAATTTATAAGAGATTAAAATTTTAAGAATTAAAGAAAAAAAGAAAAAAGGAAACCAAAAAAAGGGGAGAATAAAATCTTTAATAAACTTAGCTATTTAAATCTATTATACATATATTTTTTTTTTAAGAAAAAAGAAGAAAAGAAGAAAGAGAAAAAAAAAGAAAGAAAAAAAAGGAAAAAAAGGATTTTTTTTTTCTTTTCTTTTTAATTAAGATTAAAACAGACTCTAAAAAGACTCTAGCTTATTTTTTTGAAAATATAATATTAAATTATCAACGTTTTTCGCCGTTTTTTACGCTGAAGCTTGAAGCGGGACAGACCTTTTTCGCCCACTTTAGGGAAGGGCCCCAAAAGTTGCGACGCCAAGGCCCACTATTAAGTCTGTCTTGATGCTTACTTAAAACCTTGTCACTAGCGGGCTTTCAAGTTCCTTAGCCTTGCTGCGAGGCTAGACACCTTCCTCCTGGATGTCAACGAAAACCACCATCCGTCCAGTATGAACAACCTCCGCTGGCATCCTTTATGACAACGTGCTATTGCTTTACTTTGTGCCATCAATAGTATCAATAGTTGACGTGGAGGTAGTCCATACCGCTTCGAGTTTCAAAGGCCATGGATTAATGTACAACCGGAACGAAGATGTCTTGCCAGTTGAACGACCCAGCCGACGCTCAGCGCTACAATCTCGCGGTCAACAAATGGGCGGGACGATTTATTCCACTATTGCTAACTGCGACTGTTGGGTATGCGACCTATGTTCTTGTCTACCAGCTATGTGGTTCGTCTACCGTTACCTGCGACTCATCTCGATGCTGACTTTGACGCTGCAAGTCAAGTATCTTCTAGATAAGCATAACGATAATGGAGCTGCTATTGCAGTCCTAGTGGTCTACTTCATCTTGTTCCTCTTTATGGTGGCCAGCTACTTCCGTCTCACTCACCTTACATTCTTCCGCCCTCCTTTCGTGCCCCTTGGATCAGCGGCCATCCGCGCTCGAGAAGCACGCCGTCAAGCAAGGAATAACAGGAATATAGAGGACGAGATTGGTGGTGGTCAATACAACGATAGCGATGATGGTCAAAACGACCCGAACAGTCCGGGCTTGGAGCTTTTCTACTCGAAGGATGTGTTTGTCTGCGATCCAAACGGCAAGCCTCGGTGGTGCTATCACTGCAAAAATGTAAGAAGCCGGAGCTCCAAGCTACATAGCTTTTGCATTGTTCAAAGACGGCATGCTTGCGGTTATTGACTCTGGATATAGTGGAAGCCCGATCGCGCTCATCACGATAGTAATACAAACCGATGTGTTAGAAGGTTGGACCATTTTTGTCCTTGGGTAGGAGGTCCGGTTGGAGAAAACAACATGAAGTTTTTCATCCAATTCGCTTTCTACGCGGCACTGTATTGTGTTCATTTGCTAGTTGTGATGTCGTTCTACATCCACAAGCAGATATCCAGAGAGGTATGCCTCGTTTCACCTGAATATCTCTATGTATTTTTATAGTTGACCGACCAACTGTTCATTAGGGTGAACGTGTCAATGCACAGGTCGCTGTAATACTGGGCCTGTAAGTCGAGAATGGCACTTACATTGCTAATATTGCTAACGTATACTAATTTAATTGCGTAGAGCTGGATTTTTTGGCATCTTCACAGGCGGCATCTTTTCAACCTCCGCCGAATACGCTATGAAAAATAAGACTTTGATCGAGGGCGTTCAGATAGCGAACAATAGACGGGTCACCTTGGCGGTGATCAGGCCTCCGCTGCAACAACTTCAGCAGATCGATCCAGCTCTAGCTTCGAATCCGCCATACACAGTGATAACTTATCCTTTACCGATTGGTGCACCACTAAATGGCCCTCGTCCAGGTCTTCCAGGAAGAGCTGATCCTCTTATCAGAAATGAGGCAATGAACCAATGTGACCTGGCACCAGGAATTCCAGTTCAGAACGAACTGAGTGAACACCATCCCGATCCGCCTCGAGGACAAGGGGCCGAGGCTGTTATTTCAAAAACAGTCATGGATGTCCCCGTAGCGAGTGGGACAGTTGATGGCCGACCTTCTCAGCCGCAAGCCCAAAGGGATCTTATGGCTACTCGTACGTTTGGAATACTTGGCATGGAAAATTTCGGAAATCCGTGGGATTTGGGCAGCTGGCATAAGAATTTCCGAACTATCATGGGGATGAACATTGTCGATTGGTTCTTTCCGGTCAGAATGAGTCCGTGTTGCAATCATGATAGTGGAGATAGCCAGTTTGCCCTTGGCCCCCCAGTTGACGACGCCAAAAGAAGGGCAGGATTCCTTGCCCCAGTTGCGCAAGTTAACACGATAATTCCCGAACCAGCTCAGCAGGAAAAGCAGCGTCTGCATTCAAAACAAAAATCTGGAGCCCAGGATAACAATAACCCCATCCCGCCTCCGCAGCAGCTGGAAAAGCTTGATGAGCAAGGTAGAAAACAGGAGAGCACTGGAAACAGTTCCGATGCAGTTAGTGGAACTTGAGGATGCCCACTGCCTCGGGCACGTGTCTGTACAAAGCATTTTATTCGGTTGTTCTTACGCATGGAGGGGGCGTTTTATGAGCATAGAGGGCGGGCTGTTTACATAATGATTGCTTTTTTATATATACCATAATGAGGGAGTGCCTGGGAAAGACGCTAGACAGAGGTCAAGGCTACGGAAGAATAGATACCAGAACAGTATTCATATCGTTCATTGGCAGTATCAAAATGACATTACTTTATAAGACCGCAGGCTCAAAGGTTGGGATGCTAGGAGCCTAAGATACATCTGCTAGTTAGGCTTGATTCACGTAAAAAGATCCTTTCATCATTGATTAAAAATAACTAACTACAAGTACTTGTTGCTCTTCAGATACTCACCTCACTTCTGACATCCTCGATACACTTTCCACACCTTGACCGAATATGACGAAGCCCAATAGCTCGATTTTTAAGCCCTCCAGCTTTTATGGAAACATCGACGACTGGTTCGGCAACTTTATTGGTTTACGGTGCAGTAGTGGTGGCACTTCACATGGTCATAGTCAGGGCAGTCATCTACCTGCATAACCATGATATTGTGTATGGTGAGACGACACCCATTTTGTAGGAATTCCAACACAACAACCCATTTCTCGCCTATCACACAGTTTTTCTAAAAAGAAGCGTGCATCCAACTCGTACTCCAGTCCTATTTGGTTCTCTCGTCTCTTGCTCGCTTCCCATAGTACTCGTTCCTGCAGGCCGTCAACACTCAACCGGATTACAAAACTCCGTGGACATCTCACATCTTCTTCCCTCGGTCTGCTTCTGTTGCTTTCCCCTCGAGTCTGTCAAGTGCTTCTTCTATCAGACCGATGTGGCCACGAAGGGTGCCTTCGAGTTCGTCCTATGAGGATCAATCAGGATGTTTCTTGATGAACAAATTTTAACGTCAAGACGAAGGGGTCGTTGATGTGTAAATGCGGGCAAGGTAACTCGAGGGGGATTTCTATGAAAGTCGACACCACTATCCCGATCTGTGAAGTAAGAGAGAGTTCATGCATGTTGGAGGCCACCAAGTGTACCTGTATACAATAAAATACCTTCCTTCTTCGAAAGCGGAAAAGGGGGTCGGGAAGCACGACTATTGCTGATGAGATGAAGACTGAACAGACGCTTTCAACTGACCATTCTTGCTTCGTGGTCTTCCGAAAGCTCGATCATATGTGACCGTAACAGATATGTACTTCCACCAAGACCTAAGAAAGTGGTGGCATTCAGAGCGCCAAGCACACCTGGATTGCGGAAGAGAGATAGGAAAAATGACATATTTGAATGGAGAGCAATAAGTCAATAAAAATAGTCGAACGTAAGATACAGAACTTTACAATAGACTAATATTACTATAGAACCTACTTGATTCAATGTCTGCATTAGGTGGTGACATCACGACTGCTCGTTGGGCCACGACGCGAGCCGCTGCTAAAATCCCGTCGCGTCTCCCCATCCAAATGTTTTCCGCCGATTAGCATCAAGACGATGCACCCCAGCTCTAACAACCATCCACGTATAATTTTCACTATGCGAAGAAATAGAATGACTGGCGAACTCCAGCAGATCTGATATCTGCGTGGGACCCCGAGAGCTGTCCGTCGCCCCGGCGCATCAACTTCAGCGACTTTGATATCCTCCTCCTTCCTAGGCCCACCACGAAGCCCCCCCCCCCCCCCCCCCCCCCCCCCCCCCAATCCGCCCTGCTGCGGCTCCAATACGATGTCATCCTCACAGCAATTCCAGGCGTCATCACCGATGTCCGCAGGCGAGCCACGACGGAAGAAATCGAAGTTTACATACAGGCAGCTGGCACAACTGGCGACGTCGTCCACCACTTGCCCGTTGAGGGTTATTGCCCATGTGGATCTGGATGCTTTCTATGCTCAATGCGAGATGGTACGACTTGGAATTGAAGAGGATAAGCCTTTGGCTGTGCAACAATGGTAGGTGCAGGTTCCCTGAGGACTTGCTTCCCCCCTCATGCGACAATCAGAATCTATGCAGACGAACTCCTCGAACATTTGTTCTCTTCTGTCAGGAACGCTCTATTCTCTCTGGACAAACACATGCTAAAAGTTTGAATCACAGGCAAGGTCTAATAGCAATTAACTATCCAGCGCGTGCATTTGGCCTTGCGCGCCATGTCACTCCCATCGAAGCAAAGAAGCTCTGCCCAGACATCATTTTACAGCACGTAGCAACATGGCGAGAAGGCGACGAGAAATGGGCATATCGTGACGATGCTGCTAGCAATATTGCCACGGACAAGGTTTCCTTGGACCCATACCGCTTGGAATCTCGCAGAATCCTGAAGTGTATTAAAGATGCTTTGCCGGAGAAATATCGAAAGGTTGAGAAAGCGAGTATTGATGAGGTTTTTATGGATTTGTCTGCGCAAATCCATGCTACGCTGTTAGAGAGGTATGAGGAGCTGAGAGGCCCGGCTCCGTATGATGATCCCACGGAATTGCTTCCATTGCCGCCTACTACTGTGTAAGTGTTTCTCTTGCCTGTCTCTATAATCTCATTGTCACTCTTTGCGCGACACTAAGTCGATGATCATTGCCATCATCAGGCGCTTTGCTAGACGGTGGCTGCGAGTTAAAAGGTGTCTAAAATCTAGCGATACCATTTCAAGGAAAGCTTGGTGTGGCCAGGCACCGTGGAAGTGTATTTGCTAGCCATGCGCATCCTAATATCAGCACATTCGGTGACTTTGCTAGCTTCTTAGCTAATTCTCGTCATGATCTAGGCTAGATTGGAAAGCAGACGCTCTGGTTGACCTTGATGTCGATGAAACCGAAGAAGATGATCCGGATTGGGATGATGTGGCGATTCTTATTGGCTCCGAGATCATCCGAGACGTACGCGCTGCCGTCCGAACTCATCTGAAATATACTTGCTCCGGGGGAGTTGCGCAAAATAAGATGCTGGCGAAGTTGGGGTCGGCGCACAAGAAGCCTAACCAGCAGACTATCATTCGGAATAGGGCAATTCAGCAGTTTTTGTCAGAGTTCAAATTCACGAAGATACGTATGGCAGCCCGCCCACGAGTCTCTCAGTCCTAAGCTTACAATTTATATAGGCGGTTTTGGAGGTAAAATGGGGGACAGTATCACAGCTGCGTTCAACACGGACACGGTCCAAGACCTACTGGCAGTCCCCATTGACCAACTCAAGCAGAAACTCGGTGACGACACTGGCACTTGGGTTTATGAGATTATCCGGGGCAAAGAGTCAAGTGAAGTGTGTTCTCTTTCTGCTCAGCCATCCCACTGTGAGCCTTCGTAGGCCTATGCAGACGCTGACTCGCTTCCTAGGTAAATAGTCGAACTGCAATCAAGTCTATGCTTTCGGCTAAATCATTTCGGCCGAGTATCAATACTGCAGAACAGGCTAATCGTTGGCTCCGAATCTTTGCTGCTGATATATACTCCAGACTGGTGGAAGAAGGAGTGCTGGAGAACAAAAGGCGACCGAAGACGATCAACCTGCATCACCGTTCAGGCGGTCAGACAAAATCTCGGTCATCACCGATATCACTTGGAAAGAAGATTGATGAGGTGGGGCTGTTTGAACTCGCGAGGAGTCTGTTGGGCCAACTAATTCTGGAGGGTAGAGTTTGGCCTTGCGCTAACATCAGCCTCAGCGTAGGTGGTTTCGAGGACGGGGTAACAGGAAATATGGGAATAGGATCATTCCTACTGAAGGGGGATGAAGCCAAGGCAATGCATGTAAGTGCTCAAGAGCCAAGTAAGGGAGGTTCTGGTCCAGAAAGACCAGATAAGAGACGGCGAATCGAAGCAACGGCTGGTATTCAGAGATTCTTTGGCAAGGCGGAAAATACTGAAGAGCAACACGACGAGGATTTTGGCTCCCGAGACTTGCCTGCCATCCTCCCGTGTGAAGGGGATGCAGGCTTCGAGGGATATGAGCAGATACCAACCTGTTTCCCTCGTTCGAGTGAGGCGACCAAATTTCATGAGGATGCCTCTCCACCAGTTGGCCTACCGGCCCTCCAACAGCAGCACATTATGGATTTGGTATGCTCTCGTTGTAAGCAGGCTCTCGACTCTGCGGATGCTCTACAGAGCCATCAAGACTGGCATCTCGCAAAAGATCTGCAGGACGAAGAACGTGGGCGGGCAGTTCAGCATCCGAAAGCCTCAACGCCAGCACCGAACAAAAAGCCGGTGGGGCATTCCAACAAGAGGAAGGCTGGTCGAGGCAAAGATGAGAAAGGGCAGAGTAAATTGGCCTTTGGATGATGGGACTACAGAGTACAGATTCTCCACGGATTCGAGCTCACCGCATATTTCCCCCCAATCCCGACGTGCCACAAAGCCTGGCAGGCTCCTCACCTCTCGCCCGTGGCCTTCGACCCGGATCTGCAGATCACGAGTTGAGCTACGGCGAATTTATCGTGTCGAGTCCGGCTTAGTGTATCCTTCCCGGCACCACCGACGGTCCTGTTAAAAGCTAGATTGTATATTGTATTCTAGAAGCTAGCACGCTTCCACGAGATCAAGTCACGAGATGCGGGCTCATCAGGGGCTTCGACTGGACTTCCTCTGCACGTCAAGGATACCAACGCGATGGAAGAAGACATATGTGCTTCTCTACATCGTGGGAATTCATGGGAGTTATTCTTACTGTGTTATTGTTACTGTATTATTGTTGTCTCTTGACTTGTTGTGCCCTTCCCCCGCATATCCGAGTCCTGAGTCAGACGGAATGCCAATGGCGGCCAGCCGAGTACCGGTACCTTCCCTCCTACTTGTACTTTACTCCGGACTCCGTACACAGTGGACCGCCACGCCACAGTACGGGTACGTAGAGTGCTTGCAACCTGAGGCAGGAGTGGCGAATCAGGGTCGATGCTGTCACCACTTGTCAGTGTTAGGTATTAGCGTTGTCAGGCACGATTAGGCGGTTAGAGGAGGTTGGGTAGAAACCCGACCGACGCATCTCTACCCAACGCCTACGCCTGGCCGGGCTGCAAAAGCGGCAGCCCGCCCAGACCCGTTCGGGATCAGTGCGAGCTCAGCGAGACTTTGCCCGCTGTTCTCTCCCATCTCCAACTTCTGCAATTCTTGTTGTCTGCTTCTGCATCATTCTTCCTTCTGCTCCCACCCTCACCCTCACCCTCACCCTCCCCGTCAACTCAACTCAATTCAACTCAACTCACCTCAACTCACCTCAACTCACCTCAACCACGCCGCGACCGCCAGGACGGACATATTCCACGGACACCACCACCACACAGGATTGCGCCCGTCAGGACCCTATCTATCTACTTCTGCGAGGCTCCCCCTCTCCCTCCCCGCCCCCTCCGTCCGGTTTTTCCCATCTTGAAATCTTGAACCTGGACCTTCCCAGGCTTTCTTCTCCTTCCCACCTCCAACCCCCCCCCCCGGTCTCTGTGCCACCACACTGCTACTGCTCTGAAGCTACCGTGGTCTGCGTGCTTTGCATCTCGCTCCTGCTTTCCTGGCCTCCCCTTTCTTTCTTCTCACCACATTTTCTGCGGCCATTTCAAATCATGTCTGGAAGAGAAAGAGAACGCGACAGACGTACCGCAGTGCCCTCGGTCCGTACGAATGAGTACTTTGTTCCCAAAGATGGCATCGACAGAGAGGTCATAACGGCTGACATCTGCCGGTATCTTGGGAACGACGCTCTCGTGCGGCCGGGTAACTACGAGGTAGGCCATCGCCAGACGCCTTCGTTCATCAAGCATTGGCTGATGACTCCTAGAATCCAGCTACACGACAAGTCCAGGCAGGCTACTTCATAACTGCGTACCGGAACCTAACGACCGTAATATCGCTCCCTCAAGAACACCTTGCAGTGCACCTCCACTAACTATTCGAACAATAGGCAATGATCGCAGATCTGAAGGCAGATTCCGATCGATGGGAGGCCGAGCGAAGAGCAACCGCTCTAAGAGGACAGCCTCCCAACGGTATCTCTGCGCGAGACTCGGACGGTGCTGCTCGAAAATCTAACGCGCCTATAGTGGGGTATCGTGATTCCACCACCCACCAGTCTAGGCAATACTATGGGCCATCGGAGCAAGTGCCTGGACCTAACCCAGGATACTCGACAGCCTCAACTCCCGGGGCACAGGGAGTATATGAGAGTGGTCCCCAGTACCAGCAACAACAATATGGCCAGCCGGCATCGGGAGGATATGCTCAGCCAAGCTATGGCGCCCAGGATAATTACTATGTTGCTGGTGCAGACTTGGTAGCTGACCAGCCGCGTTCGCGCGTTCCTGTTGTTCAGGCGGGAATAAGTGTCCCAAGGAGCAATCAGTATGCTACAACCCCGACGTACCAACAACAACAACCGGACTCCAGGAGTAATAATTACTATTCTGGTCAGCAAGGTCCAGCTGTAACCCAGCCCATGCAACAAGGATACCCCACACAACCAAGCGATCCATACTACGGCCGTGGGCAGGGTGCGTACCATCACCTGCCACTTTCCCTAGCGTTCTGTTCGAACAGTCGTGTCTAACTTTTTAGTCCTTCCCGTATCTGGTGCTTCATATGATTCCGCGAATTCCTATGACAACAGTCGTCAATATCAGGACACAGGTTACAGCCAACCACCTCCGGCTTCTTCTCCAAACCTTCCAGCTACCTCCAACACCTCATCCAGACGTGAACGTGACAGAGGAGACCCAGATCCTCGTGATAGACATCACCGTAACAGTCGCCGTTAAGGACTTTTCCGCTGGACAATGCATGCCGCATCCTGGGGACCGTCTACGCAACTGCACCGCTGTTGTTTTTATTGCCTTGTTTTCCTGGAACTCCTTGATGATGCCTGGACTATCACCGGACATGTGCCCAGTCATGGAACCAGACCAAGATAGTGGGCATTTCACAGTATTTTACCAAACTTTGTTGAGTCGCAGGATTGCACTCTTTTTCCAGGATTTTCCAGGATGGCATTCATACCAAGTCCGACCTCTGTTGTATCTGGTTTGTCTATGGACTGGACCGTTTTCGCTACATGGCTACCAGAGGCGATGAATTTGCTGTGCAGATCCTCGATGCCTTTACGAATCAAGATTCATGGGGGAATGATGGGTGACATGATTTTGCGCGGTGTTACTGTCCCCAGCATTAGTAATTGCATTGTGCAGGCCGTTTGGGCGCTTGATTCTTTCTTCCTTTTAGGATACCCTCATAACCTGCTGCCTGGATCGGCATATTACCTTTGGATTTGCCCTCTGGATCATCCTCTTCTGCTTTTACCGCCAGGTGGGTATTCTGAATTTGACAGAACGATTGCATCCGAGCAGCAGGTCAAGAGGAGTTTGTATATATATCCACAAACACGATCAACTGGGAAGATTAATCTACTACCGTCATTTTACCTCACGGGATTCCACTTGGAATGATTGATCCGATGGAACTGACTTGCAAGCAATGGCGATTTGTCATGACAGACAGGTATAGTGACTCCCAGGAACGGACCATACAATCGAATCCCAAACCCATAGGACATTACCCCAGGAGACGCGGATAGCGTTTATTTTCTCCCCAAGGACTTCTTATGGACCTTCTGACTAGATCGAGATGAAATGCGATTGGCACGTTGATACGCAGCGCCTAAGCACAGGGTACCTAGAAGGTCGATATTCGGCCACCAATTCGACGACAGTTGTCCAGCTTGAGACAATGTCGTGGATATACATATCAATATATATATGTATATATGCAGGCATGCCCTCCAGACCGCCAACGAGGACCACACTATAGTCCATGGATTTATTTCCAGCACATATCAACTTCCTAAATTCTCCGGCCTCGTCCTTCTCATGAACAAAGTATACACACAACACAGCAGTCGCCGCCATAGAAAATGAGTTTGCGTCTAATGTTCTCGGATCCTCCGACGAAATATCCATCAACGTGTCGTGATACCAACAGTCATGGCCGGACCCTTGTCTTTACTCCCGGAGTTCCCCAGTTTTGCCCGTAACCGGTTTATGTCTACCCCTTGGGCACATGGCTGGCGAGCCGGTGTGAAAGGAGTTCTACATACACCTACTTTCCTACCTTACTGTTCTACCTCGGCTTGTATGCATGTAACACTTCCCTGCTTGTCATGATATTCTGGCTCGCTGGCTGGGCGTGGAGCTGACTTTTTCCCAGATCTGACAATGAGAGTAACCAAGGGTTTTGAAGACTGGTTGGTGCTGGCGAAAGCGAGACGGGGTTCTGTGGCTGCACTAAATTGATTGGCAATCGAGGGGGTTGGAAATGGAACCGTGGAGTGATCCATCTTTAGGATAATCTGGTCGTGAGGCGCGTATAGGGGAATTTGCCTGACCGAGTTTACGATGGGCAGTGATAGTACAATAATTTGCATTCGGGCGAGGCGCAAGTCCGATGACACTCACTCCCCCTTCCCTATCTAAATCTCTTTTTATCTAACGCTCTTCGTATCTCAAGCTCTTTTTCTTATCCGAAGGCTCTTCTTATCTCCTTCTTATCTCTTACAATTTCCCCTTGCAACCCGAGCTTTCGCATTATCAGCGAAGACAAGCTGTCTTTGGGCTCTTGGGTCCTTGGCCGTAAGTACCCACGTACGAATGATAGGGTATCCCAATCGAAGAAAAGGCGGGCTTCTTCTTTCTTGTTCGTGATTTGCGGAGCTTGAATACATATCCATGTCGGAGCTCAAGCTGACCGGCGCTAAGCTGACCTGATATGCGCGAAAAGATGGAGATGAATCGGTTGATGACGAAGCTTCCCGCGCCGCAACTCGCTCAACTCCGGTGCTGCTCGACCCGTACTTGGGACACTCCTGTAACGTATGTACAGTTGCTTACTGACGATGACCCTGAGATGGACTTTCTCGAATCGAATATATATCGAATGGAGAAATCCTCGCTTCGCAAGTGGCCGAGGAGGTCGAAAGGCATGTACTCTGCTGATTGGGCGTTGGCCCTCGGAGCTGGTACCATGCAGGGCAGACGCAATGCAATAGGCAGGAGCGGGCAGCTTGGTGGGATGGATGCTAAGCGCGCATATGTGGTGGGGCTTCTTGGCTGCTGATTGGAAGACTGGGTGGGGGGGGGGGCCTTGGTGGCGGAGAGCGGAGGGCGGAGGGAATGGAGGGCGGAGGGTGGAGAGCGGAGAGCGGAGAGCGTGACCACAGCGCTTACCTGCCTATGCATATGAGGAGAACGAGGTATATATATTTGATGGGGCCGTGGGTGCGCATCTCTCTTTGTGCGACGACTGCTCGGTGGTGTCTCGGGAACGGTCATTTGTAAACTCTTATCATCATGAGGTTTACGAAGGGATCGTCGGTTGTGCCGGCGCTGCTGGTGGCCGGTGCGGCTGCTGCTGCTGCTGCCAATGTTGCTGCTGCTCAAGGTGGGCGGAACGCGATTGTGGAGGATTCGCTGGATGGTAAGAGGGGTTTGGGGAAGCGCTCTATCGGCGAGGAAGGGAATTACAATATCTGTAAGTGACTCCCTCTCTCTTCTCTCTCTTCTCTTGCCCGAAAAAGATACGCTTAAAAAATGAGACTGACAAGGATGATGCGTAGCTTTCTACCACATCAACGACGTCCACGCGCGCTTAGACGAGTTCCGCGCTTCAGGGACGGACTGTACGAACAAGACGTTGGGGTGCTTCGGTGGGTATGCGAGGATCAAGACTGTGGTTGAGGAGGCGAGGTTGGGGTACAAGGATAGCTTGTTCTTGAATGCTGGGGATGAGTTCCAGGTTCGTTCTCTTCTCCCCCCCTCCTCCTCCTCCTGCTCTATGACACTGCTAACCCGGTCAGGGAACACTGTTCTACTCATACTACGGTGGTGAGAAGATCGCCGAAACCTTGAACCAGGTGAGCGTGACTCCTCTTTGTGGCCTCCAGGGCTTGAAAGTGCGGTCCTATCTTCAGATCCGCAAGAATAGATAGACCATTGACCCCGAAGACGATCTCGGACGCCCACATCACTAACCAGCTTCGTAGCTGGGCTTCGATGGAATGACACTCGGGAATCACGAATTCGACGGCGGCGATGACGCCCTCGGCGAATTCCTCGCCAATCTTACCTTTCCCATCATATCCGCAAACATTCAGTCCAACCACTCAGTCTTGAACGCGACCATCAAGCCGTTCCATATCTACCCGGAGTATGAGCTGGCGGTAATCGGGGTCACGACCGAGACTACGCCCGATATTGCAAACTCCGGGCCAGGGACGACCTTCACCGATGTAACAGAGGCGGTGCAGAGTACCATCGACTTCATCAGGTCGACCACGAATATCACGAGGATTGCAGCGCTGACGCATATTGGGTTGTGAGTACACCCAGTCTTTTTTAGAGGGGCTACGCAAAGGGGATGTTACCGCCAGTTGACCAAGAATTGAATGGCCTCTGTTGCGAGGAATGTTTTGTTCGGCAACTGGGGTGGCTACGCGAGCTAGAAAAGGCGGCTACTTCGCGAGTCATATTGTTGATTTTCTGACGAATATGATTAGCGAGGAGGACCTGAGGCTGGCTGAAGCTACCACTGGCTTGTATCTCATCATGGGAGGCCATTCTCACACGCCATTGGGGAACTTTACAGGAGCCGTCGGAGAGTATCCTACGATCAGATTGAACCAGGATGGAGAAGAGGTCTTCGTTGTTACCGCGTAAGACATCACCTTACTCCTGTGTGTCAGATGATCGAATGCTAATTGTGCTTCCCCAATAGCTACAGTCAGTATCTCTTTCGAGCTATTCAAGCAGAGACAGGAACTAACGTGCTTACTCCAGGATGGGGCGAATACCTCGGATACATTGACGTAACTTACGACGCCTCCGGAAAGATCGTCTCATACCGCGGCGCCCCCATCCATATCACCAACACCACTGAGCAAGATCCCGATCTCCAAGCCCAGATCAACGAGTGGCGGGTTCCTTTCGAGGCGTTCGCTGGAAGCGAAATCGGCATAACCAACGTCGAACTCGACAGCAACTGCCGCAACCAGGAATGTCTCCTCGGCCAGTTCATGTCCGACGCGATGCTGCAGTACCGTCTCAACCAATCGAACACCGCAGATTTTGCCGTGATAAACTCTGGCGGCATCCGCGCCTCCATCGACGTTGGAACCATCACGCGCGGGGAGGTGCTGATCAGCTTCCCTTTCGGCAACTCCGTCGTGGAGCTAGAGATGACTGGCGACGAGCTGTGGACGACGCTGGAAGGTGTGTTCACTGGCGTCAACCAGTATACCCAGAAGCCCGTGACGAGCTTCATCCAAGTCTCGGATGGCATTGAGATCTTGTACAACTCCCAAGCCCCGAACGGGAGCAGATTGGTCAGTGTGAGGATCGGCGATGCAGATCTGGTGAGGACGGATGCGTATAACGTCGTCACGATTGATTTTCTCGCTGGTGGTATGTCAAACCCTCCCATCCTCCTCTCTCCCTCACTGTACTTATTCAGCTCGCTCTTGCCACTTTCTGTGTCCATCTCTCTCTCTCTCTCTCTCTCTCTCTCTCTCTCTCTCTTCTGCTTTGCATGTTGGAGCCACGGGCTAACAGGAACGATGAACAGGCGGCGACAACATCTTCCAGACGCAATCCGACATCACAGTCCTCGATACTCAGGACGAAGTCCTAGACAACTACATCGAGGCTCAATCGCCGATCTCCATCACGCTCACCCCGCGGATCGTAGATACCAAGAACAGCACCAATAGCACCGGTACATAACTGGTACAGACAGGGCAACGCCAACGCCAACGCCAATGCCGACGCCGACGACGCTGAGACGGGTGGGGCGTCTAGAGCGGCTGTCGTAGGTCGTGCGTCTTTTTGTGCACTTGCGCTGGCGGCGATTGAGTGCTGCTGGGCTGTTCTGCTCGGTACTACAACAAGCGTAGGAAAACCATCGAAATAAATGAGCATTACTACATCTTACTCATCTATTATACGAATCCACAAATCAGTAAATAGCCAACAATATATATATATATATGTATATACACATTATCCATACCCTACTGATCCATCGAAATCACCCATCCCTAACCCCCATATCTTAATACCTAACGCCATCTTTCATTCTAACCACACGAAAAGTCCAGACTCGACATCGATATCTTTTTTCCACTGCCGATTTATTTATTTCTTTATTTCTTTATTTCTTTATTTCTTTATTTCTTTATTTCTTTATTTCTTTATTTCTTTATTTCTTTATTTCTTTATTTCTTTATTTCTTTATTTCTTTATTTCTTTATTTCTTTATTTCTTTATTTCTTTATTTCTTTATTGCTTTATTGCTTTATTGCTTTATTGCTTTATTGCTTTATTGCTTTATTGATTTATTGATTTATTGATTTATTGATTTATTTATTTATTTATTTATTTATCTATTTATCCATCTATTTGTTTATTTATTTGCATGCATGCATGCATGCCGTCAGGGGGATATTTAATCTATGCCTGCCCTAGCTGCTGCCTTGTTTACCTATTCACCCATCCTCGGAATCAAGAAGTAAGAAAAAAAAAGAGAATAAAAATAAAAGAGACGTCGCTATTCGAAATCGCCTGATTAAAAAAGGGGTAGAGATATATATATATATATAGTATAAAAGAGAATATAAAGGCTTCGTCGTTTGTATTATATGTTCACGTTGTTGCTTTAGATACGTATATAAGTGTATATAAATGTATAGATGTATATATATATGTGTGTGTATATATATATATGTATATGTGCAAAACATACTCTTTCTTTCCTTCTTAAAACAAATATTTAAACAAGTAAGTAAGTGAACTAATACCCGCTTACTATCTTTGTTTACTTGTTTACTTATTCACCTATTTACTTATCTTCGAAATCAAGAAGTAAGAAAATAAAAAAGTAATAAAAAAAGAGACGTCTCTTTTCGAAATCGCTTGGTTAAAGACGGGGGTGAAGATATATATATATATATATATATATATATATATAATATAAGAGAGAATGTAGAGGCCTCGTCGTTTGTATTTTGTATTCACGTTGTTGCTTTGGATACGTATATGCGTGTATAAAGATGTATATATATATATATGTATGTGTGTGTATATATATGTGTGTGTATATATATGCAAGATATACTTTCTTTCTCTCTTTTTTTAAACAAATTTTCAAACAAGTAAGTAAGTGAACTAATACTCGCAAACTATCCTTGTTTACTTGTTCACTTACTTACTAGTTCACTTATTCACTCAACTTCGTAATGCAAAAGTAAAAAAAAAAAGTTTTAAAGAGAAAAAGAATAAAAATAAAAGAAACGTCGCTGTTCGGAAATCGCTTAGTTAGAGACGGGGTGGAGATATATATATAGTGTATAAGAGAGAATGTAAAGGCTTCGTCGTTTGTATTTTGTATTCATGTTGTTGCTTGGATACGTACATAAGTGTATAAAGATGTATATAGATGTATAGATGTATAGATGTATAGATGTATAAATATATAGATGTATAGATGTATAGATAGATATATATATATATATGTGTGTGTATATATGTGTGTGCAAGACATACTCTCTCTCTCCCTCTTCAAAGAAACATTCAAACAAGTAAGTAGACCAATACCCGCCTACCACCCCCTCCCCTCCACCCGCCAATCCCCCCCCCCCCAGAAATCCAAAACTCTACTCCTCCCCTAATCCTCCCTCACCCACTCCGCAGCCATCTCCCTGAGACGGAACTTCTGGATCTTGCCACTCGCCGTCTTGGGGTAGCCGCGGACCCAGAACACGTACCGGGGCACCAGGTGCCCGCTCAGCCGCTCCCGGACCCAGGTCCGGACCATGTCTCTCGTCAGGACTTTTTTCAAGTCTCCCCCTTGGCCCTCCTGGCCCTCCTCGCCTGAAGCTCCCGCTCTCGCTGCTCCCGCTCCCGCTCCCGCTCCCGCCCCTCCCATCCCCTTCGCACCATATGCATCAACCCGAGGATCGCCCTCCCCTCGATCATCAACCCCGACCCGGACGCCCTGGGACACCACCACAAAGGCCGCCACGACCTCGCCGTAGCGCCCGTCCGGCACGCCCGCCACGCTGACCTCGCTCACGGCATCCATGCCGAAGAGCGCGTTCTCGATCTCCAGCGGGTGGATGTTCTCGCCGCCGCGGATGATCAGGTCCTTGATCCGGCCCGTGATCTTGACGTAGCCGTCCGCGTCCATCTCGGCCTCGTCGCCGGTAGACATCCACACCTTCTCCTTCTCCTTCTCCTTCCCCTCCTCCTCCTCCTCCTCCTTCGCTCCCTCCACGACCCTTTCCACGACGCGGACCGCGGCGGTGCGCGCGCCGTCGTTCCAGTAGCCCTTCATGACGTGGTAGCCGCTCACGACCAGCTCTCCCCTCTCGCCGACCGGGAGGGTGGTGGATCTCCCGTCCGCGACGGACACGATCTTGGCTTCGACGTGCGGGAGAAGCCGGCCGACGCTCTCCAGGCGCTGGGCGAGCGGGTCGTCCGGGGTGGTCATGCACGACACGGGACTCGTCTCCGTCATGCCGTAGCAGATGGTCAGGCCCGTCAGGTTGAGGCTCGCGTGCAGCTTCTCCATCAGCGGGCGCGGCACCGAGCTGCCCGCCGCGATGCCCGTGCGCAGATGATCGAAGCCGCGGGAGGGGACGGCGTTGGTGGCGAGGAGTTCGAGCTCGGCGACGAACATGGTCGCGACCCCGTAGAGCGCCGTGGCCTGCTCCTCTTGCACCGCTCGCAGGGTCGCTCGCGGGTCGAAGGCCTCGCTCGGCAGGAGTAGCGCTGCGCCGGTTGTCGCGGTCGCCATGTAGCCGAGGATGGACCCGAAACAGTGGAAGAGCGGGGGCGGACAGCACACGATGTCGGTGGGCCCGAGACCCATCCGGGTGCCGATGGCGAGCCCGTTGTTGAGGATGCCGGTGTGAGTCAGGCAGGCGGCCTTCGGGGCGGACGTGGTGCCCGATGTGAACTGGATGTTGATGGTATCGGATGGTTTGAGCTGTTCGTCTGGGACGATGGCGGTGTTCCTCTTGGAATCGTAGGAGGAGAGGAGGGCTGAGAAGGGCGTCGTGGCTCTCCAGGGTGAGGTGTCGATCCGCGCGGATGAGTTGTCTACCAGAATGATATTGCGGAGCGACGGAACAGATGATGACTCTACTTTGCTGGATGACAAATCGGGACATATCTGCTTTAGCAAAGTGATGTTCTCGCGCGGAGACTTGAACGGGAGGTTCGTCTCGGTGCTCAGGATGAGATGGGCAGCAGAGAGGTGCGAGATGGCGGATGACACCTGGGGGCAGTTGAAGGCCGGGTTTAAAGGGACCTGCTCGCAGTCAGCTCCTGTTCTCTTCTCTCCTCGCCCATCTCACATATGGTAGATATGCCAACTCCCGAACGCCCCGTCTCAATAAACACTCAATCCTCGCGCCGCGCCGCGCAGCTCAGTTCCACTCCCTCTCCCGCTCCCTCTCCCTCCCCCTCTCCTTCTCCTTCTGCTCTTCTCATAAACGAAAACATCAAACTCACCAAGATGGCCCCCAGCTTGAAAACAGCATAACTCACAACCCCACACTCCCAGCTATTGCCCAACATCACGACGACCCTGTCCCCCTTCCTCACGCCCCTCGCCCTCAACGCATGCGCCAGCACCGTGCTCCGCTCGTCCAGCTCCCGGTAGGTGAGCCGCTCCCGCTGCGCGCGGGAGATGAGAGCCAGCCGGTCCCCGTGGCAGGCCACGACGGCGGCGAAGTGCCGCGGGATCGAGTGGGGGACAAGCGGCGGCTACCACAACAGCTCTAGATCAGTCCCTGCGCTGGCACCTCCATACAGGGTAGCTGGGAAAGCAAACAGCAGACGCGACGTCGAAGCGGGGAAAAAAAAAAAAGGGAAAAGGGAGAGAACAAACTTCCGTCGGTCCAGCCGCGTGGCTCATGGTCAACAACCCCCTCGCGCCGACGACGACACCACCACCAACTCCAACTCCAGCTCCCCCGTTTCCAAACCCCGCCGACGTGCACCACCAGTGTAGCGCTTCCCTCCTCCTCCTCCTGCTCCTCACGCTCATCGCAGGTCGTATGCGCGGGCGCAGAGGCAGGGGCAGGATATCCATTGTCGCGAAAAGGCCGGCCTATGTATGTATGGATGTATGTATGTATGTATGGATGTATGGATGTATGTATATATGCCGCTACCTACCTGTACACATATTCTTTCCGCATTCCATGCCCTCGATTTAAAAAACCCCCCTATCCCTCCCAAAAGATACACACACTCACACACAGACACACACACACACAGACACACTCACACACACACTCTCTCAAGTACGACGTACGACGTACTACCTACTTCTCCGTCGTGCACCGCGCAACAAAGGTCCGGAGTCACGGTCACGACCCGTGATGGCAGGATTCGACCGAACGGTGAGGGTGACAGCGACATTGCCGTGCGGGGTTATCCTACTTATCCTACTTATCCTATCCCATCCAGTTCTACCCAGTCCTACCCAGTCCTACCCTATCCTATCCTACCCTATCCTAGGGGATTAGTGGCACTTACGCACTTACAACTTACGCACTTACAACTTCCGCACTTATTACGTACGTAGTATATACCTATATACCTATATACCCAAGTATCATATTACCCCGTACGTGATATCACGTGATGTCATGTGATATGATATGATATGCTATGCTATGCTGTGCTGTGCTGTGCTATGCTGTGCTGTGCTGTGCTGTGGGGAAAAGGCGAATACATACCTACCTACCAAGTACAATACCTACTTACTACTACTCTCCCCCCCCATGAATAAATGTCGAAAGTATAATTTCGCAAGGGGATCTTACCAAGGCTTAAACCAATCAACTTATAAGGATTCAGCTTTGGAAAGTATCTTTGAGCCAGTATTTAGTCTATACAGTGGAGTTGACAGGGCTTTGAGCCATTAAGAAACCACCGCTCTATGATTTATGGGCCTAAACTGGGTCCGACATTTATTCATGGGGGGGGAGGGTACTACTACTACTACTACTTAATAGATAGATCCGACGACGACGATCCAAAGTCAAGAGCTTACTACGTACTGTACTTGTACCTACTACTTGTACCTACTACTGCACTAAGTACTACTGGACTACCAAGATCCAAGCAAGCTTTATCGACTGAGGAGCAAAAGCGGAGCAGAAGCGTTCGTTGCAAAACTTGCAGACGTCGACTCGCAAACTCAAAAACTCAAAACTCAAAAACTCAAACTCAACAAGCCTTTCACGTCGGATAAAAACTACTCCGTAGAGTAGAAGCAAGGGGATGCGGAAGTTGGTCGATGAGGTACGCTATACCGTGTGTTCCCATTAGATGAAATCACTAATTTCTCTACGTTATTATATCCCCTGCACTTCCCTCCTCTGCAGATCCGCCGTTTTCCTTTCTTCCCCCGCTCAGGAACCCAGGGCGCACTGTTCTGTAAGAGGCGCAATCAGCAGAACAGAGTTCCCCCCCCCCACAATCCAACCATCTGAACAAGATTTCAGCTCTTGAAAAACTCGTGTTCTCTCGGATGTACCTGTCCGCCCCCTCTGCGAGCAAGCCAACCGCCAACCAGCCATCCCAGCCATCGCTATACAAGTGTATTAATGCCATCTGAGAGGAGTACATAAAAGAGACCCAGACACCTGCTAGGTAGGACAGCACTATCGCGTCCACCCTAGTCTATATTCGTAACCACGAGCTCTCCGAGCCACGATGGTCAACCATCACCAAATA
Source organism: Drepanopeziza brunnea f. sp. 'multigermtubi' (assembly GCF_022702325.1). Lineage (NCBI taxonomy): Eukaryota > Fungi > Ascomycota > Leotiomycetes > Helotiales > Drepanopezizaceae > Drepanopeziza > Drepanopeziza brunnea. Next base: position 1,430,158 of record NW_027094078.1, on the reverse strand, counting down.
TCTATTAGACAAGCGAGAGAGATACGAGGGGAGCCTGCTGCTTGCCGTGGCATTTCAGAGAAAGCAATACGCCACCCATGCTGGAATGTTGAAGAACGCCGTGTGATGCGGAAGAAAACTTTTGGTGAGGCTGGTGAAAATATACAGTGAAGTCCGAAGGAGGAGGCTCGGACCATTTTGGGCCGTCGTTCTCTACTGACTGGGCGGTCGGTCCATGTCATAGGCGGGATTATTGGGATCGTTCGGGTCGTTGGTGATACCGATGTGTCGCAATTCCTCGGGTTTCCATGTACCTGTAGCTGGTTAGATGTGTCATTTGATGGCAAGAGACGAGTGAGGGGAGGCCCGGCGGTGTACCTTCGAATTCGTGCTTCACAAAAGCCATGGGATCGTCATAGTCTTGTGCTCCCATCTGCTCTACACCCGGACTGAAACTGGTGATGGGCAGCACCATTATATCCCCGACCCTCCTCGCAGCTGTCATACCTGTGAACTCCCTCCAGGTAATGTTCTGCTTGCTGTTGCTCATATCAAAGTACTTCTTGTCATTCATAAAGTCGAAGATGATGTCCGTCCACACCGCCGGCCCCGTGAACTCAATCACTTGGGTATCCTTGAGGCCCTTCAAGGTTCCCAGCTTCTGCTTCTTCAGCGTCTCCTGGGTGATATTCGCGACGATGCTCCGCAGGACCGGGTGGCCCGGCTTCGCCTGGATGGTCCACTGGCAGAACTGGATCCGTCGGGAGTACCAGTCCGCCCAATCCTCCCGATCCGGATCCGCCTCGATTCCGATCACCAGTCCTATCGCCTGCCGCGGCACGCTCTCCGGCAGCCACTCGGAAGCGGATTTCAAGGCGTGGGTGTCGATGTCTGAGTAGATGCCTCCTCTGGCCAGCAGGATGAGGTAGCGGAAGAAATCGGCCTTCAACACGGGCAGGGGCAGCGCGGCATACGCCTCCAACACCTCCGGCACCGACGCGTACAAGTGTCGCAGCAGGTGTACCGCGACCTGGTCTGTGATCACCTCGTGGATGAAGCCTGGGTGCTTCTCGGTCCACGAGGCCTCGGCCGGTCTGAAGTTCTCGCCAAAGTCGGCCGAGGCCGGGGTGTATTTCCAGGTCTGCCAGATGTAGGCGGGGAACTTGGTCTCGACGTCGTAGGGGAACTGGTAGGCGAGTCTCTCGGACAGCGAGGCCTGCGACATGTCTTTCAGGATCTGCTGGCCCCCGGGCTTGTGCCCCTTGACCATACGGCCGCCGCTCGACCCGGGCGTCTTCTGGGTGTAGGCGGTCTGCGTGGTATAGCCGGCAGCGATGTGTGACGAGTCGGCGGTCTGGGGAGTGAATGTGTCGGCGGGGGAGGGACTGTGGGATCGATTGACGAGGAAGAGCATGGTGACGAGGCAGGCCGCTGCTACCAGAGCTCTCTTGAAAGTCAACATGTTTGGAGGCGCTGGTGGAGATGGCGGCGTGAGAGCAGACGGACGCCGAACGAGGGAGCAGGAGAAGGGGAAGGGGAAGAAAAGGAGAAGGAGAGAGAGAAGGAGAAAGAGACGAGCGAGAAGTGCTGCCCTGGGTCTGGTTCGGTTTTGAGTGTTGCTTCTTGAAGGGTTGTCGATCAGGAATGATTATTGTGATGGTCCGTCGGGTGGAGAAGCGGAGCGAGGCACCAATGTCAATTGCGGGCCGGGACTTTAAGCGCTGTGGCCAAGAGTCCGCCGAGTTTCAGTCGGGGGAGGGAAGGGTGCCGTGGTCTGCGGATGGTAGGGTCGTCGTCGTCGTAGTACCGGTAGCAGTGGTGTACCGTTGGAGTTTTACATCCGCGATCCTGCGTAGTAGGTTGAAGTTTGGAGTATAGAGCTGGGTTGGTGTTGAAGTTAGTATTAGTGTTGCATCGACAAAATTGAATTGGATTGGATTGGATTGGGTAAGAGCAGAGCAGAGCAGAGCAGATCCACCCCGGTGTGATCCGGTGGGATTTTAGATTATTTGCTACCTACTGTACCTAGTAGTAGTATTTACTACTACTTACTACTAGTCGAGGACACATGCAGAGGATGCAAGACAGAAGCCCCTACCGCTATCCGGCATATACTACGTACTACGTACCGAGTACAGAGTATAGTGCATGCACCATAGTAGTACTACTACTACCTACTGCTACGTTGTACAAAGGGGGACGAACGGGAGACGAACGAGCGGTCCGGTCACCAATCCCTTTTTCTGTTCTTTTCCTCCTGCAAGCAATCACCAAGCCCCACCGCCTCATCACGCCAAGTGGCAACCCAGCTACAGGTACCCACCCCCTTTTCATACTGTCCAGAGTAAGCTTCTGCCAATGCTCGTCCGACCCAGTTGAGCCCCATAAATCGGAGAGCGGTGACTTCTGAATGGCTCAAAGCCCGGTCAACTCCATTGCACAGACTACAGACGGGCTTAAAGATACTAGTGCTAGTACGTAGTGCTACTACTACTTTTCAACACTTGAATGAACCCTGAAGTGCTGTGTACTTGTACGTAGTAGTAGTACTACTAAGTCCATCGGTTCAACACCTGGTACGATCCCTCGCAAAATTATACTTTCGATATGTCTTCATGGGGAGAGTACTACTACGTAGTATATGCAATATCCGATTCCTTGACCATGGATATACTACTACGAATCCAGTACCGTATGATCATCCCCCGTCGCAAATCCTACGTAATTTATCCGTGTACTGGGATCCGAAATACTACGCAGTACGGACTAGTGCCAGTCATAGTCGCGAGACGGGCACGGCCGGGCCAGGCCAGATCAAGCAAGGCCAAAGCTCTATCCGGGCTCAGGGACAGTTGGGACGGGCCAATGACCACATCCTTACTTCCTGTACTGTACTGTACTGACTGTACTGTACTTACCGCGTACGGAGGAACCCATCCAGCCCGCCTCCCGTATGCATGTCATGTCATGTTACTACGTACTACTACGTACTACGTACGTAGTATGTCAACGTGTCCCACCCCCTTTTCCCGTGAACCTTGTCATATGATCCGTTCGGAAGAGCAACAGCAGAACACCCGCTCACCAATCCATTGAAACAGGAAGGACCCAGCCAGCACGCAAATCAAACAAAAACATTCATCATCAAACGGATCAACTCTTCCGATCCCCGATCCCCGATCCCCGGTTTCCCCCATTCCCGTCCTGATCGGCAGGTACCCGCAAAAGATAACACTACAGTAGTGAAGGGGTAAACATCGGTGCGCAAGAGCCCCATCACGATTCACCACCACCTTCTCGACTTATCCGCGGCTGGCGAGGCACGGCCTGACCCACCGTCGATCTATCTATCCACGTGACTGCGCTTTCACGCTACAGATACTGCGTACCTACCGGTACCTCCTCCCTTGCAGAGCCGAGAGATAGCACGGACAGCCACTTGCTGGGCTGCGCTGTTGACATCTCTCGGAATCACACCTAGAGGCCTATTGCAGAGCCATCATGGCCTTGCTTACGGTCACATGTTACGCAGTAGTACTAATTAAAGCCCACCTGGGATATCATACGCTCTACCACAAACCCCCCAACCCCCCCTCCCAAGACTCCAACCCCATCTCCCCCTCTTCACATCTCCCAGCTCGTCTGGAGAGCGTAAAAGGCCCCCGCCACCCCCACAACCATGGCCACCGCAATGGCACCCCCTTCCTTCGTCGTCGTGAAGTACATGGCAAACCCCACCACCAACTCCATCATCCGCGCCCGCTCCCGGTTCCGCTTCCAGTCCACATGGACCTCAAACGGCGGCCTGATGCGCGGATCATCGCCTTCTTCATCCTCCCGCGGCGGCGGGATCGGCAGCAGTGGGACGGAAACCTCAAGTGCAACTCCCCTGTGATCCGTAGTCGGCAGGAGTGGGAGGGCCGAGTACTGACGTACGATGATTTTGGCGTCTGGGTGGCTGCGCTTGACCCAGGGCGGGAGATCGAGGTAGAGTATCCTGTCGCACCACGAGGGCCACCGGTGAGGCGCCCAGTGCCACTTGGACAACTCGTCGTCGGGCGTCATGAATGGATCTTGGAGCTTGTACTTGTATGTAGGGGGGAATCTTACGGGCGCTTCTGTCAAACCGTGACATGTCCGTCCTGCTAAGCGCTCTTGATTCAACTGGTCGTTTTCAAAGAGTTTGGAATAGTGGTTTGGCGAAGACTTGCCGTGATACGGCTGCGGAAAGGTATCTTTGTGATCGGTGGGCGAGGGAGACATGGTCGAAGTCCGGTAATTCAAATCGCCGGCGAAGAAGAGGTGGGATGTAGGTTTAAACATCGACGCATTTCGCGGCGATATCGAAAGCAGCGGTCTTTCTCCTGCTGACTGAGATGTCGCATCGCTCATACCATATGCGTACTTCGACGAGAATACCAGCCCCCGAACGATGTTCTTCCAATCTGCATTCCGGCGCTCGAGATTCCATTCCATCGCTTCGAGATGTGCTGCTACGAACGCCAGCTCCGTCGACGTCCCATTGCCGTGGTATGTAAACCGGACTCCCATCGCTCCTTTATTCCCCATCTCCCCGTAGCCGACCCCGACCCCGCCAGTCTCGATGTCAGAGATGGCATCGCCGTCCTTCGCAAAGACCATCACCCCCGTCATACCCAGGTTCCTCGCTGCCACCGGCTGGTAGATCCTCCCCTCGGCGTCGTCCGTCGTCCCTGCCGCTCTCCGGGAAGCCCTCTCCACGGCATCGTGGAAGCGCGCGAAGTACGGCACGAGAAAGGATCCGCCGATCAGGCAGTGCGGTATAGGAGCTATCTCTTGGAGGGAGAGGACGAGGAGATCGGGCAGCTGTGGGGAGGAGAGGCCCGAGAAGAGCTGGGAGGCGAAGGCGTCGACGGCGATGCCGGTTTTGCCACAGTTGAATGTCAGGATGTAGATGCTGACCGCAGCCGCTGCTGCATTAGCTCCTCTGGTTGTTGCCATGTTTTTCGCCTCGAGCCAGCCACTACTCGGCTGTTGTTGACTCTGGAGATGTTCGAAGTGTTGTAAGTAAGTGTTCAGGGTCTCGGGTTGTACACGTCATGCGGCCAGGGGTCATGCGCTGCCGGGAAACTCTCCTGGAGCTACCTACCTAGGCTAGTAAGCGATAAAGCTTGATATTTCGTTCATTCTCGCTTCGTCTTGCAACCTCTCTATCAACGACAGATTCGGCTAATTCGGGGCCATGTCGACTCCACCGCCATAATTGTTACTCTGTACTGTACTATCCAAAGAGACCCGGCCTGACCCATCCCAAGTAGTCGTTGTCAATACAAAAGGACCAGCTCCCACACTCAGTTTCCCGTTTTCGTTTCCGGTCAAGATAAGATATAGCTCGTAGACGACCTACCTCTCCGTGAAGTGCTGTATGAATCGATTCTCTCTCTCTCTCTCTCGTCACGGCATTATCGACAATTCCATTTCTGCTTGGACTTCGTCCGTCCGGGGGTGGCTTCCCGGGTTTCGAGAGATTATGGGGTGCATGCAGGTGTGGAGAATAACAAACAAACAAACTTTGTGCGAGAGAGGAAAGGAGGAAGGGGGACGAGGAGGAGGGAGAGGGAAAGCAGGAGGAAGAAAAAGGAGGAAGAAGAAAAAGACAAAGAAGCATGGAACATGAAGCATGCAATGCGAAGAAGGGAGCCAAGTAATAAATAGAATCGTAGATACTGCGTCCACCTTCCGAGACCCCTCCTCCCTCGCTACTGAACCGAGCGTGTCCAATCCAACCCAGGAGAAAGCAGCCACGCATTCGTCCGTGTTGTCAGTTCCAGGTACATTATCAAGATAAGTCTCATCGCTCATAGTAACCGAGAGGAGGTCTAACGATCGAAAATACGAACGTGTTCCTTCCAGCAGCGAAAAGATTTCAGATTCCATCTGTCTATCCATCGATCTATACGTACACGCACACACACGGGGGCAAAGTGCCAACGTCTTCCCATCGAAAAAAATAACAGCTCATGGCATCTCTAAGGCAGAGACAAGAACAGAGCCCTCATCTTGGGATAATTCGGGGTTCCCAACCCCGTAGCCGGATCCCAGCCCTCGACGGCTTTGAAGCCCTGCGAGCCGCACCCCAGGTTCGTGCCCTCGGTCACATCATTCAGGACGTCGTCGTGCCTGTACAGGACGGGGTTGACGAAGCCGACCGGCCCCTTCCCGGCGCGGGCGCGCTCCTGGTTGAGCAGCGCCAGGACCGAGGCGAAGAGCGGCGAGGAGAGAGAGGCGCCGTAGAAGTGGTAGAGCGCGCCGTCGACGTAGGCCGGGAAGCGGGCCCCGTTCGCGGAGACGTCGGGGTAGGCCCGCCCGCGCCGGTTGTAGACGCCCGTCGTGTTCTGGACGTTGGTGTCGAGAGCGGAGTAGTAGGGGTAGGTGAGGTGCGCGCGGTGGAAGTACGTCTGGACGTGGCCATCTTGGGGTTTGGAGATCTGCACGTCAGCGAGCGACCGTTCCGTTCGCGTCTCGGGGTTTCGGGGGCGGGAGGGGGGGGAGGAGGGGCAGCAGTGAGCATCGGCTGGCATCATCGGTGATCCAGAGAGAGGCGACTGGTGTCTTGCTCTTGCCGAGCTCGGGACTGCGGGAATAAGAGGAGGGGGTCGACAATGTAGACTGACTGACCTTGGTATGCTGGGCGGGAGAAGTAGTTGGAGAAACCTCCAGCCGAAGAGAAGTTGACTGCGTCGCCGCCGAGGTTGTCGAGCATGACGACCTCTGGGTCGTAGACCGTGCCATTGGCGCGGATCTGCGAGCCTCCGACAGACGTCACGTACGGGCACCCAGACGGGTATTGTGGGTTGAAGATGAGCTCGTCGGGGCCGAGGCAGCCTGATTCGGAGCCGTCGCCGGGGAAGGAAGCAACGCCGTAATCTCCCGAGGCGAAGAGGATGCTGACGCCTTGGAGACCGAGCTTCATGAACTCGTTGCATTGGCGGCGGACGTACGGCGCTGGGAGATCGGCCTCGGCTTGGCCGTAAGAGGCAGAGATGACCTTGGCCTTGAGCTGTGTCAGTATTGTCTGTCGTCTAGAGCATCAATTTTCTTGGGGAGGAAACTGACCGGCTTGTAGACGCCGCACTGTCTTGTCCCATTGTAACCTCCGGGCACCTTGTGAGGGTAGATAGGGTCTATCGATGGGCTGTCACCAGTAATCCCATTTGAGGTGTAGTTACAGTAGGATCCATCGAGAGCGTCAAGGAAGGTATTGAACAAGTTGGTTGTAGCCACTTCTTGTGGCTCGTAGATGTCGTCGTCAGTTTGATAGAGGGTGACTGTCTGAGGGTAAATCAAGGAGGTTCTGGCCAACTTAGTCACCGAGCTAGAGTTTGAATATGCGGAAGACCTACGCCATCTCGATATCAATCAACGCCTCGCCACTGTTCAATTGACTTGAAGCGGGCACTGAGTAGGACGCTCCGTTAATAGTGTTGTTAATGGGGAATGTGCCCTGAGGCACATGGGGAGCATATTTCGCCAACCAGAGGTTGAGGTCCGACTCGGCGAAGTAGCTGCCTTGTTGGTAGAGCCCAAGAGAGTTGCCAGGCACTGCTGGTGGGTTGGCGGGGATACTGTAGAGGGCTCGAATGCAATCCGGAGTCACGTCGGTGCTGCAATTCTGGAGAGCAGGTGGAAGAGCAGCGGCAGCAGCGGAGATGGCGCTGGAATGCTCCTCAGCTGGTACGCTGGCGTGAATTGGTGCATGGACAGAGTGGAAGTCGCGCTTGGTCTTTCGCTCAACAGTGCGCTTGATAACTGGGGAGAGCTTGATTCCAGGAGTAATGTAGTCAATGTGAGAAGTGAGATGCTCGGGAACATGGTACCTATAAAGATGATCAATGGAAATCATGCATCATGACAAGTTATTCGTACCTCTCACTTCCGACCCTGATTTTGGATGTTCTGCTATGGCCGTGTTCGTAGAATTCGGCCTTGAGAAGATCCTCAATCTCCTGGACAGTCACATCGACGGCGATCCAGCCTTTGTTTTCATAGAGCACGATTCGGTTGTGCGCGATGCCCGAGTCTGTGAGCCACTGAGTGATGCTTGCAACTGTCTCTTCCTTGGGAGCGAACGCGTCATGCACTTGCTCTGGAGTCCAATGTTTCCCGTAGTTCTCCGAGTGTGCTTCTGAGCTGTTGGCTGTCAGGAAGCTTCGACACTATGGTCTTTGGACAACGTGCAGTAGGGGGAGATATTTGTAGAGGAGCCAAGCACTCACACATCCATGAGGTAGTCGTAGCCCTTTTCCAGGTTAGACTGCGTGAGGCCAATCTTCATTGGCACAATTGCAGTCTTCTCGAGCCTGTCGCCCTTGATCCAGTCTCGACTTTCGACTGCTCTCTTTTCGTGGAGAACATGCCTGAGAGGAGAAGGGGCAGCATGGCAGAGAGCAGCAATGCCTAGGATGACAGAGAGCTTAACAAACATCTCAATTTTGGGAACGAGGACTTCGAGTGGAGAAAAGAGGATGACGAGGGAGATGAGGGAGGGAGAGGGGAGGGGAACGGAAATGGAAAAGGAACCACCTGATATTACATTATCTTTATCCATCTGTGTACATTCCACTTGTCGCTCGCCGCTGCTATCAAGCTCAGGTCGAGCTGTCGCACTAATCTGGGAACTTGCATTGGTGTACCCGGCTGGTAGTCGCTAGCAGTCCATAAGCGAGATTGACAAGGGGCAGGCTAGACTGAAAGAGGCAGGAAGTGCAGCTGCCCGGCTCTCTAAACCTGTTCCCTAGAGCGATAAGCAATGACGAGAGGGTTGAAGAATCGCCAAGTGTGGGATCGCCGGAGCTTGATTGTTGTTTCTATGCGGGGGAGTGGATTGCCCCAATCTGTGTTTCTCGGCCGCCAAGTCCGCCCACTCGCTTAAGAAGGGGGGCGAGGGTAATATCAACAGACGAAAGGAAATTCAAGCACGGCAGTTGAAAGGGCACCTCCTGTTAAAAATTTCCAAAACTTTCGATTTTTAGTTCCATAAGAATATCTAACAAGAGACTTCGCAGGCACAAAGACAGGCTTCATTTCAGACCATGGTCCGAATCCGGCAGGACGAATACAGTTTAGAGAATTCCCCCCACTTAAAGTCCTCATCTCCAACAGGAGGCCTGTCCTAAGGACCATGATATCCTATGCTAATCTTATGAGCAGATTGAGAGAAGACTGCCGAGCGCTCTGTTAGCTTTTACTCTAGGCTTCTAGGCTCTCTTACACGAATCTTTCGGGCTTCCACTTCTTCATTCTTGTATCATACAGCGGATCTCAGCTAATGAAATACTGCTCTGGGTCAGATAATTTACAAATAATGTCCCACTTTTCTAGCATCGCGCTCATCAAATCCGCATATTCCTTACTGCTGTAACAGCCATTCAAGTTTGCCAATCCATCTCAAGAGCTACTTAGATCTGGTAAGAAGAACTCCAATTGGTATCTTTCGCCTTCAAACACCATGTTCTGCACCAAGATCGGACCTGGCGTAGAACCAACAACAAAGATACCTCCATGGGAAACTGGAAATTCAATACGTCTCAACGGCGAAGACGTGACGATATTCCCCCCAGAGAAGTCTCCAATGACCGCAACTGCAACCACCTGACTGCCATGATCCGATCTCAACGGTGCCGCGTCTAGAGCAAGGTTGACGGACAGACGGACAGTCTCGAAGCAGCTGTAGCTGGTGATGGCGGCAACACCCATCCTTGGATCCTGATCCCGTAGAAGTTCGCCCACGATTCTCAGCGCTTGATCATGTCTTTCTGCATCTGAAATTCGGCAAGCTTCGGATGCCGTGTACAACAGTGGCGTTAGAGCTTCTAGAAAGCTCTGGACGGTCGGCCAGTGCAGATTTCCCCGGTCGGTCCCCGTGGGTAGAGTGAGGAGAGGCAAGATGATGGTTCCGTATCTCTGGTCCGGGCTGGGATGTGGCTGGGTATCGCGCCCGTGGGGAGGCTCGAGGGGGATTCGATGATGATTCTGAAGGAAGAGCCGGATGTCATTCAGGGTGCGATCGGCATCCCAGGTGTCTGTCATTATCTCAAGTGATTGCATCCTCAGTCCGGGGCTTGTGGCAACACAGCTCTGATATAAATTTATTTGAGATAAGGAGAGAAGCGGCATGATATAGTAAACGATATGCGGAAGAACAATGAGAATGGTTTGATTGAAACCACATGTGGTATCCTACTCCTGAAAGAATTGGACAGGAAATGATCAACCAAAAATCTGCCCTGTGTGCTATGGTTTCACGGTGACTTTTAAGCCACCCGCAAAGACTGCATGCCAGTAGTAGCAATCGATTTTGACCTATTCGAAGCATGCATGCAAGCATTCTCCTGAAACTCCAGTACAAACACATCTGAATCATTTAACTAGTTTCCTTTAGCTACAATTCTACAAAGTACTTTTACCTTTCGCCTTTCGCCTTTCGCCTTCTACATTCCTTCGTTAAATTTTCAAGAAACGGCTTGTCACGGAGTTGAAGCCGACGCAAAACTCACAAATTCACTTGACGGGGTGCTCAAATCAATCCAAACTATCCGAGTCGCAATAGCCCAAAAAGAGAAGATGGATATTGAATAAAAAATCCCGATATATATTTGGTCGCCTGTGGGGTAAACGTATAAGCATGTCAGCCTGATGAAACGCTTCAACTCCAGTGGATCTCGTACATCGCGTTGCGGTCGTCATGATTACGAATACCGATCGCTACCGCGTAAAAAGGCTGGAAACCGCATTTGAAATCGGGACAATCTTTTTTTGCTGAAATACGGAAGTCCAATTTGAGGCATACGAAATCGTCGGGAGATTGAATAGCCCATTCAAAACAAATTCCCTATTTATTTACTTCGGCTGTCAGAAGCGAGGAGTGCCCCGCTTTTAGCTAGCGATCGACGAAGGCTTTAGATGCTTTAGATACTAGATCGTGTCTTTTTACACTCAAAAACTTGTAGACTGAAGAAGTTAGAAGCTTCATGCCTTAAGTATTTCCCCCCGCGACGGAAGATTGAGCTCTTTAATAGGATTATATATACGGCGCCGGATACATAGCACACGGTCAGCCCCCTTATGTCGCTCCTACTGTGGATCGAGTCATAGCCAATAGCCCCTCACGGAACTTGGCTGGCTTCGTGTCAGACTCCTTCATCGAGTCTGGATTTTTGGACGGTTGTGACGCTAGCTGAAGTCCCGACTCGGCCTGAATATGAAGCCGAGAGACAGGAAAATGTGGATATGGGCTTGGATCGACAGGAAGACCGTTAGGAGATTGAGAAGGCTATGTCCGTAGCAAAAAGCTTGTCGACCCAAAATACTGAATCTATGTACGACTAACAGAACCGCGTTCGAAAGGCACAAGAAGAATGCGTTTGGCAGGTTCGGGCTCGAAATGGGGGCAGTAAATAGTCTTGACGTCAGCGGGGCGGTCGAAAGGCCTTGCCCTCACGTCCGCATGGATTCCATTATATAAAATCGAATGCGGTGGCAGAGTATTTACCTACCTACGTGTCTACAGTACGTATTTAAGCTGGAATCAATCCTGAAATTGACGATCAAGTTTTCGGAAACACTGATTTACGTATCCCATGTCGACGAAAATGGCCCCACAACAGAAATACAATAAGCTTGCCGGCAAGCACGTTCTGATAATTGGAGGAACTTCTGGTATGCATGGAACATTTTTAAGGAGCGAAATCGAACTTGGAAAGCTGACTGAGTGTAAGGGATTGGCTTTGCCGTTGCGGAAGCGTCCATCGAATCCGGCGCCTCAGTCACAATCTCCTCCTCCAACAGCGACCGCGTCAATTCTGGCGTTGAAAAGCTCAAGAATTCTTACCACTCGGCCCAGGTATCAGGGTACACCTGTGATCTCTCCAGGACAACCGTCGAGCAAGACATCGAAGCCTTGTTCAAGCAAGTCGGCAAGCTTGACCATATTGTCTTCACCGCCGGAGATGCACTCGCCTCAATGTCGGTCCAAGACATCACCTACGAAGCCATTACCAGAGCGGGACAGATCCGATTCATTGCCCCATTACTGGTAGCTAAGGTTGGATCGAAGTATTTGAATCCAGGTCCAGCTTCGTCGATTGTGCTGACGACGGGAGGGGTCGCTGAAACGCCAATCTCTAATTGGAGTGTCATTGCTGGGTTTGCTGCTGGGCTGCATGGGATGACGAGAAATTTGGCATTGGATCTGAGGCCAATTCGAGTCAATTGTGTCAGTCCTGGTCCTGTTGATACCGAGCTCTGGAAGGGTATGTCCGAGGAGCAGAGGAAGAAGATGTTCGAGAACATCGCGTCGGAGGTGCTCACGGGGAAAGTTGGAAAGCGTAAGACTTCCCTTTTGGCATGGAGATTGGCTTGCTGACAAATGAACAGCCGAAGAAGTAGCAGAAGCGTATCTGTGGTTAATGAAGGACAGCAACGTCACCGGATTTGTTGCTTCGAGTGACTCGGGAAACAAGCTTGTATGAGCTGGATTTATGTAGCCTGGAGTAAATAGTACCATCATTTGATATGCATACCATCTAACGGCTCTTCTATTGAAGTTTCAGCTCGTGATGTCTTCCAAGCTGCTCCGTGACAGATACGGCCTCCATCGATCCATTTGACCCGGGGAAGCAGTTGACTGGCAACCCATCTAGCAGTCGTTGTGTGCATGCTACCGTCGCCAAAGGGTTCGTCCGTCCGGTCTAATGATTCCTTGTCTGAAGTAAGAGCCTCTGCAGTCCGAGGAATACTCGATTCTCCACTCGCAAGTGCTTGGAAAACCACGAGCTGATCTTGTAAATACTCATCCACCACTCCCGCTTTTCTGATTTCTGCATCGAGATCGTTCACAACTCTTGCAGCTATTTCGGCCGCAAGATCGTCTGCACTTTTGTTTCTAGTGTTTCCATCATACAGCCAGTCTCGGCCGAAGCGTAAGCCATTCGATGTATGAGCAACTAGAAGTGTGTAATTTCTAGCACGATGTTTGCTGTTATCAACCAAGAGAAAGTTGATCTCGACACCAGGAAATACCAGGCCAAGCTCAAACTTGAGGGTCTTCATAAGGGGCTCCTGAATGTCCTTGGGCACGAGAATTGAAACATCAATCCTGGTAATTTCGCCTTTTTCCAATGGCCAGTCAGGCCGTTTGAGCGATTCTCCTTGCGGAAGAGGGGTGATCGTGAACTTGGCTGATCCAATTTGTAGACTCCCATGAGACCAGCCTCGATGCTCCAATTCTCTTTCTACTCTGACTCCGAACCTCTCCAGAGCTGGCAATAGGACTTGATCCAGATACTCGAATGATAAGGAGAAGCTGACATTGGTGCCACCCTGAATAGTAAGTGTGATGGGAGAATTTCTTTCGTCCCCAGCGAAGAGGAAGAATGGCAGAGTGGCCTGGAAGACCAAGAGGATGCTCGCGGCGGAATTCGCCTGTACTGTGATGTTCCGGCGCTTGATAGCTTCTGGGGATAGTTTTGCTTTGAACTCGAAGGACTCGCTTCCAATAAAACAGTCCTTGGTATCAGCGTCCGTAGCGTCGGCCAGACACTGAATGCAAGCGACGTGCTGAGCTTTCAGACCTTATCAGATCTTTAGCCCTGAGACTTCGACGTAAGAAGTAATGGATGAACGACTTACCACCACCCCTTACCGTTCGGCCATGTCCTGGTCGGTTCCCTCTCACATTATCAACCCTTATTGGTGTTCTGGTCAAGGCCGCCAACGCAACGGCGACCCGGACAACTTGGCCTCCCCCTTCTCCTGTTCTTCCATCAAGCTTCACCAAATTCTGTGTCGGGCTAGATTTCAACATAGTCGCCAATGTTGATCTCCGGGGAAAGGTACAGATTGTTGCCTTTCCAGGTCCGTCTTGCGACTAGTCGCCAGCCTTGTAGGATTCGCGAGGGAATTGAATTTTGACTGAATTCTGAATATGTAAAACGTAGAACGGAGGGGTTTGTAAGTGAATGTTGGATGGAGCCTTAGCGGTCGACGCGGCCGCCACCCCAAATTAGGAGCGAACCTCGCCTGAAGCATTATTTAAAACCATCGACTCTATAGTTAGTATGTTTTGTAAACTTACCTACCGTCCTCTGTTAGTTAGTTGGTTAGTTAGTTAGTTTATGTGCCCTCGACTCTAAGGTCGAAGTGCGTAGCTAAAAGCGAAGCTTAGGTAAGCAGTCTAGGCCGTCCTTTCTATTAGGTAGTCTTCTTTTGGAGCCAGCTTAATCAACCGAATAAGCTATTTGATTAATATACAGCGGCTACGAAGTAGCTAAGATAGAGAAAACGCTTAGTAAGCTAAGCCTAAGCGTCCTTAGCAATATAAAAAGCCGTTCTCTCCATTAGGTTCCCCTCTTCATTGTGACATGGTGACAAGAAGAACGATAAATGTCTTATTGTATTGCATCACAGCGAAGTTGTAGGCTTGATGACGAATGATGGCAATGATTTGCAAGAGTCGCGAAAGGTCCTTAGCGCAGCCCCGGATTTATTGCTGTCACTCGCGTTCTTTGACACCACACCTTGGCACTCCTTCAGTCCAAAGCATCAGCCGCCTTACAAGCGCGTTGCACTACTCCGTGAGCATCTGCCATCTACAGACATCATAAACCTCGTGCAAGATCCCCAGGATGTTGATGTTTGACCGTTGAGTTCATTTTCAAACTCCCCTGAAAAGATACTTGAGGTGTGCGGTGTTCTGCTGGGAAAGTTGAAGTTGCACTCAAGTTGACCAAGTCCCAGCCGCGGCACTCCGTTAAGATTCCCAACTCGCTCCTATTCCCAGAAATCGATTATTCTCGATCGACTGCCTTGCCGTTCCCAAATGGTCCCCATGGAGCGACTCAGGATGCTGCTCTCTGCACTTGCGAGAGAATATCCGGCGTGTAAGGAAAGCTCCGTCAGGGCCTGACCCGAAAAGGGTGGAGGCGGTAGAGGAAGTGTACAAGAAATTGAGGGACGGATCTCTACAATTGTGGAGGGGTCTGCTGCAAAGATCTCGCAATGGCTTCTGAGTTATTTTGCATGGGAAAGTGCTGCCAAAATCTTGCAGGTGCTAATGTGTGGCTACATTGAGACCCACGGATGCTACGCCTCACTGAACTCCGATGTTGGACCCTTGAATACTCGCTCTTCGTACATCGGCTCCCTCATGGCTCATGGAGAACTCTTCTTCTTCCCATGTCCTTGAGAAATGGCTTCAAAGATCAACGAATACAAGTCCAGCCAGGAAATAATATTAGAGAACCTCCGGATATCACTGGTCTCGACGTACAGAGCATGTAAGGCCAGTGCATCTGAACGCCAGCTCCAAGCTTTCCTTGTCTACAAGGTGCTTCGGAAGTTCCTGATTGACAAATGGAAGAGTGAGAATTTACGCCGAATCAAGTCGGCCGCTACCCTCATTCCAGACCTCCAGTTTTACTTTGAAGATGCCAATAATTCTTCTTCTCACAACTATCTCCTTCCAATCTCAATTATTGTTGCAATCACCTTTTGCCCTTCGCCTTTCTTTTGCCCCCACATCCTTTCAACTTTATATGTGCATCGTTCTTGTCTTCATGCTTTTCTTCTGATCTCGATTTCTCGACCATACTCCCTTTATTCGATCGAGGCTTGTTGGACCCTTCTTTCGGCTTCAGCTCCTCGACAGCTCATCTATAGTCTTGAATGATAGTCTCCGAGGTTCGTTTGTCACTATGTTAGCTCTTCCTCGCTCGACGGGCCCGTCACAGCGACGGAACTGTTCTTCGAAGAGCTCAGACTCGGTTTCTGCTCACGAAATGGTTTCTGCATCCACTTCTTGAGGGAAATTGCTTCAAGCACTGAGGGCATGAATATGGCCTTGAACCGAATCCTTCAGGCTCAGGGAGTGGAAGAAAACGTGGTGTACTTGGGCCGGAAGACAGGTTTCCCAACACAATCATAGGCTTTTCTTCCTGCAGAAGGTTATTAGAAAGTCAGTTTTGATTGAGGGGATGTGCTTTCATACCTATACGATGGGGTCTTCGAGGTTGAGATCCGGGAAGGCGTCTTCTGTTGCAGCTGCTCTCGACTCGAAGGGCGCGGGCTGCAGGAATCCTCGAACGAGAGTTGCTTGCTAAATCAAGAGGGTGTAGACGCAAGAAAAATATCGGATGCAGGCTACTATAGACTAGGTCACAATGTTGAAGTTCGAAAGAGCGCAACAGACCAAAATTTTCACTGCCCTGACAACTGTGCCAGCCTTGCGGAATTCTATCACAGAACTTCATTCGTTTGGAGTAAATGAATAACCAATAGCCTCTGGCTCGTCCTCAGTACTCAGGCTTGGCTACTGATTTCCGCTCCCAAGACAACGCAGCTCAATGGCCTCGACTATCCGGCATGTTCCACTCGCTCTCATCTCCTCAGCGAAGTCCCAAATCTCCAGCAAGAGTTTACTGGAGGCCTTCGTTATATTAAAAAGTTACGTTCATGCTATCTCGCGGATGACAAGTTTCCACGATGGGTTACGCACGAGAACGGGTGCGAGTTACACAGAAAGCGAGTGATTCACAGCCACGACTGCCCGAGAGCTCTGTACACCCCATGTACTCCTACTCCTACTTCCACGTCAACGAGAGATGTGGGATCATTCAACGATAGTTAATCACAATGCCACATACTCGAAACCCGTGGGCATCGTCTACATAAAAACCCGCTCTCCGGCCGTGACATTTCATCCATACTAAGAATCTTTTACTTGAATGCCTGCCTGGAAGGACAAGACACCTACTTCGACGACAATGGTCCGCCTTTCCACCCAGCGTCTCATACTCCGAACTCCCGAGCCTGACGAAGGGTTTCAATATGCCACCATAAACGAGCTATGGGTCCACTCCCCCGACCACTACGCTGAGACAATGCTTAAATGGCAAAAGCTAGGCGCCCTCCAACTCTTCCTGATCCTAGCCAGAAAAGCGAGGGACGGAGACCTAGCCGTCCCCGAAGGAGAAGTCATCGGCTTTTTACAAATCGCTCCTGCTGACCGAAATGTGGTCTCGTATCGGATACACCACACCCTGGCCCAGGAAGGGTACATGAAGGAAGCATGCGAGGCCGCCTTTGACCACTGGTTCAAAGAAATGCCTATGGAATTTCTGTATGTGGAGGCGAGAACATATAATATTGCCGTTATGCTGATGATGGAGGAATTTGGCTTGAGTGCAGAAGTACTTCGCTTGGAAGGCCCGGATGCGAGTTGGACGTTTGGGTGGACAAGTTGGAAATTTAGGGGAACGCGAAACACCTTACTGTAAGAAAACTGTACTGTTGGAAAGCCTGGTATTGGAAGGAACTTGGCGATTGGCCGTGACCTTGGGCGCTGGCCGTGTGAAAAATGTAGCTTTGGTGGATTTAATATCCTGGGTAGTTAGTTGTACTGCTGGCGATCTCTGGCGAAGTTTTATTCCTTACCTTTTACTCTTGTAACACAACTTGAATTTACAACGCTTCATTCTATAATGATCTGATACCACTTTGTTATAAGCATCAATTTTTAGTTAATTTCATGGCAGAATGCCCCTTACTCCAAGACGCAGGACTCGTGTAATTCCGTGATCATATTCTCTCCGACCACAGCTATTGCCAGAGAGAAAAAAAATAATTACTTTATTTGCACATAAAACCACAAAGTTTTGCTAAGAGAAGAAGACTCTGTGTCTTGTTTGTTATGAACAGGATACACTTTTGATCACTGATATCACTTTGACGTTCAATCACTAGTTGGTGGCAGTTATATCTTCTTGACACCATCAAGTGATGCCTTCACTTACCAACCACGTGACCTAACATCACCCGATACAAGAGCAAACATTGTGTCTAGTAGTGTCTATCTAGTATGATGCCAAAAAAGTAAATTGAATTCTTAAAAGCTCAACCTAAGCTTTTTTCGTGAGGGACGATGCTAGGTATTAGATAAATAAGCTGAGCTATCAGAGATATGTACTATAGATCCGGAAGTTATGGGAATAGCACCAAAGATTAGGCTAGATGTAGATCTGAGTCACACCAAGCCGCTATCAGTAGGCTGTTGCTTCTAAATTTTTTCTCAGCGTTGGTGAGGCTTTCATGATGGAGTTAGATTGTCGGGCTGTTGACCATGTAAATGAGAATGTACATATCGTCGGGAAAGTGATATGAGAGAGCTATAAGGAAAGCAGGACTTGAACTCTAAAGTTGACAGTATTCGTGAAAGCGAGATGAACTCCATGCCGTGCGTGGCAAAGGTCACGCAAAATGACATGCTTCTTCGCCTCGTACTCTCAATTGACTCAACAAGGGTGCTAATATGCACGGAGGGATTTCACAGAGGGTCTGATCGGTCCGTTCGCATGATGAGATCTTCTCTTGACCGATGGAGATGCTCTTCCCAAAGATAATTGGCAATGCACTGCATAAACACTGCACTAAAGCGGGACGAAGGAGGGTACCTCCTATTTCTCGTATTGGATCATCGACAAGACTGAACGTGAGATTCTGTCACAAGAAAACCGAATTTAGATTTATTAACATATTTTCCAAACAATTACGGCTTCGTAGTCGGTGGACAAATTGACAGTTTGACAGTTGATACTTAAATACAAAACGGAGCTTGAAGTCAAAAAATAAGTTTCCGGGGAAGAAGGAGACCTTTACTTAGTACGTCTCCGTACCCTATAAGAGGTTCTCAGAGCGGTAGGCACTGCGTTCTACAACCCGCCAGATCAATGCAACAACGTCGATTGTTTTCTAGGTCCATGGTTAAATTACGGTAGTAATTCCTCTAGGAACCCGAAACGGAAGACGCTGAGCCCTTTCCTGATATGTATATAGCGCCTCGCGCTTGGATAAGGATGCCCCACATCAATATTGCTCTGCTGAAACCACCACCTCGTCTCCTCTCGAGATGATGAAGAAGCCATAAGTGAATTTCAATCGAAATCCAGCTCATACGTATAGATCTCAGGCGAGCTTCGCAACACGCATCAAACATCTCTACGCTGACCGAGACGAGATAACAGCGAAACCCAATCCCTCGGCTCGACCCTCGGCTAGCGAAATCCTTTTGTTGACAAGTTCAGGGGGTGGCTTCATCCCCATTATGTGCTTAGCACAGCTGCGAAATCCTGTTCCCTAACGAGCGGCGTACCTGCATCACGATAAGTCTAACGCCTCAAGCCTATTACAGGCAAACGTACCGTAACTGATGTCACGACGCACGCCCATGCGGTGCCAAGTAAATCTAGAGCGGAGCTCGAGCTTCAGCTCGAGCTAGACCTACTAGTCTTCTCCCGCTCGCACTGAGCTAGTGTTGAGCTGTGAGATCGAGGCTCGAGAGTTTAGCCTTTCACTTCTTTTTCGCCTCTCGTTCCCCTTCAATATTTCCGTTTTGATGCCCTCAGATCTGTCGTTATCAGAATATCTCGATATACCTTCATTTGTTCAATTATATTGTCAGTGACCAGATTTACTTGAAATACCTTAATTTTTTAATTATATAGCCAGTGTCGAGACGAGGTTCTTCTTCGCCATATACATACCGCCTTGAAACACTTTGTCAAATACCTTCGTCGTTAACTTTCTTCTACATCGATCTATCCACTTCTTCTCCCGAAACATTAAATACTCGAAGCCGCCACCCAACGAATATTCTGAAACAAGAACAAATTAGTTAGACAGATGCAGACATCTTCTATGCGGCCGTAGAAGATCTCGTGGTATACATTGGTTCCAGAACCTCGATTCATTCGATCAAGATTTCCGATATATCTGGTCTCTGTATCGGCATCTGCGAGCGAAGGTTGTCGCATATTGTACTAGTTGGGTAGGAAGCATATAAAGATCCCAAAATATTTTCAGTTGGAGTACTACTTTTTTGGTTTTTGCGATGAGCTGGTTCGGATCTATCGGCTTGGGCGGCAAAATTGGGTGAGTCTCAGAAAACTCTGGCACGCTGAGATAGATCATTAATTCGAATAGCATTGTGTTGGGGGCTCTTGTCGTACTCGCATTTCTTGCCAGCCTTATCAGGTTGCTCTTCATTAAGAGAAGGTCAGTTACCAGACTCGAAGTTCACAACATATGTTTACTTCTTCAGGTTCAGAAAAGATAAGGAGAAGGCAGAAGTCGAAGCTGCTGCGAGAATAGATGAAGAAAAGTTGATTGGGAGACCATTTGGCGAAGGCGACTTATCTGGTGTTCGAGCGTTGGAGCATGGATATTTCGGAAGCTTCTCGCAATCCAGCTCTCATTTGTTGTCGCCAAACACAATGCCAGTAGATGTGGACCAGGCCGGAACATATATTACCAATTCGGTACCGAGCATTGTTGTATCGATTCCCCAGACGCTGTCACCGCCTGCAACCCCAAACAGAACTAAGCGAAAACATTCGACTTCAAGCCTTGAGTCTCCAAACAACAAGAAGAGTAGCAGGCTCAACTACGAGGCAAACATTATCGGAGGTAGAGATGGGGTGTACACGCTACCACATTCGTCCCAGTCAAACGAGAAGACTTTTGGTGAACGACCAACCCGGGTGAATCCTCTATCAAGCCCGAATTCGAGGCCAATATCATATCTACCGAAGTTCACATTTTCTGGAGAGATCGAGGATTCCGGACTACTAGTTCCGACACGGGAAAAGTCGAGAAATATCAAATCTGTAGCGACTTCATTTGCGGGTAGCGAAGCCTCCTCAGCTGCACCTCCTCCTCCAGTCGCCCGGCGGCCGTCTCCCAAATCCACTCCTTTATCGATCTTTCCTCCCTCGATTAACCATGTACCAAATGTGCTCCCTCGGGGTGGTCCACGGTCGATATTTCCAGCAAGTGGCTCCCATGAGCGCTCTGATTCTCATCCAAAAAATCAGCCGAATTCTCAGTTTGCGGCTTGCCCAGTACCGCTCCACGATCTCGCTCCACAAGCGGTGACCATAGATCCCCGCCAATTTTCTTTTCCACGGGACACCAGGAGCTGGAACTCTTCTTCGCCCACACTCAGCCAGCAAGCAATCCTAGTTTCGCTGAAATTCTCAGGACCAGTCTCCGATAGAAATGCCCCAGAATCGCCAGTCTTCTGCGACCCAGTCGTCAGAAAGAAGCGCGTCTCTATCTTCCAGCCCTCACACTCACGTAGAGCGTCAGCCGATGGACAAAGACCTCTCACTCGCGTCCATTCCATGGCAGCATCATGCATCCACAGCAACAGAACATCAATCATGGACTCCGACACACTACCCCAGCAACACTCACTAACACGCTCCTGCTCCCGCTCCCGCTCCTTCTCACCCTCCCGATCTCTCTCATGCTCATCCTCTCAGCCACGTACCAGCAATCGTAACCGCTCGAGATCCACGTCCCGCGAACGCTCCGAGTCGCCACGCTCCCTTTCTCGCACACACGGCTCGCTCCGTCGCTACAGCCGCAGCTCATCTGAATTTCCAGACTCCTGGAGATGCAGCCGCGATCGAGACAGCATGCACTACGATCCCATGCCCGCAAGCTGTACTAGCGCTGTATCCGCACGAGGTCGGGCCTCAAGTTTTGAAAATCCTCTCGATTTAGGTGCCGGGCAAGGCATAAGAGGTAGGAGCGACAGTGTGGGGAGCCGGGCGAGCCTAACCGAGTTCTACGATGCCTACTATCGCCGTTTGGCGCGCCCGCGCAAAGCAAGTGGTGTTAGCCAAGCCCGGGGCGTTGCAGGTGGCGGATCTCTGGTCAAGGGAAATGGGGGCGGGTCTGGGAAGAGACCACCGCCGCCTTTGAAGCTCATAGGGACGATTGTGGAAGTTGCCTCGCCAGTGCCAAGTCCTATGACGAGAGTGCCAAATATGATTTAGACGTCAGGAGAAGAGGAGTTGGGATTTTCTTCAAGTTGGGAAGGGAATGACTGCAAAGATATCGGGAACTAGTTGGCAAGGGGCAAAATTTGCTGCTGGTTTGCTAGCAAGTCCGAGCCTGATCAATCCCCAGATTTGATGGTAGACAGCCCAGGGCAGAGATACTGCAATGAGTTTTCCAGGCGTACATACAAAAATACCGATTGGTTAATACTGTGGACAACTCCAAGCGACATCGCGAAAAAATGCCCAGTAATGTATAATATTATCTCTCGAAGTCTTTAGAACACCTGATATTCTCTATAGTACATATGAAATCACGGTAGCAGGTTACGAATTTAAGTATATCATGATAAGCAGTCAACTTAAGAGCAGGCGCGCGCCACCCACCATCAAGCGTAAATCTGTAACCTGTAAAATTTTCAAGTCGCAAGAATGATCCACTATATACGTACTCATGAGAGTAAGGGCAAGCTATTCTTGACCTGAGATTTCAGAAAGAAAGCAGCAAGTCATTGTTCTTGTTCACTGACTCAAGCGAGATGAAAAGGATACGCGAATTTCAGGGGTTAAGCGACAGTTGACAAGCGACCCCCTTATTGCATCCCTACGAGTTGGAAATATCTCTGCAATTATTCACTGTAAAAAAAAAAAATCTAAAACCCCCCTCCCCCCCCCAAAAAAACTGGCTTTCGACACTTCATGCTAGCCCCACATACCCACCATTTCCTTGTCCTCCGCAGCTTCAAACGTCCACGTAAACTACCTGAAGCTCCATCTCTCTAGCTCGACGATCTTCACTTGAAAATTCCCCACCCAATTCCATATCTATTCCTAGAGAATGGCAGCAACTATAGCAGAAAAAGACACCCGGACTGCTACGAACTGCAAAGATATAAAAGCGAATTTCTCCATCCCCACAGACAGAGACCCCGACTCCGACACCGCCTCTCTCATCCCCACCGCCCGACGCAGCCCCTTCACACATGGTACATACTTAAGAGCCAGCCTTACCCCTCTATTTCCAAACCCTAACTCCGTTCTTGACAGAATTCCCCGAAAATCTGCCCCTCGAAGTCCACGGCTGGTCCCTCCCACGCATCGGCCTCCCCTCCCTCACAGCTCTTCACCGGGCCTCAACGAAGCAGTATTTAAAAAATGGTAGAGGGAAGAGCCACGTTCAAAGAGTTTGAGGTCTCGATGCTCGTCATTGGGGATAAGGTTGAAGGCACTCATACTTCGTGGCCGGATCTAGTATCTTCAACTCCGTGGTGGTTGGCTCTACAGAACACCCAGAGATCAACACCGTTCTAGAAAGGTGACTTAGATTGGAAGCAGGAATCTGAAGACCTCAACTATGCTATACTAAATGCTTTGAACTGTCTGAGGTTCTCAGGCAAGGATTAGGCCGAGTCGTTGCTGTTTGGAAAGGAAAATGCAAATGCAGGCTGCGGAGAAGGAATTACTGTAGGGAGCAGGTCGGAAGAATCGCTGAGCTGGAAGGGAGCCGCTGAGCTGTAAGAGAGCTTGAAGGCACAAAAATATGAGATCGGCGACTTGATTGAATAGTTGAAGCGAGGAATTGAAGCAAGGAGTTGAAGCAGAGGAGGAAGTAGTGGGATGTGGGCAAGAGGAAGGTGCGAAGGGAATCGCAGCATAGATGGCCTGCTAGATAATTACTACACAGATAGAATTATACCTATAATGAAATAGGAGCTCAAAGCTCATTATTGTGCTTTGCTGATTGGGTCATTGTAATCATTATGTTCACTGAAAATCGCAACTTTGCGGTTGACTCAAATCTCACAAGACTGCGGTGTGCACAGTTTTTTTGAGCTTCCAATGAACATCTTCATACGAAACAACCCATTCTCAGTGGCGGAAAAATCTCGCAAGACTGCGTAACTGCCAGCAGGAGCGTGCCTGGTATCCGCCTCCCGTAATTCATGATATCATGTCCATCGTGTCTTTCGGTAACCTCAAACCGCATAGTAGACGTCAATCTTGACACTTTCAACAATATTGACCCAACCTGGAAACCTAGCTTTCGCCCAGACGGTCACTATATCTCCAACCTTCATATCTTTAACAAAGGCTCCGTTGGCGGTCTCTGACCCACGTCCTTGGCTTTCCAGATCCGTTCCGGCAACAGAATCAGGATTCATGATGTTATCTTGGAATGACCAGGTAATCTTGTGTTCTTGCGATTGTCTTGTTGCTGTAAGGTTCTTTTGCAGGGATTTCATGGTTGGCATGAGCGGATGCTCGAATCTGTCTGGCGAAGAGGAGTTAACAGTCGGTACGGTCGTTTCGACTGTGCATGCGAGAGGAACATTCCCCTCAAATTCTACTGGAGCCCCGTGCCTGGGAAGTAGAACAGGGAACGCATCTCGGTTCATTCTGTTGACGACGGAAGCTATAATACTGTCAGTAGCAAGCACTAAATGATGCCGGAACCAGTTCCAGTTAACTAAGTGAAAGCACTTACTGTCTTCGCAGGTGTGTATTGTCTCTTTGCCAACGTCAAACCACGTGTAAGACCCTCTGTATGTGCCTCTATCTGCACTGCTGCCACCCCAGCCCTGATCATGGCTGACGATTGTGAAGACTATCTTTCTGCAGGCGTGCTCTCCTCGGATTTGACTAGCTTCAGTCCAACGCGAGAATACTTCTTCTCTGTTATCATGCTGGAGAATATCTGCATTTAAATTGTACGGTTGAGCGGGCATAACCGGGAATTCATGGTTTCCGGTGGATATCATGGGACAGATGGTAGGAGCATCTTCGTTTGGAATGTAGCCCAAAGGGTACGATCGTAGCTATTCTTGTAAGTGCCCGTTTTTCAAGACTTAAACTGAATAGCCTACCATAAATTGATTCTCAATTGATCGACCTGATCGGACGTGTAGCTCTCCCCCTGTCCTGCAGGTTGTTGTTCGAGGCCAGTACTCGGCGAAATCAATGATGCTGTCGACAAGCTCTAGCGGGAGCTTGAATTCTTTGCATAGGACATCTTTGACAGAGAGGACATCTTCAGTGGAAGGGGTATATCGGTCACAGTCGTAATATGCGGTTGGCATTGTCTCTTCTTCTTCTCCTGCTTCTGTTCCAAATATTGCCGCAGACAGGGTATTGAAGAGATAGTTGACGAGACCGGCCATGTTAGGTAGTAGTGGGCTTTTTCTATGAGCGTTGCGGGTATTGAGGATTTATGGCCAGTTTGCTTTGTTGATGGATCTGGGTGGTTGGAGCGAATAACAAGTGAAAGGTATACAAGTGGTGGTCTGATCAGATGCTCACTTATTGACTTACTTAGAACTCGCATCCTGATATGACGTCCGCGAGGCTGAATATCTATTGAGGGGAGCCATGCTAGCGCGAGGCTGAAAGACCCCGCCATCGTACCCCCTGTCGAGTGATTGAAAGCAATTAATCATCCATTGTCACTGAGAGGAATAAAGCAATAGGTCGCGGCGGCGAGGTCAAGTAATCCGACTCCTTACCGAGAATGTCCCCGGAACATACGACAACATTATGAATCCTACAAGAAGTGTCGTTGCCGCTGCGCGAGCAGCGACAAGATCCTCGAAAACCACATCGAAACCATGGCATTCTTTAGCATCCCGTCATACCACGATGGTGCAAGCAAGCAGGATAGAGAACGCTTCGAGATGCTTCAATTCTCAAGCACCAAAGAAAGTCGGATCTGCTGGCCTTGCAGACGCTTCGAATCCAGCAATGGCCTTCCCTTGTCTTGACGCTCTGGAATCAAAGTCTGCGACACTTGAAGCTCGATCGCTGTCCAGTGGCCCTGAACCGTCATATACAAGCGGAGCAACGCTCAATTACCATTGCCGTGACTCTTTGTTGCTCGATTGGGGTGGAGTGCTGCCGGAATTTGATATAGCTTACGAGACGTGGGGAGAGATCAACGCCGACAAGTCAAATGTGATCCTCCTACATACAGGTCTCTCAGCATCGTCGCATGCACATTCAACGGAACAGAATCCAAAACCTGGCTGGTGGGAAAAGTTCATTGGGCCGAATGGTTGTCTCGATACAAATAAATACCACATCATATGTACGAACGTGGTGGGAGGATGTTATGGTTCAACAGGCCCAAGTAGTATCGACCCTGCGGACGGAAAAAGATATGCCACGAGGTTTCCGATACTGACAATGGAAGATATGGTGCGAGCTCAATTCCGACTTCTGGATGGGCTGGGAATCAAGAAGCTATACGCGAGTGTTGGGTCCAGCATGGGAGGCATGCAGTCATTGGCAGCCGGTGTTCTTTTCCCGGACCGAGTAGGCAGAATAGCTAGCATCTCGGGCTGTGCTCGAAGCCACCCGTATTCTATCGCTATGCGACATACCCAGCGACAAGTCCTCATGATGGACCCAAGATGGAACCGCGGCTTCTACTATGACAGTGTTCCTCCACACGCAGGAATGAAGCTTGCTAGAGAAATTGCAACAGTTACGTATCGGTCAGGGCCGGAATGGGAGCAAAGATTTGGACGGCGAAGAGCAGATCCGAGCAAACAACCTGCATTATGCCCCGATTTCTTGATCGAAACCTATCTCGACCATGCCGGGGAGAAGTTCTGTCTGGAATACGATCCCAATAGCTTACTCTACGTTAGCAAAGCGATGGATTTGTTTGATCTTGGTGCAAGTAACCAGGATGCAACCGCTGCACGGAGGGCTGCAGTTACTCAGCGACTCAAAGAAGGCCAGCGAGAGAACACAGAAGTCGCCTCCTGTAGTCTCACTCTCCCAGATTCCCCTTACGAGGAGCAGCCAGAATCCGGTTCTCCAACTGATCTCAACTCCTCAGTACAGCAATCATCCGGGCCCCCAGAGGATTTGATTCTGGGATTGAAAGGACTGAGAGAACATGCTACACTAGTAATGGGCGTCTCCAGCGATATTCTATTTCCTGCTTGGCAGCAAAGGGAGATAGCGGAAACGCTTCGAAGAGCGGGAAATAACAGAGTCACACACATTGAACTTGGAGAAGACGTTAGCCTGTTTGGTCATGACAGTTTCTTGTTGGATTTGGACCATATTGGTGCCAACCTCAAGCAGTTCCTGGCATGAGATGACTGACCCCAGACGTATTCAATACTTTTGGATATCTCTAGCTTGATTACGTGAAAGAATATAATGTTTAAAAGAGAGATACAGGTGTATGATTGACACGAGCATTAGGCCTGCGTATAATAGCGAATCTTTTGGATTGATTTTTTGATACTCTGAATCGACGTACCACCGTTTTCTTGGAACAGAGCACTTCTGTTCAGATTTTCTAGTGCCTTTTTGCGTTTGCCATGTTCCAAGGCCCGCCATAACGGCAAAGTCAACTTTTATCTTTGCGTTTGAGCTTGATCAATTCCTCGAGTCTATAAGAAAGGCTGTGTGGATCTTTTTCAAAAAATTGTGTTTTTGGCAATCTATATTTCCCCTCCTGACATACTCTCATCAACTGGCATTCGCGGTTACCAAGTCGCAAGTAGGCCAGGCCATCAAAACGTCGAATTGGCCTTAGCCTGTTAGTTAGTTGTTACCTTACCATAATGGCTCGCCTCCCTCGCTCGCGAACTCCCCTCGGCCTCAGGAAGGACGATGCAGCGTACCTCAAGTCCGGACCAATGAAGGAATTCCATTCGAATCTGGTCTATCCAGAAGAATCAACCAATCCTTCGCTGTTGCCTCTCTAGCTACACAATGATTTGCCCACCAAGATAGTAGCGACCTGGGTCTTAGCATCATAGTGTACCGCTAAGCTTGACATCCGCTCTCTTCAAGACAATACGAATCTCGAAAAGCAGTTGGCGCAGCCGGAAGAGAAGAATAACTCCTTTCAAACGTATGCGATATGCATACAGTAACCCTCAAAATCGATCATTGGCCCGGCTAGAGAGCTATAAATCGCCAGGCAGTGTCCCAAAACCATGAGGATTGAGTGCTACTGCAGACGCTACCAAAGTCTCATCCGAGGAACACCGAGGAGTTGTTATGTGCAGCAAAACTTTGTATGGGGTACACTATGTATGCTTCGGGATGGAGGAGGCGTTAAAATCAATGATTACCATGGATCTTATTTAAGGATCTCCCGGACCTTTCTCTGCTTTGCTATATACCAAGGGCTAGACGTTGGTCATGGCGGTCATGAACCGACGGCATTAGGAGTAAGTGTAGCGCATGCGTAATATGTAGAGAAATATATGAATTTGTTTGATGTTTGGATAAATGCGGTATGTATAAAAACGCCCGAAGCTTTGAAAGATAAACGGCAGGCAGGAATCAAAACAAAACGCCGGCTCAGACAAACATGCGTGGATGGATGTTTGCAACAGACACGATCTTTGCTCGTAGATCTTTTTCCATCTCGAGATCCTGAGCTGTTCCCAACTGAAAGCCCACTTCCGTAAATCTGGCAAAAGTTCCTGCTTCAATACGCCCCATACCCATAAGGCCCGCCGTTTCAGATGATCTCTGGAGGAGAATCGGAACCAGTTTTGGTCCTCTAGGTCCCGACCTCCCCAGTCCCTGTGGCATCAACATCCGGATAAATCGGCAGCTGTGGAAGACTATCATTCCCATCACCACTATGATCAAAAGACAACTTTCCAGACCACGTAACTCTACTCGGTTGGCCCAGGTCAACGATGGAGAGAACATGAAGACCACTACCAAAGCAAACCATCAGCTCCCGTAAGAGACACCACCAAGACATGAATCTCGAAAACAAAGAAGGGGATATGGCTAGCTTACAGCGCAACGAACGACAAAATCTTCGCCGCGAGACTTCCTCCTCCGTGGTAGTACGTCCTGTGGTGCGGCACGGCCGTGACGAGACTGATAACCAGCGGTACGATCAGCAAGTCCAAGGCAGCTTGCACCGCACCCAACAGCAGCCACGACGGCAGCCTCTTCCCTGGCGGTACAGACATGGAAGATCTGGAGCCTCGCAGTTCGATCCTCACGCGCATCTTCACGAGACGCGTGAGGAGGTGGTGCAGCAGGACCCAGATCTCACGGCCGAGAGCGACGAGATTGAAGACGGCGGCGGCGACGCTATGTTGGCGGCCGGAGACCAGGAAATGGATGGCGGTCGCGAGGAAGAGGATGCCGGCGACGGAGCGGAAGTAGAAGGTCGGATGGAAACGGTACTCGAACTCTTTCTTGTTTGGGGACGGTGGGCTTTCGTCGCTGTCTGGTATAGGAGTGATGAGACGAGAATCCTCGTTGATTGAGTCCATTGAAGGACGGGTATCTTCAGGCAGACGGTGGTAGCGGGTGTTTGCTGCCATTTTCGAAGCTGGGGTGATGTTTTTGAGTCAACCCAATGATTTTATAAGGAGTTGCGCGAAAGGAAATAATGATGGGTTGTGAGCAAGTCTATATACCAAAGCTCACCGACGAAATTACAAGCAAGGCTTGCTTACTTATGCCAAGAGACCTTCAAGCGGGAAATCTTGATATACGTAGGATATAGCGAATGGACGTTGACTTTGACTCTATGCCTGATCGGAACTTCCTGCGACGCGGCTGTGCATCCATCTACTGTCAAACACCGTCAAGCGGCCCAAACGATTCTCCCCCACTGTCATGCTCAAGCCAGCGACACAATATTGTCTACGGACAACGAGAAATTGTAAAAAGAAAATTGAGGGAGCCACCGACGTGAGATAAGCCTCATCATGGCGGGGGTGTAAGCATTACTATTTAGACTCCGCCGTATGTTGACTAACACTCGAGAGGCCTCTTTGGACGGGGAAAATGCTGCGCCACAGATCGACAACATTGACTCACTAAACGGCATACACACATAAATGGAGAGAAGAGCAAGATGATCAAGTATATGGCATCCGGGCACTACACTGGCGAAGGCACTCTGTCTCACTGCAGAGAGGAGCTTCCTCGCTGTGACAAATCCCATAGCATGAACAGAGCATTGACGCAAAAGGACAAGGAAAGGTACTGGGAAGAGTGGTGATGTCAATACTACCATTACCTGCCGTTCAAAATTTGTACGGAAATTGTAAGTGCTGCAGTTCTCGACATATTCTTGAAACCGATCACCACTCCCAACGATCGGCTTCGGACTATCGCGCTCACAAGGGGAACGAAAAGAAGATCCGTCAGTCAGATGCCACATCATTGGAGTCAAGGCCCAAACCCCCTGGAAATTGGCAAGTATGTTTAAAAGCCGTACCTCAGCAGAGTGTTGCAAGAGACTTTTCGAGTTTAACCGTCCTGCCATCGTGTCTTCTACCCTTAGACGCCACGCTGAAATGCATTTTCCGTCAGATGTCGCAGCCCATCCTACCATAGCATTGAGCCGGAGTGCAATGAACCCTCTTGTAATACAATCTGAGAATTTTGTTGGAGGAAAGATGACGCCGCAATCAAGACCGCTTCTTGCCCTGTTTTGCGGTCATCTTTCTGAAGGCTTCCATACCACCAGCACCAATAGGCCTAGAAGAAGGATCCAGACCCTTGCTGGCATCGAAAGTACTCTTGGGAGCAATAGTGTAACTGGTGTTACCGCTCTCGACCCGAGCTCTGGTACTCTGCACGCCAGGTTGAGCCAGAACACGCGCGCGGTCGAGCTCTTTCTGCGACATCATGATACGCTGCGATGCTGGCAATTGGGAAGATTGTGTACCACCTGGGCGATGCGCGAGGGCAGCAGCTCTGTGAGAAATGTTAGCATGAAATCGGATGATGAGGAACACGGTCACGTACTGGTGATCAAACTCCCTAGTAGCAACCTTGCGCTTCTTATAGTCGTCACTGCGCTTGAGGATCGGTCTAGACCAGTCTCCCAACAATCTCTCAGCCGTTCGCTTGATTCCGATCTGTGGCTTCTTGCTCTTAGTGTAGTACAGAACGACCTTACCAATCCCGCTACTAAGCAGGGCCTCCTTCTCGATTGGTAGCTTAGTGAGAGCTGCGAACAGGTCTCTCTGGATGTTGTATGCGGGAAGACTGCCATCATTTAAAGGTTCGAGAAAGAATTTGACGGATTGGAGGAAATTCGTATCAGGGTCAACGATCGAATGCTGGACGGTATTTCGGTTAAGTAGAGCCACAACCTCAGGAAGCATCTTGAGCTTGTTCAGAGCAGGTTGCCCCTTCTCACGAGCTGTGTTGTCTGCTTCACAAGCCTGCTCCATTCGAATCTTCAGAGCCGCAATTTCGTCATCGAAAGCCTCCTCAAGATCCTGCAACAGTTAGAGTACAATCCCACGACAGTCCGTATGAATGGACCTACCACTTCATCCTTCTTGCGTCTTCTCTTGTTGGGATTCTTTAACGCAGCATCCATCGCCTTATCCAGCGCTCTTCGTCGTCTTTCCTCCGGTGTCAAATTTGTCTCATCCTCTGGCGTAGCTGGTCGTCTCTCTCTCGGCTTGTCAGCCTTCTCTCTGTCCGACCTAACACCCTTTGGCTTCTTGTTTCTCTTTCCATCGATCACCTGTCCATCTGGATCCTCATCATCATCACGACGAGCACGCTTCTTCTTATCGCGCTTTGCTTCCTTTGGCTTCTTGCCCTCGCCCTCCTTATCTGCCCGCTTGCGCTTTCCAGCCTTCAGGGTTCGCGCAGCATCTTCATCGATACCAACCAGGGGTCTATCCTCAAGGGCAACGGTTGCTGGATCGAATTCGGCGAACTCTGCCTCATCGACTTCTGAGAGCTCAGATTCGTTGTCGGAGATGTCAGGGACCTCGTTCTCTTCATTGTCCATGTCGAGATCTGGGTTTGCTGCAGGCGCAGTCGGCGAGTCTCGCTCGTCGTCAGACATCGTAGCAGCGAGAGAGACCGTAGAGTCGAGTTAGTGGGGAGAGCAAGGCTGGATGAAAGGTTTTGTTGAAAAGGGTTCTGGTCAGATCTTGAGGTGTTCCGAAGGTTCGAACGTGAGGTCGAGCCTAGCTGGCCCCGCTAAATATTTTAAGGTTTAGCGCTACTAGTGGCAGGCAGCCTTGTTCTCTGGAGTAGAAAGTAAACAAATCACCCGGCAACAGGACTTCAGTACCGACCTCAACTTCAACTTCAACTTCAACGTCAACTTCAACTCCAGCATTTGCTTTTGTAGTTGAATCAAATCTACCAAGATGTTCAACGACCCCCAATCAAAGCGATCACATGAAAGTCCTATGGACTTTGAATGGTCAGGCCAGGCGCCTGTCGATCACAACTCCCCTTTTTTGAAGCGACCACAACCGCAAGGTGAGCGAGCATAAGCAACTCCGCAAAGCTGGCTGGACATATATCACTAACATGACTGCAGACGGATTTGGATTTGGATTTGGATCTGGATCCAATACATCTTTCGGTGGAGCATCATCGGCTCCCGCACCTCCGTTTCGTAATCCCCAATTCACCACTCCTCGGAAGCCATTCAACGAAGATCAATTCTCGGAAATGTCTGGTGTCGAGTCGTCGCCCGCAGATACCGCAGACGAAGACACACCCGATCCTCCTCGAAGAACCCAGGCGAGCGGGTTGGGTGCTGTGCGTCCGGCTCCCATATTCGGAAGATATGGCGCTGAATTCGCGGGTAGCAGTCCTGGAAGGGCAGACCGACGAGGGGGCAAATTCGGAGCCGGCATTGCGCAGAAGTTGCGAAAGCGAAAGCGGATCGAGCGAGATTCCGACGTACTAATCAAAGGTTACCACCACGATGGTGATAACGAATCAGAGGACAGTGAGAGCCAACCCAAAAGCAGAGGTCCGAAGTCTTCAAAGCAGAGACCAGTGACACCCCAGCCAGGCTTCTTCGCATCAATATTCGACTACATTCACAATCACCCCAATCTCCCCAACATCCTTTCCTACTACGCCCACCTCGGCCTCAACGTTTTCATCGTGTTTATCACCATCATCGGGATCTGGACCATGTATACCACCGTCCAGGCCGATGTTGAAAAAGCCTCTCAGAAAGAACGAGGGATTTTGATGGCCGGTATCGCAAAGTGCGCCCAAGACTACGTGATCAACCGGTGCGGTGCCGATCAGCGTGTACCAGCGCTGGAACACACATGCAAAGAATGGGAACTCTGCATGAATCGGGATCCGAAAAGCATTGGACGGGCGCAGGTCGGCGCGCAAACGTATGCGCAGATCTTCAATAGCTTTATTGAGCCGATAAGTTATAAAGCTATGGTATATCTCCGCTCTGCCCTTTCCAATATTCTCACGAAACATTTATCATCCTTGCCAGGGATTCTTACACGTTGCTAACACTCACCCCTAGATCTTCGTCGTCATTATAGTCGCAGTGTACACTCTGGGAAACAACTACGCCTTTAGCCAACTCCGCTCCAAAAACCAGCACCATCCCATGTCTATGCCACAGCAAAACCCTTACTTCCCTCCTCCGCAAACCCAGCAGCGGTTCCACTGGGGCGCGTTACCGCAGACACCGCAGCACAATAGTCTCGGCTACGATTTGTACGGCGCGCAGACGCACCTCCCAATCATGCCAAGCCAGACGCCCGGCCCGGGACAGCGCAGTCCGAGTAAGGGAAACCGGAGCCCGAGCAAGGGATATCAAGGACAGGAGTCCGAGCAAGGGGAGTAGGGCGCAGGACCTCGAGGAGTGAGGGGGATGTCGGGGGCCAGCGATAGCGAGCAGGAGAAGATGAGTCTCAGGATCACCAGAAGAATTTCTTCATGCTGAATTTTTTTTCCTTTCACTACAGCTTCACAGCTTTAGGCCTTGTGGGCAGCAAAGCAATGCATACGTATGGGGTGGATGGGCGGGTACTGGAGTTTGGGGTTAACGACGCTTAGTAGGGAACACTGTACCGCAAAAACCACCACAGCAGGCGTTCTTTCTCTTCTCTTCTCTTCTTTTTCGTGTATGGGAGAGTAGGTGGATAGTTAGTTTAGTAATGCACGGTACATGCATGCCCTGGCCAGCCCATCTCCCATCTCCCATCTCCCATCTCCCATCTCCCATCTCTCTTCTCTCCTCTTTCTTTAATGTTGTCCCCTCTCCATTTCTCTCTCGTCCCTATCCTATCCTTTTCCAACCCCCTATCCGCACGTGAAGCTCGAGTTTCTCGAAGCGAGCGTTCCCCTCCCCCCCCACCTCTTTTTTTTTTTTCCGAAACACAACCAACAGTCTACTCTCATCCACAACAGTCCACTCTCGTCCACAACAGTCCACTCTCATCTAGTCTAGTCTAGTCTAGCCCAAGCAAGAAGGAAACCACCCAATTTCTGGCTTTCCTTCCTCGAGCCTTTCTTGAGCCGTTCGTTTACCTTGTGTTGTATCGTACCGTATCTGTATCTGTATCTGTATCTGTGTCTGTGTCGAGGGAAAGGGGGCGAGGGCCAAAAAAAAAAAAAAAAAAAAAAAAAAAAAAAAAGGAAGAAGAAAAATTAGGCGTCGTATCATGTTTTTCTATCCTGTTATTGTCCACCTTTGGTTTTTTTTTTTTTTTTTTTTTTTAAAAAGAAATATATATAGAGAGAGAGGGGGGAGAGACAGAGAGAGAGAGAGGTATCAAGATAACACCAGATGTCACACTTCCTTAGATTTAGATATATATATAGATATATGTATATATCTAATCCGATATACCCACCCGCCTCCCAGCGCCAGAGCACATGTTTCGTACGTCTGTACCGGTGAGGTGCTTTAAGTCTTCCTTTTTCGGTTCGGCTGGGTAGCGGGTTTAGATATATGTAAATATATATATATATATGTGTGTGTGTGTGTGTGTGTGTACTCGTAAAAGAAAAAGAAAAAGAAAAAAGAAAAGAGGGCGACGGGAAAAGGCCTGAATGGATATATACATATATACATTGTATATATGTGTGTGTGTGTGTGTGTGTGTGTGTGTGTGTGTGTCTGAGTGTGTATGAGTGCATCTGTATGAGTGCATCTATCTGTATACTCCGAAATCGAACCAGAACCAGAACCAGAACCAGAACCAGACCCAGACCCAATCGAACCAACCCAATCAAAGCGAGACGCATCACGCATCAACGCATCAACGCATCGCCATACCTCACCACATACAAAAAAAAAACTCAGAGTCGTTCTCGTCATCTCGTCATCTCGTCTCCTCTTGCCGCGGCTCTACGCTCACTGGAATCTGGATTCGGTGGCCCCGTGTACCTACTACTACTTACTTACTTACTTCCTTTCTTACTTACTCACTTACTACCACTACTATGCCAAAGCCCCCATTTCATTTATTCATTCAATCATTCCATTCCATTCCCCGTGTCTTCAATCGGCTGCAGCAGCCCCCGAAAACGAATGATGCGAACGAGTGAACGTATCCATATCCCACCCTTCTTCCCCCACCCCTTCCCAAACCTGTCTATCTAACAACCACACCGCGCTCTCAAGCACAATGCTCGCTCTCTTCAACCACATCACCGCTTCTTGATCTCAGAAGCCCAGCCCTCGATGCCTTCGCCCCTGCTTCCCACCTCTAGCCCCGGAATCTTCACCCCCTTCATTCCCACCGTATCCTCCAGCCACTCCGCGCCCGCCATACCCCCCGCGTTCGCCCGCTTCTCCGGCACCAGCTCCAGCATCGGCGTCAGGAACTCCCCCACCTTGCGCGCCTCCTCGTCCTTGAAGTGGTACTTCTCCTTCAGGACATCCGGGAGGGCCCAGTGCCGCAGGCGGTGGATGTTGCGTAGCTCGCCCTTGCGGTTGAAGATCTCTTGCGACCATTTTCCTGACATGCAGAGGGATTTGGGGAAGGGGCCAAGCAGCTCGATGATCTGTGCAATATGGTCATCGTCCTTGCCGTATTTGGTGCCAGATTGGGGGTCGAAGAGGTAGTCGCCAGTAATGAGTTCGAACACCTACCAAACCGGATTAGCATTACATTTGAGACATGGCAAAAGATTCAGGCGAGTTTTAAAGCGTACCATTGCAGCCATACTCCAGACATCTGTACTAGCACCCCATTTTGAACCTAAGATTACTTCCGGAGATCTGTATTGTCTGGTTTGGATATCATTCGTAAAGTGGTGGCTTGTCCAACACGCGTTACCCAGATCTGCGATCTTGACTGATATCTTCTCGAAACCGGTCGTCTCTTCCTTCTTTTTGTCCGGTGTAGATTTATCGAGTGAGATGCCAGATACTTCACGAGTGAGGATATCTCTATTTCGACATTAGCCAAATAAAACCCCTCGCTTCAAGATATGTACGTACGCAGTCTTCTCCCGTTGCTTGTGGTTCTCCTCATCTTCCTTCTCACTCTTCGGGGATGGGTTTTTAGAGGCTCCTGTAGCGCCAGTTATTACGGCATGCTCTGACACGCCGGCAACGCTGGCGTCCGAGACGGGAGATGGATTACCTTCTTGCATTATCTGATTGAGACTGGTGTGAGAGCCAGCCGCACCGCCTGGGAATCGCAGCAAATCTGCATGGTTGAAGCTGGCATTCAGCGGGCTGGGTAAAGGCTGGCTGCCAGTGATTAGGGTCCGACGTCTTCTTCTTCCATTAGGGTTGTCTTCCTTGTTCTCCTTCTTGACCTCCTCCTTGACGCAAGTCTTCACAATCTGCTCCACGTCTCCGATCTCTATCAAGACGTTCTCCGGCTTCAGATCTGTGTGTATGATGCCGCACTCTCTGTGCAAGTAGTCCAGGCCGAGGAGGACCTGCTTTGCAATCTGCTTGACCAGCGGCATCGGGATCCCACGATGGTTCCAGCGCTTGATCAAGCCCAACAGGTTCTCGCCCAGGACCTCGAAGACCATGCAGACGTGCGTGCCATTGGGGCCCTTGTGCTCGAACGAGTCCAGCAGACTAACAACGTGCTTTCGTCCCGGGTGGTCTGGTTTGGCCGCGACGATCTTGTTCAGCAGCTTGATCTCGTCGATGGCGGTTTCGGTGTAATGCGCGGCAGATCGAACGACCTTCAGCGCTACATGCTTTCCCGTCACATTGTCTCTCGAGAGCCAGACGGTCGAGAAATGGCCCCAGCCCAGCTTGCGCACCACGGTGTATTTGCCGTCCTTGAACTGCTCCCCAACCTG
This sequence comes from Drepanopeziza brunnea f. sp. 'multigermtubi', assembly GCF_022702325.1. Lineage (NCBI taxonomy): Eukaryota > Fungi > Ascomycota > Leotiomycetes > Helotiales > Drepanopezizaceae > Drepanopeziza > Drepanopeziza brunnea. The sequence goes on along the minus strand of NW_027094078.1, from coordinate 1,393,274 downwards.
GACGGGATGGTAGCCGCCCTTGCAGTAGTCCTCAGAATCCTCCTCGTCGGCGGTGGTTTCGGCGGCCTCTTCCCGCGACGACGAGGCGGAGGAGGGGGATCGGTTCATGGCAGATGATTTCGAGGTCGAGGTCGCAGCGCCACTAGATCTGTAAGGGGTGTTGTGCGTGGTCAGCATAGACTTGAGCAACGACGACATTGTGCAGATGAGGTGTAACAATGCTAGTCGGGGTCATTTTTAATGCTGAGGTGACGATGGGTAGAGAAGGATTGTTTGCGCGCAGATCGGGATCGAGGGGTGATGATAAGTTGGGGTCGGGTAGGGTGGCTGTGGTAAGTAGTAAGGATGTAGATATTAGATAGACGGGGTCTCTCGCATTCACTTGAGCGGGCAGCAATCAAAGCCCAGTCGCGCAGATCAGAGCAGACGAAAAAGAAAGAAATAAAGAGAGAGAGAAAGAGAGAAAAAGAGAAAGAACGAAAAAAAAGGGAAGAAGACGGAAAGAAAGCAGGTAGACAAACCCTGGGGTAGAGTTCATAGCATCGCCCTTCTCCTTCTCCGACTCTGCGCCAGTCGTGATGATAGGCCTCAACAACTCCTTCTTGCGCTTCTTATTGTTCCCATTGGCAGCGGCGGCAGACGCAGCAGCTTGTTTAGCCTTGGAGATGATGTGCGAGGCCTGCGATCCGTTCATAGTGGGTAGTATTTAAGAGACGCGGGCGGGAATGAGGATGAATGAGTTGGAATGGCGATGGCGATGGCGATGGCGATGGCGATGGCGATGGCGATGGCGATAGCGATGGCGGGGTTGGTCTGAGCAGTAAGTAAGTAGTATGTAAGTGGTGAGTCGGCGGCGTCGGTGTCGGCATCGGTTAGTTGTTTAAAAGCGGTGGAGTTGTTTGCGGGATCTCAGTCTCAGAAGGAAGTAAGTAAATCAGTGATGCGACGACAGCAAAATCAATCGGAAAGCGGTTCTGTGAGAGTGTAAGTGAGTGAGTGCTATTGGTATTGCGCTCTCTCTCTCTCTCTCTCTCTCTCTCGCTCTCTTTCTCCTCTGTCCTCTGTCTTCTTAGCTATGACGCGGGCCGGGTACAATACGGTTCGGGGAAAGGAAACGTTGCCGCCGATCGATGCGAGTAGGTACCTAGACTTACTACGTACCTACAACATACAGTAATTACTACCTCTCTAATCAAGATGAAAAGTCGGTTTCGGATCCCGTTCTTCCCAAGTACAAGAAGTAATAACTGATCAGAGGCTATATACCACTTCTACACAATTACCGCGACCATATCATATCGTCTGCTAGTAATCAACCTGTACTATAAGATCTTCTCTTCACTTCACGACTCGAGGGAGGAGGAGGTGATTCGTCCAGGGGGGGGGGATCGAATAAGAAATCCGGCATCTGTTTACGTCAATAAACAAGGGCTATCGTACAATGGAATTGTGCTTTCTCTTCTTATTTCGTTGCAGCTATGCAAACTTACCCCCAAGACCCTACGTATAGCACACGCGCATAAGTATCGTTCCTTTATCTGCAACTCTATTCATCTCAGGCCAAAGCCGACTAAGCAACTATAGTACTATACCTACCTAATCGCCATGGGGGAGGGGAAGGGGAGGGGAGGGGAGGGGAGGGTTAGGGGACGGGCGGCCCAGGCGATTAACTCCAAGATCAAGAAAAAAGAAACTCAGTTCCGTCGTCACGTTAACGTCCGCCGGTCCAGTAATTACTACGTAGTACTGTAGGTACCTTCCCCCACGTCGCGACGGGTCCCATAGCCAAGTTCGCAGCGTGCTTAACCTGTCTTGCCATTCATCCATTACTTAAGAGAAAAGAAATTCTCCTTGATTTGCGAATCGCTCCATTCCTAAATCGAACCTACGCCATGTGAAAGAGATATATACACATATATACATATATATTATAATATGTCCGCCCACTCGGTGCTAACACGCGAAAGCAAAAGCAACATCATCTCGCTCAACAAATCCTCCCTCTCGGTTTCTTCTTCTTCGCCGCATCGCGTCGGCTTTAGCTAAAATCTACCTATCATAGGTAGGTACTGTACACAAACAAACTACCGTGCTACCTAGATCTACCATACACCTAACCCAATCGGGTAACTCCGAAGCGTACGGAGCGCAAAAGCCGTGCACGATTGTAGCGGGTCCAGGTCTTGGGATTCGGAGAAGAAAGGTACAGGCAAGGCAGTTAGTGAGTTAGGGTCAGGGCGAGCTTCGCGAGCTGGGTTGGCTTCAGGGTCAGTTACTAGTAGTTAGTCAGTTAGTCAGGGTTACGAATATAACGGTATGTTTTTCTTGTATTTTGGTTTGAGTTTCAAGGCAGAGAGGTAGTTGGTAGTTAGGTATGTATGGTAGACTTGGCAATCGTGTATAGTACTGGTAGATTTACGTCGTAGCTAAAGCCATCGCATCGCGTCCGCACGTCCTGCCCGGATCGAGAAGGTACATACGCGGTGCGCCTTCTAGAACGCTTATACGGAAACAAGAGGAAGATACGGATTAAACCGTAATCGTCGGTTCGCTTGAATAGGCCTTCTAGGTTCTATCATCCTCTCAGACGACGGTGATTGCATGTACTACGTATATAGATTAAAGCGTATGGATTTTGGTCCGTAGGGATAGGTAGGTATATTTGTATTTATTTTAAATATTCTCGCACCTAAAAAGGGAGAGAAAGGAGCATGCATGCATATTCCATCAAAGCGTGACCATCCAGAGTCCAGACCCCATTCTTTCTTCCCCTTCCCTTCCCTTTCCCCTCCCTCAAGAAAAACCACGGCCGAGTCTCGCTGTCAACAACGCATTTGATTCTTCTTCTTCTTTAAAAAAGGGTATCAGTAATCCAGGATGCTGCCGAATGAATAAAAATGCGTCCGGCAAACGGAAAAGCAGCGCGGCTGGAGCAGGATGGGACCTGCTCTATGCACAATACCATGTATTCAAACATCGAAACGTTTGGAATCTTTTCAAAAGCGCGTATGGAAAACAGAAACAGGTCCGTCTTGGACTTGATTGCTTTCTTGCCCAGCTGGGAATGGGAGAATGCGATGATGGCCGGTCGGTCGTACGTACGTAAGTAGGTAAAATAAAGCAAAGTAAAACGGAATTCCGATTTCAGTCTGGCAAAAAAAAAAAAAAAAAAAAAAAAAAAAAAAAATTATTTCGGTTGAGAGAATGACCCTCAAGGTGTCATGATACATATCCTTCGGGACCTCCGGTCGAATCCGCACTTGCAAACTCGCAATGCGAAGCCTATAAGCTCCGAGATTTCAGAGACGTGCGAGCTGAAGCTTACTGGGTGCGACTTGTGTACCAAGAATTCGCGGAAAAGCTTCTTCCCCAAGATCTTGATGTCACCAGAGCAGCTGATCTTCACGCCTGGAACCCACTTCTTCGGATCATGGATGACGAGGTCGTTGGGAATGTCGGCTTCGGAGAATCTTGCTTTGGCGACGAAGTGCTCCGCAACCCGACGCAGGTCGGCTACGGTAACATCCTCGTAAAAAGCCTTGGATAGATATTCGATAGGCCAATCTTCTCCAGCGATTCCGGATGGAAATAATTTGAGAACGACACTGGGGCCTCTTCACTCAAACTGGTCCTCATAGTGGGAGCCCAAGGCACTGTACTCGTAGCCGCTGAGCAGCTTGTTGTACTTAGTCTCATTGGGGTCAGGCTTTTTGAAAGGGTAAGTTTCGGATCGGTGGATATGGAAATACGACTGGCGGTTGAGGAAGTGGCCGTGTGATCGAACGTCGGGCACGTACTTCTCGTCAATGTTGGCGAAGGCGTCGATCTCTCCGTCGTCATCGAAAAATGCTTTTGTAGCGACCCAGATCAGCTTCGGGGAGGCTATCTTGGCGGGAAAGAAGAGCGCAAGCTTGTACAAGTTTCCATCTTCGCCAGCCAGTCGAGGGTTGTTGATAAGGAAGTTGCCATGTCGGAGCATAGTAGTTTGTGCAAAGGACGGTCTGCGTTCTCGCAAGCCGCCGAGCAGTAGTGGATGGGTTTGCATTCCTTGCACCAGAGGGAAGCAGTCTTCTCGCAGACGGCACACAGATGGATGGGCTGGCATCCGGCTGGAGCTGGGGTTGGGACTGGGGCTGGTGCTGGTGTAGAAATCTTGAGGTTTGAGGTCGATGCCAAAGCTCAGCTGTACGAAAAGTTAAGAAAGATATCGAAGGCAGCTGTAATACTGAGCTGTGCGAGCGACACAGTCCGGATGAGGACTTACAATTTACTAAGCAAAGCAAAGCAAAGCAAAGGCCGATACTCAAGGCAAGGTTGAAGTTGAAGAAAAAGTAAGGTATGGGGCTGTAGCTAGTAGTCGACAGGACTGGAATCTGAATTTATAAACAAGAACAAAGGAATGAAGGGAATAATTGCACTACTGCACAGAGCGGAAGCTTCGCACAGAGACAAGAATTGGTTAAGGTGGCTGGCTCATTTACCTGTGATTCACTCGAGTATGTCTCTACTAATTACATGAAATCGTCCTTTACTCAGACAGTGGCGACCCCGTAGAGTAAACCACAGCCATAGCGAAAGACTCGGGTGAGAGGCGGTCGTCCATCTCCGTGATAATGGTGTTAATCTGGAATCAACGGTGAGAGACGTGAAGCTGACGAGACGCGTAAGTTGGGTGGGAGCACCAGAGCTGTTTCTCCAAGACGAAGTTGACGAAGATCCTCGTGATCTGATGTGACTGATATGAGAGCAGTGAGGTTCGAGGGGCGAGTAAAGGAGAGATTAGCGGGTATGCACTAGCGAATTCAGTCTAGTATTAAGAGTTGATTCCAAACGGAAGGAGCGAGCAGCAGTATGCCATGTTGACCAACCTCACGTGCCACAGCATCGAGTAATGGCAAGTCACTTGGAACTGTGAACAATAGACGGGCTGAAGCATTGGGGAAGAAACAAGCTGAATTCTGTGATATGAAGAGAAACCATGCAGATGCCGGAGAGCAAAGCTCTTTTGAAGGCATGAACTCTCGTGTTGCCTCTTCAACATAGGCCCCATGGAAAAGCAAATCCAATCATCGAAAAAAAAGTACGCAGAGAAAACCAGGCAGCTACCAATGTGCTTGAACAGTCAACGTTGGCCAGTAACCCGGTCAGACGGCTCGAGGGGAGACGACATCCACCCATGTAGTATCGCCTGCAGCCAGCTTCTCTGCCTTGAAAACCTTGATGAACGCTTCGAATTTCGATGACTTCATGTAGTCCTTGATGAACTTTTTACGCCAGCTTTCCTCGCCGGTAGCAATAACGCTCTGATCTGCAGCAGTATACGTAGCACTCGTATCCTTGTTGTTGTTGTCTTTTTCCTTGGGATGTTTTCGCATCTTGGGGCGAAGAACGTCCTTGCAGTAAGAAACGAAAATCTCAACTTGCTTTGCACTGATGGCTTTTCCGTCTTGTCTCATGACGAGTACCGTGGGAGCCAAACCAAGTTGCAGCATCTCAGTGTCGTTGCTTCCCCACGACGCCCCATCCGATGCTGGATCAGCGTTGGTCATCATCGCCTGGACCTCGACGTTTGCGAATGCAATCGGACCCGGCTTTACCGATAATTCCATCTCGGTATCTTGGACGACGAGGGTAAAACCCATGTGCTGAGAGATGGAGCAGACTTTCGGTAGTTCCGGTCGTGGATTACCCATCTTCGCGTTGATGAGCGCCAGGTCGTCTTCCTCTGGCGTGCTGGGTCGGGCCCAGACGTCTCGATACTTCTGGCAAGCCAGACTTGTCATGTCGCCTTCGCAGCTGATCTTGACCCCTTCTACCCATCCCTTACTCGGGTCGCGAATGATAAATCGGTTAGGAAAGTCAGACTCGAAAGTCTTCGACTTGGATGCGTAGTACTCCAGCACCAAACGGACGTCTGCCAAGGTGATATCCATGTATCCTGTCTGTTTCAAGTCTTTAACGAGACCATCGCTGCCTGGATTCTCAACGACGCCATCTCTGCATGGATGGCGGGGATCGAGCTTCAAAATGACAAGAGGGCCGCTGGTGCGGATTACGTCTTGAGTTACCTCATTGCATAGGTAATGATGATATCCTCTAATCAAGGCTCGGATGAGCTTATTGGGGCCTGGAAGTTTGGAGATGGGATAATCGTTTCTGAAGACCTGGAAATGGCTTTCGCGACTTTGGAAGTTGTGTGGTGTAGGGCTGGTCAAGTGTCCTTCTTCAATTTTGACCGAGGTTGACATCTTATCTCTATTCTCGTCGAGGATGCTTATTGGGACCCAGACGAAGTCAGGGCGGCCTGAGAAGGGGAAGTAAAAGGCGAGCTTATACTTCAGACTGTCCGAGTCGGTTGGGCGAGTGTAAGTGTGACGGAAGGCTGCCAACCCGGAACAAAACAACGTGTGCAATGGAAAGTCAAGCTTCCGGCATTCCTCCGAGCAGTAGCTCGCCGAACGGCACCTACTACACAGATTGTCTTTGACGGGCTTGTCGCAAAAGGCGCATTTTGAAAGAGGCATGACGAATGAATATCCGGCGGTGGACGAGAGCTGTTTTATTTGGTAGGAGAGAAGACTGCTAGATCGGTCAATATCGCTCTCCAAAGAGAAGAGGCAAACTTACTGGTAGCTGAACTTTCTCCAGCCAGCGAGCGAAAGCGAATCACTCCAAGATTCGTGGCAGCTTCAGGCAGGAAGGTAAATATCGAATTGATTTGCTCAATATGTTGTGGGGTTGTTGCTGCGGAGCGGGAGACCAGATATATGTAGTCGCCTTGAGGTAGAAGTCAAAGAAAAAAGTGAATGCAAAAGGTGAATGCAAAAGGTGAATGCAAAAGGTGAAAGCAAAAAGTGAATGCAAAAGTGTGGCTGCCTGGAAAGGAAGCGAGTAGATTGGAAAAGAACATGTCAGTAAACAAAGCTTATTCAATTTATGCTTGAGTAGAGCCTACTTTCAGCAGAGTGGCGCTCTTGTCGAAACTCATCCACTTTTAGCCATGGGAAACTTGGGTGAATACCATAAAATTGATGCACAAAGGGTATAAAGGAAATTCGTGTTATTGCATGTTGTTTTGCTGATGGGTCCAGCCTCGGAGTCACCTTCAGCTTTTTCAACATACTCTGGCCTGAAGAAGAGTGACACCCATCTCAACCTGATTTGGCCCACATCAGATGATGTGCCCAAGAGCTTTCGTGGACAGACGATTGCAGATATCTCAGTACATGTGCATCGACATCTGCTTGGCTATCTACCCCAGGTACTCTGATGTAGCCCGGATTCTGGACGGCTTCCTCAACATGGCCAGCAACTGACGGGACTAAGGGATCTTTGGAAGATGCAGCTATATTCGCCCGTGATTCTTGAGAAGCTGCCAAACAATACATATCTCACCTTTATAAGCAACAAGCCGGACCTGTTGAAAGGGAACCGAGACATACCATTACGGCCAATACGCCACAAGTACTCCAGACACCAGAGCACAAAATGGAAGATCGTCCACTATGCCCGTAGAAGCACCAGATTTGCGAGCTCAGGATGCCGGTTTTGGATAGTCCAGATCAGCGAGTACAAGCCAGGCCATAACTTTCCCGAGTGTATCGGCGGACAGCCAGATGCAGTAGCATTGCTTGGAGGGGGCACAATACCCAAGCTTGCGCTGACAGCGTTCAAAGACAATATCGGCATTGTCGCGGGTGGAACGATAGTCCAGGCTGGTGTTGGCTGTGTTGCTGGAGCCGATTTCTATGAAGAATTAGCTCTATTTGGCTCGGGGACGTAAAGGTCATCTACCGATTGATCCTTTTGAGGATTGATTCGATGTCTTCTAAAGGACTTGGCAAGGTAGCGGGGTTTTGGAAGGAGTAAAATAGAAGAAATAATTTTAAAAGAAAGGTGCAGAAAGTCCTATCCTATCGGCCTTCTGTTATAACAGGAGGGCCTCGGCCGTCTATGAGGAAGCTAGCTACATATATAGCCATTGACTGGTCGATAGCCGGCCGATTCGAATCTTTGCATTGAACCTACCACTTAAGAGCGATCACATAATGGAAGCTAAGATTGTTGAATACAACAAGCAATCCTCAATGAATAATATGGAGCCTTCGAATGGTGCCGAGGACGATATCCTGTGGAAAGGGTATGGGGAAGGAGTCAGAGGAGAGTCTACAAAGCACATTGAAATACCCGAGGGCAGAAGCGGGTCCTATACTTTGATAAGCCGGTGCTCATCACGTGGTAAACTTTACCACCACCGCGTCACCTTCACTGCCATGCCATCAACAGTTGTGAAAACAGGGAAATCATCCAGAGACTCTCTCTATTTCTCAGGATTGCGATAGAAGAAGCTTGAACGGGGTGATGTCGAGCGATATATCCCCAGAGAATGATTTAGCGAGAGCCTCGAAAAAAATGCCTACCCACTCACCTCCTCACTCCAAACCCACAAGTCTCGTTTCGAAGCGTCTGCATTCCGATAAATAGTTATTCCTAAAAATAAGATCATGGAGGAGACATATCCCTCATTCGTTTCACCGAGTCCTTCTCACCAAACTCTGCGACCTCCATCCGCCTCAAAAATGCCCGAGGATGAAGTCCAAACCCATCTCACTTTCATGCGCGAAGCTCTTGCCATGGTATGTAACGCCTCTCTCCTTGCAAAAAAAAAAAAAAAAAAAAAAAAAAAAAAGAAAAAAAAAGAGAAGAGATAATCCGACAAACTCACAAAAAGAAAGGCGGAGCTCGCTCTCCAAACCTCAGAAACCCCAGTCGGATGCGTCTTCGTATACAACGGACGCATCATCGGCCGCGGCATGAACGCCACGAACCGCACGTACAACGGGACCCGGCATGCAGAATTCATTGCCATCAATGATATTCTGATGGCTCCTCATCCGTCCGAGAAGGGGAGGAAGATCTATGGACCGGAGATATTGAGGGAGTGCAATTTATATGTTACTATTGAGCCGTGTATCATGTGCGCTAGTCTGCTCAGGCAGTTTGGTGTGCGGAGGGTGTTTTTTGGAGGAAGTAATGAGAAGTTCGGGGGTACGGGTGGGGTGTTGAATATTCAAAGGGAGAATGGAAGGGAGGTTGAGGAGGGTGATGAGGAGGAAGTGGGAGAGGAGGAGAGGAGGCAGAGAGAGTGGAGGAGGGAGGGTGATTATGAGGTTTATGGTGGGTGGTTGAGGGAGGAAGCTATCGTGATGCTGAGGAGATTCTACGTCCAGGAGAATGAGAGGGCGCCAGAGCCAAGGGGGAAGAAAGAGAGAGTGCTGAAGCTTGAGGTTGAGCCCATTGGAGGAAGTACTGCATGTGGGTAAGAGAAGCGAAGGAGCGGTCACATCCATCACCCGTCTCTAACGGACCCGGCCATCCCCCTCTCTTGGCGAGAGTGCGAACTGTTAGATTCGAGTTGAGAAGTCCAGAAGTCCGGATCGCTCTTCGCGGCCCGTGGGCAGAATCTGAAGAAAGAATACCAAATTTAACACCTATCGAGCCTTACAGATTCCCATGCCAGTCCTTATGTACAGACGGTGTCTTCTGCTCACCCTTCTCCCCTATTTCCCCTCGGCCGCTAATTCACGCTCGGCTTGCTGGTAATATTTCGCCGTATCGACACCGTGTTGGTTGTGGTTCACGAAGTTGAACCAGGGGATCACATGCAGCCATACACCCGAGTACCTCGAGTTTCTGCTGGCCATACCCTGAATATACGGGGTCATCGTGGTGACACCGTATAGCGGCTCTCCCTTCTTCACTTTGGCAACCATCTCCTTCATATCCATCTCTATTTCCCGGGAATTCTCTGTGAAGCCGTAGAATCGCACTGCGAGGTCCTGTTAGCAAGCCCTCGGTGGTCCAGGTTCCGGTGTTTAAACGAGACGCACGTATCGATCGTTGGTAGAACATCAAGAATCCAGCACTTATTCCAATTGCCCCCGAAAGACGCATAATGGGTGCGAATCCTCCCTTTCCGACCAAGGACGGCGCAATCCTCTCCCAGGTCAGCATCATGCCCGGCCCCAGCGCTGCTGTCACTGCTCCTGCCACATAGTCCGATTTGCGCGCATATCCGAAGACTCGTTTAAAATGTCTGCCATATGTCAATATCCATCTCTTTCGTACGGTCCAGCCGTAGAGCATTTGGGAAGCTCACGGGTCACTGTCGATGAGCTGCGAAAGGGTGATTAGTTTGATTTTCAAGCAGGTAGGATGGGAAAGCGCACAGGAAACTCGGTATCGAGCTTCTTAGCTGGTACAAAGGGCCTCTGCTCAGTGTTCGACATCTTGAGGGCTTGGCTGATGTCCCAATTGGTGTTCTGACTTTCTATCAGAGGTTCAATCCATATGTCGTTGCAGAGCCGCAGCCGAAGCGGCGCTAGTACAGTCAGTACGGTGGGGTTAAACGTGCCCAAAACGCAGAACGCGTCTCTCCAATGTACACGCGATTCTCGTGTAAAGTATCATACATCATTCAGCACTTTGAAATTTGAAGACTATTCAACACTTTGAAAGCGAACTTAAGTATCGCAGCCACTGGAATATTACGACTTCAGGTTCAGCATGTCAAATTCCAATTCCGGCCCTCTTCCAACAGAGGGGCCTTCAGCAGGAGGAGGGGACGAGTTCGATGACCTATTCAACTACGATGCCAATGTGGACGATTCCAACGATCCTTTCAGCGAAAATTACGTGGTTCCTGGTGCAAAGGAGAGACAAAAACAGAAAGAAGCCCAAGCCAAACTCAAATCCAAAGCTGGCGATGGTCTAGGTATTGATGATGCGGTCGAGGTCACAAGAAAGCCAAGGGAACCACGAATAAAGCTGGATGAGGATAGGTACGGGAACTTGGATGAGTGGTTAGTTCATGGCTGATGGGGGAACAGGCTACTATCTGCGAACGGTATCCCTAAGCTGCGGAACAGGGCAAAGAAGCACTTGAGGTTCAAGGGAAAGGGCCATGAGGTAAGAGCTACAATTCACGCATCAATTTCCGAACTTGGCTGACATGCTTCCAGTATAAAGATGCAGAGAATCTCTTGACGTTCTACCAGATCTGGCTCGACGACCTCTTCCCAAAAGCCAGGTTCCTCGATGCCTTAGCTATGGTTGAGAAGACTGGACACAAAAAACGGATACAAATGATGAGAATGGAATGGATCAACGAGGGAAAACCACAGGCAGTCCATGAAGACTCCTTGTTTGATGAGCCTACGCTTCCATCGGGAGAGAAAGACAGACGAGAAAATACAGTTTCGAGAGTTGCACCAATATTCGAGAAGGTAGCTGATGGTAGACCGAAAACACCAACACCGAACGCTAACACTGGACCGGATGTTAATATGGAAGAGGAAGATCTTTACGGTGCTACTCCAAGAGCGCCGAGACAGAGAGCAGTGGACGCAACCGGCTCTCAAGATTCGTCATTCGGGCGCAATGGGGCCAGTATTTTTGGGCCAGCCAAGACGGTCTCGGCTGTGGAAGACGGGCCAGATGACGATGAACTTGATGCTTTAATGGCCGAGGCGGAGGGGAATACTGCAGGAACTGCGACCATAAACAAGCAGCCAGTTACTACAAGCAAGGCAGCAGTTGATGCTCATATGGAGGATGATGATCTGGATGCTCTCCTGGCGGAAGAAGAAATGGTCCAAGCTGCTAGAACCAAGCCGGCTTCTATCATCAGTAAATCAGCAGCTCTTCAAGACGACTTTGACGATGAGATGGAGGCTATGGCGGGGATGGACGACGTCTGGTAATGGAGGGGTAAATAGGAGCTTGGCGGGAGTTTGGACAATGCACTGTACTTTGAAAGCGTACAGAGAAACTATGCCGAAATTTTATTGAAGATATTAAAAAAGAGAATAATTGCATCGAAGCCTCAGTGAGGATGGAGGTTTGGATGATTGAGGAAACAAGGCACTCGTTTGATGGCGGCCGGGTAGATTCAAAACCCATAGCCTCGCGGTCTTGGCGAGCTGTGAAGCTCTTAGATCACTTCCACGGAGTCATAGACCTCTCCCACAACAACGTCTTTCCTGTAGCCTTCCGACAAGGACAGCAAAAATGGCTGAAAGTCTGATCGATGCTCTGGAAAAGGTCCACCTGTCAGCGGCCACTGCAGAAGACACAGCAGACGACTGGATAGACAGCATTCTCTCAGAACAACGCCCCCGAAAACGAGTAAAGAAGTCTCCAGAGGACCTCAAGCGCGAGCTGGAACAGAAATACCTGACACCATCTACTAAATTCTCTGCAGAATGGCTTAACAAGCTCCAGCAGTAAGCTCTGCCACCTTAAAAGCGTAGACGTAGCTAATAGTGGCCAAAGGAGATGGGAAGCTCCCACGGACTACACAGCCCTCTTTAAAATCGCACCGACTCAGACCCGGACTATTACCCGTTTCACGCGTGAAGGTCTCTCCGGGAGAGTTACTGGGTATAAGGAGGTGACAGTACCGGCAAACAGCGCCACGGCGAAGAACAGTACCTCTTTCCTGCGTAAGCCAGCGAATAGGGCAGACTTCGTAAGGGGTGCTGCAGGATTCTTTCCTTTTGCACCGGGTGGATTAGAGGGTGTTGAAGCTGCGGCAGCACTAGAGGAACAAGCTTTGAAGAGTGGCAATGAAGATCTGCTCGGTGGTGGCACAAAGAGCAAGCTCGAGAGGGTGATCAATATTGGAGAGGGGGGGCTGCTGGAGGTTGCGCCGGGGTTTAAGAGGGGTCTGGACTTTGGGAAGAAGAAGAAGACCGAAGGTGATGAGAAAGAGGCAGATGAAGTCCTGGGCGTGTTGGACGAAGAGCCCGCTCATGAGCTGCCAGAAGAAAAAGCAAGCGCTGTCGCTGGGGATTCGAGCGATACTTCAGAAGAGGAAGGAGAGGACGACATTGACTCTTTGCTTCCTGTTGAATTCCCAGCTTTGGAACCACGTGGTGTACTCGCTGCGTCCAGTTCGAAGAGGGGAGGTCGGGAATGGGCTCATATGGTTGACATCAAGCGAGACATTACTAACTTCCGTGAGCTCGTGCCCGATATGGCTAGAGAATGGCCTTTCGAGCTCGACACTTTCCAAAAAGAAGCGGTCTACCATCTCGAGACCGGCGATTCGGTATTCGTTGCAGCACATACGTCTGCTGGGAAGACAGTAGTGGCCGAATATGCTATTGCTCTCGCAGCCAAGCATATGACCAAAGCCATCTACACGTCTCCAATCAAGGCTTTGAGTAACCAAAAGTTCCGGGACTTCAGACAGATCTTTGACGAAGTTGGAATCTTGACAGGCGATGTGCAGATTGCACCAGAAGCAAGCTGTCTCATCATGACTACCGAGATTTTGCGGAGTATGCTTTACAGAGGAGCAGATCTCATCAGAGATGTCGAATTCGTCATCTTCGACGAAGTGCACTATGTCAATGATCTCGAGCGAGGAGTAGTGTGGGAGGAGGTTATCATCATGTTGCCAGAGCATGTTACATTAATTCTTCTATCTGCTACAGTCCCGAATACTTACGAGTTTGCATCTTGGGTTGGTCGAACGAAGAAGAAAGACATTTATGTCATTTCAACACCGAAGCGACCAGTGCCACTTGAGCATTATATTTGGGCCGAGAAAGGTATCTACAAGATTGTGGATGCGGAGAAGCGGTTCCTCGAAAAGGGCTGGAAAGACGCAAATGATGTCTTGTCCGGTAAAAATAAAGTCAAGGCCCTTCCTCCTGCCGAGGCTAACACTCGTGGTGGAGGCAATGCCCGTGGAGGCAGAGGCCAAAACCAGCGTGGTGGAAATCAAAGAGGCGGTGGCCAGCGTGGAGGTGCGCCACAGCGAGGCCGAGGAGGACCCCCTCGTGCAAGCCATGCTCCTGGCCACATGGGAAGAGGGGGCCGGCCTGGCGGTAGGACATCTGCTGCTCAGGATAAGACTCTTTGGGTTCATCTTGTGCAGTTTCTGAAGAAAGAGTCTCTGCTTCCAGCTTGCATTTTCGTATTCTCCAAGAAGCGATGCGAAGAAAATGCGGATGCGCTCAGCAACCAGGATTTCTGCACTGCGACAGAGAAGAGCGCCATTCATATGATCATTGAAAAATCGATTGCAAGATTGAAGCCGGAAGACCGTGTCTTGCCGCAAATTGTGCGCTTGCGAGACATGCTTGGCCGAGGTATTGCTGTCCATCACGGTGGCATGCTTCCCATTGTCAAGGAAGTTGTTGAGATGCTCTTTGCACAGACCCTTGTCAAAGTTCTGTTTGCGACAGAAACTTTTGCCATGGGACTGAACCTGCCAACTCGTACAGTCGTCTTCTCGGGATATCGAAAACATGATGGCCATTCGTTCCGCAACTTACTGCCAGGTGAGTATACTCAGATGGCTGGTAGAGCTGGTCGAAGAGGTCTGGATCCTGTTGGATCAGTGATCATCGTCGCTCCTGGCGGTGGTGAAGCTCCACCAGTGACTGAGCTGCGACAAATGATTCTCGGAGATCCCTCCAAGCTTCGATCGCAGTTCAGATTGACGTACAACATGATCTTGAACTTGCTTCGTGTTGAGGCGCTAAAGATCGAAGAGATGATTAAGCGAAGTTTCAGTGAGCATGCTACTCAGCAACTCCTACCGGAGCACGAGAAGGCTGTCAAAGTATCGGAAGCGGATTTGGCCAAAATCAAGCGGGAGCCCTGCAACACCTGTGATACTGATCTTGAGAAATGTCATCAGGCTGCTCAGAACGTCATACAGCTTACACTGGACTTGCATCTTGGCCTACTTGCCACTCCTGTCGGACGACGATTGTTTTCTGCTAAGCGATTGATCGTCTACAGCAGGGATGGTATTAGAACACCTGGCATACTTCTTCGCGAAGGTGCCACATCGGGTCCTGCTCCTACTGTTCACGTACTGGAGATCAAGACCTCAAGAGACCAGAGAGACTCCACTGACTTGTTCCCGTACTTGCCGAAGTTCAGGAAGTTCTTCACCAAACTGCCTCAGCATAAGAAACATATACACGTCAAAACATTGCAGATACCTGTCGCTGATGTACAATGTGTTACCAACACAGTAGTCAAGGGTGTCATCCCGGAGATCTTCTCTGGTGGCGATGCATATCAGGAGGCAAAGGGACAGATTAGTCGACTCTGTCAATCTTGGGAATCGGATCAGTGGAACGAGCTGGACTGGACAAAGTTGAAGGACATGCAGTTGCGCGATAACCTTGCGAAGCGGATGGATGAAGCCACTATCGCCCAGAAGGCTGAGTGCCTGAAGTGCCCTCAATTTGTGAAACATGTACGCATTCCGACTCTCCTTCGTGTGCGAAAGCTAACATCTGATAGTTTGCAATGTGTCACGACCAATGGCTCATCCAAGAAAATATATCACAACTTCGCCAGCTGATGTCCGACCAGAACCTCCAGCTTCTTCCTGACTACGAGCAGCGTATCCAAGTACTCAAAGACCTTAACTTCGTTGACGAAAGCTCTCGCGTCGAGCTGAAGGGCAAGGTAGCTTGCGAGATCCACTCTGCCGACGAACTCGTTCTCACAGAATTGATTCTCGACAACGTCCTAGCACCTTATGAGCCCGCCGAGATCGTCGCCCTACTGTCTGCCTTTGTGTTTCAAGAAAAAACTGACACCGTGCCCAACCTCACCGGCAACCTAGAACGTGGCATGAAAACCATCATCGAGATCTCAGAGAAGGTTAATGAGCGTCAGACTTATCACCAAGTTATCCTCTCATCCGATGACTCGAATGACTTCGTATCCCGACCTCGCTTCGGACTCATGGAGGTCGTGTACGAGTGGGCTCGTGGCATGAGTTTCAAAAACATCACGGACTTAACCGACGTGCTTGAAGGTACTATTGTTAGAGTTATCACCCGACTGGATGAGACATGCCGTGAGGTAAAGAATGCGGCGAGGATTATTGGTGACCCGGAGCTCTTCGCGAAGATGCAGACTTGTCAGGAGATGATCAAGAGGGACATTACGGCTGTTGCTAGCTTGTATATGTAGATTGATGCTTGTATTATGAATAACGAAGAATGAGGCAACGAAAATACGTGGGCAATCTCAGCATAGATGGCATCACAAATTAGGAAACATAAAAAACCTGATACAATACAGAAAAGGGCTATGGCATTTATGAGTTCATACGGTCTGTTTGAAAAGAGCGCCTTACAGTTCGTCAGGAACCTAGACAGCATCTTAACAGAGTTGCGGCAATTACAAACACGTCTCCTCTCACACCTCTCAGAACAAGCCCGGCACGAACCTCTTCGTCTTTCCATGCCACTCCTCCCACTCCCTCCCAAGCGCATCCTTCAGCATCCTCTCCTCATCCGCGACCCTCATCATGATCATACAGGCCCCGACAACCACCACAACAGCTCTTACATCATTCCACCACGCGCTCTGCGCCACAGCACGACTCATCCAGCACCCAGCCGCCCCGTCCGGCCGCTCGAACATGAACCCGTTCGCCACGATGACGACGACACTCGCCGTGTATGACGGATGCTGGGCATACCGGTACAGCCCGCTCGTCACCAGGCCGCGGGGCTTGGCGAGCACAAAGGTGAAGTCCTGGCCGAGCTGCCGGAACGCGAGGAGGCGCACGGGGGCCGCGATCAAGAGCAGGCCGAGGCAGACGACCGCGTGGGTCGACCAGCTGAAGAGCGACGGGTTGAGGTTGGACGGGTTCGGGCAGAGCTTCGACGGTGGCGAGGTCGGGTTGAGTATCAGGATGGCGTGGCAGAGGCCGAGGAGACCGAAGGCGAGGCGGCGACAGAGTAGAAGGCTGCCGCTGCCGAAGGGGACGACGCGGTCTTTGGTTCGGGAGATCGGCGGGGGGTTGGGGGGCGTGAGGCAGCAGAGGGTGAGGTATGTGGTCAAGAGGGTGGTGAGGGCGAGGATGACGCGGGAGAGGTCTGGAAGTTCCATCGTGGGAATGGTAGGTCTCTGTTGATGAGTCGTCTCCTATTAGTTAGCATACGCTCTCGAAAGAGGTGGAAGGTTGGTACCGTTGATTGCGCAAAACAGAAATTGCTCATGAGATATTTCGCCCTTTTCTTCTCAGCTCGAATTCTGTGAGTGAAGTTTTCGCTTCCGGGCTAACGTTGAAATCCGAGCAGGCTAGACTGTTTTGGTCTTCGTGGACTCGCTTAAGCGATTTATTTGTTTACATCGGGCCGGAATAGTTTGGGCACTTTCACTAAGTACGATTCGATGTCGACCAACTTAGACCTCGTAGCGCTCTTCCGAGCTATGATTTTCCCAGTTGCAAATGGCTGTCTTCCAATAGGCTTTTTCGTTCCAATCAACACCTGGGCTACCCTTATATCGATCGACCTGTCGCATTTTGAGCGCGTTGATGAAAATATGTCACGGGATTGAAACTGACATAGCATGAGCAGCGATTGCAATATATCTTCAATTAGACCCATAAATCTACGCACTATTCGTCCATAAAGTGTGCTGGAGCAATCACCTCCCTCACCTTGCGCTGAGATCTCCCATCGAAAAGGCGCTCGAACGGAGTTCCTTAGGACACATCGGCTAAGACGCGATACAAATTGAAATCCTACATCAAGCTCGGGTTGTTGAAGCAAATTTTGCGAAGATTCAGGAATCGTGCAATTTTGCTACCCACAACGATATCAAGACTATCAACTTATTTAATCTGATGAACCTCTCAAAGTGGCAATACCAGTGTGCCGTAGTAGACTAATCGGTTTAGCAGGTCATCCCAAGAGATATCTTGACTAAAAATGTTTACCTTTTGAAATCTTCCCATGTTATCGTGAACGCAAGCGCCTAGTTTTGAGAATAGGCGCAAGCATGAATGGAATTCACCTCTTACCTCGTAAACCCCGGGACTTCTGACCTTATTAGCACCTGATCAATATTCTTTGTATGATACAGGCTTCGTATAAGTCTCCCTTTGAGCTCTATATCCAGACTAATCTCTAGCCTTATAAAAATCCCGTAGAAATATGGGGATGTGAATACGTGTTCCAAGCTAAGCCATCGGATCCACCCTTAGACCTTCCTAATTCCCCTTCATAGCTTTCAGCTCTTTATATAACCCCCTGCCTGAAGATCTTGTCCTCGGGACAATAATGTCGTTGATGAGACTCGTCCCACCCTATAAGGTTTTTTTTCGCTTCCGCTCTACTTTCGAGGTCTTACTGGGTCAGATTTGGCCTCTTGGAACCAGACCAACGCTCTCCTTATTTGGTTACTGTACCGTATGTTGATCGGTATGGACGTGCTGAATATTCAACACAACGTTTGTCATTCTCGGCTCACCAATGCTGTCAAAATTCCTACCCTTGCCAACAACCCCGAACTTCAGATTCTGCTCCGTATATTCAACGTATACTAAAGTTATGTTGTTAATTCAAGAACACAGCGATTTGGGGCAAACGACGAGCGAGAGAGAGGAGCCTTGGCAGTCTTTAACGATCATCATAGCAGAAATAGCTACGATTATATATCTTAAACTAATAACACCTTATCCGATTCACTTCACAATAGAGGATGCCAATAGGTCTAGGTTCAGTACATATTACAAGTAACAATAAAAGTAAGAAGAGACTCGAGGAGGTGAATCTATCACTTGCGAATAAGCCCGCGAGAATTTTGACACAGTTCGGGATTTCGTAATTATTCAAAGGGTTCGCTTTAAATCATTTACAGTCATCGACTACTGCGTCGCATAAATATCCCATAAAGCTTTTGGGCCTCGATCCAGATCACTACAAGACTCTTGCAAATGCGCCGTGGAACACCCTCACTTTGGAATGACTATCAAAGTAGAACGCGCCGAGGACTTCACTGAATGGGTCTGGGCTCACATACAATACAATTGGTTCACACGTCCTTTTCCCCCTCCTTTGTAATAGTTTTGTTGCCGTCAATTCCAATCTTATTGCGAGTTTTCTATTTCCGCCTCCAGTGACTTAACAATTTAAGGTCATTATAGCCAAACTAAAAATTAAGGGAATCGACTCAGAGGGGCCGAATATCTATCTCTCCAGAATTCCGCGGCCTACAGGACTGGTCACAAGATAAATCTGGCTCCTCGATCTAGCACTGTTGTATCAGTGCAGCTGCGGTGTTCGGGTAATACCATAATGAATGGCTTGGATTGCGCTTATTTTATGTAAGCCCGAGTTACGAACGAAGCTCGAACCGAACGCAACGTACGAAACAATAATGGTTGGCTTGTTCAGCGGTTGAGACCGGCTGGTGGAGCGTTAGTAGGTGGTCAATAACCTGGAAACCCATCACAGAGTGATCCGAGACTCCGCATGTAAACTCAGCGCCGAGGTAATGATATATTTCAGGCGAGAGAAGGAAAGGAGAAGTGACCATCAGCATGCTGCATGCCTGCTATGCACTTTACAATAACTCTCAACTCTCAACTCTCAACTCTCAACTCTCAACTCTCAAATCCGCAATCGAACACCGCTATCGAATTCGAAACACTGAAACCAATTTGGTCTTGACGCGAATCTTTCAATCTCTCCTCTCTTTTAAATAATATGAAAACTTCTCAAATATCATCTACGTATGGGATTTGATTTCCGCTCTAGCATCTTCGTTCTTAACATATAAAGCACCGACGATCTGACAATTACATGCGAGTCTCGACAAAATCCCACTGCTGTTATACCTGGCTCTATTGTCAAACATGCATACAAGCATGGATATAGACAGACAGATAGCACAGCGCAACACAGCCGCCAGAGTATCGATTATGATCTATCCTGAACTCGGGATATGAAAGCTTTGGATGTCTCTCCACGATGAAAAGATATCTTGCCTTCGTCTACAATCTCTCGAAGCCATATGTGGCCGCCATTCTCGTCAGCGCCTGTGACCCCCAGAAATATTTCTATACTGGTGCGTCAGCGAACATGCGGAAGAACTAAGAGGTTGGGGGTTATATAAATAGATAGTTCGCAAGATTAAA
The DNA here is from genome assembly GCF_022702325.1 of Drepanopeziza brunnea f. sp. 'multigermtubi'. Classification (NCBI taxonomy): domain Eukaryota; kingdom Fungi; phylum Ascomycota; class Leotiomycetes; order Helotiales; family Drepanopezizaceae; genus Drepanopeziza; species Drepanopeziza brunnea. The sequence continues at coordinate 1,373,299 of NW_027094078.1, read as the reverse complement.
GCAGGGCTGCGGCGCGAAATTGTATTGATTTGAGCGGAGGATCATGTTGGATTCACTGATCTTGCCGATATTCATATCTCGCTATTTCAAATCGTTGTTCTATTCGCTCACCTGTGTTTTTTTTAAAAAAAAACTGTAATTTCAGTTCCAAATGATACGGATTGTAATAACGGGAGGTGGTTCAACTCATTAACTCGTTCATCCAAGTCCTCGGCCAGCGTTGAATAAATAGACTAGGCGACGACAACAGAAAGAAAAAAATGCAACCAACTCTTCCCACCTCTGATATCGATGATACATTCACCAGAATCTGAAACATAGACAACACCAAGGGGTGTTAGGTACCCGTGATTAAGTCTGTTTCGAATAACTGTTATCATTTGAACTGGCGCTTTGATAATACCCATGTCTGTACGCTGTGTTACTCGGCTACGTTGAAGTAAGGTGACGGAAGAAAGGAATAATAATGCGACGCCATCGTTTGTTACGGATTGAAACGAAAACACCCCATCCATATCCTCTCCGTACGCCCGCATGCCCTTACTACAACGTATTTTCGAGCGTCATAACAGTTTCTTTTGTCTCCTTTGCTCTAACCAACCCCTCCCCTCTGCCCCCAAAAGAAACCCTCGACTAAGCAAGCAAGCAAGCAGTAATGAAGATACCGGCTCTCTGGTATCTGGAGCTCGGGACTGACCAACCGCTTCCGGCAGCGGTAACTTGAAGAAGCTTAATAAAAAAGTACCCAGGCGAGGGTTCTCGTCCAACTCTTCAAGAGGAAGTGGATTCCGCTAGAAATCCTACCTACGTAACTGTTCACCCTCAGCGAAAACGAAAAAAAAAAGCAATCTTCCATAGCAAAGTATGGCATAGACCTATCTAGAGACCCACCTGGAAAAAAAACCTCATTTCCAAACTAGCCACTGCTGTCCCCATCGAAAACCCGACTTCGATCAGTACGCACTCCTCGCTCCCCAAGCCCAATCCACAAAAGAGCAAGCAAACAAGCAAGCAAGCATAAATAGTAGTTGATAGATTGGAAGAGCTCGATAACTTCTTGTAATCAATCCATTGGTACACACCGCCAAGCCTAGCCTAATATACAAAGAAACTTCCTGTCTGTCTGACTGTCGTCCTAGCATGCAGATAGGATCACTCGTAAACTTCTTGAAAGGACAAAGGAAAAGATAAAAACGCTGACCGACTGACCAAGAAACGCCAAACGAACAGCCATTTGACTTACTTCGAGAGGGCCGCGATCCATTTCTCCTGGTCCTTTCTGTGTGGGTCCATCCGTCAGCAGTGTTTCTTTTCTGACCCCAAGCCTGTAACCAGCAACAGGCAGGCGGACGGGATAGATATCAGATGAGAGGGAAGAATGGAAATGGAACGAACTTACTTATCGAAATGCAGCAGCTGTCCCAGGACTGTTTTTACCAGATCCGCTTGCCGTTTCTTATCCTTCTGCTCCAGAAACTGCAACAAGATCGTCTTCAAATAAACATAATCCATCTTCCCAGCACCACCTCCGTTACCTCCTTCTCTCCCACTGCTGTCCAGCGAGCTGCGTGAGCTTGCCGCCTCGCTCATCTTTATTTGCTTCGCCTGCAGCCCTCTGAACTCCTTCTGAAGCTTCTCATACCGCTGGTTTGCCTCATCCAGCAACTTCCTCAGATCAGCCCGCTGCTTCTCCGCATCGCGCGCCTGCTTCTCGCTCCCGTCTAACGCATCTCGCAGCTCAGTTATCGCGGCCCGGACTTCATTTGCATCCTTGGAGGCGTTTTCGGCCACCTCTTCAAGTTCGTTGCGTTTACGCTTCCACTCCTTCTCAGCGTGTTCCAGCTCACCTTTTTCGTCAATGGCCCGCTTGAGGTCTCGCTCGAAATCGCGGATGCGGCTTTTCAGCTCGTCAACTTCGCGGGCTCGTCTGCGCCCGTTTGTGCTAGCTTCGTCTTCGGCGCGGTCGCGCTCTTCAATGGCAGCTTCCATCCGTTCGCGCATGTCGCGGACCTTGGCATCTGCGCGGTCGTCGACATCGGCCAGGAGCCGGCGCATGGTTTCCCCTTCGCGAGTACGTTCGCTCAATAGACGCTGGACTTCAGCGAGTTCCTCATCGAGGGATTCGGTCTGCTCCTTAGCTTCTTTGAGCTGCATAGCCATTTCGCCTGCTTGATCGCGCATGCTGCCCAGTAGACCTTGCGCATTGTTGTACTGTGAGCCGCGGAGCTCGACTTCTTCTCGGAGACCCTTCGACTCAGTCGTGAGCTTTGAGACCTGCTCTTCCAGGTCTCGAACTCTGGTGCGAAGTTTTCCAGCTTCTTCCTGTACTTTGGCGAGCTCGGTTGCGGATTTCTCGCCAGAGGATGCCAGCTGGACTTTCTCGGCTTCGGCTCTTCGCATATCTCGTTGGGCAACGCGAGCTTGGTCTTCAGCTCGAAGGCGACTGTTAGTCTCCTGCGTAACCTTTTCATTCAAGGTCCGGATCTCGACTTGGCTGTCTGCTGCTTGCTTCTTGAAGCTATTGATATCCGACTTTAGGTCTTTCTCGCGGGCCTCGAGACGTCTCAGATCTGATGTTCGGGCGGCCAGCTCATCCTTAGTGGCTTTCAGAGTGGCATTCTCGGTGCGGAGAGTCTTGAGCTCTGGCTGAGCCTTCTGCAATACCTCTCGGAGATCGGTCAGATCTCTGTATCGTGATGTAGCCAATTGCTGTGCAGCACCAAGATCTGTCTGCAGCGTGGCAGACTTCAACTTCAGGTCCTCATACTCAGCCGTCAAAGACTTAAAGTCTGATGCGTTCTTTTCTGACTCCTTGGCTTGACTCTTGTGGGTTTCAATCTCCTTCTCCAAATTGACGATCTTGTCTTCGAGGTCCTTTTTCTCTTCGCGTAGAGTTTTGATTAGCTCCTTCGCTTCTACATGCTCTTGACCGATGTTGAGAAAGTTATCCTGCATATTCTCGAGCTCTTCACGAAGTTCAGCTTCGGTCTTTCGCTTGCTCTGCAATTTCTCTATTTGAGAATCGCGATCCGCGACTTCGCTCTTTAACCTGTCAATCTCTGCCTGCAAATCACTGGACATCGGAGTAGACGGCGCAGAACCGGCCAACTTTTCTGTAGAATCATCTTTGGGGGCAGTCGCAGCTGCTGTAGCACCGCCCTTTTTCTTTTTCTTGTTTTTCTTTTTTGCTGCCCCAGGAGCTGTCGCGGGTGTAGAGGCTTCAGGTAATGATGAAGACGCGGCTTTAGCAATAATCTCCTCGCCTTCATGACTTGCAGCATCTTCCAGTTGTTGGTTCAAAGACTTAACTTCCTCCGAAAGCTCCTGTATTCGCTTGACATCGCTTGCTCTGGTTGTCTCTAGATCGCTAATTTGTGACTTCAAGGTCTCACGGAGACTTTCGGCAACCTTTCGAGAATCGGCTGCAGACTTGAGATCCTTAGCGGATGTCTCCTTTTGGCTTGCAAGGTCCTTTTCTAGAGATTCAAACTTCGCCTCGGCTTCCGTCTTCTGTTTCGAGAGATCAGATTCAAGAGCTACAAGCTGTTTCTCGGTAGCCTGGAGCTTCTCCTTCAGGTTTCGGATCTCTTCAGTTTGAGCCTCAATTTTCTGCTTGCGGCTTTGACCTTCGGACACATCTTCTTTTGACGCGTTTAGCTCCCTGGTAACCTTCTCCAGATCTCCGACAAGGGTAGAGCTTGAATCCTGCGACGCAGCCAGATCCTTCTCTAAAGTGACGACCTTAGATTTAAGTTCTTCGACTTCTGCAGTCTTGGCCTTGACCTCTGCCTGCAGCTTTGGAAGCTCTTCATCGTACGAGAAGAACTCCTGACTAACATCCTTGTTGTCCATCGCCTCGGGTTTCTGCTTGGGCGAGAAAATACCCATGACGGCGGCGACTGGCGATTTAAGCGAGGTAGTAGGTGTGTCTATGCTTGCAGAATCTGTCTTTTCAGCTGTGCTACTATCATCCGTCGAAGCCGCACGCTTGAGGGTCGCTAGTTCTTCCTTCGCCGTAGATGCCTCCTTTTCTACTTCCTCGTATTTCTTCTTCAATTCATCGCGATCGGCGGAGACCCTTTTGAGCTCGTCCATGACCATGTCCCCCTTCAAGTTGAGATGATTCAGGAATTCGACCAATGCGTCCGGGTCTTGAATTGTGGTGAGGGGAGTATGTTCTTTCAAAGCCTTCTCGAAAGGCTCTATGGAAATTGCTCGAGCATGCGCGATACGGTATGAGCGCAGCAGATCTGCGTACACGGTTAGCTGGCCTGTTCTGTAGTCCCGGCTAGATAAAGCTCGCCTGCATATCTGGACTCCATCTTCTCGAGCTTCCGTAGCTGTTTCCGCACTTCCAGCGGCAATTCGACCGGAGTTGGCGTTGTGGGCGCATCCACAGGCAATTCCCCTCCCTTCTCTCCTCCATCGCCCGAGACACTTGTTCGGGGCGTGCTTTCCGCCATCGTAGAAGCCTTCTCGTCCCCAATCGACGGTGTTCCAACCCTTGAAGGTCCCTCTGACTCGTCCTCTATCACAAAAGCACTCTCGAATTCGGAAGGGTCAGGTCCTCTCGCAGTTGGCACCTCATTGTCTTTCGGCCGGGGCCGTTTCGGTTTCGCAGCTGGACTGTCTGCGGTTCTGGACCTTCTGGCTGCCGAAGCGGATCTGGATATTGGAGGGCCAGATGCCTTTGATGCATTGGCTGCACGAGCTTGTTCTTCAGCAATGCGGGAATCGATGGCCCCCTTCAGTCGCTGTGCGAGGTCAGCGAGGCTTGGGGAATGCGGGAGCAAAGAGCTTTGAAGAGTAAGGTACCTGGAACATAATTTATTGTTCCAGTATTATCAACTGGCCACTTAGGAGATCATGAGGCAGATTAACAAGAGCATGACACAATGCGACACGTCAGAAGTGAAGAGTTAGTAATTAGGTATGTAGATCGAATATCTGTCAAATGTACGTGTGTTGCGACGATTCCGCCTCCTACTCACGACTTGCCCGGGCCATATGTTGATCCGTGCCGGAAGTGGAAGTACAGCTAAGTCCATAAATATGCCAAAGGTAACGAACGGTAAACCCAGCCCGGCTTAGCTCCGGCGCTCCCAGCTGCGCTCTCACTTTAAACATCCCTCTGCACTTTTCAAGCATTCAGTCCTTCCCACTACCCTTTGATTGTCACAACATGAAAAGGTGACACCGGCATCACACATAGACCCGAACTCAAGATGGTGTCGTTGTGGCCTTTCAAGGTAAGAAGAAGAAGGAGGACAGAGATGCTCCTGGGACATGACAAGCTCGACAAGGCTGACCGTTATATGCATGTCTAGGGCGAGAATAACTCCCCAGCTTCCTTCGAGAAGTCTCTAATATCCCTCTCTGAGAAGATCTCCAAATCACAGGCGCAGCTCGACTCACTGAGACAGAGAGGCCGCAGGTTCAAGGCGCTTTGGACGCTCTACACCAGCTTCGCCTACCTGTTATGCTTCGTGGTCCTCTCTCTGGTGGTTGGATGGAAGAACTGGAGCGCATTAGAGTACACAGCCGTCGCCGGAGCTCCCATACTGTGAGTATCACTGGCAGCTTTCTAGGAGACACAGACTTATGGTCATAGAATCTACTTGGTCCGCAATGGAATTACAGCCTACTACAATTTCCGCGCTGATCGTATCACTCAGCGCCTAGAAGACCAGCAGGCAGAGAGAACGAAGACCATTGAGAAGCTGAAAGCAGCTACGAAATACAACTCGACACAGGAACTTCTCGAGAAATATGGTGGCATTCCACCCAAGCCAAAGAAAGAGACGGCTCCCAAAACTCCCAAGGTCGCGAAACGGCCAAATAGGACGTCGATAGGGCCACCAGCGACTGCGAATATTCCAAGACCAGACCAAAATCCTCCAAGTCAGCCATCTACCCCGCAGCCCATGCCCCCGAGAAATTCCCCACAGCACCTTTTCCCCTCGCCATACAATACTCCTCAGCCACAGCCTCAAAAAGTGCTGCCCGTGCAATCCGGGACAGCCGCACAAGCGGAGTTCGCTCCAAATGCTTATTCGGCTCCTCCGCAGTATGCCCACTCAGCCGAGCGGGGTATGGGTGGCAATTGGTACGATCGCGTGTTGGACTTGTTACTAGGAGAAGACGAAACATCGCCGAAGAACCGCGTGGCGTTAATCTGTCAGACATGCCGATTGGTCAACGGTCAAGCTCCACCTGGAACGAAGACCATCTCAGATCTTGGCAAATGGCGATGTTTCGGATGTGGATCTATGAATGGTACGGAGGATGAAGCGGTGAAAATGGTGCAGGAAATGCAAGAACGCATTGAGACCGAAGAGCTGGCCAGCCCTGCTTCAGTCATCGAGAAGGCTCGGAAAGCCGAGGACTCTGGATCTGGCGAAATCGTGGAAGGAGAGGACGATGAGGGGAGTGATGACTCCATTAAGAAGGCCGTCGAGGCCAAGCCCAGACGAGGCCGGTCGAGCAAAAAGAAAGCTTGACAAAGCAACGAAATACAGGATGATGGTGCCACTCATAGCTTAGAGGATCTCGGCGCAAAGGGTATTGCTTCTTCAGAGCTGTTGCTGTGATGTCGAACGGTTGGTCGTCGTGCAATCGCAATCGGTCTTCTAGGCAATACTTCATCGGTACTGCTAGCATCATCCTGTTCGTCCTTTTTTGACCTTTGCTTTTGCATCTGTCATTCTTTCTATCCCCGCGACTGCTCGACGTCTCTCGATTCTGCAGTCTTGCGCTGCCATCTCTTCTTGTATCGTGGCTTTTTTCTCCCCTTCCAATAGTAGGTTTGGAACTTACATTACTTTTCCTTGCATTATGGTTCTGCTCAGTCCTTCTGTGTCTCCTTCCATCCATAGGTTCGGAAGCCAACCCAGTAGTCTTTCTGCTCTCTGCTTCTGCTTCATAATGGTCCATACCCCTGTCTCTGGCATTCTGGTACTTTTTAAGATCTACCCCCGCTCTGTATGTTAAGCGTCAGCAAGCATCGATAATCTGCTATAAGGCCAACTAGCAAGATTTATCTTGAGGCCATCCACCCGCTATCAAGTAGGCTATCAAAATAGCATGTACTTACAAAGTAGCCCCAAACATAGCATTATCTAACAACTTCTCCGCCTCGATCATATCCTCATATCCTCCCGCGACTCTTCTTCGCCCCTCAAGACTTCGCTCCTCCTTCTTGTCCCACATCTCCTTCGCGGCCTCCTTCCTCCACGCTCCCACATCCCTAAACTCCGGACTCTCTTTCCTCTCTGTCCTGGCTCCCTCCGGCATAGGTCTGTTGTCCTGGAAATTAGGCCACACCTTAAACGCATTACTCTCCATCGCCTCCTGCAACCTCCTTGCCACTGCCTCCTTCTCGCTCTCATCAAGCTTTGTCTTCGACGGGACAACAAGCGAGCCGCCGGCTAACACATAGTCCTCTCCCAATCCTCGCAATCTACCACCACGGCTCCCGCCCCTTTGGTCTCGACCTTGATACTGGGATCCGGCAGGAGGCATGAGCAGCGACGACTGGCCCATCTCCAAGATCTTCTTCACCTGCCGCACCCGCCGCCGATCTTCCCGGTACTGTCTTCTTACATCTACGTTCTCCTTCCTCTGCTCCTCACTTCTCCCATCCCTCGAGCCCTGTCCATCTCCTTGCACCCGCGCCGATGTAGAATAGGGACCGCCGACATGCTTCCCCCATCTCTCCTTTTTCAATGCCGGCACACCCATCTTCCCTGCCTTCGAGTTCATAGCGTCGATATCCTCGTCAATCTCAAACCCTTCCTCTGCTGTCACTCCCACTGTCGCTCCCACTCCTCTATCCTTACTTTCTTCCAGAGTACACCTGTAATCTTCTGGGTCCTCACCCCCGAGTGCCCCGCTTGTATCCGTCGTGTATTCCTCCTCAAGACGATGCAGCGGGTGCAGGGTGTCACGCAGCCAGGACAGGCTGCTGCGGAGCACGGTCGGTGTGAAGGTCGGGAGGGCGACCAGGGCAGCGTTGATCTTTGCGAGGGAAAGAGTAGGAAGAGGGGTTTGTGGGTTGTTGTCGCTCATAGGGCTCATATTCAAGTAGATAGATGATATGAGTAAGAGTAAAGAAGAAAGAGAGAGGGTTCTGGTCGGTGGTAGAAGGGAGCGAGGAGACAAGAGAGCAGGAGAGAAAGGATTCTTTGGTTTCCTCTGGGTTTGGGCCTGGGCTTGGACTTTATAATAAGAGGAGGTGAAGGAGGTGTGAACCACCGGTGCTTGTCGTGCGTAACTGTAAGTCTTTCATGTCTTTGCCCGTTACTCCGTCTGGAAGGTTTGAATCAGTCTCGTCTATGATTTCTTATTGTCTGCTGTCAGCCGCTTATCGACTGTCGCTTATTGATTACTACCTTTTACTTGTTTTCCGTTTCTTTTTATCCTTTCATCGGGTCGACCGTCGAATTTTTTTTCGTCTCGTGCTTTCTCAAAAAGGGATCGTCGGTCCTTTAATGCAAAGCGATAGAAAGTAGCTGTCGTTGTTTTTTATATATTATATTATATTATTAATCGAGCTATTATTATTTAAAATAAAAAATTTAAAGTGGCTTATAATTCACAAGATCGACGATAGATCGACCTGCTACTTTCTAAAGATCTTTATTCAACAATAGCTAACAAGTCTTATCTATTTCTATCTTTTATCTTTATTTACAATTTACAATCGCTTTTTACTTTTTTCTTATACTAATATTAAGACTTCGATTATGATCCATATTAATATCAAGTTGCCGTGATGCTGTTACGGGAATAGGTCGGTGTTTTTCGGAGCTTGCGTATGTATTTGTTTATTTTATTTGATATCAGCTACGCTAAGCGAGTCCGAAAAAGGCTGTCGGATACTCTCAAGTATTGCATGGCTTTTAAAAGCGACGTAGGGCAGCTAACCGAATGCAATAATACTTTGCTCGATGCGTAGAATATTGTTTAAGAGTAAAGGGGCTCGCTTTTCGAAGCTTAGGCCTTCGTAAGGCCTAGATAGCTCTCTGAAGATAATAAATAAGCAGGTAGTAATGTTTATGTTTCCCGGAGCAGCTTGTTGATTTCTACCTGGTTGATTTTTTTTTATAAAGGATTCCATCGAAAGGGATGATGAGTTTCGAGCTGGGGATTTAGAAAACTTGATTAAAGAAAGCTTTGTGATATAAGAAAGAGTTTTATCAAGTGGCAACTTAACTGCGTTTCGAACATTCTAAGGGAGATAGATTCCTGCGGAGGTTACCAGCTGAAGTAACATCCATAAGAGAAAAGGTGGTTGATTCTCTTAAAAAAGGGAAGCTACTATGGAATAAGGATATAACTCTTCGGCTAAGTGGCTCGTGCTCCCCTAATGCTACTGTTACTGTTGGCCTGAAGCCACGACACTGGCTAGCTACGCAGTGAAGGTAAATAGATGTAGGTATATACGGGCAGATCAGTAGATTTATAGCTATACTTGAGTATGTTATAGATGATTTATATGTTATATTATCAATGATTCACTTACCTTTTGTATAGATTTGCATTAAGATATCGGGTTTTCTTCTTCTTTTCGGGCTTTTAATATCCTTTGCATGTGTTATACATTCAGTTATCATCGGAGGTAAATAAGCTTGCTTAAATAGCTGACTTGTTCCAACCGAGCATGTACGTGAATAAGTAGGTGAGCGAATAAGTAAGTGAATAAGTAACTAAGTAAATAAGTAACTAAGTAAATCAGTAAGTGACTTCAAATGAGTACAAATGTAATTACTCACTTGCTAAAAGAAAAAAATTGACGGAAATAACGATATCTACCTCATTCATTCCACTCTTTTCCCAGTGAATCAACAATACCTTCTCAACCCACTCAAAACCCGAAGCGCCAACCCCGCAAAGAGAACCCCATCCTCCGCCGCTCTTAGAAAACTCTCACTACGGTGGCACGGAAAATCCTATATACGACCCTATCATCAACTAAGATAATAAATAACATCGCATCTCGAGAGTCGAAATCTAGTAGAAGCATTCACTCCAGACCTCCAGTTCAGATTTCTTGACTCTTTCCCTAAACAGAAGAATTTCCTCGAAAGAAAGTAACCGCGTCTATATACCCCAAGAGTATATTTCCTGCCTGCCTACCTGGATAGGTAGCAGAAGCCCCCATACACGTTCTCTGATCCCCCCAAAATCTCCGAGTTCGACGCCTGCTCAATCAACTGACTGCCCGGGCCTCCACATGGTCAAGTCCAGTCTGTATGTATACTTGTACAGGGTTTTGCTTATCGTTTGCGAAAGCTACTGTGATGAGGAAGGATGTATGCGTACATGGCAGAATACTAGCTGATGATGATGGTAATGGTAGTAATGATGATGATGACAATCATGATGATAACAATAGCGAGGTACTCTTCTTCTTTGCGAACTGTTTGATTCGTGTTTTCGGAAAGCTCGATAAATATTAGAAACTGAAAGGGGAAGAGAAGACAGTTGGGTGATATAGTGATGCTGACTGTGTGAAAAGGCAGGGTGAAATTATTCTGATCAGTAAGTGAGTAGATCATAAGCAAGGGGGAGATGAAGAGCTTTCGATAAGCCGCTTCAGGTCGACTTCGACTCCGATCGTGATACCGTGAGTGGATTAACACAAGCCAGCGGTTCCTCACTGGGCATGATGAAGAAGTACGAGAATAAAAGGTATCGATGTTTGAGTATTCGCTCAAGCAGGCTGCAGTGATGATCTGTGTTGGCTTTAAAAGCGTAGTTGCTATTGAACCCTACCCCCTCTAGGCAGTCCACAGTCCAAAGTCCGCCCTCCGTCTCCCTCGCCTTCACTGTCCCCGTCCCAAATCCCAAACTGCAACCGGGCCTATGCCACCATAACGTACTGCTCAAAGAGGGCCTTGCCCCTCGTGATCAACCGGCCGCCATCCAGCCTCCCCTCCACACCCCCCATCCACCGGCCATACACGGCCCCCGCATCCGCAATCAAGCTCTCGGCGCGCACCGTCACTTTCACCGTCCGGCCGTCCGCCAGCCTGAAATCCACTCGGAAGCCGCTCGGGTAGCCCGAGCGCTGGGTCGGCGGGTACTGCCCCGTGGGTCGCACCCGCACGGCGTCGGCGGTGCAGCCGGCGGCGAGGACCGTGCCGTCGTCGTGGGCGATGTAGGAGCTGACTCGTTCCGGGCCGGCGCGCGGGAGGTAGGAGAACCAGACGAGGGCGTAGGGGCCGAGACGCGCGTGGCCCCAGTACCAGCTCGCGACGGTGGTCGGGAAAGGTGCATCGCCCCAGTTCTGGAAGGTGCGTGGAGAGGTCAAGTCAATGGATGGATGAATGATGTATAGGATGTGGTATATAGAACAGAATTACTTGGTCGTGGTAGGCCGCGCCCGAGAACTTCAGCCTGCTACCGAAGATGGTAAAGTCGACCGTGCCTTCTGCATCGGGAATCGTGTTGGACTATCCGATATGTGGACTGAGCAGCGCCGACGCCGACTGGGAGAGCAGGCCACGTGGATAATGCGGTGGTGCCCTGGCTTTCAGATGGAATGTGCCCACGATGCCGTTCGCCGGCGAGTCGACCGAGATGGAGTACGGGCTCAGGTCCGGGGCGCCCTGGAACTTCGCTCCGGACCCGACAAAGTCCCCCGACGCTCCGTTTCCATCAGTCGTCGTGATCACGGCCTCCGTCGCATCCAAGTACTTGCCGGCGAAGGTGCCGTTGGGAAAGGTAGCGTAGATCTCCACCTGGGTGACGACCTCCGACGTGGGCACGAATGGGAAGGCGGAGCCGAGCGTGGTGAAGAAGACGACGACGAGAGATTTGTCGAGATCCGGGGAGAAGACGTCAAAGTACCACCAGTTGAAGGAGCTGGCGTTGACAGCCGAGAGGCGAGGAGCGTCGAGGCCGGCTTGGTTGGAGGTGAAGAAGGCCTGTATGTCCCCGGTGGCGACCTGCGAAGGGATGCGTTTAATTGTCGCTCTTCGTGCGGCGCCAAATTCGCTCGGTGATACCGAGACCAGTGTTAAGGCGACCAGCAGCCAGTTAACGAAGATGGAGACCATACTCACCGAAAGGCCTTGATGATCAGTGGCCTACGGAGGAGGGACAATCGACTCGTTATAACGCGCGTTGTAAAACAGGATCAAGAGGCCGAATCAGGAACAGTGGCTAAGTGATGGGCTATGTCTAGGGCTGGATGCTGGCTCCGAATTGACTCGGGACATGCGTCTCCCGTACAGTTCAATCAGAGCAATTTCAAATATGCAAGTCGATACCAATACTCGTCCGTAGCTGTACGACCCGAAGGGCCTCTCTTGCTAAGTAACACAGACTCCAAAAGCACGGATTCGAGAAAAGTAAAAAGACGAGGAAAAAACCAAACTTCTTACACACTAACGAGAGAACACATTTGGGGCTTCTACCATTCGAGCTCTTGCATGAATGCGCTATTCAGCTCCCAGTTCGGATCCGGACAAAGACGCCGTATTGCTAGAAGTCTAAGATCTCGAACCACGCAAGCAGCTTTAATTTTCTCTAATAAAAAATAAAATAAAAAAACCCCCTCAACTTGCAATAATGCACGTGCCTCTATTCAAGTACAGAAATGGATGATCTTGCTGTTATTAGTAAACAGCCGCGGCAGCCGAGGTAGGTCGCTTTATGCAAAGAAATTAAAAAATCGATGATTAGTTTGGAAATGGGAAATTTGCCAGAGAAAAATAGCAGCCGGTGATAACCCAATCGAGTATTTCCCAGACTGACTTGTGAATCTCGTGCACCAGTGTCACAAATTGACTTGATCCGATCGGGATAATCTGGGATGCGGCAAGAGGTGTCGGGTAATTAATTACCCGCCTCAAAAGAAGAGCTTCTCTCGCCCTCGCGAACAAAGAGGCACCGAGAGCAAAATTCGACCCTTTCACTACTCAGTAAAAGAGAACCAGAACCTGGTCCACAGATGAGCACCAGGAGAAATACCCTGATCAGGATGGGGCACTGCTCCAGGCCTCTAGGGAGTGGATGGGGTTCAGAGGAGCGGAGTACAAAGAGGAGCGATCACGATGCACTTTTTGACTAGCAGAAGCACCTACGGATAGACCCCCAACACACTAAACTTGTAGAGTAGATTCCGCAACCACCGAAGCGTGGAACCGAGTGTGCTGCGTGAGCTGCAACAAACATTGAAAATTTTGATATACGAATGATTAGTTGGCAATTCAAAGGTCCTGAAAGACCCAGAGGTGGCATATGCCGAGCCAATGATAACTAAAGCAAGCGGGGACAAAAATTTGGCCCGCTGGAGCCTGTCCTCATCCCAAATGCCTTGAGCGAGGATATTTCTGCCATAATAAATCAGCTCTGAACTCCACATGCATGCCACCCATCCCCCCCATGGTAGGGAGCGGAAGATAGCAAGACGTGGTCTGGAACGCTACTGTGACTGACCAGCCGTCTTCGCACTGTTCCCCACCCCCAACATATTGCTACACAGGAGCTGCTCCCCATAGAACTCCATGGGCACCCCTTTTAATTTTGGTATCCAATGCTGAAATCCCATATAATTCCCGATAAACAATGACCCGTCGGGCCGTCACAGCAACCACATCTGGACATTCGGAACGTGTCCCTTCCCTCCCTGCAACTCGAGCTTATGCTTCAACTCCCACCGCAGATTCTCCACGGCAAACTGGACATCCCGCAGCTCCGAGCCCACGGTGTTAGATTCGGAGTCGATGATCAGGCTTTCGCTCCCATGGTACTCTATCCGCCTCTGTTGAAAGCCGCGATCATAGTCCTTCGACATGACCAGCGCCAGGGTCCGCAGGTTCCGCATGGCGTTCACCTCGCTCAGCACCTCGTATCTAAACATCCGTAGTACATCCCAGACATGCGCATGGATCGCGACATACAGGATGCGGTCTGCGTGCGGGCTGTGCGCTAGGTCGAGCGAGAGGTCGCCTTCAGGACTGCAGTCGAGTTGGTCGAAATATATCGTCTCTCGGGCGAGGTCGACGAACACGGCGGAGCAGTGTCTCGGAGAGAGGATCAGATTTGTGTAGGTCTCGAGGAATACGGCGCGGGATTCGATCGAGGCGTGGAGGGCGGCTGGGGGTGGCGTGTTCGATGTATATTGTTGGGTTGCTCGATTGAAGCGGATGGGGACGATGCGGGGTTCCGGGAAAGTAATTTTCCAGATTTTTATCCTGAGCTCGGATGGCAGCTTCATGAAGCATTTGAATGCGTCCATTTTGACGAAGTTTATTGAGTTGTCGATAATATGTTGTGTCTGCCGGTGGTGTCGTAAAAGAGAGTCGTCGTTCAGTGACGAGGCGAGGTGGAGTCATGATCAGGCGAGGTGAGGCCGAGAAAGGGGCTTAGCCGAAAATGGATTGTTGTTGTGCACAACTTAGGCGAGAAATTTCTCGAGTCACAAGGCTACCTCCGTGACTTTTCATCAGAGGTATCTAAGAGGGACTAGGCCGAATCTTGTGATGATTATCTTACGTATGTTATACCACGGTCCACGAGACAAAAAATAGAGACGAGTAAAAGTGGGTATCAAAGTTGACAGATAGGTTATTTTAACAAAGGAAGGATAGGTCATATTAGTTAGCATATATCAGCAAGACGGTATAGTTCTTGCGAATTCCACACATTTATCTGTACCTCCTCTATACTTAAACACTGGCCACTGAAATCTCTGATTATGTTTCACTCTGTCAATCACGCAACCCAAGGACTCAAGAAGTGTGAAAAACACTCGCCCGATCCAAGTAATCATGGCAACTTCATATGCATCAGCGCACCTATTCCCAAGAATTCAAAGTATACCGATCAAGTACAGACCCTTAAGTCAGAAAGCAACAGCTCTCTCCAGGCTATGCGTACTGATGAGCGGTGTCCTGGACATCGATTCGTGGAAGGACCAGGCAGATCGACCGTTCTACACCAGCCACATGCTCGAGGCATACGGTTCAGACTGAGTACCGGGTAGCCAGCGCTCAGTGGGGAGGGTCATCGATCCGTCTCAGCAGGACATATGGCGGAACCCTGCTAACCAAGTTCTTGAGCCCCAGCCGCGCTACGAGATCCCGCAAACCTCGCTGGCAGCAATAGTCTCCACGAGAGCACGTGGCGAAATGCGCAACTCCCTGGTGGAGATGTTCAGACTTCTGGGGCAGTCATACTACTTCGATGTATTTCTTGCGGCGGGGACGTGCATAGCGCAGATGAAGAGCTTTCGGTGGCACCCATCCCTGCGCGAGATTATGACTACCTACGAGGACCAAGGGAGGTCTTCGGAGACTAATATCTCGGAAAGCCGGGTAGCATAGAATTGGATGGATATTGGGATCGACGAATATGATGTCACTGGTGTATTATGTGTAGACCAAGTCCAGTACTGGGAAGTAGCCGCTTTTTTACCTCTGAAGCTCGAGCACGATTGTTAGATTCGCTTCAGTACTTATCTGAAGCACTAAGTAGATTACTGACATTTGCTTCAAACGTAGAATTAAATTCATGAGATGTAGAGATCCGCGCTGCCATGCCTGGATGAAGAGCTAATATACGCGGTGACAAGGAGGGTAGCCTAGAATTCTGTTTGGCATTCCATATTTGAGAAGCTGCCGTCCCTTCCTCATCGAGGGATTATATTTCTTCCGTATAGCAGCGTAACTAAAATCAAACTTCTCTACCAAATATTCCCTTGAAACGGGCTCTCTTAATTCGGTCTGCCGAAACTCGCTCCTAGCTCCATGGTTTCAAAAGCAAGTAACCAGATGCAGTTGTGATTATCAGATCCCGGTGAAGCCGAAGGATAATTTCTCTCTATGCCCCTAGGCTGATCTATTCCTTCACTTCTTTTGGCTGTCAACAAACCCCGGCTACCACTAGCCGTGAATCTCCCCCGAGAGCTGCATCCCAATGGTTACTTGCAGCGGGTAGCACTTGCCGTATTCGATGCTAAGGCCGTTACAGAGTCAGACGCTATTCTTCAAGTCAATTTTCATTGCAGAGGCCTAGCAGGAATCCATAGCAGACAATGCGCAACGTAGAAGAAGAAGACCAGCAATAAAGTCCATGTCTATAAAGCACAATATGAGCTCCCTCCTATTCACCATCTCTACCTCGCTCACAGCCCAACCCAACCCACCCCAACCTAATTCGACCTCGCTTCTTTCGGCCCGGCGCAAAATCCCACTAACCCCTTCATAGTTTCAAACACCACCTCCCATTCCGTCAATCTGGTAGGTGTGGCTCAGTGGTAAACACATTGAGCTGGTAACATGCCAGTTGACACCACCCATCGATATAACCTATTCAATTAGGTTTGTAGACTGGACCCCCATAATAGTAAATGGGCGTCCAGTTGAGTTTTGGCGAAATTTCTTATCTTTTTTTTTTTCTTTTTTTTTTTTTTTTTTTTTTTTGGTCCGCACCACTTTTTCCATGATTTGTCTCGCTCGCTTAAAAAAAAACATCAAAATGTTATTATCCCTCGCTTTTCCTCACCCAATTCCCGTTCCGATTACAAGCAGGTAGAAACAACCGCTGGAACCTTTTTTTTTTTTTCTCTTTTCTTGGGGGGGATGCGTAAGTCAGTTGCAAGTATATATATATATATATATTCGTATATATTCCACTCCCCCCCCCCCCATCCTCACCCCTAACATCCACATCCACCCTTCAAACCAACTTTCCACTTCACTTGCACCCACCCTCCAAGCCCGCCCACAGCTACGAGATCTCCACCCGTACCCGTATCTACGAGCCTCCTATCCGAACGAACCCATCTGACCAAACCAAACCAAACCAAACCAAACCAAACCAAACCAAACCAAACCAAACCAAACAATAGTAAAAGTGCCAGCGAGAAACATGAGAAAAGCAAACGCAAAGAAAGAAGTGTAGTTACAAGAAGTCAAGATGTCTCCCCCCCCCCCCCCCCAAAAACAGCCGGCGCGCAAAGAAGCAGCGAGGCAGCAAGCAATGATCAGTGAAAAGTAGTACGTACATCTTACCCAGGTCCTGCAAAGAAGAGTAAATGTGAAAAAGGGCCCTGCCGAGATATTCTGTTCCGTAGTCCTTCCTGCGCTTCGAGAAATTTATCTTGACGAGATTCACTCCGTGTAAAAGAAGTTTTTCTTTTTGGGAACGGGGATGGATGGGGTTTCAAGGGCAGCGAATCTCCGTTTCCGTATTTTGACTGACTGTGCGGAAACGCCAGCTGACATATCAACCTATCATCTGCTTCAAATAAGTATCTTACCAACCTACTCAATAAGGGATGTCGATGCATAACTGTCACTCGTGGACCTGATGAACGAACGAGACCACAAATTTGCAATAGAGTATATTCATTCATTATGACTATCGGCGCAGACTTTTTTATTTTGCCACCAGCTTCTGCAACAAGTCCTTTCGTCTCAAGAGCCCAGGGGGGTATCGTAGCGAAGCAAAAGCATAGACAACGTACACAGCGAGTCTGGTGACATTCCTGCGGCACTTTCGAAAGTACCCGTGCCGTACCATGCATGTGGCAGCCACGCAAAAACTCCTCCCTATGCAGATAGCGCCGAGAAAGAATGCAAGGAACGAGAAAAGAGTAGTCCAAATTGTCGACAGCGGCCGAGCTAGAACTAAAGTAGTAGCTAGCGGTGATCAACAGAGAGAAAATTGTCGTATTAGGGTATCGCACCATCAATCGTGTGTGATGGTCCAACAACAAAGGTTGAAAGTAGTGTTCTACAAGTCCGGCTCCAGGGGACAGGTTGAAGGAGGGAAGGCTATCGGAGTAGCATAAGTAGGCTGGGCTCAGATGGTCGTGCCTTCAAGCGTCGCCAAAACTTTGGACTTATCGCCGAGGAACTTTGCGCGATGGGCAACAATCTCAGCAGCAATGATCTCGAAGTCTCGGATCTTCCGCACTCGCAGATCTAGTAGGACAGCCCGCAAACCTGCACAAAATAGCTCGCGCTGCTCGCCTGTGAACTCAGCCGGTGATCCAAGAGCCGTGAGAATGGCATCATCTGTGGAGGTACAGGTTAGCCTAGCACAAACAAAAATATACTAAGGGAGGAGGGGTCTGAGATGGCGTGTCTAACAACCCACGCACCAGGGAGAGCGATGTCTCGGAAGTGTTGTTCCTCGCAGGTGGCGTCGTTGCAGATACCACCAGATAGCTCCCAGCGGCAGAACTCTTGATTGGGCTGAATCTTGTGGCTGTAAGTCTTGGATCGCAGACCACCGGCGATATCTTGCTTGAAGTTGGGATGGAAGCGATAGGCCGCAAACCGTTTGAGAGGAGACTCATAAGGAGTATAGAAATCAGGCTTGTCACACGACTCAGAAGAAACCTAAGAGGTTGTCAGCTACAATTCAGGTCTGACGCAGAAATTCTTTGTTACTTCAACCATCTGCGATACTTGTGGGAGAACAGCAACACTGTCTAGTGCCTTCTCCTTACTACCTCCAACTTCGTTAGCTACTGCTTGCGCTGTGTCAACTTCTGGCGTGTTAGAGATTTCACCATCTTCGACAACGTCAGCTTGAACATCATTCGGATTGGTGGCAGATGTCCCTTTTGGAAAGAGAGTTTCGGAAACGTGAGGAATGGTAGAGGCGGATGTCTCAGCAGGGACAGAATCGGTAATCTGGGGAGGAGCAGGGCTGAAAGGCGGAGAGTAAGGCTCCTCCATATCTGTATCGGGAGGTGCAGCTTCTGGTGGCTCATAGTCGTCCAATTCACGATCAGGTGCCTTTACAATCGTACGGTCGAGTTCTGGTGAGTATTCCGGGGAGTGCGTACCCTTGTCCATGTGCTCTGAAACAGATTCGGAGGGAAGCTGAGATGGGTCTGGAGCGTAGAAGTCATCGATATCCATATCATCCTCCCCATTAGCGTGAGCCTCAGTATCAGCACGCACGGCCTCTTGTAATGCTGCCTCAAGAGCTCGGTCAGTTGAGATCCCACCCTTTGATCCAGTTGGCTCTTCGGCGGGGGCAACGACGTCAAGTCCATCGACCTGCTTGATTGTATGATCAACTGAGGTTTGGGCCTGACCTTGACTAACGACCTGAGTATGGGCAGCCGATAAAACTTCTCCAAGACCGGTGGACAGATTAGTGACTGCCTGGGTTCCAGAATCAATGGTAACGGGGTCCTCGGGAAGTCCTGGTGACATAACAACTTCGCTGGAAGCGGGAGGATCTTGGTCAGATTGTGGAGTCTTGAAGACTTCGACACCTGCGGTAGTGGTAGATGAAGAGTGAGAGGGTTCTGCATAGTAAGTACAAATACAGCAGAGCGGATGTAGAGGATAAGGACGCAAATGGCTGAGAATAATTGACATACCTTCACTGCTTGCGGACGCTTGCTGATTAAGTTGGTTGAGTTTGTCCTTCTCAGATTGCAAGTGCTCTTCCGCCTCTTCACCAAGCCGCTTCATTTCCTCATCCAATAGACGCCTACCCTCCAATTCTCTCTGATGCTCGGCCTCCGCCTCTGCTAGTTGAGCACGAATTTGTTCAAGTTTCGATCGTGATTCGAAGACTGCGGCGTCCACCCGAGGCAGATCTGCAGCGATTTTCGCGCGGCGGAGGCGCTTTTGCTCAGTTTCGATCTTCTTGACCTCCTCGGCCTTCGCAGACTCGTCAGCCTTCGCGTTAAACACTCGTTGTTGCTCTAATGCTATCTTCGTATCTGCAATCTCAGCTTTCTTCTGAGTATTGACCAAGGCGTCAACTTTGCTGGGACCCGGATTAATCGGTGCTGGTTGCCGAGCATTCACGTTTTGCTTTGCCTTTTGGCGGCGCTCTGCATCAGCAATCTTTTTCTTTAACTCTTTCAGCTCATTCTCCACGCGTCCTAGATCTTGAACTCCGGCCGTATAGTTTACAGCAGCACCTGACGCAGGGGGGGTGTTCTTGGCAGAAAGATTGGGCGAAGGGGTGATATGTTGACGCGTCGTAAGGCTTGGGTTCGGGAATGAGGAAGATCGCTGGGCGGCCATGTTTGTGGTTGGCATCACTGGAGAATCTTGGTCGGCTTGAGATTCAAGATCCATAGCAACATCCTCTTCTTCCTCCTCCTCCTCCTCATCGCTGACATCAATCACTAGGGTGTGATCAACCCGACTTTGACCAAAGGGACGTTTGTAAGGTGCTGCGGTTGGAATAGGCTTGTCGAAATCAGCAGCGACCGGGCGTTTCCGCACGCTTCTGTCATTCAAAGGCGGCATTGTGCTAGGAGCGGTTGTAGGGGTAGCAGTAGGAGTATTGGCTGCAGCAGGTGAGGCTAAGAACAACCCGGGGATGATAGAAGTTTGTTGCTGCATCACCATAGTAGACGAGGTCGACGACGCGTCGATTTTCTTCGACTGAGGTTGTGTTTTCGAAAGAAGAGGCGAGACAGAAGTCAGGAGTGGAGCTGATTGGGTTGTAGTAGTGATGGTGGGGGGTGTGTATTTGGGTGGGTCCGCCGGAGAAGTGGGGACGGTAGTCGGAAGCGGAGGCTGAGGTTGAGGCTTGTTGACAATTTTAGCGGCTGCCCTTTGAGCGCGCTCTTCTCGTGACTTCCGAAGAGCTTCTAATTTTGATTGGAGTGCCTTTTCCTTCTCGGTCAAAGCCGCGGGTTTGGCCGCCAGTTGTACATTGTTTTCTTCCAGTGCTCTGTTTTCTTTCTGATTTCTGTCTTCTGGCTCATTTTCTTTTTGAGGAGAAGAGTTTCCCATCTTTCCACTAGAGTTGGTGGTGATATTAGCTGGCGGGTTTCGGGACATCTTCAGTTCGTCAAAGAGACTTCCAATGACCTCTTCACTAAATCCCTCGTCAATGTATGTCTGATATCGTACGTCATAAGGCCAGAGATTGAGTATAGCGCCTTGGGCTTTTTTTCGAATCTCTGCGACTCTGGAAATGTCCCCGAAATTTGCTGCGACAGTTGATTTTGAGGATGATTCGATTCCGTTGCGTTGTTCAGACTGAGGATTATCAACGTCCCTAGATATCACGGGTAATCCTGCTTTGTGTCCATTGGCTTGTCCATTTGTTCGCCCAGCTACTTGGGAAACCACGTTCCCAGGGGTGCTGGTGAAACCTGCCTTTCCAAGGGTACGGGATCTATTGGATTGCCCAGCCAACTGGTCGTCTATGTTCCCAGAGACAGAAGGAAATTTTCGCTTGAACGGTTGCTGGTACCCGTTCGTTTGATTATCGAGCGGAGTCGAAGATCCAGCATCAGCATCTACACTGCCATGAGCGCCGTTGTGCGACCATCCATTCTGACTCTGTTTGTAAGACCCTGGCTTTGGCAGCTCCTCATAGCCTGTTCCTGATTGTGGGACGTAAGGCGGGTAAGAGCCTGTTTGTTGACTTCTTGACTGTGAAGAGTCTCTAGGAGGAAAGCTATAGCTATTTGCTGGAAGAGAAATAAGCTGCGGAACATTTTCATAGAGAATTGCTTCTTGCATACCAGGAGTGTAGTCCCTCGGCTTCGAGTACACGGCACGTTGCGCACTATCAGTGTAGCCAGTGCCACCAGAAGAATTTCCACCGTTTTCTAGGTATTGGGGAGCACCGTATCCCGCAGAAGGTGTGTGTGTGGCTCTGGTGATTTCATCATCAAAGCCCCCCTCTCTCTGTTCACCTTGCTCGTAAGGTCTAACCTCTGGAGCTTGTTGCTGATATGATGGCTGGGCGGTTGGAGCGTAGTATTGCGTGTTTTGCTGCGCATTGCTGTTGAACGCAGTATTATTATAACCAGTATACTGAGTCTGGGCTTGTGCTTGCGTTTGCGCTTGTGGCGTGGTGTAGGGTGGCAAAGGCATTGAATCCTGGTTCCAGCCCTGAAAAATAGGCAGAGGAGGAACTCCTGATGCGATAGCAGACGCGCTGAATGATGGAGCGGCCCTATTATATCCGTATGCAGCCATCGCAGCATCGTAGTGAGGCGCCATCTGTGGTTGCCCCTGCTGGCTATCGTACTGGTTGGGGTAGGTAGGAGGAAGGTACTGAGGATTGATGGCTTGTTGATCTCGATATCCGTAGGACGGCATTGCTGGATAGTGTTCTGACATGGCAAAGGAGACCCGGGAGCATTATCCGGACTCTGAGATCAGTTGGGGTTCAAGGTGGTTTCTATTATTCGGTTTGGTTTGGTTTGAGATTCTCGGATCTGCTGTGTTCTTTCTGGTGGGTCGCAACGACGCGTAATAAAAAAGACAAGCCTTTTTCTACGATAGAACGGCGAAGTGATTGGAAAGGGACCTGAGTTCATGTATGCAGTCTGGGGATTGAAGGAGTATTATGGGGCACTGAAGTCTGGTCAAACAGAATTTGTGGTTGTGATTGTGGTTGTGATTGAGATTGAGATGATGAGGGATCCCAGATGCGGTGAGATGCAGGATTTCCAAGCAAGCATCCGGCGCCAAAGTCAAAGACAAGCCAAGATCAGAGCCCGGGGCCGTCGGACACACATTACCGGTATGGTGTTTAAGTCGGTTGTGGCCTCAGGCCACAATGGCCACCAAGTCTTCAGCTTAAAGATTAAATCTTCTATTCGTATATATATTAGTCTATTTCTCAACTTATGAATTACTGTCGATTTTGCCGATTGCATCCGGCCTCACCTTCATCTCCAATCAACCCTTTACCATCTCGGACTTTAACACCGCCCAAATCGTTATCCTCGAGGAGAATAACGGACGCAAAAAGCATGTTCCGCGACATCCAATACCCAACTGGATTCTCTCTCAAAGAGATTGTTTCTTAGGAAAACTCGGGCGTAGTTTACCTTGATTCCCGGGATCTCCTGACTGTCGTTAAATCCGGCCACGATAAGGACAATAGCAAGGAGTTTGCTGTCGAAAAGGAAATATAAGCGATTTCGAAGCAAAGGAGGACATCCGGGACTCTTGGAATACTACGGACCTGTCGAAGACGGTATTCGGCTTCAATACGCGCCAAAATTCGATATAGCATCCTTTCTTGGGTCGTGGAACCGTAACACTCATCAACGACTCCGCTGGTGCAAGCAAGTCGCAGCCGCCCTCCATTTCGTCTATTCCAATAACGTCATTCATGGGGATCTAAGGTGTGATAACATTCTTTTAGATACTCAACTGGATGCAAAGATAGCCGATTTTGGGCTCATCTCTTAATGGGAGCCCGCTGCTCATGGCGGTCACCGCTAGCCACCGATCTCCTGGGCTTTCACTCTCTATTCAGGGTGATCTGTTTGCACTAGGATCCACAATGTATTTGATTATGACCGGTGACGCCCCGTACGCAACAATCGATGGAGAAGAGATTTGGGCGTTGTACGCGCAGTCGAAGTTTGCAGATACCACAGAACTGGGCCCCCATAGGTCATGTTATCACGAACTGTTGGCAAGGAAGGTATCATGCCGCGAACACTGTCGTTGCCGATATCACTGCTATATATACAAGTCAATCAATCCCGATTGAGTTGCATATTTAACACAATCAGCCATTCCGTGCCCGCCGATCATTCCTGCCAACAATCTCTTACGGTAATCTACGCTTGATATTTCCCTCATGACCATTGGTGTTGCTGTCCTTCTGTCTGGTGTATGGCTAGTCCAACGATCAAGTTGGCTTCGAAAATAGAATGTGGTTTCCGGGAAAGGCATCGCGGGCATTTTCCAAGCCCTTAAGTCGGCCCCATCTGAATCGGCTTCCAGTTGAAACCCCTTGCTGGAAAATGGGTGTACCTAATTCGTCTCATTGATTGGAGCCAATTGTGATTTAACAAATTGAATAAATTAATTGATAATTTAATTGCTACTTGATACGGATCTGTTCAAAAGATAAGCTCTCGGAAAGTCAAAGGCCTGCGACGCCCCACTAGGTGGCCACAGTATAACTACTACGTAAATATCAACATTATACGAAGTCGGCTTGTATCGCAAAATCTGCTGCTCCAATAAATAGAATTCTCTCCTGCTCGTTTGTCAAATTCTCTTATCCTGCATTTGAAACCACATTAGATCGTCATATTCTTGTCAGATAGGGCTTAACGAATGAAAGGCGTGTATTTAGCTAAGCTTCACCCTCCTATTCAATCAACACCTCTTGCATCCATATTCTCTGTTTTACCATCGTCAAGGCTAATGACACATTCACAACCTAATATGACGGTCACCATACTAATCGTAGGCGCTGGCGCTGTGGGGGCATTTTATGCCAGGTAGGGAACTTCTGCACGCTGTCTCTGCAATCGCAAAATACATCGATCTTTTCACTGACAATCCATCTAGTCGGCTCGCCCAAGTACACAATGCCCAAGTGTCCGTCGTCTGTCGCTCAAATTACGAGGCAGTCCATGCCAATGGCTTCTCTGTTACCTCTCCAAAATACGGCTCACACAAATTTGTGCCCCACAGGACATTTTCCAGTCCGAAGGAAGCCGCCGATTCGAGGCTCAATTGGGACTTCGTCGTGGTGAGCACGAAAGCTCTCGCCAATGATGACTCGGACATCTTGAACGGCCTGGTAAAAGATGGACGCACGGCTATCGTTTTGATTCAAAATGGGCTAGGGGTGGAAGAGCCGTATGCCAAACGATTTCCATCGACGCCGATACTCAGCGCAGTTACAATTGCCAGCGCGGCACAGACGTCTCCTGGCATCATCAAACACAATCGTTGGACTCGAATCAGCATCGGCCCGTACCTCCCCGACCACGCGAATACCGACGGCGGGATGGGAAAGGCAGCTGTCGAGAGGAACAAGGAGTTCGTGAAGCTGCTCAGAGCAGGGGGTATTCCGGACGCCGAGGAGTATTCGCATTCCAAGTTGCAGATGGTAAGGTGGCACAAGATTGCAATCAACGCCTCTATGAACCCCTCGGCGGTTTTATCCGGAGGCTCGACGAACCATGAAATGTCAATGGACGAGGAGATGTACCTGCACTTGAAGGGCGTGATGGACGAAGTGCTTGCTACAGCGGAGAAGATACTGGGCATGCCTTTGCCAGCGGAGTTCGCTTCCAGTGAAGCGATACTCAGAAGCACACAGAAGAACACGAGTGGCAGTAAACCCAGCATGCTCTTGGATTGGGAGCGAGGCAAGAAGATGGAGCTGGAAGTTATCTTGGGCAATCCTATCAGAATGGCGAGGGCAAAGGGTCTTGAAATGCCAAGGCTGCAGACTTTGTATGCACTACTTCGAAGTGCGGAACAGAAACGAGAGCAGCAGAAGCAAGTCAGTAAAATATAGGCTGTATCACTCCTCCTGATACCTTTATATGACAGCAGTTGCGAACATCAAAGATCGATGTTTCCCTATCTTCTACATGGCAGATAGAAGCAACAGTGGATACCAGGTTATTAAGTCTTAGCATATTTATTATAATAGATGAGGGGACTCTTCTTGAATAGTTAGTTACTTGAGGGATGTGAGCTCCTCGACGATTGTCGGCGGGGATTCATATGACGACTGGATCTGAGACTTAACATACCACTGAGCCCCGGCCGGCACGGAGCCATTGCTTGTCTACTTTCTCAATTCATCGTCTACCTTGGTCTCCAAGACAAACCTCCGTAACCCGACATCCACATACCTTGGCCGCCTGACTCAACTAGTTTACCAAAAGTTTCCAGCTGTCAGCCATACCAGAATAGATATCATCTAAATAAGTAAAGGGCCTATGGTTTAGGGGTTTAGTACTACAAGCTTTACTTGTTCCGCCGGCCTACGCGGTATCTTGCCGATCTGGTTCCTACGTACGACGGCGTGGGTATTCCTAAAGACTAAAGTGTGTTTGCTTCGATGTTTTTCCAGGGGGCGAAGCCTCCTTCGCTTGGTATGCAAACACACTTTGAAGAGACTTTTTAAGGAGACTTTTGAGTTATTAAGTACAGCCTTCGCTTGGTACGCAAACAGACTTTAAAGAGACTGCTGCTAGGTTACAGTATTACAGCCCTTGTATTACAGCCCTTGTATTACAGCCCTTGCTTGGTATGCAAACAGACTTTGACGAGACTTCTAACAGAATTTGAATAGACTTTTAATTTATTACGGACAGAACTCGGGGCGTCCTTGTGACCTTGCAGTGTCTGGTTTGCCTGAAATGGAGGGGACCCGATTCGACTCGACTCGAATCGACTACGGTACCACCATAATGCCTCGAAGTAACAGAATGCGAAAAGCTCTCGAGCCTGGGCCAATGTCACAGCGGACAGAGAGGCATGGGATATGGGATGAGCATAGACGCTTCATTGAGGTGTTAGGACTCAGGAGTTAGAGATCTGTATGGGAAGTGCAAAAAGGGGAGCTTGGCGAGGGTGGCCGAGCGATGAGAGGACACATTCCGTATGGGATGGAGGATGCTTTACAGTACCAGTCAGTGCATGGAGTTCGTCCCAGGAGTCAAGGGCCATATGGTGGTGGTGGTAGTGGTAGTAGTAGTAGTAGTAGTATTAGAGAGAATAAATATGGGCGGGTAAATCCAGTTACAAGTAGAGTTGTATTTATGTCTCTCGCTTTATGTTATTGTTATCTGTCTTCAGTGTCTTCAGTGTCTCCAGTGTGTCCAGTGTTTTGCCCCTGATCTTCCAAGCCCAGCCAGTCAGCCGCCTCATGCGGCTAGTGCGGTCAAGAGATTTCCAAGTCGCAACAACCTCCATCCTCGAACCTACTTACACTGACTACCAACCTTCCTACGAACAACCCCTGACCCCGATAACGACCCTATAAACCCTTCAATTCAAACTCCTGTCGTCTTCGACGCCCTCCCTCTGCATCCTTCTGCCCACCCCCCGATTCAACTCAGCGACTCGACTGGACTCGACTCGACTCGATTCGACTCGACCGACCAGTCCTGACCAGCGTAGAGCAGACCCCATCTATGCCATCTGCCTTCCACACGTTCAAGCTTGTCCAAGCAGATATGGCATCCCCAACCCCCGGGCAACCAACGCCCAGCCTCTCTCCATCAACGCCCTCGAGCAGCAATGCGCTTCCTGTAAACTATCCGAGCCAGCAGCCCACCAACAATTCAAACCAGAACCAAACCCAAACCCCGAACCAGAATCAGAATCAGAACCAGAACCAGAATCAGAACCAGAATCAGACTCAGAACCAGAACCAGAACCAGAATCAGAACCAAAAGCTCGAGACGCCCACGCCCACATCGACACCCACAGAATCCCGAATGGACCCTCCTCCGCTTCCGCGCTCGCTGATGACGCCGGCGCGCGAAGTGAGAGAGAGCTCCGTCGTCTCTTCCGCTGGGAGTGGTTCGCGCAAACCACGACAGAATCTCGAGGAGCGCGACCACATACTCATGCTCACGCATTGTTACGAGCAACGTGGCAGCTTCAAGGAAGGCACAAAATCTCAATTCTGGAGTGGAGTAAACACTTCATTCCAACGAGAAACGGGAAAAGTACTGGCTCAGATGAGTGCTACAGTTGGACGATTGGTAGAAGCTAGAAGGAGGCAGATTTCAGATTGGGAGGCTGGCTCCATTCCAGAAAGACCCGGCGGCGAGCTGAACGACAGACTCGACCAATGGATCGAATTTCTGAAGACCGAAGACGGGGACGCGGAGGCGGAGAGGATGAGACAAGTAGCTGCGAGAAGGAAGGTTGAGGAAGCAAGAAAAGAGGCCAGAAGACAGGCACTTGCCGCGGAAGCACTGACGGGAAGCGCTGAGAATTCCCCGGTCCCAAGAGCATATTCCGGACCACAGCCACCCCGTCCTGAGACGGCTCAAATGGGACACAATTCGCAGCAAACTCACAGTCAACACCCGAACCAGCAACAGCATATCCAACCTCACCCCCAGCAGATCCAGCAAGCTCCAGCCCCCCCGCCTCCCCATTACCAGCAGCACCTACAGCAACGACACCCGCAGCACGAGAAACAGGACATGGTGATTACCAATGGAGAGCCAGATGTGAACGGCTACCGCCCCCAGAAGCGCAAACGAGCCAACAACGAGCGAGCTATGAACAGGGAACTGCAAGTCCAGCTCGAGCAACAACAATGGGAGGCACAGCAGTACGCCATCGCCCACCCACCCGAGCCCCCACGTAGGGTCGTTGTCGAAGGAGCCCTCACGAAAGACGACTGGAAGGACATCATGGGCAACGACGCGCGCCTCCGAACACTCGAGAACAAAGTCGACAAGATCGAGCTGATCGTGTCGCAGAACAACAAGCTGCTGCTGCAGCTGGTCCAGAACCAGAGCAGGGAGAGGGACAGAAATGTCGAGGAGCCAGTTCATGTCGACGCGGAATTCGAGAGGGAATACCTGTGAGATTGTCTCCCGAGCCAAATATACACTTTTTAATACTGAGATTTTCTTGAGGTCCGGCCGTTATTCCAAGACGCCTTTGCCTATTCCTTAATTCGGTTGCCCTGGCTAGTTCGTTGACGGCTGGATGTGAGACCTCGCGACGCCCTGCATCATACCATATATAAAAACCACCTACCAAATGCGAATGCCTTCATGTGCAGACGTACCGCCCCCTTCGCCAAAATCTAAACGACGCATAGTGAAAAATTTAGGGCTATAGGGAGTGAGGGAGGGGGGAAAGAGAGATATAGAGAGAGAGAGAGAGAGAGAGAATAAGAGAGAGAGACAGAGAGAGAGAGAAAGAGAGCGACCGGCGTTACTGGTTAAAAGCCGATTTACTATCGGCGGTCTCTCTCTCTCTCTCTATCTACTACTCTCGGGCGCTGGGATGGCGCTCTAATACCCAATCGTAATAGCAGTGTATACATAAAAAGTTACTTGGCAAGGGATTATCGCGACGAAGCAGGACCTTCGAGCCCATTTCCGTAATTCAGCGTGCAACTTTTCAATCCACGCATCGTGACTGTTATCCCTCACCAGAAGTAATAGACGAGCATGAGAGTCAAGAGCCATGCAAGGTTGGGGTCAAGGAATGTTTCTTTCCAATTGATGTCTATTCTGCGCTCCCGCGGTGAAATATATCTTGTGCTTTTTTCCGGCTCGCTCGCTATCCCGCCACGCTGAATAAAGTACAACCCTCTGCCCTCTGTCTTGTGTGCTATCCTTGTCAAAGCTAACCAAGCCCAACTCAGACGACCACGATCCCCATGAGTGCTTCGCGTGTTACACCAGGGAGGGCGTCCGCTAGCCGATGAAATGTGACTTCCCCTGGTCGTCGCATTAAGAATATGGAATATTAATGTACTACCAGTAACAAAGTAAACAAGCTTTTTCCCGCTTCCGTCGTGAATCTTCCAAGGGGGCTGGTAGAAAATGATGTACTGTTTTCCATCGCGGTAAAAGAGAAATTTCACGCAAGAAGAAAAGAAGAAGGGAAGTACAATGATGGATCCAGACAAGGAAACTCAAATCTCGCCCAAGGGTTTCCCAAAGTTGCAACTGGGCTTCAACCTTAGCTTGTGAGGTTCGTCTCCATCATCCTCGATGTCCCATGGTGATGAGAGAGGACTCGGGCTTGACTCTGGCTCATTGCTGGAACCGGCATCCGCGATTGTTTTGGCCAATCGCAGCTTCTCGTCCAGCTCCGCTAGAAACCCATGATCCGCGGCAGCATCGTTCGTCAAGCCGAGGGGGTGAGACAGTTCGCTGTCCCCATGATCATCCTCGCTATGCTGTTCCTCCTCACCGTGGGCAGGAGGAGCCAACATCCTCTTGTTTTCATCATGGTGCTCCTGAGTAGGTGTGGCAGATCCGCTGTCCGCATCCCCCTTACTAAGATGGAATTTGGAGATGGAGTGATTTGGTGTGTGGCCAGCATGCATTGTCAACCTCCGATTCTCTGCCTGAGTGGCTTCTTCCATAGTATCTCTCTCATTCTCCTCTCTCGCCAGTTGGCTCCTGGTCTGGTGGTTAATGCCTGTTCCTGCGGCGTTGAAATGCGGCGCGAGCATATGGGCTACCAGCCCCGCGACGACGATGATGAATTTTTCCAACTGTTGTTGGATGAGGGGGACGCCTTCGGCCGGGCTGTCGTTCATTCTTTCGGGTTGGTGGGCGGAGGCGGGAGACGGGATGCCGAATTCGGAAGAGCTCAACTCTGGGGGAATACGGATGGTTGAGGCTGAGCTTGAGATTGAGATTGACGCTGCGTTCGCAGGATGGATGACAATGGAGGGCGCTCCGTGTGGTGCATGGGTAATGATAATGGTGGTTCTGCTCTCCATCTGGTTCATTCGCGCCTCCAAGGCGGCGATCCGAGCCAGGAGTGAAGCGCGTTCCTCGTCATTCGACATCACGCTGCTGATGCTACTGCTTCTGCTAATGTTTCTGCTAATGCTGCTGCTGCTGGTGATGCTGCTGCTGCTACTGCTGCTGCTGTTATTGTTGCTACTGTCGAAGTTGTAAAAGTTGTGGAGAAAGTCTGGGGTGCTTGGGGAGGGCATTATAAAGGAGTTGTGGAACACACATTGTTGAAGGAAGCTGCGAAGCGTGGCTCCGTCGATTATTGAGTCCAAGGGGGGAAGGCTGGACATTTGCTTGGTGGGTTGGTGGGAAGGTGGGAAGGAATGGAGAGGGAGATGGGAGGGAGGAAGGGATTGAGCAGAAGGAGGGGGGAACAGAGGAAGGGAGAAATTTGTATCTGTAGGGCCTGACTACAAAATGGAGCTAGGAGCTCACGGATTACACGTGCCAGCTGGATCACGTGTCGGGTTGACGTAAGAAATTTAATATAATGTCGAATATATATACTTAGAACGTGTGGATCGACGTTGTCTAACGTCACGTCGTCCAGCTTCGCACCTAGTCCGGAAGCTAGGTAGATACATAGGGTCATCAGTATAGCTATAGGTAATTATTCATTAGAAGCTAGGTTTATCTTAAATGATAGCAATTCTTGAGACTATCAAATGCGACGCCGATTGAGAATCCTTATCCTTATACCTATTATACCTATATCCAGTTGAACAAGACCCGACAACACCCTCCACTCCTCTCGTCTTCAAAAGCACCCGTCTGCAAACATATACATACAATACATGTGATTACCGGTACTTATACATTGTATGTATGACGGTGGAGATATTGATGTATTGTCGTCGTCATCGTCGTCGTCGTCGTTGTCGTGGAAGCTAAGCTAGTAAATGTACTAACCATCCGAATAATTATCATGAACACCGTTTTGCTTTGGACACATGTCTGTTTGTCAACTAATACTGTATATACCAACCCTCCGTGCACACCGTCGCATCAAGGCTCTATGTCACGTACTATAGAGAAAGAGTCTGTTGCTGGCCACGGAGGAGAGTGGAGCCGGTTGTTGGCCGTGGGAGAGACGTGGTGCCTCTCAACAAGTAACAACAAACAAAGGCCGTATTCTCGACGGCCACATTCATTCATACCTTAAAATAACGATCGGGCATCGCCAGCCACGTCTGCTCCCTCTCACAAGACAATGCTCCATGGAAAGGAAAACGCAAAAGAGGCAGCGGCGGCCTCCTCCTACTAAAAGGAGTCCGCCGCCGCCGCAGCATCATCATCACCCACCCCAAGAACAAGACTCCAATAACACAACCCATATAACATAAAGATCCCCATTTTTCATTCATTCATTCATTTATACATCCATCCATCCATCCATTCATTCATCCATCCATCCATCCATTCATCCATCCATTCATTCATTCACTCAACCGTATCCTTCTCCTCTCCTCTCCCCCCCTCCCTTTCCCAAGCCCCCCTCCCTTTTTGACTACATGCCCCTGCGATACCTACTCAACCTCATCGACGACATCGGCATCTACCTAATCTTCCAACCCATGCACCACCTCCTCCAAAACATCGAGTTCCTCAACTTCCTCGACGACCTGGGCATCTTCCTCATCATCCGTCCGCTAGGGTAAGTCCGTTTAAAAAAAAAAAAAAAAAAAAAACCCTCCTCCTCCACCCAACTCTTTTCGGCCCTTCCCCCGCGGAGAAAAAACCCCCCCCCCCCCTTTAATTTAAATAATAATAATATTTATCCCCCCCTTTTTTTTCCTTTTTTTTATTTCGCGCTGATGGGAAAAGTAGAAAGTTGGATCGTGCGCTCGATCCGTGGGAGCGGTGGCTGGCAAAAAGAAATGAGCATAGGAGATAGGCGCCGGAGACAGGAGAGGCCCAGCTAGCGCGGAGAGGTCTGTCTGGTTGATAGGTCCTTGACGATAGCAAGCGATAGCAACAGCTGAAGAGAGGGCTAAGGATTGGAGTGGAAAAAGTGGAAAAAGTGTTGGACGGCGATGGAAGCGAATCCTGGGAGTCAACAATGAGGGGAGGGATGAAGCGAAGAGGTGGGAAGGGTGGAGTACGGTGGGGCAAGTGAAAGAGAATTGTGGAGTCAGTGCTATAGAAGCCGAGTTAACGATCGCGACTTTGCGTAACAACTGAGTTAAGCCAACAATTCTTTCCCGAGTGACATCGCGCAAGTGGTCTCGGAGGCTGAGCGAATGTTCTGAGTTATCTTAACCAAACATAGCGTAGACCACCAGGGCGTACGCTTGAAGGCCGAAGAGGACTGAAGAAATCGTAGTAGAATTCTTGATATAGGATCTTTAGAAGTCCTTTCGAATAGCTCGAAGAAAGCGACGATCTTCGCTCCCAACTCTATTCATCCTTTTACCCATTTCCCAAGTACCCCCTGCTCGCTTGGTCCAGCACGAATATCATCGAGCTGACCCGCAAAGAGGCGAGGCAGCAGGTGTGGCAGGATCTCGTGGCCAAAAGGCCAGCGAGATTTACAGATTACCAGCGTACACCCCACGAAGACAAAGTTGGCGCCACAAGAGAGTTGGGTAAAGATTCGAAATACGTACTTATTATCAAAGTTTAAACCACTCATGCTCCATCGCTTCCTTTGCAGATACGGGTACCCTATCTTCCGGCTTGTACTTCAGCAATCGCCTTAGCAGATCAGCTAAGACTTTCTGCTCTGTCTCTGGAATATCTCGGTGGCGATCCGTTCCGGGACCATAGTCCGACATGTACCAAAAACCCAGGCGCAATCTTAGCCAGCGATCGAGCGTTTACGGCAAAAGATGGATGCACAGTGCTTGTCCACTTATTCTTTTCGTCATTCACCGGTTTAGGTATCGACATGGTAACAGGAATAGCCATGCCATTCTCGTCGATTTTTGTCATCATACATAGTGCTTCGATCTTTCCAAGTGTCAGACCACCATGGCTCAGGAAGTCTACTCAAAAGATGGGCAAAGGCGAACAAATACTCGTCGTCATCGTCAAATGGGCAAAAGAGCTTTCTACCTGTTCTGGTCTCGAAAATGGTGCATCCCAATCCCCATATATCTGAAGGTAGTGAAGCTTTTCTGTCCAGAATCAGCTCTGGGGAACGATAAGGCCCAGGAATCCCAAGATCATCCGGCGACTGTGGTACTTCGAAAGACTCCCCAAAATCCATCAGACACGACTATATGCTTGTAAAGTGCGTATCGACTTCGCTCCACTTCACTGGATATACAAGGTAGTCAGGGGCCGAATCCCCATGATACTGCTCGTGAGATGCGTCGAGGACAGGATTGACGACTGGACGGCCCAGAATCGACAATACTTGATCTCATTGAGGCCGTCAGGCCCTGAAAATTTGATGGAGTACATTATTCGGTGTGAGGTCTGGTGTTTATCAGCACAAACGGGTTTTTCTGGCAGGAGCCGTAATACTTACCACCATGGCATATCCCTCTGCGGTAAAGAAATGTGATAGCCTTCGTGACCTGTAGCCCCAGAGCTCTTAAGTCCTTGTCCGCATCTCCTGAAGCATGAAAGAAACCAAGAGACATTTGGTCCAAGAACAGGCTACACGAAGGGAAAATGTGCCCCATTTGGTCCGTGGATCTTAAAGTGGTCCAGTGGGAGGCAAATGAACCCCGCACCGCTGCATTCATCAGCATTCTGCTCTAGAGACTCTCGGATCTGGTTGACCCTGAGTTCTGGACAATTATCGCTAGATACTTCGGCATCAGAACCTTTAGAGCCACATACTTTATCGCCTCTTCCGCCTCGCTGTCTCAGCAGAGCCAAACGGTTGCGAAGCCACCACTGCCAAGCTTGTGGATGACACGATACCGGCCATTTCTGCCATATGTATCTCCTAGATGGATGGGATGGTGGCCATCAGGCTCATATTCGTAGACATCTCGAGGCCGAAGGGTGCTAATTCTAGATGCAGACCATCGGTCTCACGATCTGGCAACTCCGTATACTCAACAGTGAAATCGGATTCCCGCACGCTGGGTAACGACCGATCAGATGCCATTCTGGGGTCACTGGGAAGGATACATACGAATATTCCGAAACGAGGACCAAGACGCAGAGCCGTCTCGATATCGATATCGATATCGATAATTTGGGAGGTGGGTGAAATGATATATTGATTGGCGCTAATTGGTGGCCCGGCCCGGATTGACTCCGGGTGGCGCCGGCGTTGGCGCTACTAACCGCCGTCGGACTCCAAGCTCACCTGACCAAGTAGCACCTGATCAGGTTCATGGTTGGTAAAAGTCGGGAGTACTACCGGTACCTATGACAACGAATCATACGGAGTTTCAGTAACGAATAGCCCTGGAACTTAAAAATCACCCCCTTAATTGATTGGCGTCTCGCGCAAGTGTTGAACTTCATGATTGGAATTTGAATCTGCTTTCTGCATGAAGAAAGGGGTTGCAGAAACCCAGTTGTTGCATGAGGCCGGCTGGCCGGCTGCCGATGTCAGGAGAATAAAGAGTACGAACGGTGCCTCTGTAGTATGATGAGAGTTTGGCATGTGGAGGATGCAGCTGGCATAAATGCCGCAAGGAGAGCCTCAGGGAGCGCATGATGCTTGACATATTGATAACTGACGAGGCGGTCCTTAGCATGAGATTTCCATTCGACCAAGTGGTCAGGGTAGAGCAGCATTGTTTGCTATTTTTTTCTCAAAGATAGTAGTCTGTTGAGGTATACTAACGAGTAGATCGAATACCGGTAGAAGTCAGTCAGATCCAAAAGCTTGCTTGGCATCAAGTCTTTGGAATGGTAGGTATGTCTGCCAAACGCTGTGATATAGGTAATGATATACTTGTCTGTACCTTACATTAGACATGTAGTCGATGCCACGCTTAACCAAGGGACGGGATGATCGACCAACCTTCTTCTTCTATTCGCTCTTGGTGTCTTCTACGCTCTTGGCTACTTTGTATTACCTGCAAATAAAGATTAGCTAGGATAACATATATAACGATAATGTATAGTTATGTAGTTCTACAGTATTACTCTTCATCAAAGTCTACCTCTAGGTAGCTCCTATCTTGTTTCTTCCTGTTCTCGGTCCTTCATTTCCCCGTTCCCCGTCTCGATAGCCACTTCTGGCGTCATCCTATGTTCTGTAGTGCAGACCATACTTATTAGATACCAGCTAAGTCCAGATCCGACAACTCGACTTCGCACAAAAGTCGGAGCCATGTATTTCTGTCAATTCTGCCTGTGGCGCATTCAATCTTCCCTCGATTGATCACATCACACCTAAGACCTCCACTCCACTCCACTCCACTCCACCTCACCTCACCTACCTCACCTCACCATAAACACCACCTTACCCGTACGCACGCTCTCGACATAGCGACGACCATGGTGAAATCACCCCCTTCTCTCTTTACATTCTAAAACTCCCTCATACGAATCCGACCGCAAAATGCCCCTTATGCTGCAGCTAGATAGCCACCGATCACAGTTACCGTCACCGTCAAGTCACGATACGTCCTTCAACATTCCTATTCTCGACCCCAGAAGTCCTCCGATTCTCGAGGAGGAAGAGAAAGAGGGAGAAAAGGAGGAAGAGGCGGGCAGCGACGCCGTCTTTAAACCCAAGATGCCTTTAGAAAGTCAGCACCAACTCGAGCTTCCTTTCCTAGGAGAGATGAACGGCGTAACAAGCGTGCAAAAGGCTGCTTCGATACCAAACCCGTCTACGATACTGGAAAATGTGGTGCCAGAACAGAAGAGAGCATCGACTTTCGAAGCGCACTCGCCTACAACTCCTGTATCGAAGAAATCAGCACCGTCAGACAGACCTTCAACTACCAAGCGAGGCCTGTCGGGACTGTTCAAGAGGACACACTCGCGTTCGGTATCTTCGCATCCTACAGCTCATACGAATACAAATTTCGCCAGCCAACTGGACGAACTGTCAAGCAATTATGGCCCTGATGTAACTTTGCCAAAGGAGCACCGTCGCATTAGCAGAAGAACTTCTGCCTCAAGTTCTGCATATACTAGCCAGGCAAATACCCCACCAATCCCGGGATCCCCAGTCATGCAGGAGAAGACATCGGCCGAGGTTGTTTCTCCACGATCTTCTTATGCCCACAGTAGGAAAAACAACAAGTCTTCGACTGGTCTTGGCATCCGGGATCGGCTCAGCATACACAGAACCGCGTTCCAGCTGCACGAGAAACCGCCCAGACCCGGTTTACAGCGCCATCGCTCTTCGAGTATGGAATCCGCAGGTGTGCCGCAGGCTGAACCGCAAAATGAGAATTCGCAAGTCCGACTTCCATCGAGGCAGGTCTGGGGAATGGCAGCCGATACTGGGACTGGACTCAAGTCGCGAAGATTGAGCATGAGTCTGCCCGACACCTTCATGGTGGACGAGGTTGAGCTATACTCAGAGTTCTGTGACCAAAGCAAGATAGTTGGGCGTCGTGGAAGGACTATTGGGAAGGGTGCTACTGCCCACGTCAAGCTAATGAACAGAAAGGGGGGTGGTTCACCTGAAACATACGCAGTCAAGGAATTCCGTGGGAAGTCGAGAAACGAGAAAAGCGAGGACTACGAACAGAAGGTGAAATCGGAATTTTCGATTGCCAAGAGTGCTCACCACCCAAACATTGTCGAGTCAATCCGCCTATGTACCCATAATGGACGATGGAACCACGTGATGGAGTTCTGCGATCAGGGTGATCTCTTCGGTCTCGTTAGCCAGAAATATCTCTCCAAAGAGGATCGTCTGGTTGATCGACTCTGCCTGTTCAAGCAGCTTGTTCAGGGCCTGAACTACCTCCACAAAAACGGAATTGCGCATCGAGACGTCAAACTAGAGAACCTCCTGCTTACCAAGGACAGTACGCTCAAGATCACCGACTTTGGAGTCTCTGAGGTCTTTGCAGGTATCCACCCAGGACTGAGATCAGCAGGGGGCCAGTGTGGAAAGGACATGGGCGCTGTTAGGCTCTGTGCTCCAGGCATGTGTGGTAGCCCCCCCTATGTCGCTCCGGAGGTGGTTGCAAAGAAGGGTAGGCTCTGATACTTCGAGTGAACTGCTCTCAAACACTGATAAATCCAACAGACGACTACGATCCTCGGCCTCTTGATGTCTGGGGTGCGGCCATCGTCATGCTCTGCATGTCCGCGAATGGCGTCTTGTGGAACGAAGCTAAGCCAGGAAGTTCGCCGCTGTACGACGATCTGGTTCGAGGGTGGGCTAAATGGGATGCCAAGCATACCGAGGAAGCCCTTACCATCACCGAATCCGACTACCCATACGTGACGTTCTTTGATCAACATGTCAACCCTCCAGCTTTACGGCGAATCCTCCTCATCATGTTGAATCCAGACCCAGCGAAGCGAGCCACAATATCGGCCGTTGCTAAGAATCGGTGGATGAAGAACGTCGAGTGCTGCCAAGTTGACAGCTACGACGATCCATGTACTACTATCGACGCATCTCGAGCCCGGGTTGGCATGAAGAGTATTGCGAAAGTCGTTCAACATAACCACCTTCCCCCTACCAACCACATCGGACACAGATTCGTGCGATTGCCCGGAAGTACCGACATGCATTGAGTAGAAACTTGGGACTGGATTGATTCTGTGGCATGGCATTTCTCGTTTTGGTTGGCGTTTGGGGCGGAAGGAAAAGCATTGCTCGCTTATATGATCAATAAATGGGGTGGCGTTGGGGAAGTTTTCCTTTGGGCGAGGGCCAAAAAAATGCGTAGCTCTTGAAAAATGGTGATGGTATACGAAGTTGAGAGGAGAGTGATGCACCGCAGTGGCAGGACGAGAGAAGGGGTGGCTTGGTGCATAAGCACCCAGGTAATTATAGACTTGCAATAGACTGCTAGCCAGCTGGGAAGGGTACCAAACTGGATACCGCTATAACTATGCTCTCTCAACCCACGCTCTGCTACCTATCTTCATGTTATTTGTGAATCGGCACTTACTTTGCTACGTGATCCACTGGACTCTGTGGGTGGCTTGGAAGACAGCCCTCGGACCGACAAGTCATCGGTCTATCTGCTGGTTCTGGGAAATGATTGATGAAATCGCCCATCCGTAGAACTGATATATAATAGAGGGAGTTGGCCTCACAACTTTCTCCAACTACTTTACCCGAAACAGACTCTCTCTAGGTACCGGTATCTGCCGTGCCGCCGACAGTAACAATGCAGCAGCTCTTCCATCTGCCGGTACAGTAAGCCAGCCAGCCAGCCAGCCACATCTATCTACCTACTGCACGGTAAGCAATCCATCTGGAAGTATCTCAGAACGCCTATCATGACCCAGCATACCTACCGGTACTACCTACGTCCCAGGCGTAAGTGTAGGGTAACCAGGGGTTTAAAGTGGAAACTAAACTTTTGAAGCACCCCTCGAGGGGGTAATACTTAGGCCTGTACCGTGGGTACATACCGGTACATCGTCTGCGCATTGTCATTTTTGTGTTTCGTATTTGTGTCTGTGTCTGTCTCGCTGGGACGAGTCAAGAAAGTCGCATCCAAAGGTTATCCTCGGCCGTGGGAAAGCTTGCTTTCCGGACTGTGTAGGAGTACCGGTAGATCTCGCTTGGCTCGAGGGTACCTAGGTACCTCCTGGGCCCAGGATGCGAGCTGGGGGAGGACGGATGGGGAGTTTACGGAAAGTACTCGACTGGGAAATACATCTGGGGTTAGTTCTTGCATGCTTCGTATGTTGTTCTCTTTTCTTGCCTGAGCTGCCAGTTGGTTGGTTGATGTGAAGGAGGAATGTTGGTTGGGATTGTGAAGAGCTGGGTAGACGGATCGATGGACATTGTGACGGAGATATCATATAACCCTACCTAGTCAGATCATAGCTTAACATCGATTGTTGATACTTGGAGCCGATGTCTAACAAGAGAGGCAGTTAGTTCATCTACATGTTATTTGGTTTTTTGGCGGTTTGTTTATCTGTTGAACATGGAGCGGGAAGCTTTTGCAAGGAATATATTTTGACTTGAGGGAAGGGCCTGGGATCTGGACCGACTAACTGACTGACTGACTGACTGACTGACACAACGTACACGAAGAAAAGAGTAGCAAATTCACCATCGCCTCTTCCTGTCTCCCTTCCTTTCGGCTTTTTCTTCTCTACTTCTTTCTACTTTGTACTTCCCTCCCTTCTGCTCCCCTCTCTTCGCGTTCGTGCCTGCTGCTGCTACTGCTGCTCCTGACGGTTTAGATGGCCATAGGGGATCTCAAGACGAGGTTGAGGGCCAGATTCACCCGCCGGCATTCCACGGCGTCGAGCATTTCGCAGTCCAGCGCGGAAGTCCCTGCTCCGCCGGCCTCTTCCACTATCGCGACGCTGACTCGGTCCATCCGGTCGCGCGCGGCGCGGAAGACGCCGTCGGTTACGAGTCTCGGATCGCGGGTCGACGAGGAGGAAGGGGTGGTGGTGGACAGGGAGCAGAAGGAGAGGCAGAAGGAGAGGCAGAAGTACAAAGAGGAGGGAGTTGGAGATGCACTCGCGGTGGTGAACAGACCGGACTCGATTCGGCCTGAGCCAGAGCTTGAGCTTGAGCTTGAGCTTGCAACTAGAGCAAGGATCGTGTCTGTCGCCCTGGCCAGCAGTAGCGCCTACGCCGCGCCAAAGTCCACCTCAACCTCGAATTCTTATAACAACAACTACAACCACACCCACACCCACGACCATCGCGAGCTGCTCCATCTTGGTGACCGCGACCGTGACACCGACCGCAAGCACGACAGCTCCTCGACCGCCGACTTTCCTACCCCTAACACCGACATCCATCCTGTGCTGGAAGAGGACGAGGACGAAGACGAGGCCGAGGACGATGGGAATCGCAGCCCCGGCGATAATAAACGAAGCCAGTTCTACTTCACGACTACGGGCCCGCGTGCGATAGTTAGTGCCAGTGCCAGTGCAAATATGGCAAGCAGGAAGATCTGGGTCAAGCGCCCTGCCGCGTCAGCCACACTGGTGACCATCCACGAGGATGACTTGGTCGACGATGTGCGCGATATGATCCTGAAGAAATATGCCAACTCGCTGGGGAAGAACTTCGATGCGCCCGATGTCACGTTGAGGATTGTAACGAGGGACCAACGCCAGGAGAGGACTCTGGGCCCGGAAGAGCCGATGGCCAGGACGCTTGATGCCTACTTTCCCGGAGGCCAGACGGTAGACGAGGCTCTTATTATCGATGTCCCAGTAAAGAGGACGCCGAGACCAAGTCCGCAACCACAGAGGCTATACTACGATGAGATTCGACCTACCGAGGCGGGCTCGGATTATTTCCCTCCTATGCCAGTTGCAGCGGTGCCTTCGCCGCATCTCCAAGGAAACGGACACCACACTACGCTTGCGACAAACTCCATGTCAGTCATCAACACTGGCACAGTTCCGGCACTGCCTTCTCCTGGTACTGCTCAACGGAGGCACCACCGACCCCGACCTCAGATAGGCCGGCAGACGACCTCCCCAAGCGCCTCGGGGCAGCAACCTGGGGTGAACAACGGTACGCAGTTTTTGAACACTCGAACAACACGTTCGCGCGCTCACTCCAGCGCCTCCGAAAAATCAAGTGCAGCCCCCGTTGCCCCTCCCATTCCCACCCCTCCCGCGCCAACACAGCCCAATGATCTCGTTTCCCAGATTCAACGCGTTGCTACACCCCCCCCTCGCGTCTCATCACCGCTTCCACCGAGCAACAGACTCAAGAAGGCAAAGCGGACAAAGGTGGAGCACCCTATACTGCCTACGGGCTTGCTCGACACAAGAGTGCCTCCAATCAACGTCCTGATTGTTGAAGACAACATTATCAATCTCAAGCTTTTGGAGGCGTTCATGAAGCGCCTCAAAGTGCGATGGCAAACAGCCATGAACGGGCGAGATGCCGTGCTGAAATGGCGAGCAGGAGGATTCCATCTGGTGTTGATGGATATCCAACTGCCGATCATGAGTGGACTGGAAGCTACCAAGGAGATCAGACGATTGGAAAGGTTGAATTCGATAGGAGTATTCAGCAGCAGCGCGAGTTCTTCTGCACCTGAGACTGGGGCTGATGAGCCCGAGGGCGATGATAAGCTGCCCAGTACGGTATTGTTTAAGAGCCCGGTCATTATTGTGGCGCTTACGGCAAGTTCGCTGCAGAGTGATCGTCACGAGGCATTGACCGCGGGATGTAATGATTTCTTGACAAAGGTATTGTTCCATACCAAAACTCTTCCCTTCCGCACAAAGGGGACCGACCAACTCGTACTGACCCACTTCATAGCCAGTCAACTTCGTCTGGCTTGAGCGCAAAGTCATGGAATGGGGCTGCATGCAAGCATTAATCGACTTCGACGGGTGGCGCAAGTGGAAGGATTTCTCCCAGCAAGCTGCCGATCAAGATAAAGAGGCGAAGAGCGCAAAGTTAGCTGCGGTTGGCAAGAAGAAGAAGAAGAAGACTAGTTTGGGGAGTAATGCGGGAGGTCCAGTGGCGACGAGCACAAATCGCTCGGCGATTACGGAGGAGGGTGCTGAAAGTAGAGAGTCGTAGGGGAGGGGGGGCTCGGATGGTGATTGTCAGATGATACCAGCTTTTTCAGAGTGAGCTTCTTTGAATTCTTGAATGGCGTGAGGAGGAGGAGTTTTAATATTGGCTGTGTAGCCATGTCTATTACCACTGGTATGATGTTTTCTTTGTATTCTGCGGACGGAAGGATACCTGACTTGCGAGTTGCGGACTACTAATGTAAAGGCTGCTTGTTTTTCTATCGACGATGGGAAGTCAGGGCGAAAAAGTACACAGGTGCCACAGGGGTCTGTCTGGCTGGCGTTCAAAAGAGGCGTTCTGAGGGCGGGCGGTCTAGATCACAGCCGCGTAAGAAGTATACGATTTTCGCTTTGCTGGAATGACTGGGATTGGTTTGGTACGAGACGAGAAGTGGTTAATTATCGTGCTTTTGGTATTCGATGTGGTGAGGGAGAGGAGGTCATGATAGGGAGACTGGGAGGCGGAGGGAATATGTATGAACTTCAGGACAGTACAGTATAGTAGTAGTGTGTCAAGGGGACGATGTATGCAAGCATGGAATGAATGTAATTTTTTTTTTATTGTTGTTGATAAAAAATAATGTTTTGTTCCATTCCTCATGCTCTTTTCCCTTCTGCTCCTCCTGCTTTCTTCTTCATTCATTCTTTCTTTCTTTCAGTACCAAACCTCCTAACAAGCAGTATCAAGCTCTTCCTTCTCCCTTCTTCCTGCTTCTCCTCTTCTTTCTACCCCCTTATTCTTCTTCTTCTTTCGCACATACCTCTCTCTCTCTCTCTCTCTCTCTCTCTCTCTCAGCAAAATAATGTCATGTCAAGTAAAGTAAACTAAACTAGAGTCAAAAACGGAATACAAGACTCCCTCCCTCTCTCCCTCCCTCTCCCTCCCCCCCTACCTCCCTACCAATACCTTTCTCCCTCTCCAGCCCTACCGGTACTCACCCGCTCGCTCGCCCTGCTGCTCTCGATCAGAATATTTCATCTCTTCTACCCTACCCTATCCTATCCTATCCCTACCTTACCCTACCCTCCCCCATCCTACGATAAAACTTCCTAAACGGAATCAAGCGACAGCCAGCCAGCCTACTCAGGAGACTGACTGGTTTTCGTCGTGGAGCGCCACGGAGATAGCTAGCTAGCTAGCTAGATAGATAGAGCGATAGGTTTATTCAAAGGCTTGCCGCCACCCCCCCCCCCCCCCCCCCCCCTTTTATTTTAACCAGAAACTCGCTTAGGGAGAGAGAAAAAAAAAAAAAAAAAAAAAAAAAAAAAAGGAGGCTCCATCGTGCGCAGAAGACCTACTCCGTCCGTACCCCGTAGAGAAGTAACCAACCACACTTTACAAAACGTACCTCCTGCCTTAGCCTATGCGCAATGATTGAAAAAGTCTTGAGCCACAAATACCCCATTTAAATCTCTTAGAGAGTGCCAAACTGCCGAAGCGACTCCAGCACAATGACGAAACTTTTCGATAATCCAGAAGCAAATTTAGAGGTTGCCTTACGTATCTATAGTCTACCTAATACACCTCACTCAGCAGCACAACAGAGTAATCTATCAACCCAACGACTTCGCATCACCATCCTTGATCTTACCAGCATCGACCAATCGCTTGACCTCCCCAGACCAGACACCCTTGATCTCATCCGCAATCTTGAGCCCATTGAGCTTGCCGGCTAGAGCCGCAGTCTCATCCGGATCAAGCTTGCCCTGCAGAAGCTCAACATCATTCAACACAGCATCGATAGCCGAAGCAGGAGCATCGCCAGTCACAAAGTAGTTGGCGTCCTTGACACTACCCTTCAAGACACGTCTGTTCTTCTTGACGGCAGCCTTTGCAGCCTCCTTAGCCTTCTTGCCCTGCTCTCTGTCGGCCTTGGCCTTCTCCTCTGCCTCCTTTGCGGCCTTAGCTTCAGCCTCCTTAGCGGCCTTAGCATCGTCAATCGCCTTCTTCTCAGCTGCCTCTTTATCAAGTCTCTTCTTGTTCTTGCTAGCGTTCGCAGCGTCGCGGAACTGCTTGATGCGCACATCTCCGGCCATAGCGTCATCGACCAATTTGCGCAGGCGTGCAACATCTTCGTTCTTCTTCTTCTTACGAGCGTTGTTGTTCTTTCTCTCAATGTGACGCTTCTGATCACGGCTCTCGTTGTCGTCGGGGACATCCTCGTCTTGGTACTCGAATGAACGCCATGAATCGAAGTTGTAGAAGAAGTTGTAGAAGTTCTCAACCTCTTCCTTGGTACTCTTCTCGTCTCCGAACTTGGGGACTGGCTGAGTCTTCGAGAAACGTCCCTCTGCCTTGAAGACATTGCTCCACA
This sequence comes from Drepanopeziza brunnea f. sp. 'multigermtubi', assembly GCF_022702325.1. Classification (NCBI taxonomy): domain Eukaryota; kingdom Fungi; phylum Ascomycota; class Leotiomycetes; order Helotiales; family Drepanopezizaceae; genus Drepanopeziza; species Drepanopeziza brunnea. Next base: position 1,329,211 of record NW_027094078.1, on the reverse strand, counting down.
GCTTGTAGTATTTTCCATCTTTGGCTGCCTTTTTCGAGGGGGGGTCAACATCGGCCTTCTCGTCGACAGAGTCGAATTGACGACGCTTGACGGGGTCAAGGAGGACCTCGGTAGCCTTTTGAATACACTTGAAGAAGTTGTCGTCCTCGGTGTTTCCTGCAGCGGCCTTCTTGTCCGGGTGATGGCGTAGGACCTTCTTGCGGTGGGCACGCTTGATTTGCTCCTCGGTGGCCTTGAAGCGGTATTTGGAGAGACCTAAGACGGCGTAGTGATCTTGGCTCTGTAAAAAAAAAAAGTTAGTGAAGATCCCAGAGACGCAGATTGTGAAATATAACAGACCTTCCAGTCCTTGGCATCGCGAAGGAGCATAGAGGGATCTTCAGGCTCGCTGATCTCTCCAGAGTCCTCATCCTCGACCTTCTTGACATTTTCCTGGGCTTGGATGCGGTCGTCCTCGGAGAAGGTACGCTTGTGGCGGGCACGGCGGGCGTGGGCAAGAAAATGAGGGCCAACTGGCTCAATGCTGCGCTGGGTCGGTGTCGAAAGCTTTCCAATGGCCTTAAAGTCTTTTTCTGCTTCCCAGCCCGAGGGAAGAAAGGGCAGAGGAAGAACGACTTGCGTGTGTGTTGCCATCTTGTTCGTGGATAGCTTCAAACTTACTGCAATTGAAGGGCTGAATTATCTCTGTACTGTATCCCCTCCAAAAAAGTTCCGGCTCGGGGCTAGCACGGTTATGGGCTAGCGTGCACGTGCAGATAGATACCATAGGCCGTCGATGTTTATTATGATCAAGGTAAAGATCAGTTCTAACTAGACACTTGAGAATCTGGCATAAGAAAAGGCAACTTTTATAAAAATTCACTGAGTATGTCTTGCCTTTTTTCAAAAACTTGTAATGAGCGTAAACTAATGTGTTTAAAAGGGTCCGTAAACTTTCCCCCTTTTGGGCCTCGCAATTTTCCACCAGCCTCTTTATGCTATTTTCATCCTTTCCCATATTCAATTTAGCTTATCGATTTTTGCGCAGTGGATTTTATATTTTATATTCAGGGGTGATTTTGTGTCTCGAGAGTCTTTGTTTTGTCACGTAAGTCTTTGTTTTGCATCTGGCCTCCTGGGTAGCCTGGCGACTTCCAATAAAGTCTTCTCTGACCCTACAATTGTGATCTTTCTTTCTGCGTTGCTTTCGATTTGGTCCTTGGCTTTCCCGGAGTGGCTACTGCCTCGTTATTATCATCAATCTCCAATTGTTTATGAAGCAAGAGACGAGACGGTCGTCATGAAGTTATGCTTTGACACCAGATACAAGCTGAGGACATTCGTTACCGTTCATACCAAGGCTTCTCGACCCTTTTCACGCCTCCTTCCAATGAAAATATCAAGATAGCTTTATGGTAACTAAATTCAGATACTAACATCAAAGCCCCTTCCAGAGCCAACTTCAACAGCAACGCAAAGAATGGCCCTACCAGCCTACCGCTCTCTCCTCCGCTCAGCACGCCTTGCATTCGCGGGTTCGTCTTCCCTTGACCACCCACATCCATCCGTCATCCTCTCTTTCGCCCTCTTGCACTCTTGCCCTCTCAGGGATTGAAACTTACAATATACCCCAGGCGATGCACCCCTCCTCAAAGCAGCCCGTCAAGAAGCCCACCATGCCTTCCGCAAGAACGCCGCTCTAAGTCCCGAAGACCCTCTGCTCGCACCAGCCATCGCACATGCGAACGATGTGGCGAAGATTCTGAGGGAGAACGTCGTGCAGGGGAAGCTAGAAAATGATCGCTATAGTAAGTTATCATCCTCATTGCTGGTAAACTTCTGTTTCAAGCCCCGGTTCTGAAGGAGGACTCTAAGTTGTGAGGGAAGAAGGGAGTGGGGGGAGGGGATGAATGGATGGCTGGAAGGATGCTGATGGTGGATAGAGTTACGTATTCATGAACATACCGAGAGAGGCGATAACGACACAATCAAGATGCCGAATGGGAAGAAGGTGGTCATTGATGGGAAGAAGTGCTCTGACAAGTAGGGAATGCATTTGGGGACATAGGTGGTATTGTACTATAGCGTGGCATTGGGATAGAGTGTTGCATTGTATGAACGCGTTAAACTTGTATTTTTACCGAGACAAAAGCTATTTGCTTGATGCGAATGCAAATGTGACATTTTCACCTGGTTTTTTTTTTGTCATTCCAGATACATAATTAGGACTTGGTGTGAACTTAATGCAATAGCAGTCGTAGGTCACGGGAGTCCAGACCAAACCAGATAAGCAAAGATCTTCGAACCACAGCTACCTATGTTTGTGGCAGGGCTTGATATCATTTCAGACTCGTGGCCCTAGAGGTGTATCTTACGATCATAATGGTATAACAGATGAAGCATATACAGAGGGAGCATCCCGTGCCGTTCCCGAAAACGCCGCCCAATGCATTCTTTCTTTCCTAATTGTTCCCCGCCAAACTCGCATACTGTACATCCCCAGACCCAGGTGGAGCCGCCACAGCAGACATACTCGCGAGGTCATCGACTGGTGGAGCTGCGATTGCTCTCTGCGCCGAGCCACCTCTGGCACTACCCGAACCGGAGCTTGCAAATGCTAAGCGACCTTCCCTTCCAGTCGCGATCCGTTCCTCCCTATCCATCGTACCAATAGGTCTCGGTCTACCCCATTGAACCCGTAGAGGACATCCCGCAATGACAGCTTTTCCCTGCAGTGCATGCGCTGCAGCTTCGGCCCCGTCTCTCGTCTGATAATTAACGAATGCGCAATGGGACATATGCGAGCACACCAGCGACCGAATTTTCCCATACGGAGAAAAGAAGTCGCGGATCTTATGCTCTGGCAAATCATCCTCGACACCAGTAACGAACAGCGAAGTTATGGATTGATCGGCCGGGGGTAAGATATCCTGCTGTGTAGGAGGGAGTTGCGCCGCGCTGGGAAATGCTCGTCCGCCTCTACTTCCACCCCTTCCACCTCGTCCTGCTCCCCGAGAACTCGCCCCTCCTCTGTTATCCTTCGTTCGGATCGGACCTGGCCCATTCGTAGTCAAGGTTGTAGAAGCCGCACCTCCTCCTGAATTCTCTCCATCCGTAGGAGCAATCCTTCTTTGCTTCTTGAAGTATGGCTCCGAGTTCGCTAGTCTCCTCAGCAGTTCCCTAGCCTTCTCATCTGTCTTCTCATATGCCTCAACTCCACCTCTGCCCTCCTCGATTTCCTTCTCGTGTTCCTGTGCGTAGTATTCCCTGTTTACTGCGCTCTGCGGACCTGGTGCGACCATCTTCAGCGCCGCGTCACGGACGACAATAGGCAGACCGAAGGAGAGATCCAGCATGCAGCATTGGCAGCAGTTCTTCAGGCGGGCGCACGTCAGGCAAATGTTGGTACGCTTATTGCGCGCTGTCCGGTCGGCTTTCCATTTGAAGACTGTGAATGGGCGCGTACAGATCTTGCATTCTTCTCCGTAGTCTTGCTTGATCATCTGCACGTAGGGATTGTCGGGGAGGCAGCTTTCGCAGACCGAGGGGAAGTCGGTCGTCTCCCAGCCCGAGCGGTTCAAATCTTGCTTGATTTGAGGAGGCATCGCGGGTGTCGGGGGTGTTGAGGTGGTCGGAGGTGTTATGGTATTTATGGCAGTTGAGGCAATTGAGTTGTGTCAAGGTATGATGAGGCTGAGATTTGATATCAAAACTACAGTACTTATCTCCGACCCCGTGACCTAGCACTGAGCGCGACGACCGGGGTCACCTTACTCTCAGGGGGATGGCATTCGTCAATTTCCCCCAGGGCAGCGCGCCGTGGGATGAATGTAAATCTCAAAATCCGCCGCAGCTTCTCTCACCCTCAACCCTCAACCCTCAATCTAACATAGAAGATTGCTCCCTGATTACCGCCGTTCCAATTGCCTCTCCGCTCACTCTCTACTCTCAATTCTACCATGGCTCCCTCCAAACTCGAGACCGAGGACCATTCCCGCGATGCCGCCTTCAACAAGGCCATGCATAAGGACTCGTCCGCCGCAAAAGGTGGTTTCAGCGCCATGTTGAAGAAGGACAAAAAGGCGCAACAGGCGGCTGTCGACGAGTACTTCAAGCACTGGGATAATAAGTCCGCAAAGGACGAGACGCCTGAGACAAGAGAGGTACAGAGGTTCAAAACGATCCCGAGCTGGTACACTTGACTGACCCACATGTCATGTATTTGTATTCAGGCACGAAAAGCAGAATATGCTACCCTCACAAGACAGTAAGTAGGGCAGAATCACTGTCTGGGAGCGCTACATGAGCTTCTGCTAATTGATCTACAGTTACTACAACCTGGGGACAGATCTGTACGAATACGGATGGGGACAATCTTTCCATTTCTGCCGATTTGCATACGGTGAACCCTTCTACCAAGCTATTGCCCGTCACGAACATTACCTCGCCGCCAAGATTGGGATCAAGGATGGAGATAGAGTTCTCGACGTTGGATGTGGCGTTGGTGGCCCTGCGAGAGAAATCGCAAAGTTCACTGGCGCGCATATCACCGGTTTGAACAATAACGACTACCAAATCGAGCGTGCCACACGATATGCGCAAAAGGAGGGTCTTTCTGACCAACTGAAGTTTGTAAAGGGTGACTTCATGGTGCGTTTACCTGCTCATGTATTCTACAACGTCCCGCTAATATGCGATACGACAGCAAATGTCTTTTGCTGAAAACTCATTCGATGCCGTCTACGCTATCGAAGCCACTGTACACGCCCCTTCCCTCGAAGGCGTCTACAGCCAGATTTTCCGTGTCCTCAAGCCTGGCGGTGTCTTCGGCGTCTATGAATGGCTCATGACTGACAAGTACGACAATGACAACCAACACCACCGCGAAATCCGCCTCGGCATTGAGCTCGGCGATGGCATCTCAAACATGGTCAAGATCTCTGAGGGAATCGCCGCCATTAAAGCTGCCGGTTTCGAACTGGAGCTCCACGAGGATCTGGCCAAGAGGCCTGATGCCACTCCGTGGTACTACCCTCTCGCTGGAGATTTCAGCATGATGGGCTCTATCTATGATTTCCTTACGATCGCACGCATGACCAAGCTTGGTCGTGGGATCACACATAAGTTTGTGGGTTTCTTGGAGATGATTGGTCTTGCGCCGGGTGGAACGCAGAAGACTGCTGATAGTTTGGCCGTAGCTGCTGACTGCTTAGTTGCTGGTGCGAAGGAGGATCTGTTTACGCCTATGTACTTGATGGTTGCGAGAAAGCCATTGAAATAATCGACTCGTGACAAGAGATACGTCCCGAATGAGGTACGTGGGAGCATTTGGCTGTATTTATACTGTAACATGTGTTAGTAAAGCATGGCTCAGAAAGGGCTTTTTCTTTGCGGAATGCATATAGAATCGGAGCACTTGTTTCTCTGGGGCATGTGGTGAGATAGATGCACGCTCATCAGGATAATAATATGAGATGATTGAAAGATATCAACACTCGCTGTCGAGTTTGCTGATCCCGTTCTTCCCCCGGCGTTCCTTGCGTTACTGTACTGTTTTGTTGCAAGTCGTAAAGTTGCATTTGCCGGTTCGAGAAATCTTTGCGCTCCTGGTGCAACGCCGGGTTCCGAAGTCCCTCTTCATATCGTCGCGACCCTGCATATTGTGGCCAATACCCGTCCCATCATAGGTACACTTTTGATCTTTGTCCCACGTCGCGAGTATTCCCTTGCAGGATAGGGGGGTCCCTCTACGCCGGTGCGGTGAAGAGGCCTTATGCTCGTGCGTGCTGTTGCTGCTGCTGTTGCTGCTGCTGCATCATTGCGGGTCCTCTGGAAGACCTTCTGAAAGAGACTTCAATCTACACTGTCTGCTTGCTTGATACATCATACGAGTGCGCGAGTTGATTGCTTTTTCCGCCCAGCCCGGTATCTCAACGCTGCAGTAGCCGGTAGCACAAGCTAAACCCACTGGGTTGCCTCCCGCTGGTTGCAAATTCCCAAAGGGGTAAATGCCCAAGAGATGTTCGGACTACATATTTATCCAAAGCCTGTGGTGCCCATGTTCCCTATTTCCCAGGTAGCCTATGGCTACCTATGGTCCCTGCTGCACTCTGCCACGGCAGACTTCCGTAGCTATGCTCAGAAAAAAGCTTTGGAGGAATGAAATCAGAATCACACGTAACTCGCTCTAGACGACCTTTTTTTTTCGAAAAGATAAGCTGACATGAGGACAATATACTACTCTGTCCCGATGTTCCTGGTTTTCGTCTCCTTCGGTCTCACGCTGCTAGCCTTGCCTACAAGCATCACTGGTCCTCTGACGCTTCACAGATTCGAGAAGGGCGACTGAGCCTTGACGGGAATCTGGAGCTATGTGGACGGGCGAGTCTTTGCGTCAGTACGTACTATTGCTGTTGACTCATTTGGTTGATGGTATGATTCTCTGTAGGATCTGGAGCTGGTGCCGGAGACTTGAATAGAGTGGTAACCATAGTGGTAGTAAACAGAGAATGGAAATGCGTTATAGTCGTCGAATCGGCTTTTTCGCTAACCGCCTACCACCTAAAAACTTTTTACCTACTTGATATAACTGAATGTGAATACCATTGTCATCAACCGGTAGACGCACGCGATGGCTCAGTGGCTCAACAGCTTCATGGCTATCCGAACTCCGCCGGTTGATGCCCCCCGATTACCGGTAAACCTATTCAGTTAGGTTTGTAGATGGAAACCTTGTAGCATCCCATTGTTACGAGCTTTCCAGTTGAGTTTTGCACTTTTTTTTTCCATTTTTTTTGCATTTTTTTTTTCGGGATGATGTTAGGAGGGTTGGTTGTTAGTTGGTTATTATTGTCTTGCCGAGCGTAGTTTTTATGCGTGAATATTCACTGCGATTCCCTCTTCGGAAGTCATATGATTCTGGTATCGAAAGCATGTTTTACTTGCAGCAGCTGTGATACATGGAGACCGTGATACTAGGGTTAATCTTTTGTAATGCTTCGAGTGTCATGTCTTTTCCTGGGGATATTGAAGTCGACTTCAACTCATCGCTCAAGAACTTCTTCAAGCACAAACGCCCAACAGGAGAGGAGAACCGCACTGGAAGTAACAAGCTCAGAGAAACAACGCTCCCAAAGATCTTCGCAGTACAAGGTCTTCCTGATTTTCTTGAGCCCAGCAAGATACACACATTACCTACCTCTGAAACCCGCCTTCCGAGGCAACTTCCAACAATCTGAAAGGCCTGCACTCCCCTCTTCTTGCCGTCCTCGTCGTCCTCATGGGTGCGCTCAACTCTACGTATCTCCTTCCTCTCTCCCCTCTCTCGAAATCCGACATCTTATCAAGCGCTTGAGAGCCCGGGTAACGTATAGGCTGCTGCTGGGTTGACTTTGAGGAGCCAGCAAAACCCACAATGAGAGCGCTAAGGGAGCCAAATAAACGACCTCCGAGGAGGGTACATGTAGATGCAAAACGAACTCGGCCACTTCCATTGGCATGATGTTGGGAGTTCTCGGCGTCGGGACCCTCATGGCTATCCTCTAGCACTGCTGATGAATTGAGTACAAGAACTGGGACCGTGTATCGGTAGACAGTAGACTACGGCTGCTATTCCTGATGCCCACAGCTTCTTCCACAACCGTTGTTTGCTTGGCCTTTGAGACTCGCTGTTTTCACTTCCCGGTATTCTATCTACTATTGACGTGTTACACCTGGCACTATAACTAGTACTTCTCCTGTACTAACTAACAGTTGACTTTGGACAACCATCCATCATAGTTGTCTCGGTGCGTCGAACCGAATATGCCAGCCAATATATATATATATATATATATATATATATATATAATCGTCTGAAAGGATATAAGGAGGCCCACCTAAGCGAGCCGATGATTATATATATTAACCAAAAGTCGTTGTACTCCGTAATCAGTGCGGAGGATGAAACATACACAAAGTCACCAACCCAAACTATCCGAGAAACCTATTCTGTGATATCCTCGCCAATACGAGACATCCAACCCCCAAACATACCCAAGCACTTACTTCAAGCACCCCCTCAGCTTCCACCCAACCAGTAGCTTCTGAACTTCCACTTCCACACGCCATACAAAACAACAGCTCTCCCACCTCCCATCATCTCCACGCTCTAAAACCTCTCAGGTGATCCAGAGACAAACAGCCCAGCACTCCTATCTACCGCCACCTCGATCTACGACGGAAGCAAAAATGAAGAAAAGCAGAGACGGGCTAGATTCTCGCTTATGGGGGTAAGTGGTATGTATGTGTGTACCTATGTATATTGGTGCTGGGATTCTCAGCCGAGGTGGTAGGTATGCATGTAGCAAGGCTGGCTGGCTTACCGAGACAGAAGCGTGCTTCCCCCACGACAAAGAAGAAAAAGAGCACCGGGGTATCTCACATTATTTGTTTTGTCTTGCCGCTTTCTTGATATGTTTGAAGATATGCAGGCCTAAGACTTAGCCGCAATGACCTGTAGCGATCGATAGTAGCCGTGGGGGGAAGGGAGGGTGGGGTTGGGGTGGGGGTGCTGTAGTGTGTTTTTGTTCATCTTTCGGTTGATGAATCCCAAGCCGTTAATTCTAGATCGAAAACGAAATGAGTGGATGATTCTGGCCTTCTCTCCCAAATCCCTTGAGTTCGTCTAAGCTGGGGAGCGGAAAAGTACTTCAAAGAGGACCGACAACCGGTACTTCGTAGAAGAAGGAGGCTCTGCTGATACCTATGCATGATCAATAATGTTATGGGAACGAGAACAAAGTATCAGTAAGATCATGTTACTGTGCTGCTGCTGTAATCTCTGCATTGCCGGGTCTGTTAACCGGGGGTGACGAATGTTGCTTGCAATGCATCGCCTTACTACCTATGTCACGGAAATTTCTGACAGAGAGGGTGAAGGAAGCTGCATCCATTATAAAATCCTCGTATTGGACCTTCAGTGTGGAAACTGTAATGCAGTCTTAGGATCGGAGGGCGTGCTGCAGAGATTCCCGTACCCAATTTCGCCTCAAGAGTTCTTGTCTCCTCCCATTCTCAGAATGTAATAGACCGGAAGAAGAAGAAAAACGTGCAAAACATATGAATCTCACGGCTCTAGAAGATCCATCGTGTCCGATATAGACACGTGGCAGGTTTTGGATATGATCAAGATCACTTCTGATGGCTTTAGCCTGAGTATCTGTTATGGATGCAGAAGAAATAGAATGCGCAATATCAGATCCAGCACCAGCCCGAAGGTAAATAAACGGCCGTTGCGATTTGGAGCCATCTGGTAATATGAGCATCTAATCCTCATCAGAAGAATCGATCAGGTCGATGAATTCTTCATCCTGCTCGTCATCTTTCAGCACACCCTCGATGTCGATCTCTTCATACTCGGATTCGACCTCTTCGGCGACTTCTGGGATTTCGATGGTCTCAGCCCATGCGGTCTTCAGATCATTGAATAGACGCCGAATTTTCTCTTGAAGATGTGCCTTCGAAGAAGCCTCCACTGACTTTGCGCTCTCTTTATCGCCATGCAGAGTGTAATTCGCTAGCATCTCCTTGAACTCTTCTTGAATCTGGAGATTGGCTCGGCCAGTTCCCTCATCAAAGTTCGCAGGGAGACCTTCCCACAGCTTCTCGAACGAATTCTTGATGGCCCGAGAGCTCTGCTCGTACATAAGACGACCATTCTTCTGAACGAAGAGGACGTGTCTTTGCTGATTTCTCTTGAAGTGGCCGGGTCCTATGAGAGAAGGTAAGTCAGAGAACTGTCTGGAAAATGCAGATCAGAAGACGACTTACCAGAATTCTCGCCGCATTTGTCAAAGGTTGGTTTCCAGAGCCTCTGGATCTCTGGCTGGACTAATCTATGCGAATCTCGAGTGACCTTCTGAATATCCTCGTCGAAGATAACACGCGAGATCTTTTGAATAGTCACCATGCTCCTGGCCGACGACTCCTTCCATTGCTGAACGGCGTCTCCAAGGGAGGGAAGGATTTTGCCTACGGAAGTCGATACATTGACGATAAAGCTTTGGATAAGTAGGCTGATCTTGTCATCGTAAAACGTGCGCTGAGCTGGAAGCTTGGTGTGCAAAGTTCGGTCCCAATCTTTGGTAAGAGGCTGCAAGTAGATACCAGCCCTGTTTCGCATTAGCGATTGTCCCGAACTTTCAGTTCTAATATCAGAATTTAACACTTACAATTTATCAATCCAATTGTGCTCGATACCTTTGACGGTCTTCCAAATACCCTGTCCGCGATTGCATGCTCTGTGCGTGCTCCAATGCATCGGACGCTGGGCCCAACTCTTGACGGTCTGTTCGGCCTGACCCCCAGCGATGAGCTCGACCTTGACCATCTGAGAGAAAAGGCCCTCCTCGACGGTCGATTTGCATTTCTGGACAATCTGGGAGTTGACCTTTGATGTTTCCTGGCCCACTTGTCAGCATGCGCTGAAATATCATCATATAAAACAAGAAAACAAGACATACCTTCTGCAAACCTTGAAAGTGCTGTTCGAAGCATTCGTCGAGGTTCTTACGCTCCGAGTTAGAAATTTTAAATCCCAGAGAGTTATCTGATAGCCAATTGACCATCGACAGCTCAAGGCTGACAATATCGTCGAGGAACGAGAGAGCGTTTCGGTTTCGAGTGGGCAAGGTCGTCTCCGTGAGCCAGTTTTGTAAAGCCGGGATGCCAGTATCGCTGATTTTTGGGAAACCACTCATTGCTTTTTCTCCTCTCAAAAGAGGCCCGAAGGCCCACGCTGACACACAGAAAACTTGCAGTTGCTTGCCGGTGCCTTTGCGGCTGAGATATTTGGATGCGCCCTCGAAATCGCGTCGAATCTCTGTTGCCGACACGTCGTTCCGATTCTTGACGCATACAGCGAGCTTCCGGGATTCGCTGTCTTTCAGAGCTTGTTCCAAAGCACTAATCTTCTCAGTAGCTGAATGAAGGGAACTGCCAGCTTTATCGGCGCCGATCTTTGCTTCCTTGATTTTAGCTACTAGTTCAAGGTACTCCGTCTGCCTTGCATTTTGCTTGGGCGTACGAGTCTCTGGAGTCAAGTCAGTAAGAAGTACGGCACGGTTTCGGAGCATCAGGCAGTACCTGGGTGTTCTCCATCTTCCCGCTTGCGCTTCTTGGGACTATCTCCAGAACCAGACTTCTTAAAGACAATTACCTCCATCTGCTTTTTCAAATCTTTAGCCAGCTTCTCATATGCGCCCTGCGATTTCTTCTTTTCAGCGCAGTGAATTCGGAGCCGGTCGAGCTTATTGTTGAGGCTAGCCTGCTCCTCGAACTCAACTTTGAGCATAGCTTCGACATTCTTGTGGTTCTTAATGTAGCGGGCCATACTAAGTGAGGAGTCGGTCTTTGAGACGATGAAGCATAGAGAGTCAGCAGAAAATTTGCCATCCAGCTGGAGAGATCGCTGAGCAACTTCGCCGAGCAGATCCTGGGCCTGCGAAGATTAGTCAATTCGAGAACACCAAAGCAAAAAAAAAAAAAGATAAAAAAAACTAACTAACCGGCTTGTCGCTGGCCGCACGGGTAGTTGGTGCCACAACGCAGTTGACAGACAAGTTCTTTTGGTAGGTCTCCGCTATTGCGCCTCGAGCAGCATTTGTGTCCATCGAGCCTGGCAAGTCCACAAGAACGATACCGTGCTGTAGGATAGTTGACTTGACCCAGAGTTGAACCAGTTTCACCAATGGCCAATGCGCAAATGACTGCTTACCACCTCCCTGCTTCGACTTGCTGGAGTCAATGTAGGGCTTGATGGCGGCAGCAAACTCGTCAAGGGTTTCCTTGACAATGTGTCTGGTTTTACCCAAGACGTCTTTGATATTAGGATGATTCAGAAGATTCGAAACCGTGTAACTCTTCAGATCGGCAATAGTTTCGATATGTGGGTAAACACATGTCAATTTTTGAAAAGCAGTCTTGATGCGCATGTCTCGTTCAAGATCTGGCTCACCGTCCTCTCCATCCTTGTTCAGGGCCTGGTCGCTGATGTCTTGAAACAGTTTTTCCAATTCGATCTTCCAATCCTCGGTTGAGATTCGCTCAATTTTGGCACGATAAGCTTCCATTGGTTCAGTATTTGACGAGATTTCTACGCAGACAGCTGTGCACGCCTTTTCGTCGTCGGCAGGAAGCAAATCTTCTTCCTCAAGCAGAGCGTTGATCATGCTGGACTTACCAGCTCCTGTAGTTCCTAGAAATCCAATCAGTACTCTAGTGTGTCCTCGATCCCCCGTGATCTGCTCTACAGGTGGTGTCAGTGAGTGTACTAAGTGAAGATAGAACAGGCTAATTCCAAACCAGGAACGATTGCATGAATGTACTTACTGATACGCTCAATCCACTTCTTCGCACTGGGAACATCTGCGGTGTGGAGTCCTAGGGCTGTATTCAGATCGCCGAGGAAACTGAGGCCGGCCTTGACGGCCTTCTCTCGAGTCTCAACTTGAATCTGTAGGCCAAACTCTGCAGATTGCTGCCAGGTGTAGACTGGCTTTGATGGAGGAGACGCTTGATTTGCGCCATCAATTCTGATCTCTGGATCGAAAATAGCAGGGTCAGGCTTAGGTATAATTGGTTAAGAATGAGGCTCTGGAGAAGGAGAGGGGGAAATACTGTTCTCTGGGCTGCGAGTCAATCTCTCGACCTTGACCTCTTCTTCAGCGGCACTCATATTGGCGATTGTAGTTCGACTCGCTGGTAGCTATGCATGTTTTAGTAGGTGGAGTGCATTGAAGATTTGTTCAAGCCAGAGCTATGAAAATGCTGAGCAAAATTAAGATTGAGAATTACGCAAACATGGACGATGGTGAATGCGTGAATCCAGCGCAATATTTTTCAAGAGAGGAGTTATCTGATGTGGTATCCTGACTGGTCATGAAAAAAGGTAAAGAGCACTTACCAAATAGTCTGATTGATTTTCGAAAAGCAGAGAGGTTCAAGAGACCAAGTTTGGTTCTGAGCGCAAGGTGTGTGACGTTGCAAATTTACTGGAGATGAAAACAAATCGATTGCTCAGAGTAGCAAGTACAGCGTCGCTGAAATCAATACACTGCTCCTCAATGGATAGCTTAAAGAGCTGCGAGAGACTGCATGCGATGCGTGTTGAGTGCGAATGAAAAGTTTTCGCAGGGGAAGGGGAAATGAGGGTCAAAAGATGGTTGTTGTTTACAAGAAGTAGGCGAGGCGAAGGTGGATGGATGGTGGAGTATTTGTACCTTGCAGACTTGCTCGGAAGAGAAAAAGTAGGTTGCAGGCGGAGAGAACTAGCAACAAAAAGAACTCGTTCGAAAGGGAAAATGAAACTAGGCTTCTAGCATGAACTACGCCTTGATGATTAGCAACAAAGTGGAAGAGGGGCTACTCGGAGTTGAGCGCACGAATAACTGGCAACAAGGGGTCGAATTCAAGGCTTAGCGCGAAAGAAAGACTCCGAAAACGCTGAAAGTTAAGCGGGAAGCGTGATTTCCAATCGTCAGATAAGGAAAGAGTTACCATTAGAGCTGCGATACCAGAAAGTGTACACTGATATCCAGGAAGATATTGAACATAATTGATGCCTCGAGTTCCCCTATTCCCTTAATTATCTGCTTTAAGCTGGCAATAGACGCCCCAAAGTACTAACATGAAATTTAAACAATGGCAGTAGACGCCGTACCCGGCCCATAACAACTGCCTACTCAAAACCCTTAAAATAGACTCGAGAAAGCGCCAAAGCAATGGCAAATTAGACAAGAGCCCGAAGCTCTTTTCCCTTACAAGTCTTCCTTTCACAAGGAGCCTTTGAAATCGCAGTAAAGTATCGCCATCACCGGCAACCCCGCTAAGTGCGAATTGCAGCTCTTGAAAGGTAGGTACCATAGCCTGGAGAACAAGGTATCTGCAAAAGACGACCTGGAGCTACGGGACGGCCTTGGTTAGATCATCTTCGATCTAGGTAAGGACTTTGCACATCGATATGCAGACATTCTTTTCGCTAAACAAAGAGAGTGGCAATCTTCAAATATATATATATATATATATATCAATGTTAAGGTACGGCAATTACTTCTGTCCAGCGATATCTAGTGCTCTATGTAATTAGATCCTGTAGCTCTGGGAACTACCTTAGAGCGCATTTTCTTTCGCCAAAATATCTTTTGAGGGTTGATGTAGCCCATGGTACTCGCTGAGCAGTATCGCATAGCTCTTTGGCCTAATATGTACTTGCTCAGTGATAGGTAGACCTCAAGACATGCAAAGTGCAGAATGCATATGGGCAAGCAAATCATTGTTCTTAAAACACATCCCTCAAACCTTGAAATCGTGCCTTGACTCTGAGGAATAAAACCCATGGAAGATTTGGTGATGCAGTCCTGTTCGCGCGATTATGGCTGATGCAAGCCCTCAAAATCATAGCAGGACCGAAAATGCAAAATCAAGAAAATGAGAACATAAAGAAACCGACAATGGAAACCCCAATTTCATTTCCCGGACCTGTGTAAATATACAATTCGAAAATTCCCAGCGCTGTCCACGACCTCTCTTCAAGGTCCATGGTGAGAATAGATTTGTCGTGTCTTGAGATGTACGGGAGTCTCGCCCTTAGGTGTGTCCGGGATGACCTTCTCAATTTTCTGTTTCCAACATCAGCATGATTCGCCTGTGATGCCCGTGGCTGGAGGTTCTTACTAGGTTATCAAAAACACATTTGTTGAGCTTCCATTCTTGGGGTCGGCATTGCCATAGCTGCTGGTTGTTATCGTCAAGGCAGGTCCAGTGCTTGCGGAACTCTGCAAGACAGTGCTTATTCACGTCCTCAATCCTGGAGGAAAGGATTAGCACTAAGTCTCCCCGTACCGCGCCTGTCCTTGTCCTGACTACGGTCATTGCCGCGTCTTCCCCTTATTGATCTCCCCGAATGATCAATCCAGCACAATGCTACCGTAGCTATGATATGCCCTCGTAGAATCGGCACTTACACACTTGTGGCACATCTAGTGACCCTTCGGCCCTCCTTCAGACAGTCAATCTCGCCCTTCCCCGGACTTTCGGTCTTGCACTGCATGAAATCATCGTTGTACGGCCTGCATCTCGCTCCAATAAAGAAGCTGGCAGATAGCAACGGGGCCGAGCTGCTCCCAACCTCTGTGACGGGTGGAATCTCAGCGGGGAGAGGAGTGGTATCAATGAGGGTGGTTTGATTGAATCTGTAATTGCGATTGATCAGCTACGGATTATGGCGACTGAACAGGTTATATTGATAGATCATACCTTGCTGGTCTTCCCGACATCTTGACAGTGCTTTGGGAGTATCAAGACAGATTTGGGAGACTCAATTGGGGAATCTTTGGAACTGGTAAGTTTGGGATGTAGTGAGGTTCTATCTTGGCTTCGGAAGTGACGCTTGGACCAGTTGCAGCGGAAAATCTCGCGACTGGGCATGAAAGAAGCTTCAGCTTCAACCAAACAAAACTAACCGCGACAGCTGCAATCATCCGCGCCTCCACAACCATCTGCTTCCACCTCGACCTCAATTTCGGCCTCTTCAACTCGCAGTCGTAGTCGCAGGCTCTCTGAGATTATTGCCTTCCTCAGCTCTCCAGAATATATCCTCTCTGAGCGGCGACTGTCCCTTGTCTTCCGACCCTCTCGCTCTTCCACTTCTCCACGCGCTTCGCCCGAGCTAGGTACATATTGCGCGACAATAGATTTCGCATAGCTACGGAGCTGCATCCTCGGGGTACTCGAGGTCCTGGCAGGTGAGCAAAAACTACGCTGTACGAACAAATGTTCGGCGCAGCTCTAAACAAGCCGACTGGGGGAGGAGGGCTATTCGGCAGCCTGAACACAAACAACCAGCAAAACCAGCAACAAGGCAGCAGTCTATTCGGTGGGCTGGGGCAGACTACACAGCAGAACCAGAACCAAGGTGGTGGATTATTCGGGCAAAGCACGCAGAACCAGAATCAAGGTGGTGGATTATTCGGGCAAAGCACGCAGAACCAGAATCAAGGTGGTGGATTGTTCGGGCAAAGCACACAGAATCAGCCCCAAACGCAACAAGGAGGAGGACTCTTTGGAGGACTGGGCCAAACTCAAGCACAGAACCAGCAGCCACAGCAGAATGGCGGTCTTTTTAATCTTGGGCAGAGCCAGAACAACCAACAACAACAGCAGCAACAACCGAACGGCCTCCAGAATAGTCTCTTCGGACAATCTACCCAGCAAACCCTTCCTCAACTGGGTCAAAGTCAAGCACTATGGCAACCGAACAGTGGCGTAACTCGTGCGTACGGCCAATACACGAGAGTTTACATTAGCTAACATTATGTAGGCGAAAAGGATATCCAAGAGCAGATGAAAACCGTTCTGGAGAAGTGGGACACAGCAAATCCAAATTGCGCCTTCAAGCACTACTTCTACAATAAAGTTGACGATAACATGGCCCCTTATTACCGACCTGCTCCAGACGAGGATCCTAAAGCATGGGAGGAGGCTCTTTCGAAGAAACCTGGTCCTGGCTATATACCGGTATTGTGTGTAGGATTTGCTCAGATGGGTGAGCGGATCGCGCTCCAACAACGGAACCTTTCGAACTTCAACGTCCGCCTCCACGAGATCAACAACTCCCTGACCAAAATGATGCAAGACCACGAGACGAAGACGAGTATTAGAGTGATTGATGCGCGGAGAAAACACATCGTCTTGAAGCAGCGGTGTTTAGCATTGGCGACCAAGGTGCAGGTGTTGAAAAACCGCGGGTATGCGATGGCTGGCGACGAGGAGGATCTGCGGACCAAGCTGTTGGCGTTAGAGAGGAATGTCACGGATCCGGGACTTGGTGCGAGAGGGGAGGAGATCTGGGCAAGGATGCTAATTGTGCAAGACCGGGCACGTACCTTGAAGGGTGAACTTGAGAAGGCTGGGGCAAATGCACCGGATATCTTGGATGAGAAGCTTAGTGAGCATGCCAAGAGGGTATGTTCTCAAATATGAAAAGCCTGCGGATTAACGCTAATCGATCATAGTTATTGGAGGACTACAACACCCAATTGAGACATCTGAAGTCAGAGTTGGATAGGGTCAATGCGGAGTTTGTGGAGTGGCTAAAAGAGCAAGGAACGACAGCGCTCAAAGTCAAGGAGACTACGAAAAATGATACCCATGGCCGATCCCTACAGTTCCTTTAGCGGCAGGTAGGAGGGATGCAAGTACAGCATGTATGATACCACGATGTTTTGAGAAGAATGCATCGAGACGGACGGGTACTTGACTTTGGGGACGTCAAGTGAACTGGGCTGGATACACTCAAAAAGTGAAATAATACTTCAAAAGAACCAGATCTGAGTGTTACACAACTCAACAGCTTCAACTCTGAATCAATGGGCAGGTATCGATCGGTCTCTAGCTGATTGATGTAAGATGGGCCTTCCTGCTAAGGTCAGTTTGTGTCACCTACGTAAGTGACTCATCTCTATGAGCTCCAAACCTGTGACGTCCTTTCATCTCAACATCAACAAATCTTCAACATCAACATCATCACCAAACCATACCACCACCGCCAGAAATGTCTACCCACGAACCAAAGGGCGACCCCGTCACCGGCCCGTCGTCCCTCCTCCCGGACCCATCCCTCACCCTCAAAGGCCGGCACTCCATCTGCCTCGTCCCTCTCTCCCCATCCCACACTGAAGGTCTCTACGCCTCCCTCGGCGGCCCAGAAAACGACGGCTTATACACCTACATGCCGAACGAGCCCATCCACTCGCTCGACGCCATGGCGAAACTGGTCGAGACCCTGATCGGCAGTCCCGTATTCTTCCCTTATGCTGTTCTTTCCACGGCTAAGTATACGGCCGTGGGTATCATCTGCTACATGAACATGGTGCCCGAGCATCGCTGCATCGAGATTGGGCACGTGTTGTTCGGGGCCATGTTGCAGCGGACGCCGGCGAGTACGGAGTGCAACTTCTTGTTGATGAGGTATGCGTTTGAGGAGCTGGGGTATCGGAGAGGTACGTTGAAGTTGGATTCTGGCCCCTTGTTTTGTCTGCTTGTTTTGTTTTGTTTGTTTGTATGCACTTTTGCGGGATTTTTAAAGGGGGATTAGATGCCAAACTCTTGAGGAGATCCCGTGCTGATTTTGGCCGTGGGTGAAGTGGAGTGGAAGGCGAATGATTTCAACGAGCTGAGCAAGAGAGCGGCGCTCAGACTGGGGTTTACGGCTGAGGGGGTGTTTAGGAAGCAGTAAGTCATATTGTGTGTGCTCTTTCTATGGGCGGATGGGATATTCGGGCGGAAGTGCTGCCTACAGAAAGAAGACTGTGCTGATATCTTCGGCAGTCTGGTCGTCAAGGGCAAACGCAGGGATACAGCTTGGTTTAGCTGTATAGATGATGAGTGGCAGGCAGGTGTCGGGAAGGCGTTGAGCGAGTGGCTCGGCAAGAGCAACTTCGATGCCGAGGGGAAGCAGGTGAAGAGGTTGGAGGAGTTCAGGCAGAAAGGAGAGTGTGTGTGAAATGAGAAATGGACCAGCCGGATAGCAGATCGTACGTAAACTCGAAGATTAATATTAATACCCAGTGCGCTCACGGCCTTGTGAACTGCGGGCTCTCTATCAGGGGAAGAGGTAGTGAGTGAGTGAGTGACCAAGAGCTTCTGAGGACGTGCTCTATTCCTATCAATCCCATGAAACGTTTGCTGTGCTCCGGAGGCCATTGGCTCAAGGCTTGATTGGAGTTTTTCCACAACGCTATCGATGCCACTCGATAAAGCAGTAAGTAGATGGAACTGACTGGACTGCCGACCCCTTGATGTATGGAAGTGCCTAGTAAAAACTTAGCAACATCTGCGAAAGACACTTACTTCCAAGGAAATGGCATGAGGAAACAACACGAGATTACCTGCTCTACTTACTCTCTCGTCAAGCTTTGCAGTCGCCTGTTACAAATGCCACTATGACACTCTTATAGAAGCTGTTTTTGATAACTTGAATAAGAAGATTGATAATCAATACTACGATACATGCCTCGGAATCACATGATAGCTACTCTTAAATTTATCAACTAAAGCATTCATTTCTGCACTGCCTCTTGAGAGTATTGCGCAGCAAGCTGAAGCTACGAACCTAGACGGGTTGCAACCTATCTAGCCATGAGGCTAGCCCTGCTCAGAGCCCATGACTCATATGGAGTCGTTCAGAAGCCTAGCCTCTGTGTTTAAAAGCCACGAAAAGCTGTTCGCGAATTAGTGACGGCAAAGATGTGTGATTGTGGTTCAAGCGTAACCACGAGCTCGCTAAACGCCTGAATCAAAACAAACACGACGGACGCGGCGACTTGTTCACCAGTTTAATGTCCTTGTATGGTCCGGTGTTGAGTGTGTCATTGAATGTTTTATGAAGTGGTATAAGGTATGGCTGCCCGAGTCTTGATTATCTCTTATCCTGTCGCGGCGATACAGGGCGGGTAGGTAGGTACCTAGTATAGCATATAAACATGGCTTCACTTATTTGTACCGACGCGTAATAGACAAGCGACAGTAACGCGAGGGAGCAATAATTACTCATCTGGATCGATGGGTTTAGAAGCAGATTATCAAAATAATGAAATCAAAGCTTGAGAGGAAGGACCAAAGAATAAAAGTTTCAATTCCGTAAACAGGACCTCATTCCAGCCACTCACTAGGGTCTTGATTGATGATAGATTTACAATTAATCACATTTGATATTCTCAAGGTCTTCAGTTCGAACTGCGTAGTTTTGTGCTACCTCTCTGAGATTCAGGACGGGATGAGGGACCTCATCATGGGGTAATTAGTACTAGACCGTTAAGACGGTCTCGGCATCTACCCTACCTGCGTAGTGTCTTCTGTACTGAGATTGACGATTGACGGGTTGTAATTAGAAAATAATGTGAAACACACAGAGTAGAAGTAGGCCACTTTGCGTGAGTTCGGTAGACTTTGAAATCCCACGCTCCATCTGTAAGCACTCGGACCGACCCTGGACAACCAATGCACTTGCAGGAAACAGGTACCGAGAGTCATGTAGCCTGCCCGTTTATGCCGAGCTTGAGCACTGCGAGCCAAACGTTCTGCAGTACCCAGAATCAGGACAGCAAGGTCCATCCATCCATCCATAGCGCGTGCTTTCTCGATAGCTTTGGAGAGAGGTATCATTCCGCTGTCGTACACCATACTCATCCTACGCCCATCTCAAAACCTGCCACTACCAGGCTAACATGCCCTACTCCATCCAGTATACAGCTCGGATCTCAAGATATCATACACGCATTCCCCCTACCATACAGGCCATGTGTGCATCGTAAGCCCCCCCCTCTTAGACAAGCTTGGTAATTGCATCGATCGCGAATGGTGCTACGGAACTCCCAGTTAGCACAACTTCGCGGCGAACCAATACGCGGAATTCCATGACATACACAAGTACAGCATGACGGCCCCGACCAGCACCTGCTGGATGGTAAGGGTGGCTTCGGATTCGGCAGCCTTCAACTCGGCCGGGCTAAGAGCGGGTGGAGCTACAGTGTTGTGTTAGCAGTAGCTTCACATAGACTAGATTCAAACGAGACTCACGTCCTCCGAACATGTTTGCAGATTATTGAGGTGAGATTAGAAGAGCGGATTCTTGGTGGTGAATTGGTGCTGGGGTGCAAAGGAGTCTTGCAGGCTTTACATATCGAATCCTTTTTGATCCCAAGCTTCCCGTGGTTAGAGTTCCTGGTGGCGCCACACGAACCGGCGGTGATCGATAGATAGCGTTAGCGGTGGCGCAGATTTTCTTTTCTACTTATCATGTCACGATAAGGCGCAAGTTCAAAGAAATTTAAAACCCTACGAGACTCCCTTTCCATCCGACGACAAGTTCTAGGTACATATTCAAAAACTCACCATATCTACGTACCTACTATCTACTCGCTTCAATCTTATTACCATGCGGGATTGCTGAGCACTGGATTCTAGAGCAAGTCGCCCGAGCTCCACCATCGAGTAGCTTTCAAAAGATAAACCCCTCTTCCTCTCACCGACTCGATCTTTGAGCTTCAATCAAGGACGGCCAGCTCTTCTCTCTCTACCCAGGGACAATGGCTACCTCAGCTCTTGCTGTTCGAGCCCAGCTTGGACGCGTCGCTGCTCAAGTACGAAGCTCTTCAACATTCCCTTTCCAAGCCACACGACCCTGGATCTGTCGCCGATGTTCGACTACAGCAGCGAGATACGTACCATTTGGTCGACGCACGGTCTATACCAGCACTTCCAAAGATGAGGCGAACAGCCCAGCTACCGCAGAACTCTCAAGGGGCTCTTACCGGCCCCTCGACACCTTCGCGCGCCGCCACATTGGCCCTTCGCCGAGTTCTACGGAGCAGATGCTGAAAGCGCTGGACCCGACAGCCAAGAGCCTGGACGAGTTTGTGAAGCAGGTCCTCCCAAGCGATATCCTGTCGGCGAAGGATCTAGAGATTGACGCTGCAAAGTCTGGAGGAGAGGATGGGTTCACGGAATCGCAATTGCTTGCGAGACTCAAGACCATTGCCTCCGAGAACAAGATTATGCGAAGTTACATTGGGTGTGGATATGCGGGAACGAGAGTGCCAGAGGTCATCAAGAGGAATGTGCTGGAAAACCCAGGATGGTACACGAGCTACACCCCATATCAGCCGGAGATCAGTCAGGGTCGCTTGGAATCGCTGCTGAACTTCCAGACCTTGGTCTGCGACTTGACAGCTCTGCCAATTTCCAATGCTTCTCTGCTGGACGAATCTACGGCGGCCGCAGAGGCTATGACTCTGTCTCTAAATGCTCTACCAGCCTCGAGACAGAAGAGCAAGAACAAGACGTTCTTTGTCAGTCACTTGGTCCACCCTCAAACAAAAGCAGTACTCCAAAGTCGTGCGCAGGGATTCGATATCAAGATTGAGTTTGGTGATGTTCTTGAAAATGGAGCAGCTCGTGTTAAGGAGCTCGGCAAGGACCTTGTTGGAGTTCTTGTCCAATACCCAGATACTGAGGGTGGAGTGGAAGACTTCCAGGGTCTCGCGGACGTCATCCACGAGCAAGGAGCAACCTTCAGTGTTGCTACGGATCTTTTGGCTTTGACAGTTCTGACACCACCTGGAGAATTCGGCGCTGATATCGCTTTCGGAAATGCCCAGCGATTCGGTGTACCTTTTGGCTACGGCGGACCTCATGCCGCTTTCTTCGCTGTTGGCGACAAGTACAAGCGAAAGATCCCTGGACGTCTCATTGGAGTGTCCAAGGACAGGCTGGGAGATAAGGCCATGCGACTTACTCTTCAAACCAGAGAGCAGCACATTCGTCGAGAGAAGGCTACCAGCAATGTTTGCACAGCGCAGGCGTTGCTGGCAAACATGAGCGCATTTTATGCCGTCTACCATGGTCCAAAGGGCCTGAAGAACATTGCTGAGCGAGCCATCAATGGCGCCAGGATTATTGAGGCCGGAGTCAAGTCCTTGGGATTTGAGACTGGGTCCAGAGGCAAGGGGGAGGATGGAAGTGTCCTGTTTGACACGGTTGTGGTGGACGTTGGCTTAGGCAAGGCCGATGCCGTCTTGCAACATGCCGTCAAAGGCCATCATATCAACTTGAGGAAGTTCACTAACAACAGAGTTGGTATCACTATTGACGAGACTGTTGACCTCAAGGACCTTGAGGATATTCTCGCAATCTTCAAAGACTTTGCCAAGTCCAAGAAGGAGATCAGTATTGAGAAGATAATCAAGTCCTTGCCCGGAAGCGGTAAACTCCCGATCCCAGCGCCTTTGAAGCGAACGTCCGAGTATCTCACCCACCCGGTCTTCAACTCCCACCACTCTGAAACCGAGATTCTCCGATACATCAACCACTTGCAATCCAAAGACCTGTCTCTGACCCACTCGATGATTCCACTGGGGTCGTGCACAATGAAGCTCAACGCCACAACAGAGATGGCTCCAGTAACCTGGCCTGAATTTGCCTCCATCCATCCATTCGTACCAATTGATCAAGCCAAAGGCTACAAGGTTATGATTGACGAGTTGGAGACCGATCTGGCTACTGTCACTGGATTTGATGCTGTTTCTCTACAGCCAAACTCTGGTGCGCAAGGTGAATTTACTGGATTGCGTGTTATCCGCAAGTTCCAGGAGCAACAACCTGGAAAGAAGCGTGATATCTGTTTGATCCCAGTCTCTGCCCACGGCACAAATCCAGCCTCTGCAGCCATGGCTGGAATGAGAGTCGTCACCGTCAAGTGCGACACGAAGACTGGAAATCTCGACATGGAAGATCTGAAGGTCAAGTGCGAGAAGTACAGCGAAGAGCTTGGTGCGATTATGATCACCTACCCGAGCACATTTGGTGTTTTCGAGCCAGAAGTCAAGGCTGCCTGTGATCTTGTCCATCAACACGGTGGACAAGTTTACATGGATGGTGCCAACATGAACGCTCAGATCGGTCTCTGCACCCCAGGCGAGATCGGAGCCGATGTTTGCCATCTTAATTTGCACAAGACCTTCTGTATTCCTCACGGAGGTGGAGGTCCAGGTGTCGGTCCAATTGGTGTGAAATCCCACTTGGCCCCCTTCCTTCCAGGTCATCCACTGGTGAAGACCGGTGGTGACCACGGCATCGCTCCCGTTAGCGGTGCCCCATGGGGAAGCGCAAGCATTCTTCCCATCAGTTGGGCATACGTCAAGATGATGGGTGGCCGTGGCTTAACCCACGCTACGAAGATCACACTCTTGAACGCCAACTACATCATGTCCCGCCTACGGCCCTACTATCCCATCCTCTACACCAATGTCAACTCTCGCTGTGCCCACGAGTTCATCCTTGATGTACGGGGCTTCAAGGAGACGTGCGGTATCGAAGCTATCGATATCGCCAAGCGTCTCCAAGATTACGGCTTCCATGCTCCAACCATGAGTTGGCCCGTCGCCAACACACTCATGATCGAGCCTACCGAGTCTGAAAGCAAAGATGAAATGGACCGGTTCATCAACGCTCTGATCTCCATCCGAGCTGAGATTCAAGCTGTGGAAAATGGCACAGTTGCAAGGGAAAGCAACATTCTGAAGAACGCGCCACATTCACAGAAGGACTTGATTGTTGGGGAATGGAACCGCCCTTACACCCGTGAAGAGGCTGCCTATCCCCTGCCGTACCTCAAGGAGAAGAAATTCTGGCCGACCGTGACCAGAGTAGATGATGGTAAGCACTCTTGTTCTCCCCCCTCTTCTCGCCTGTTGTAGACGAAGCTCACAAAATCCCAGCGTTCGGTGACATGAACCTCTTCTGCACCTGTGGTCCCGTCGAACCCGTCGACGTGGAAGGCGACATAACCGGTATCTCAGCGCCTAATCCTACATGACCATATTGCCTAGCCAAGGGGCCAGGTGCAACTTAAAACAGAGCCGCGGTAGCGTGGAAGCAAAACTCGTAGATTTCAACAACGTAAATGCATAGAGCTTAGTGGTGGTTCAGCGGTGATATTTTCTGGTTTCAACATGCATGGATGGATGAAGAAAGCGTAGAGGCGTTTTTTATTTATGATAGGCGACAGCGTGCTGGCTTCAACTGCCATTTGGAAGGGGTGCGGACACATATACATACATATATACAAACACTTGTTTTTTATATCAAGATAAGAGTAGACTGGACTGGACGACTGGACTGAAACGGAACGAAACGAAATGGAATGAATATAAAAATTCATGCTACCCTTCTTCTCTTTTACATCGCCTTTTCAGTGGTGGATGGATGCTATACATTCATACATACAAACCGCAGCGTACCGACCAGCTATGGATAACTCCTGGGCTCTACGTTCTAGGCAAGCACTCAAGCACTCACCCCCCCTCGCATTTTCTTTTTCTTTTTCTCTTCCTTTGTTTTCTCTCGACTCGGAAGACGCGATACCATGCATTTATTGTACTGCATTCATATATATATATATATATATATTTCTGCGATTTCGCTTTCCACGTGATGTTCTTGAACTTGTATCTTTCTTCTTCTCCTCCTCCTTCTTTTTCTTTTCCTTCTTCTTCTTTTCCTTCTGCTTCTTCTTTTCCTTCTTCTGCTATGCTTACCTATCTTCAGCTAGGTATTCCGAGGTATCTATTCATCGCGAGTGTGGTGTCCCTTTTCATCGTGACGGGCCCCTTCCGAGTTTGAGTTTCAGTTCGCATTTGACTGGTTGAGCAAGTGGGAGTGGGAGTGGGAGTGGGAGAAGGAGCAGGAGCGAGGTGGCCAAAAGATAGCTGAGAGGAGCGAGCCGTTTTGATTTTGATTGAACTTCGTGATATGATGGTAACTTCCAAGCTGAATAGTTTACTTACTTAAGTAGATCCTTTGGTCCATGTTTTCTAATATGCTTTGGTTTGGTACCAGTTGATTTGGTGGGCGTGCTGTACTTTATAATACAATAATTTTGGGTCTTCTGTGGTTAAGCGCTATTCGATGCGAGGGTGGAAACAAGCAATATATATGTACATCTGGGTTAACGTGCGCGCTTGAAGGATGCGCGCCAAATGCACTGAAGTCTCTCCGTCAGAAGCACGCGAGTTGCCGCGTGCCTCTCGTCGCTGGCGTGCTTCTAACAAGTACCTCAACCTAGGGATACGATTACCAACCAGCCTGTTCAAAAGTCAGATTCGAAACAAAGATCCAGCTCTACCTCTCAGCTTCTCGGGCCACTTACCATATTAGCAGCGCGGGCACACTTCAGGAGTTCCTATCCATGACCTCGATGCAGGCCCTAACTGCGATCTGGTTCTGAGATTGCGGGATCCAGATGTATCCAACTCTGCCCTTTTCCATCAAGCGATCATTCAGCTCCACGGCCGCCTCGATCAAGTCTCGATTGGCAACCTCTCTGCGTGCTGTGGTGATCCAATTCTGGCTTCTCCACTGATCGATCAAATTAGTATCATTTACTTGATGCAGGAATCCCTGAGGGCATCGATGCACGTGAACTCGTGATCGTCTATCGAGACATGAAATGGGGATGGATGAAAGCTCGTCACTTACCAGGTATTGCCAGTCGGTCATACAGCTGATCACGTACCTGGAGTCCGTGTAGATCTCCACGTTCAAATATGGATCGGTGCCCAACTCGTAGTGCTTCTGCAGAGCTTTTAGAAGTGCGATGATCACGGCTGTAATCACGGCTCGCTTTCTAGTGACCGGAGGTGCGCCGTGGTAGTTGGAGCTTCGTAGGAAGTGATCACATATTTCGGGACTATCGTTTCCGAAGCTACACATAGGAGAATGAGAGTTAGGAAAGTCCTCTCCCATGGCATGTCGGGGGGAATTGGTCTTGAGAGCAAATGCGAACGTCAGGGCATTGGAGCGACGAGGATAGTATCACCCGTATGTCAAGACTGCTGCTGCACCTCCGATGGTAGACGGCGAGCCGTTTCCCGGAACCTGTCCCCGACAGACGCCATCGATGTAGATCTTCATAGGGTAAGGATCCGGCACAGTGGCACCCAGAGAGTCAACAGTCCGGGCCATCTTGGCAGTCGGGCCAATGGTGTTTGAGAGGAGCTGGGTAGGTGAATCCGGAGTGTTAATCAAGCTCAGCTCAGGTGCATTTTCGGGAAGTAGTGAGAGAAGCTCAGTATGAAGTTTTGGTTATGTTGTTGTTGAGAGGTTATGACTTTGGTTGTGGTCGTGGTCGTGATGCCCGTGTTGCTTAGATTAATAAGCATTTTTTTTACGGAGATACGATGATCCGATGATCCGATGATCCGATGATCCGATAGCCCGGTTGCAGGAATCACCAAGAGGGAGCGTAGTCACGTGTGTAGAGTGGAGCGCTTTCGTGATGACAGGCTTATCGATCCCCCGCTAGTCGCGTCGGACTTTCTTTCATCGTCTGCAAACGTCAACTACGGAGTGTTCGATCAAAGCCAACATCGGTACCAGACCTTACGACGCTGCTTTCGATCTCTTCTGTACCACTACACCTGACTTGACCTCAGCCGTCCCTTGTACGCACCCTCTCCCAGTTTGGCGGCGACAGCGTCACTCTACCCACCACCATCAGCCGGGCGCCTGCAAGTATCGCCCAATATGTCCCACCCCAACTTGCATTCCCCGGAAATAACACGCCAGATCGAGGTGCTCGAGGACGAAATCGCTTTCCAGAACGTTCTATTTGCATCAATCGACGACAACGTCCAAGATCGCGAGCAGGCCGAACAAGACATCCGGGATGAGATCTGCTCTCTAGAGCGCCAGTTAAAAGACCTTAAACGCTGTACCAGCGCTGCTACTATTACGACAGCCTCGAATTATCCTTCTTCCCAAAACTCCTCGCAGAGCTTCCAGGCAGCCTTTTCCAGCTCTTCGAGAAAGAATAACGCGATCAGCAACCTCGACGGCGGTGTCGACGGAGAGCCTGCCGGAGAGATGAACGGCTACTTGGGTAAGTCTACGCCCAAAGTGCTTTGATTTTTCATAAATGCATACAGCCGAAAAATCAAACTTGCACTCTATCGAAACTGCTACTCTTTGGTCGATCGTTCGTGGCTTTGCTGACTCCATGACAGGTCAAGGTCAAGATCAGTGGCGCCCTCTGGCCTCGCACTCGTTGACACCCTCAACCCCGGGCTCTGATCCGCTCGGGAACCCCCTCCTCACCCCTTCGCATACGAAATTGTCTGCTCGAAAACGCTCCCATAGCAAGTACCTCGACGACCAGCTCGCCCCGGTCGAAGGTAACAAGTCCAGACGGACATCACAAAGCCCTTTTGGCACTGGTCCTCCCACCCCATCTACAATCAGTTCAGGGTAGGAAACCTTATGTGGAATTGAGTGACGGCTACTTCGGCCTCACTCTTGTCAAATAATTCCCTGCACATATCTCTTTTCGCTCGAGTGGCACCGCTCGATTTTATTACTGTGGACAATGGACTGATACATAAATTTAGTGAAGATAGTTTTAGTGCTTGGCAACGCAAGCAGAACGATGAGGCCACGAGAATCAAGCGAGAGCGAGAGGATGCTGAGTTAGCTCGTATTATTCAAGAAAGCCTAGACAACCTGTCTACGTCGTCAATGCAACCACCTGCTCGTTCGGATCGCTCGGCTTTCGATCGACTTTCCGGAGCGCATCAACTATCCTCTAGCTCGGGCAGCCCTTACTCATCCAGTCTTTCTCAACAAGGATCAACGTACAGTGGCCCTTCTAGATCTATGACCCCTGGTACCAAGCGGGAGGTACCACGAAGTTCGATGTCCGGACTCAGTTCTTATGCATCTTCAAACCCTCCCAGTGGCTTCACGAGAAAGACACCTGCAGACCCTTCCTACACTTCGTCTGCCTTCAAGAGCGAGCGTCCCTCACGTCCCATTCCAGGTTCCTATCAAGACGACTCTTCCAATGCCAGTGATTCTGACATTGAGATCATACCAGCATCGGCGTTCCGTGCCAATGGGCGCAGCTCCCGCCCGACCGGAAATATGGCAAACTCTTACACTTTGCCTTCGCCTTTACCAAAGTCCAAGCCTCTGGGTTTTGGCAACAGTGCTGCAGATGTCCAGTTTTTGAGGCAACAGGCTGCATCTACATCTAATGACACGTTACAAAGAGCCATGTTTGGCACTCATCCGAAGCCTCAATGGATGAATGCTGTGCAGCCCAGCATGGGCGGCGGTAATATGCTGTCAAAGAACGAGATTTCCAGTGCTTATTCAATGAACGATATTCCGGTTTATCAAAGTCACGGCTCCATGGCTATGGCTGGTTCACCCCCACATTCCAATTTTTTCGAAGACATTATCACTCGTGGCGGTGATAGCATCAACGCAGTCTCGGCATACCTAGGACTCAACGATCATATGCTGGACCAGCTGGGCTATATCATGAACGACCCTCGGAAGAACGCCGAAGAAATCAAGAATTTGCTGGAAAATATCCGCCCGGATGAGGAGGTCGCTCCGGAAGATAGGGAAGGCACCCCTGAAGGCCTTGTCTACCCTCTATATGAGCATCAGAAGATCGCCCTGGGCTGGCTGAAAAATATGGAGGTTGGCAACAACAAAGGCGGAATCCTTGCAGATGGTACGTTGGGCTCTCGCAAATGACCTATAAGTATGATCTGGACACATAGCTGACTATCTTTTTTAGATATGGGCCTGGGCAAGACCATCTCTGCACTTGCACTCATTCTCTCTCGTCCTTCCTCGGATCCAGCCCGTAAGACCACTCTTATCGTTGGACCAGTTGCTCTCGTTCGTCAGTGGGGCCGAGAATTCAGAAGCAAGATTCTGCCAGGCTACCGGCTGAGCGTGTTCATGGCGCACGGGACCACCAAATCTCTCAACTGGGATGAAATTCGGACCTACGATGTCGTCTTGACCACAGTATGCATGCCACTCCTTTCTCCGCAAATTCTCTTGGTTTTTTTCGTGTACCCGAGACATGTCTAGAGGGTCAGATCCTCAGCCAAAGTTTCATATTCATAAACCCTACCAAATATAGCGCTAACCTTGACCTAGTATGGGAAACTCGGTCACGAGTACAAGCGTCTCCAAAAATTCCGTGACAACCACAAATTGAACGGCGGCATGGCCGACCACAACGCCATGAAGAAAGACTTTCCTTTCCTTGGCCCAAAGAGCAAGTTCTATAGAGTCATCCTCGACGAAGCCCAGTGTATCAAGAACAAGAGCACCCACGCCGCTAGAGGATGCTGTTCTATTGCAGCTAGATACAGATTCTGTCTCACCGGTACACCTATGATGAACAATGTCCAAGAGCTGTACTCTTTGATCAACTTCCTCAGAATTGGGCCCTACGACGAATGGACCCGGTTCAACTCAACCTTCGGCATCTTAACAAAAGCTGACAAAAAGTCAAAGCAATCTGTTCTGGAGAGAGATCTCAAGAACGCCATGACGAAGCTCCAGGCGCTTCTGAAGGCAATCTTGCTTCGACGCACCAAGAAGACGGAGATCGATGGTAAGCCTATCATCACTCTGCCACCCAAGACAGAAGAGATTCAACATGTCGTCTTCGATGAGGATGAGCAGGCATTCTATACCGCTCTCGAATGCAAAACCCAAACCCAGTTCAACAAGTTCGTGAAGGCTGGGACAGTCACCAAGAACTACGCCAACGTGTTGGTTTTGCTTCTCCGCCTTAGACAGGCTAGTTGCCACCCGCATCTAATCCAGGATTTCGAGCAAGCCCCTGTGTCCGCTTCTGATGTTACGTTAGAGACAATGAGGGAATTGGCGCGAGGCTTGAAGCCAGACGTCATCGCTCGATTGTTGGATTCCAACGATATATTTGAGTGCCCTGTCTGCTATGATCCTGCCTCGAACCCCAAGATCATCACGCCATGCGGCCACGATACCTGCTCTGAATGCTTAGCTAAGATTACAGATCAAGCTGTCCAGCAGAACGTTGCAGCTGGCAACGATGCAGGTGGCAATGCAAAGTGCCCTACTTGTCGCGGCGATCTTTTCAAGGAAAAAGTCATTGATTACTCAGCTTTCAAGGAGGTCCACAAGCCAGCGATCGAAAGTACAGATGATTTTGAAACGGCCAGTGACGACAGCGATGATGATAGCGAATACGACAACGAAAGTGACAGCGACACAGCTTCGGAAAAGGATGCAGATGCTCGAGGCAATTTGAAAGGTTTCGTTGTGTCTGATGATCAGGACGAAGAGGTCGACGACGATGAAACTGCTTCCGAAGATGACGATGGGCCGGAAGTGATGGTTGAAAAATCCCAGTCCAAGTCCAACGATACAGGCAAGGGCAAAGAGAAGGAGCAGAAACATAAGCAACTAAAGAAGTCGAAGGGCAAAGACAAGGGCAAGCAGCCTGGGAAAAAGCAGCATATATCGATCGCGATGTTGAAGAAGGAGGCTTCCAAGTCAGCAGCGGGACGACGCCGCTACATGAAGTACCTTCGAAAGCACTGGGTGCCATCCGCCAAGACGACCAAGTGTGTTGAATTACTCGATCAATTTCAAGCCGATGGTCAGAAGACAATCATCTTCAGCCAGTTTGTCTCCCTTCTCGATTTGCTGCAAGTACCGATCGATGAAAAGGGATGGAAGTGTTTACGTTACGATGGCTCTATGTCCGCCGACGCTCGAAAGTAAGTTTAAAGAATCTGATCATGAGACGTGGCTTCGTCTTTCCAGCATTGGCTAACTCCTGCGTGATATAGCAACGCTGTGAACCAGTTCTGTGACAGTCGGGATTACAATATCATGCTGATATCTCTCAAGGCTGGTAACGCTGGTCTTAATCTGGTCGCCGCTTCTCGGGTGATCATTCTGGACCCTTTTTGGAACCCCTACATCGAGATGCAAGCTGTCGACCGAGCGTATCGTATCGGACAGCAGCACTCTGTTGAGGTTCATCGCATCTTGGTGGAGGGAACCGTGGAGGACCGTATCATTGATCTCCAAAATCGTAAGAAAGAATTGGTCGAAAGTGCTCTAGACGAAAACGCTGCCAAGTCCGTCAGTCGTCTCGGTGTCGCAGAGCTTGCGTTCTTGTTCAATGGCTAGATCTGGCGTTTGTGGCTCTGTATCTTTTGCAATTTCATGAGAGGATGAGGTTGGGTGCCAAGTTGTTCGTATTTTGCTGCCCGCAGCCGGCTCCGCTGAACTCCCGAAACACACCCTTTCTTTTGGGGACTTTTTGGGCGGCATTCCATTCGGAACGGGCGGTTGGCTGATATTCGGAATGATACCCAGAGGTGGCGTTACTGGCTTGGGCATTGGGCATTGCGCTGTGGCATCACTGATAGCCCGCCATCGCTCGCGACCCTGTGCTTTGGCGGGTATCAACAGCAAGAGCGTACTGTGCGTCGGACTGTATGGAGTAAATTTCCAGCAAGTATGTAGGTTGCCACAAATGCAATTGACTGGCTGACATGTAAATTTCAATCAATGCGCTGGCATCCAAAGTATTCAGTCGTCGTCTCAGAAGTCACCCTTGAGCAGAGATGCATTAATCATGCTATATACTATTTAAAACATCTAGCTCGCTGTTCAATGTTTATATGAGATTTTGATCGATCGAATCGATCCAACAAGCTCCAGCAGGTCAGTAACGAACTAACCCGCCCAGATATATCTCTCTCTACTCATGTTCTAGATCTTCTAACACGACTAACACGACACGAACAGCCTCTTGGACTGAGTGTTAGTCCCAATTGCGACGCGTCGATTCCGCTCACGCCTCCAGTCGTGTGGTAAGCTGGTCACGCTGAAGCCTTTAACCTGATGCCCGACCGAGTTGGATCCTAGCGTGGTTCTTATCTCGACGACATAGCTTACTTCTTCTCCGGCATTTCTTTCTCTTTCTTCTCTGAGTCTCTTTGGAGAGAGATCCCCGGTTCCCGTATCCACGGCGCCGACGACGACGTTTCTGCAAGTCGATTTTGATAGCATCCATCCTCCATTTTCACAGCCCCGTTCCTTATCAACTGAGGTAAAGACATGCAAGACACCACGTTGAAAGCGAATGGTACGCATATCGCTAAGCTTACCGGCATCCTCGATCATGCAAATGGCCCCTCTAAAAAATAGCCGAGATGGTGGTAGTACCGGTACAACTCACATTGCGAAATCGTACCTGCTCCTTCCTGTTCCTCTCTTACCGATCCACAGTACAGACTCCGATCCGCTTCGCTTCCATTTTGGTATTCTGTTTTTATCTGCCGCGTTTGCTTTCTGTCGCTCTGATTGCACATCAGTTCTCTCACTCTCATAACCTTCCAGATATCGGAGTGATTCTCGTGCATGCGTGCTTATTTGCTATTTGTTTTCCTCGCTTAGTAGTGAAAGTGAGAGGGAGGAAAGGAGGGTTATAGTCATCGTTGTTTTGTCGCGTCAGGCTTATAGAAGACGGTAAACAAATTCAAGTATCGCAGGCTCCTCCGAGGAAGAGAGAAAGGAATTGAGGTTTGGGATCTTATCGTGCACGTACTTGCAATTTCCGACGGGGCCGGGGACATGACAATACTTAGTACGGAGAAATAAGGGGGTGAGGGGGGTGGGAGCGAAGCGAGAAGACATGGAAGCCCCTGCTTTTCCCGGCTCCCCGGTTTCAAGCTCATCAATATCAAACTCAATCTCTATCTCAATCTCAAGTTTCAAAATTTCAAAAATAATAACAAGAGCAAAAAACAACAACAACAAGAATCCTCTTGATCGGCCATAACACTCTTTCTTTACAACACAGCCCACACACACACACACACACACACACTCTCTCTCTCTCTCTCTCTCTCTCTCTCTCTCTCTCTCTCTCTCTCTCTCTCTCTCTCTCTCTCTCTCTCTCTCTCTCTCTCTCCCTTTCTCTCTCTCCCAACAATGGACAACGACCCAGCAGTATCCTCCTCACCGGCGCCCTCCGGCACCTTCACCAATTTCCCTCGCCTCCCCTGGGAGCTGCAGCAGCAGATCTGGCTCGCCTCCATTCAGGACCTGCGCGGCCGCATCGTCCACATCACCGACAACCTGCCCATCCGGACGTTTGCGGAAAACCTGCGGCCGGCGGTCGTCTGCGCCGTCTCGAGCACCGGGTGTCCTCCTCCACCACAGCTGGCCGCGTGCCGGGATTCTCGGGATCTGGCGCTCAAGTATTACCGGCCGCTGCTGCTGGGGAAGCTCGATCCAGATGCGAACGCGAACGCGGCGGCGGCGGCGCAAGATTTTGTTGCCTGGGGCCAGAGGGGGATGAGGGTTGATCTTGAGAAGGATATGTTGATGCTGAGCTTGTCTGGGATACTTAACTTTCACGACCAGCGTAAGTGAGATTGAGATGGAGATCGAGGTCAAAAGGTGTTCGGCTCGGAGGAAAGTGGCGCGCGGTGGTTGCTTGGTTGCTTGGTTGCCTGGTCGCTTGGTTGATTGAGGGTTGGTTCACTGACGGCCTGCAAAAGTGGACCTCGCTCGTATCCGACACCTCGCCTTCGACGTTGACGCTCACGAGGACCGCTTCTTCTACCGCTCGGATCAGTGGCATGTCATCGCCAACATGCCGCTGCCGAAGCTGGAAACCTTGACCTACGTGCTGGGCAACACGGACCGCTTCTGCGCTCTGACCGGCGCGTATCTACAGCGGCCGCTGGTGACGGTCGATTCGAACCTGGTCGATTGGATGGACTTTGTGCGGCAGAAGACCATGGTAGGTCCGCCCGCCGCCCCCGTTCCCACACATGCACATGCATATTTCCTTGTCTTTACCTCGGCTTCTTCTTCTTCTCCCTTGTCTCAGGCGATTTTGAAATCTGAGCCGTTTTGGCTGACTTGAGTTTGTTTTGTTTGCCTATCTACCAGTCGTGCCGAGGCCAGCACGATGCTTGCGATATGACCGAGCTGGAAGAAAACTTCGTCGTAGCCCTGGAGATGCGGAACAGCTTCCGCCGCTTCGTCGAGACCCACGACGCCGGCCCGCTCTGGCGGAACCTCACCTTCCGGGTCGTGCTGGCTGCGGTGGAGAGCCCAGCCGGCGAGGATGGTGGTTGTCTGTACGCGAGGCGACTCGCCCACCCGGCGCCCGTGTTCGGCCCAGATCATCAGCCGGGTCCCCAAGCCGGTACCAAGCACACGTATGTGATGCGGAAAATCTGCGGCGGGGATGGAGAGATCCTAGGTCGGTACGAGGGTGTGCAGAGGTTGTTTGAGGATGGCTTCTTGCACCTGCGCGGTATGGCCGATGATGATTGTGATGGTGATGGTGACGATGGCCAGCCGATTGACAGCTATAGCGGTGGTCGTGGTCCCACGGTGGGTTTCTGTCCGGGTATGAAGAACGAGTGGGCGCTTGAGGAGGACCAGAAGAAGGCGGAGTCTCGGCGGACTCTGGCTGCGGAACCGCGGGCTGGGGAGCAGGTTTGAAATGGCTACACCTATGAAAAGATGGCTCACCTAACAAAATGATTAATAGAAGGCAGCTGCTAAGCTCTCTACTTCACATTTGGCAGTTGGCAGGGTGCAGATGAATCGCTTGAGTCGTTCAGCAATCTGTTGTTTTGCTAACTCGAATATGGAAGACGTCTAATGTGTATCAACCCCCGTCGCGTCTCTCAATTGCAGACTTGTGATTAGGTGGTCAGTTAGGTAGCTAAACGGAATATCTCTCCGAGAGCCCAGAAGGTTCCTTCCTCTCTTGAGGAAGACAATATCTCATGGTGAATATAAATATCCAACAAGCCTGGCTCTTGCAGCGAGCGCTACGGGACGTTGGAGCGGTGGAAGTAGCTGCGTAGGTGACTTCTTGAATTGGCCGTCAGAACTAGATATACTCTAGGGGGACAAAGAAGCAAGATAGAGAGAAGAGAGGTAGAAGAGAGAGAGAAGGGAGAAGAGAGAGAGAGAAGAGAGATAGAAGAGATGGTTTGTTTGTCTACCTCGGCCCTTCCCCTCTCGCTCCCCCGATCAACAGCAACCATTCGGTTCCCAGCCCCCCTCTTCCCCCCTCGCCCTCCTCACCCCACAAAGCACCGATTTAATCACCCACGCGACGCTGGCTCGTCTACATTTTCACGGAAGATCCGATTCCGCGGCCGTGCTGAGCCCACCTGCACCGAACGCCGCCGTCAGGATACGCGTGCCTTTGGACCCGCTCCAGGATCCGGGCTCGTTCCTCACGCGGAAAGCCTCCGTCGCGCCCGTCAGCAGCGCCGCTTTCGCCGACTGCTAGAGCTGGCTCGGAGGAGTAGGAGAAGTAGGAGAAGTAGGAGAAGTAGGAGGAATCGCGTGGCTGACTTCTGAACTGTTGCGCCGCCGCCGCGACCGGGATGCGCCGCCGTCTAGTCCGCTTCCGCTGTTCCCCGAAGAGTCTTCTTCGGGACGTTCAGGATGACTGCTTCGGCGTCGAGAAGAGCGAGTCCCATTCGGTGATCGTGACGCTGGTCTCCTCCCCTTCCTGGGCCCCGAGGCGTTCGCGTTGCTTCGCCAGCGTGGAGAACCCGCGTCAGCCTCCTCTTCGGATTCGTCGTCGGAGCTGTCGCCGCGCCTTCGGGAGCCACGGTCATTTTCGGCCATATTTCTTAGGAATCTCTTCGCAGTAAGTGCACCGAGGCCGGCGGCCGCCAAAGAAACGAGGTTGGTTTTTGACGGGCCACCTTCATTCCTCGGTCTCCGGGTTCTGTGCTTTATGTACGAGTCTTGTGGCTGAGGATCGTAGGCCCCCCAGTCTTCCACTCTCTTGGTTACGAAGTCCCGT
Organism: Drepanopeziza brunnea f. sp. 'multigermtubi'; assembly: GCF_022702325.1. NCBI lineage: Eukaryota > Fungi > Ascomycota > Leotiomycetes > Helotiales > Drepanopezizaceae > Drepanopeziza > Drepanopeziza brunnea. The sequence continues at coordinate 1,292,976 of NW_027094078.1, read as the reverse complement.
TCCGCTGATTGGAGGCCTGGACGGTTGGGCAAGACAAAGTCCATGTCTCTCCTGGGGCTTGGTGGTGACCCAAGGCCTACCCCCAAGCTGTGGCTATTCCTCAGCTCTTCGCTGCTCCTAGAAATCGGCTCCTGCTTAGTATGAGTGGCCGGATCTTTCTCTCGAGTTCTTCTCCGCCGACCCTGTGCTGTCTGCTGATTTGGCAACTTCAACCAGTCGTCGACTTTCTTTTTGCCTCCATCTGGGCGACGATCAGCTTCTCTGCGCGCTGTCGATACTTTTCTTGGCCTCCCAATTGTATCGTCTGAATCCATATCGGAGTCCCCAGCTGACTTCGACGTCTGTTTCTGGTATCGATACATTGCTGACACTTTGTTTTTTCCTCTTTCAGGCCCAGCCCAACTTGACGGTCGATCAGAGTTCGGAGGCCTCGATTCCTTCTGTACTGAAGCTGGTTGCATAAGATCAGATGCTTCTCTAATCAAAGTAGACTGGCTCGTGGCAGCCTCAGATACAGAGTGGTACGACTCAGCATACGGATGTAGTTTTCGGGGGTTTGCAAAATCGACACCAGAATCGATTTCAGCTCCGAGACCTTCACCCGAGCTTGAGATTTGAGCCCCGCCAGCCTCGGTTGGTGTAGTGTGGACAGGTGATCTAGTCTGTGGGTTTGTTAGATGATTTTGGTACCACGACAAGAAATGGGATGATTTACCTGGGAGACTTGAGGGGTGGTAGGATCCTGAGTTTGTTCGTCACTGGGCTCTGGTGCAGCAACAACGGGCTGGTCGACTTTGATACGGGGTATTCGCCGACTTTTTCGCGTGGATGGCTCTGGGATTACTGGTGATATCGATGCAGTATGAGTTGCATCCATGACCGATTCTATCCTAGCGGGAGGAAGTCCAGAGGTCATTGCTGCTGGCTGGCTGTCCAGTAGGGCAATGTCATCTCCGTCAACCAGCTCTTCCAGCTCACCAGTTCCAAGTAAAGATAGATTTGTTGTCCGAAAGGATGCATTACCGCACCAAGATTGCGCCTCCGAAGCGTTTTGCTTGACAGCCTCGTCCAAAACCCCAGTCTGGTCCAGCTTCATCATGTAAGCTTTCAGAACCTCCATATGACGATCAAGCGAATCGCTCCGGAAGCCCAAGGAGACAAGCTGCGACCTGAACTGCCGCCAAACCTCCTTGTCATCACCCGCATACGTTGACAGGGATAAGACTGATTCCATTGCCTGGAAACGCTCTGATGCACGAGCTCTAGTCGCAATGAATAATATCGCTTTCCTCATGTCTTCAAACCCTTCCAGGCGGTTTTGCACCTCTGCAAATCCAGTTCCCACCTGGCTTTCGATACGTCCTGCAGTGTCCCCGACACGCTCAGTAGCTTTCATATGAATCGAGTCGACCAACACCGCAAGTGAAGAAGTGTAGGTGATGATCTTCCATCGCAACTTGCCTAGATCCTCAATCTCGGTTCCAAATTTCCACCGCTGCCACAGCTTGGCTGCTTTGCCGAACTCTATATTCCCAGGTGCTAGTCCACGATACTTGGTGAGAAGCGCATCGATGCCTTCCAGGACTCCCTTGCACCCATCAGCGATATTGGTGAGCTCCTTCGTTATCTCCGGCCCGGAATTGAATATCAGGGAGTCTCTGCGCTTTGCTTCATCTCGGACGGTTCGCAAGACGCTATGGAGACTTCGCACCTCGCTGGCGATCTCCAAGTACTCGCCGCCGGCCTGCTTGCAATTGCGATAATTCTTGTGCGCGAGCTGGGTGAGGACGATGATGTCGCCAACCGACGTTCCGAACGACATCGTTTGATTGTTCTGAGCGATAAATCAGGTGGTATGACTGATATAGACTCCTCCAGTCCTGGGGTCTCGTGATGATTTATGGAGTTCAGCTGCTGCAGGGCGCAGCCAGCCTGCATGCACTCCCAATCGCCTCACCGATGCAGCGCCACCACAATCTGCAGCAGAGCCTCAACCAGGCATTGCTCACAATCACGGTGATTTAAATCCTAATGTTCTTCGACCTGCTGATTTCTGGTGAGTCAGGCTCATTAGTCCAGATAGAATCTTTCGACTCGCCGCAATACCAAGCCAGAAAAAGCCTCGGGAAAGCTCTCATCGGGATCTTTGTCAGGGAGATAATCTGTGATTCAGCCATGTCGCAAGCCACTGATCTCAATAGTTCAAATCAAGTATTGCCAAGGCCTTATTTGATATTCGCAGCTAATACCCTCAATTGTGAAATCCGTCATGACGTCTGAATCTGACGTTAGACGTGACTCCCCTCAGCAACAACCCAAGCAGACAGACTCGAAGACTAACCTCTCAATCCTCTCAAATCCAGAAAAAGACAGACACCCGCAAATCTGTATCTGCTTCAACGCTTTTGAGTCAGAGCGCTCAATTCCACATCTGAAAACGTCGCACCCGAGTGGGCTGCATCTTTTGCTCCCCCTCAGCGTCCCAAGCGCTCCCTCCTCCGTACGCACCCATTCCCACCGCCAGCGCTGATCAACCTTCAATCTCCTCGTCGCTGTCCTCCACCAGCTTCTCATCCTCATTCTCTTTTCTCGCACTTTCCTTCTCCTCCTCGCTCTTCTTGCCCCCCGTCGCCAGCCCCTGCGCCTTCAACAGCGCAGCCGTCTTCCTCGCCGCCTTCCTCCTCTCGTTCCGGGACTTGTTCTTCGAGACCTTGTTGCCCGTCGCCGTGTTTCTGGCTTCGGGCACTCTGGTCTTGGGAGCCGCGGGCCGCTGCTGACGTGATTGGCGGAAGGCTGCTTCCTGAGATTTGATTTGGGGTGCCATGGCAAGTGTAAAGTGAAATCTGCACACTGTTTGGTATCCTGTTGGGTTTGGTTTTATGTATTTTCAGGACTTTTTTCCCTTTTTTTTTTCAAGATGGGAGTGAAATATTTTTTGGCTGTCGTGGTTGGTGGTGATGATTGTCGTCTACTGCATGGAAGCTAAATTTCGGATTTTTTTTTTAAAAAGGGCACCGCGCTAGGCTTATCACGTGTTTCACGTGCAGGACTTGCACCTTTTAGAGACTCGTGCTTGTGTGGATCTCAGTCTTTCTTATGATCGATTTATCCTGAATGTGGTCGACTTTTCGTAATCATCTGAGGGGATATGGAGAAAATGAGACAAGAAGATCTCGTAGTCTAGTCGAGGTCCTTGCCCGAACTGGAAGGAACTCTGCCGAGCTTCTTCTCACTGGCCATATCCTCCTCCCTGCAGTCCATACATATCTAGTATTTCAGATCCAGCACATATTTCACCCAACTACACCCTCGGTCCGCAGAGACGAATTTGCCGCAATGCCCGTCAAGATACTTCTCGCGCCATCAATATGATCCGCTGCCCTCCCAAACCGAACCTCATCCATATCCTCGCCACCAAACAAGTCGTGCAACAGCACCGGATATTCACCAAAATGGCCCCCCAACCCACTCCGAATCTCAGCCTCCCTCGGCTTCTCGAACAGCGGCCGCAGCGTAACCGTGCATCTCTCCATAGCCCCGTCAGCTCCCGGCCCGCCGCCGCCGTTGACATAGCTCTGCTCCACAACATCGAGCTCCAATCTCCCCCCGGTCTCATTGAAAACGACCCGGAAGTCCTCCCAGGGCGCGTACGCCGTCAGGCTGGCGTCAAGACGGCGCCGCTCGCATACCTGACCAGTAGAAGCTACTCCGGCCTCCCAGGCCGACCATGGCGTATCTTTTCATCGCGGCGGTGGTAAGGAGATTGGCTAATCTGATTCTGTTGGAGGCGAATGTGAGTGGTAGGGAAACTGGAGCAGTCGACCGACGAAGTACTAATCAGAGAGAAACCAGCTCCCGCCCCCCTTCGGGCAAGAATTGAGAGAGACAATCCCATATATATCGCCCTCATCATCGCCACGATACCCTAGACATTCTAGTACGCAGACCCCAAGCACGTACCGGTATGTACGTCCCATGCTGTCTGTTTACCCCACTACTCGGAAATCCGCCTGGATACACCCGCAGCTAGCCTCCCCTAGACACCAGACCTCGCCTCCACGTTTAAATGCTAGCCACAGTTGTATTCTTCGCAGCAATAAATTTCTACCGATGTATCATAGCGGAGTTGAATATCCTTATAGACTATCCCCCTTTTGGTTCCGGGGCCTTGGTCTCTCTCTGTCCGAGGCTCTCGCTTCGCCTGTAGATGTACTGAGCGCGAGTACTGTATGCGAAAAAGAAGCTACTTCGTGTTTGGTGCTATGAAAGGTAGGCTGATCTCAACAAATTTTGAGGAAAGGAATGGGGCAACAAACGAATGTGAGACAGGAGGACCATTCATTAGTTGATATTGGGATTTGAAAAATGAGGATTTCATTTTGTCTTTTAGCATTTGGCTGTATGTTAAGACAAATGGATGGAATGATAGTCATCGGATGGTTCGAGGCGTGTAGAGTAGGTAGCCAGAGTCTAGAATTAACAGGGACTACCTGCCAGCACTTTTAAGTGGGAAAATATTCGCCTGCTTCAAGATCCAAGAGAAAACTAAGTGCAAAGAAAACTGTTGACATTCTGATTATTGAATCCTCTTAAACACGTGCACAAACAGTCTTTGGAGCGAATGATCTCGCCCTCTATTCAATCGACAGTCTCTTTGACAAGCTTCACCAAAGCTGTACACACTCAAAACAAAGGAGAAACAGGACGGAAGAAGACCTCAGGTACAGACAGCTCTCTAATTTTGATGCCCTTCAGCGAATGATGTAACATTCGACCTCATCACATGGGATGACTGAGTCTGTAAGTGGCGCACCTCTTTGGTCCATCTAGATAGTTTTTGTATTAGACACAAACAATACCAAGTGAAAGAAGGGCATTCACTTACCGAGTCGTGATCTGGTACAAAGTGAGTGAAGGGGATTTTCTTGGTGCCGCCGGTAAGCGCAGAGCCCCGGAATCGATCATAATAAAGGTGTTTCGAGGGTGGCCAGCGATCCATTCTCACGGGATAGTAGCCACGCCATGGCTTATTATCCTTTCGTTTTGGAGGAGCCTCCTCAGCAAAGTTGCGAGCTTCCTTGCAAGCCTGGATCCACTTTGTCCATCCACGCTCGTCAGCCAACGTGGAATCCTTGAGGACCACGACTGGATCGATCATCAGACGAGTGCTGTGAAATGCCTTCTCGCGGACCGTTTCCAAGTGTTTCTTGTCCTTCGTTTTCTCTTGGATGTGACGGTTGTGCTTGATGGCTCCAACATGTTCGTCCTTTTTCGGTGCCATACTGTAGGACACTGGGCTCAGCAATTGCCCGTTCAAGACCATTTCAGGAAGCGGACAAGGGGTGCCCCTATATGCCTGGGGAAAATGACAAAGAGAATATAATGGGCTTCCCCGTTACCTACGCCGTAACATTGTCGGTGTGTATAGCACCTATCTTGGAATGGTAGATGTCCAGCAAGTCTAGCCCATACTTCTCTTCGCCTGGCATATCGAGTCGAATGATGAAGCCCTTAGGGCGGAAAAATCTCACATCCCATGTCGCGCATACATCGAGAATATCCTCAACCGCGTATGCGATTCTCTTGGTTGTTAGCGATTCCGTCATCTTCGAGTTAAACTCCGCCCAAATGTCTTTCGTGATACCGAACGCCATAAATTCCTTGGGTAAAGAGAAGCCCCCAGACAGAGTGTCAGTATCTTCTGCCATGATCTGAAGTCCTCTGGGGAAAGCTTGCGCAGGAGTCTGCACTCTGCATAATGGTAAAGTCAGCACCTTTTATGACGATAATGGTTTGAGAAAAGGGAAAGAAATGCAACTCGAGATCCTCGGTCAAACATGAAATGGAAGAGCTTTCCCAGTACGTACGGAACCTCTGAATTTGAGCCTAATCCTAACATATTCCGGCTGGTCCTCTTCATCACGGGGCTCTTATTGGCCGGATCGCTTTCCTTCCTTGCCTTCTTTGCCTCCCTTGACTCCTTCAATTTTTGCTTGACTGTGTGATCATATCAGAATAAGCTATACAGCGAATAACGATCCACTTACGTGACTTGTGTTGTTTCTCGCGCTTCGCCGGTTTGCTAGATGCCACCAGCTTGTCTGGGACACTTGAAATCTGGGACTTGGCATCCTCCTTCGACTCCTTTGGATCGACTGGCAGCAGCAAGTGACCATGGTCGCTATCAGGGCCATCTACTTTATGATGAGCAGAATCTTGTGGTTTGATAGCCTCCTTCGACTCCTTTGGATCGACTGGCAGTGGCAAGGGACCATGGTCGCTACCAGGACCATCCAATTTATGATGAGCAGAATCAAGCGGTTTGATAGCCTCCTTCGACTTCTCTAGGTCGACCGGCAGCAAGAAGGGGCCATGGTTGCTATCACAGCAATCTGATTTGTGATGAGCAGAATCCTGCGACTTGACAGCCTTCTTTGACTTCTCTTGGTCGACCGGCAGGTACAAAAGACCATGGTCGCTATCGCAGCAATCCTCCTCAGCGTCGATTGATCTTTGCGACTTTCTCTGCTTTGTTCTTTTCAATATGCCCGACTTTCCCGACCTCTCGTTTTCGGTAACTCGAAGCCCTCCAGACGGACCCGTTCTTTTGGTATTGCTTGCCTGTGCCAGCTGAGGCGGATCAGTGAATGGGTTATGCTCGAAATCCTGGCACACATCCTCGTGGCCAGGTTCCAGCCTCACGTCCTTTGCAGTCGTCTTCGGCATCTCCGAACCATCCGACTTCGCAGTGGAGGAGTAGGCAATGGCTTCCTCAGGCTTGTTTTCGGCCTTGTTTGAAAATCCCATCCTGGCGGTCCTTCAGGGTGGTGTGTTGAGAGGCTACTATATAAGATTTGCTGTAAAAGACGAGCCTGCTGCTATCAGCATCTTTCTGTCGTGGTGAGAAACAGAGGGTAGCACGCACCCTGCCCACAGAAAGGTAATGATAGAGATAATTCCTGCTGGTATTCGATGTATGATACGGAAGAGGATAGGTGATGGTAGGTGAGAGCTGGTAAGAGGCGGCGGAAGTGGTATTGTAGTGGTTGTAGACGGAAGCTGGGGGTAAAATGTGTAAGTAGTTGGTCCTATGTCTTCACCCGTCGCACCTTCCCGAAAGATTTTACAACCAAAAAAGCCAGGCCAATTGAAGCAGGAGCTAAATAGAGTAATTACTACCACCTTATGCTATGACTTACCGAGCCTCGAAACTGGGCTGTAAGGAATCGAGAAAGTCACTCATGCCAAAAGCCAAGCAGGTGGTTTGGAGAAACCCAGAGCTTCAGAGCACATACACATACATACCTATCAGCTGACGAATACTCATCGGCCATGGTTTGGTGGGACAGACATCTGGACATGGCAGGAAGAGTAAGGCCACCATTGGTATCTTCTAAACATCAGTAATACAGTGATTCCTTATTGTGCCAAACTCCAACGCTGCAAGATCAATTGTTCGTACATCAACGTCTGCCACGACCTCCGCCTCCTCCGCCTCCGCGGGCACGGCTCCTGCTCCTGCTCCTCCTGTCTTCATAACTGCTGTAGCTAGAGTAACTTGGGCTTCTCTTTTTTCTACTGCCATTTCGGGTTGGACTTTCTCTCCATCTTCCTCCTCCTGCCCCTCCACCCTCGCCTCCTCTTCTAGGTGGGGAACGGGACCGCGAAGAAACCGATCTCGAGCGTGTACGATGACGCCTCGGTGAGCGAGATCGCGAGAGTGATCGTGGCCGGTATGTATCAAAGCTCCTCTGATTCCTACCGTAAGGTGGGAGTGGTGAACGACGTCTGACTTGTGGAGGAGGACGAAAGCTTGGAGCTGCAGCTATAGGTGCTCGGGGGTCGAGATTGACGGTACGTCTCGCGAGAGGTGGGGATGGAGAGAATTTGCGACGAGGAAGGACAATCGAGACATTGATAACGGCTCCATCGATTTGGGACTCGTGCATGTGGGCAATCGCAGCTTCGGCGTCGGCTTCGGAAGTGTAGAGGATATATGCGGTTCCCCGGTTTGTGTTAACTAGGAAGATTAGCGTTGCGCTGTTGGAAGTATCGAAGGGTCATACATGATCTGTTCATGGGCATGTCCAAATCGCGAATCTGACCGAATGTGCCAAAGATCTCTCGCAAATGGCTCTCATTGACGTTCTTCGTAAGCTTTTCGATGACAACCTAGAGTTGTTAGCAGATGTCTGCTCTAGACGGGCTTTTGAATCCTAGGTACCTTCGTACTCCTGACCGGGCTGGGGGTTCTGCCACGACTGGCGCTGCGACTCTCACTCCTGTATCTGCTATTGCGACGAGGGCTTCTGCTAACGGATCGAGGAGTGAGTGAGTGGCGGGGTCTGGATACAGATCGAGACTGTCCTCTGCCTTTGGATGTATCTGAGTATGGCGAACGAGTACGCGCGCGGCCTCGGGGCGATTCGGAGCCCATGGTTGTGGTGAGCTCTTGAGTCGGTTGATGGTGTTGAGGAATTAGTAACGTGCAGCCTCGCGCCCTGACACGACGCGTTTCTGAACATTGAATGATCACGTGGTCTGAAGTGGGGGTGTGGTATCAAATCATGTAGTAATCAAAACACATTGGATCGATTGCGGAATATAGGATTGCACCGGTACTTTGTCGGCTTCTAGAAGTAATCTTTCAGATCGGTCTAATGATAATATGTGGTTCTACTCTGCCCTTCAATCACTACGCATAGATGGTCAAACTGTGCCCTTCTTGTTTGTAATCCTCAGAAGAAACCGGCCTCGGAGCAATCAACCAATGGCTAGAACATAATTGCCATCTTCAACTGCAAGATTTTAAATGCATCAAAAGAACTGCTTGCATACACTCGCGCAAGATCTTGAGACCGTAGGCTTTATGGATCGAACGACTGGCAGCTTATTAACCAAAGATTTGGGTTGTAACGTTCGCTAGTGCACGGATTGCCGGCGGTCAAAAAAAATTAATGTTTATAGTACCGTCAAATGCCTGAACAGTCATCAATCAAGCGATTCGAGCCCTCGTAGCTCAATGGTAGAGCGCGTCACTAGTAACATTGATATACCAAGGTTTGGGTCATGTGGTACAAATGACGAGGTTGCCGGTTCGATTCCGTCCGAGGGCATTCGCAGATATCCTTTCGCATCATTCTTCCACATCTATTCTTTTTTTCTGACTTGACTTATACCAGTCGCACGGCTCATCGTTGAAGAACCGGAAGTTGATGTAATAGTGGGAGCTGACCTCATACCTCTAGGTGTTTGAATGTTTGTAGGCAATTGCTTTGGTTTTGGCATGTCAGGAACCAACGTGTTGCTATTAGACGTCCTAGTCGTCTGAGAGCAGCCGCAGCAGCCTTGATATTGTATAGCAGTCAGTCTCTATCTACATCGGTTTTCTCCATAGCTACCTAGAGGCTTTTCCCACAGAATGTTATCTAATGATTTACCACGAGTTTTCCACTAAGGGATACTGGTAACGAGCCTAGCGCCTGATTCGGTTAAAAAAAACACTTTCACTTACTGCACATTATGGCAAAATTAATTTAAGTCATAGCCCGCAACCCCAGAATTCAATGCATCGAGACCATATTCTGTTGCAGAGGGAGCTTTAGACTCCGGGAAACTGGTCAATCACAAGTCCGTGCAGTGCTCTCTGCCCAAATGTCGAATCCATCTATCTAAATGGACGAAGGATGTCTCCGTGACCAGCTCACCCAATCATCGACCGTCCGTTCATCAGCATTGCCATCTTGGAGGGCGGACCGAGAAGTCTCTCCGCGAAGGATGACATGATCCACCATCCTGGATCTTCTCTTCTGAGTGTAGGTTCCCTCCATCCAATCCGTTGCCGTCTTCCTTCAAAAGTTTCTCGCTAGCCATCTTTCATCTCCTCGCTGCACTTCATACATTCTAGATCCTTGGCTTTAAATCAACCCCCAGCTCGGGAAGCGTAGACCGGGTCGGGTATCCAGCCATCGGCATTGCAAAGACGTATATCCGTTGCCAGCATGGAAGTCGATACTGATGCGGTGTTCTTGGTTATTCTAATACGGGCGGAGCTCTCCCAGCTGGAGTATCATGCCAGGTTCAGCAACGTGAAGCGGAAGGTGAGAAGGCAGGCATCTTTTGGATTTATGTTGTTCGAATTCATGGGTCTTCCCGATCAGGTTTCTGTACAGAAACCCGCAGCACCCTGTAGACTATATAACACGCCAGGTGTGAAAAAAGCTTGTATTGGAGAGGTCAAGATGCGAGTGTTTGAAATTCCCTCAGCCGATCTCGAATAAGAAAATTGTGATGTTAGGGCACCTCAAGACAACACCTTTGGAATGTGTCAGGTGTGAGATGTTCCAATTGAATTCTTTTTCCTGGGTAGCTGTTGTCAGTAGTTGGCACACAACTAAATGTCCGTGGGTGGGAATGACAGAACAGGAGAAAATCTTTTCAAGATGACCTGAATAGCTATCGCAACTATTGGTACCATCAATACGAGGGGTTCGCGGTCGATGAACAGAGAGGAGGAACTAAACCATTGTGGACAAGACAGCTTGACATTTTGAAAGTAAGAGCAGGCTGGCAATTTTCACGGGTTGAGTTACGGAGAATAGAGAGCTGCCATGAATATTATAAACATAGATCAAGGACGGGGGGTTTTAACGAAGAGGTGTCGTCCAAAATAAGCAGATACCTTTGAAATCATGTGTGCTGACCGACTGACTTGACGGTATAAAAAGAGAACAAGGTATTCAAGGCAGACCTCTGTCAGAGCTCAAGAGCTCCTGCCACCTCCACTGTCTCTAAAAGCCATGGTTCTTGATTATTGCTTCCTCGGGCCACGATCGAATAGTGATCATCATTGAACATCTCGGAGCTAGTAATCAGACATTTATAGCTCTTGGTCATCTCTTGTCTCGACACTCGAGAAGATGAAGCCCATCTCTAGACAAAAGTCCGAGGCGAAAAATCCGATCGCCTGTCGGAAATACAGCTATATACCCTTGAGCAGCGCCAGAGGTTCATTCCGACTCGTCCGCCTCTGTGCCTCTCCCGACTCATCGTGGCCGATCCGGTGCACTCTATTCCACAACACCTTGGGTAAAACACCACCCTACGTCGCTCTTTCGTACGCATGGGGGGACCGTATATTTTTTCAACCGATACTGGTAGATTTTGACCATGTCCTCGTTATCCCCAACTTGAAGCACGCGCTTCAGCGACTCCGACCGCAGCCCGGCGAGGATGATGTTGCGATGTGGATCGATGCTATATGCATCGATCAAGAGATCATCTCGGAAAGGAATCTGCAAACGACCAGTATGAGGGCTATTTATCAGCAGGCTTACAGCGTGGCTGTCTCTCTGGACATGGAGAGCCAAAAAAAATCGAGAGGCGATCCAGCTGTCACGTGACATGGACCTCTGTTCAACAACAGAAGAAACCAGAGTTCTGGTAGGGGATCCGAGAAGGAGGAAAGACCTGGAAGCCCCGGTCCCACTGTGTCGCAGGCAATATTGGTGGAGAATTTGGGTGATCCAGGGAGTGAGCAGCGCAAGGAAGCAACCATGTACTGTGGCGACGAGGAGATTCCGTGGATAGACTTGGACCGAGTCTGCGCTCTTCTGAAGGGAGCCAGTGCTCGTCTCGAATCATTGTTCTACAAAGATCCATGCTACATCCGGACCATTACTTTTGGGGGCCCTCGGAACCTACAGCTTTCTTGCTTCTCGCCACAGCTTTCTCGCTTCACGCCGCAGCTCTCGGCGCCACCTCTTCTCGAGCTCCTCCTCTCCCACAAGAGCAAGAAGGCATCGGACCCCAAAGATAAGGTCTTTGCTTTAGTAGGAGTATCAGATTCGGCCCATACGTTTGGGCTGATCGATTATTCACTTTCGATGCGAGACGTCTACATCCACACAGCTCGACACATCATCTCCATCTCCCAAAGTCTAGATGTGATATGTGTAAAGCAGCTCGACGCGAATCAATACGAGCTGCCGCCATGGGCACCAGATTGGACCAGGCCGTCCTCAATCTCTGGTATGGTAATCATAAGATTGCACCACCACGAGCCAAACTTCACAGCATCCGGGGACTGCGTTGCAGATGTGCAATTCACCTCCGATGGCCATGTTCTGAAAGCCTCAGGGTTCATTCTCGAGACGAATTCAACAGTCGATATGGCTTACATGAAGCGCGGGGCCCCCAGTGAAGTTGTGCCAGCCCTCGAAGCTTTCCACGACTGGTGGAACAACTTCGTGGTCACTCACTCGAATCCCGTGTCTGCACAGGCTGTCTTCGGACGCGTGGTATCTTGCGGAACCTGGGATCACGAGGATAGCCAAACATGTGTTTCCAAGCTTGAAGCAGTATCTGCCGTATCTGACTACCTCTTGTCGGGCTCGGACATGTTGAGGTTGGACCCCCGTTCGAGACCTCGCACGGGTACTTTAGGAAGCCTGGGTAACTCGACTGCATCTTTAGGAGAACAGGATGACGCTTTGAGTGGGGATGAGGAGGAGAAAGCTCAGTTATCGACGATCTTGTCGGCTAGCTTGACGATGGATAGGCGCAGGCTGTTCATGACGCGCGTGAACCATGTGGGGCTTGCTCCTGCAAATGCGGAGGAAGTTGATGTCATCTGTGTGCTTCTTTGGTGCAGGTACCGGTATCCTGTCGTACTGAGGAAGAGAGACGGTTATTTTACCCGCGGTTGGCGTGGCGAGGCGTATGTCGTTGGGTACCTACTACGTACTATATGTATGGCGAAGCTATGCGTGGTTTACAGTAGGCAAGGATACCTTGGATAACTTTACCATTTACTGAGCCATGTTCAATGCCCCTGAGATCACCTACTACGTAAGTTGACGGATGATTTCCCAATGCCAGGTCCAACACCGACTCCTTCAATGCTTAAAATCCAATCAGGGTTCAAACTCTTTCCATCCGGCGGGCCGGCGGTACAGCGGTACTCTTGCGGCCAGCAATAGCATACATGCCGAGAATCAGGCCGAAAACTATGCCCAAATATACTACTACTACGTACTTGCTAGCCCACTCACTCAAGCGTTGCAATCTCTTTCGGTTTTGTAACGAATAGGCAGCGGTGAGACAAGCGAGCGAGTCAACATTCATATTAAGGGGGACCCGGGACAGTATGGCTTTAGCTTAGAGAGTTCAAATAACTCACTAAATACTTAGCAGAGCAAATTGCTTCAGGGATATTCGCGGCAATCTATCGTAACCAGATGCAGAGCGGCTAAGGCTCTGAAACTCCACATCGCTCTGTCGCTGTAAACTCTAATATACGACACGTTTCAATCTTTCGGGTTTCCCGGTAAATCGCTTATTCTGCTTTCTCCTAAAGTCGCCGAAACTGCTGTATGTAGAATGCCAACCCCCACCCACTTACAACTACGGACAATTCAGTTAACCCAGCATAGAAACATGTCCCAAGATCAATTCCATTAGTCTGCATACGGAAGCGCGCTCCTTGCCTTCCTTCTAGTCACTGGCATCATCTGCATTCCTCTTTTCGGTTTCGCAACATGTAAGGGATCAATCAGTCAACGAAGGGAGAAATTCCTCTCACTACGGGATATGAGCGCTAACCATCTAGACTAAGAAATATGCGCGAACTGTTTCCATGTTACCAATAACTTCTCCCCGGTAACGCTCGACACCTTCAACCACAGCAATCATAATGCAGAAGAAAGGAAGCTATCTCGGTCTAGGACCGCAAACTCTGAGAATCCTGGCCTATGTGCTCTTCTTTTTCCTCTGTCTTGGGACCTACATGGCACTGGTAATGTTATACCTACCCATCACCAGAATCACACGAGCATCAGCGCTGACCATCGTGACAATGACAGACTGGCGTCCACGCCGGAGACATAAGCAACGCCATCGACTCCAAACTCTCATCCGCGTTCCCCAAAGGGAAGAACGACCTGCTCGTGATTTACGTCTACCATGAGACGCCCAACGCGCTCGTCAACGCGCGGTTCTTCATCGACCACGCCCTGCACGCCCACGCGGACTTTATCTTCGTGCTCAACGGCGCCAACACCCTGAAGGACCTGATCCCGTCACATCTCCCCAACGTGCAGTACCGGGAGCGGGAAAACAGCTGTTTCGACCTGGGCACGCACGGCGTGGTGCTGAACGAGAACGACGAATCGAACGTGCACAACTACAAGCGCTTCATCTTGATGAACGCGAGCGTGAGGGGTCCTTTCGTGCCGGCCTGGGTGGACGTTTGCTGGTCAGATGTCTACATGGGCATGATAACGGATAAGGTCAAGGCAAGTTCTATCCAGCGATACGCACGCATCCAGAGACCAGAAAAGAAAATGCGAGTTTGGAAGAGAAGAGAGGCTAATTTGATCGTGATGTTGGTTGTTCGAACAGATGGCAGGAATGACATACAACTGCCAGCCTGGATTCCCTCCTCACGTCCAATCTATGATCCTCGCGACAGACTCCACCGGCCTAGCCGTCATGCGCAACAAATGTCTAAACACCTGCGCCAACGGCCACGTCGAAGGTAAATAAACTCAACTTCCCTCGTTTTCCCATCCCTTCCCTTCCCTTCCCTTCCCTCCCCTCCCTCCAACCACCACATTTCACTGCCCTCCACAAGCAAAGTAAAGTAAAGTAAACCAACTAACCAGCCCAACCTGCACCCAGGAGTCAAATGCGAAACCGGCCTTACCACCGCGATGTACGAATCCGGCTACCAAGTCGACACCCTGATGGCCGCGTACAAAGCCTCTGCCAACTTCAGCTACCTCGACATCTGCCCGCCCACCGACCCGACCTTCAACGCCGGCTACTTCGGCTTCAACCTCCACCCCTACGAGACGCTCTTCTTCAAGGCGAACCGCAATGTCGACCCCACCATCATCGAACACTTCTCAAAGTGGCATGCGAACTACTCGTCGTGGGATGCATGCAAGAAATCGAAATGAGGAGGAGGGAGGGCCAAGGAGGGGAGGGAAATGGAGAGGAGAGGAGGGGAGGGAAAGGGACAGGCGGGAAGATAAGAGACTTCGCTAAGAGACACATCAGCAAGGTATCATCTCTTACCCCTAGGCCCGGAGCATCACATCAAAGATGAGGAATTCATGTATCCGTGGTTCAAAACGAAAACCCACAACAACATCACCAAACAAGAGAGAAAGAGAGCGAGAGAAAGAGAGAGAGAGATCAAGGGGTACAAAGCAGCCTGCCTCGCTTAGATATAGATATCGAAAGCACAGGGCAAGAGATTCGAGAGCTCTCTAGCAGACTCTCAACTCGCGGTCAA
This sequence comes from Drepanopeziza brunnea f. sp. 'multigermtubi', assembly GCF_022702325.1. Classification (NCBI taxonomy): domain Eukaryota; kingdom Fungi; phylum Ascomycota; class Leotiomycetes; order Helotiales; family Drepanopezizaceae; genus Drepanopeziza; species Drepanopeziza brunnea. The sequence continues at coordinate 1,277,678 of NW_027094078.1, read as the reverse complement.
CTTCTCATCGAGGTCGCGTTTCAGAAAGGAAAGTTTTACGATATGATTATTTATTCAAGATGATATAAGATCAGAAAAAAAAAAAAGGAAAAAAAAAAAAAAGGATATCGTTCAACAAATAATTCTCAAACGAGATGAGGTACCGGTAGATGGGTAAAGCATATGAAAAATCCTGGAATCTCAACTTTTGCACGAGTTTTGTAAGTGAGGGCCCAACGAAAGAAAAAAAAAAAAAAAAAAAAAAAAAAAAAAAAAAAAAAAGGTATATGTAATAAAAGTGAATCTTGGTTCGAGCGAGATATTGCCCCCGGCAAAAATCTACCTACCTACCTACATGCTCCTGCCTAAACGGATAGATATAAAAAGGACTTAACCGAGTCTGTCTGTTTATCTATACGCTATACGGCTATACGGCTATACGGCTATACGAAAAGGGAATGAGAGGGGGATAGAAAAAAAGCTTAGGAAATCCCAAATCTCAATCAAATCCGCTGCCCTAAAAACGCCGAATCAAATCGGGGCAGCGGAGCCCAGCTCATCATAGTATACATCCTCGTGCGTCCTCGTAACATCCATCTCCAACTCTACATCCATACATACATACACGTCCCGTCTCATCTCAGTCCTTCAAACCGTCTTATTCTGCTTGACCTCCGCCTGCTTGACCTCCGTCTGCTTGACCTCCTCCTGCCCCTCCTTCTCAGCGCCCTTCGCGCTCCCCAACAGTTCCCCAACCCAGCCTTTGGCACCGTCCAGCTTTCCCTTGATCCACTCCCAAAAGTCCTTCCCATGCTGCGTCATCTCACTCTCGTCGGCTATAACCGGTCTTTCGGGGACCGGCGCCTCGGGCGGATCGACGCCAATCAGAACGGGAGAGGCTTCTTTGGAGTCGGCGGGAGGAGAGACCTCGATTGGAGAGATGGAGATGATGGCGTCTGGGGCGGGTTCCGGGGCAGGTTCCGGGGTAAGTTCCGGGGCAGGTTTCGAGACTGTGGAAGGAGTGGAGGTTGATGAGGGCACTAGTGTAGACTGTGAGGCGGGTGCGGTGAGAATAGTCCAGTCGGGGGGGTCATGGGGTAATTCAGGTGAAGATTCTTCGCTGTGGACGCCGACTGGCTTAAGCGGAAGGCGGATAGTGCCGTTATTGGGTCTGGGGATGATGTTTAAAGAGTCGCAAATGATGTTGTAGACTTCGATGTTTTCTGTGCAGTTGTCAGCGAACCATCTATAGAGTGAAGTGACAGAACTTACGGAAAGGCTCAACACGACTGTTCGGTTTGTGAGGAAAGGCGGGACCTCTCGCCACAAAGATAGCTCGCATCAGGGGATGCTCGTGGTCATATCCGTGGAGGCCTCGTGGTGCGTATACGAGGCCCTTTTCAATACCTTCAGCGACATTGAACTCTTCTTTGGTAGTGATAGCCCATCCGGTCTTCGGCACTATCCAAAGAGGAGCGATACGCTCGTTCTTTGAGAAGTGATATCTTTCGGGCATGTTCTTGTCCCGAAGATAGACGTCAAAGCCAGGTTGTTTTGTCGAATGATCATAGAGTTTATCGTAGAGAGGCTGGAGATCGGCGGGGTTCTTGGGACGAAGGCCAAAGAGTGGCCAGCCATCGCTGTGCTCGATGAGGCTCATGTCAATGATGTCGTCTAGCTGGATGAGACGAGTAACATCGGTGGAGGCCATTCCGTGATCAGAGACCACAACCACATTGACGATATCCGTCAAGTTTCTAGCTCCGAGGCCTTGAAATATTTGTTCAAGCATGGTATCGACATCTTTGATTGTTGCCATAATCTCTGTGCTGTTGGGTCCGAAACGATGCCCATTCACATCGACGTTCGGGACGTAGGCAGCAATCAGCTGCGGTCTCATGCTGGCGACCTCTGCCAACTCGTTCTCCTCTCCTGGCTTGTCCAGCAATTCCAAGATCCTCTTCACCTTATTTTCCAGAGATTCTTCACCATTATATTTATCCAGGAACGTAGGCTCAATTTCCATGATATGGGCCTCACTCCCAGGCCACATATGAACAGCAGTCCTAATCCCCTGGTTCTCAGCCGTCACCCACAGAGGTTCTCCACCCCACCACTTCGGCTGCATAGCATTCGAATCCGTGTAAAAGAACTCCTCCTTCAGCTCCACGTCCCAGAACGAATTCCCAACCACACCATGCGACTCAGGATACAGTCCCGTAACCAGCGTGTAATGGTTCGGAAACGTGACAGACGGGAAACTCGGGTTCATATATACAGGCGATACGCCCTCCGCCACAAGCTTGTTCAAAGTCGGCGTGATCCCCCTCTTCAAAAAGTCCGCCCGGAACCCATCGAGACTGATCAAAATAGTCGTAGGCGCAAATAGCGCCGTCCCATTGCTCAGCATCTTTTGCACCGGGACCATTCCCTTCCGATGCAGCGACATTTTCCACGCCAGCAGCACCAGAATAGAAAATCCCCCTGCAATCAACAGATGTATGAAGCACCACCTCCGCCAACTCCTCCTCTTCTGCACCTTCTCATGGCGTATCTGCCCCATCAGGCCCTGCTGATCCGACTCGTCACCTCCGTCCGTCTCGCTACTCGCACCGATACTGCCCCCTTCCTTAAGCCCCCCCTCCTCCATCTCATGCATCAACACGCCATCCTCCCCCTTCGCGGCATCCCCCAACAACTTCTCTTTCTTCCTACTCCTCCTCTCCCTGCGCTCTTTCCTCTTCTCATCATGATCCATTATTTCTCCTTCCCCCGAGTCAATTCCAGGTAATTCCGCATAGCTTCGTCCCCAAGCGCCCAGTTTCTTCAAGGGATTCCGCATCGTCTCTGCAATTGAGCTTCCTCTCCTTCCTCGCCTCCGACTTTCTTCCAGCAAGCGGTCACGCTCTTCCTCTTCGACCAGTAGGCTGCGGTCGTGCGCGCGGATATCTGCGCTGGATCGCGCACCTATTAATGCTTCATCGTCTTCGGTGTCGGAGTCCCGATCGCTGCGCTCGCTATGGATGGAGGATGCGTCGTCGTCGTAGTCGGACGGGGAGAGGAGATTCGGGTGCGATGGCGGCGGTGTCATCATGGATGGAACGGGAGGGCCGAGATCATTGGTGATATATACCGCGGTCTCACTGGTTGTGTAAGGAATGTGTGCTGTGGTGCGACGCTGAGAGACGACTGACGTTGTCCTTCTCTGATGTTGGATGCCAAGAGCTCAGGTAAGCTAAAAATATTACCCATCCATCCTTCTCAATCCTACAACATCAAACCAAACCATATCAAACCATATACGCTCTATTCTATTCAATTCCCTTGAATTCCATTCTCCCTACTCTATCAGATTGTACTTTGCTGTATTTGAACTATTTTGTCGAGTCAACTATCCTGAGAAGCTAAGCGGCTGCCTTTCCAAGACTCGTCGTGCTTATATATATTCCGTATATATAAATCAAACGAGGATCAAGAACACGCTGAGCTTCCAGACTTCAGTCCCTTTTTTAAATAATTCTCCTTGTCCTTTGCCTTGCAGTAAGCAAAAGCTGCCTATATACATACCAGTCTCCTCGGCCTTCTGTTGTAATACCCTACCCCCTTCACCCCTTAATAAACATCAAATGCATCTGACGTCGAGAGTGACATTTCATAAGTACAAGAGGATGGCTCACCCTGAGACGAGTATCAGTTTCAAAGCAAAACTCTACTTAGACCTGCTATTCCCATGCAAGCCTGCGAACCCCAACCATTTTCTCGTGCGACTTGAAATTTATTAGTTGTATATTGTACCTCTTCCTATGAATATTTATGTCGTGTTTTCGCTTGCACGGAGCCAGATATAAACAAGAATGTCACGGCCTCGCCTCGCGATCAAGACCCCCCAAAAAATGCCTCATCATGCGCCCCCTTCTCCCTTCCCCTTTCCCTGCATGCTTTACTTACTCTGTACATACTTCTCCAAACTTCACAATGCAGCTCCTCATTTACGGAGCAAGAACGGGCATCACAGCCGCAGCCGCTGATTGTATCCAATACGGCGATGTGCGGCTCCTGGGGTTGAGGTTGATGGATTAATATCAGAATCTGGGGGAGGGTACCCACGGGCTATGCTGTGCTGTGCTGCTACATACAACATGTCCGTACGTATGTAGTATGTATAAAAATGCCGCAAAGCGTTACCCGCTCCATGACGGTTGCTTGACTAGTTTGATAGCAATCATAATGCTGTATATATATATATATATATATATATATACAGAAGTTCAAATGAAAAGTTATGTTTCTTTCGTTGCTCTCTAGAAATCACTTGCGAAATCTCTAGTCCTGCCTGCTGGATCAAGCTGGCTTTTGGACTGTCCGTTCTGATCGTTTTGTTATTTTGGAAGCTTGAAAAGAGGAGAGAAAGACAGGCTGTTGTTGACTCCGCCACCATGGACCTGATCACCTGCATCTTCATGGGCTTCGGCCTCGTCCTCGGCATGATCTTGGTCCAGTTTCTTTAAGCTCTCGAAATTTTAGTATGTCGGGAGAGCCAGTGAGGGCATAATGAAGATGGATATATATATATATATATATATATGTTGGTATCCCACCTTCCTATCCCACCAAGAAGTGATGAATAAACACTTAGGCTGATAAGCGAACGGCTAGGGGATACAGATGAATTACTTGATCTCTGTGGTCGGCTGTATTTGTGTGGTGTCGGTGTCACAGGTACTGAATAAGAATTACGAATATATGGTGGTACCAATTGTATTCGTGAAGTCTGAAGAGGCTCAGCTATACTAGCTCAGAGAGAGCTATATGCTGGAAGGCCGCTACCTAGTATAACCATGTGACCTTGGATGCCCACGCCCTACATTCCCACATGTGCCCTTACAACTTCTTGCCTGGAAAGCTGGGCGCTCCAGTATCGCCGCTGTCGATGCTTTCGACTACGGCATGGTCTCGATCGAGCATGTGATGCTGGAAATATGTTAATATATATATGGCGGGGAAAGAGAAGACATAAGAATGTCTGCATGCGTACCTCGACATTGATGGCAGGGCCCTTGAACCACTTGTGTGCTGATATAAACCACCAGGCCGTGACGATAAACATCCTTCATCCGGTCAGCATTCGTCTCACCAGGCTCGTGGCTCGCCGAGTCAGGAAATCGGGAGGGAAACTCACGGTCCCCCATAGACAACCGCCGTCCAATTCATCAACTCGGCCGTCAAATCGTTTCCCCTCACACTCGGAAAGCACAGAATCGGCATCATCACCAAGTTGAACGCACAAGCACAACCACCAATCGGCTTGCTGAACTTGCCCAGGTGCCATGGTCCACGACGGAACCTGTCGCCGACGAAGAACACGCGGATGAAGATGGGAATCGTGAAAGCGACCATAGCAGCGATGGCTCCCACGGAGAAGATGGCGCCAATGGCCACTGAACCCCCGAAGATCAGAAGGAGGAGACAGCAGCCGATGGCACAGTTGAACCACACCGCGTTAACGGGCGTGTAGGTGTGTCTGTTGACCTGCTTGATCCACGAGGAAAAGGGGAAGCAGTCGTCGCGCGCGTAAGCGAAGGTGACTCGGGACGCCGCGATCATGCATCCCTGGCCCATGAAGAAGCCACAGACGATCGTGATGGACAGGATCGCCAGGGCAGTGTTGCGCGGCATCACTTCGATGAGGTACGACGCCCATGGTTGGCCCAGGTCGCTGTCCATCACCCCGGGGATGTCGATGACGGTGTAAGCCACCACGAGCTGAAGAGTCCAACCTAAGAGGCCGCCAACACCGGATGTCATGACGATGGCTCGGGGCGCGGCGACGTTCGCGTTGCTGCATTCTTCCGAGAGGTGGAAGGCAGCATCGTAACCGGACATTGTCCAGATTATGGCAATGAACGACATCAGCACCGAAACTCCGTCCGGCCAGTCCGTACCGTTCTGGATACTCCAGACCTGGCTGCTCGGGAAGAATTTGGGCGTCGTATCTGTGCCTGTAACCGAGGCTGGGATCATTATGATGACGACGAACAGCGCGATGATGTTCATGGTCGAGCCGTAGCTGTTGAAGCGCGCGATCCAGAGGGTTGGCATACTGGAAATGCAGCTGTGGATCACCATCACGAAGACCGTGAGCAGAAAGACCTGGTAGTCTTGCGCCACGTAGGATGGGTGCGTGATGGACGCTGCGGCCAGGACCATGGCGCTGAGAGCGTAGTCCACCGAGGGAGCTCCTGTGATCTGGACGATCCAGTTCGACCACCCGATGATCCACGCTGCAAAGGGTCCATAACCCGGGGGCGCAAGAACCGCTGCTGCGTAGTACAGTCCGCCACTGAGTTCCCATCAGCTCCAATCCACATCGGCGCGGTCTATCCTCTGGATCTGAAAAACCCCTACCTGGTCGGCATACTCGAACACAACTCTGCCATCCCCATAGCGACGCACTGGATGAAAAACCAGCCGATCAACCACCCCCAAACCATGCCTCCCGTCCCGGCATATCCCATTCCATAGTACAGGGTGCTGGCAAAACTCGGCAGCAGCCCCAACACGGCAAACGACACGCAAAAATTCGTCCATAGCGAGAACTCTCTCTTGAACTCCTGTTTATAGCCGAGAGCTACGAGCGCAGCTTCGTCTGCACTGAGGCCCTCGAAATTCGGGACATCGCCATTGGGGAGGACGGTAGTGACCGAGGGCTTGCGGATGCCAGGGCCTGAGTGTGGATGAGAGTGGGAAAGAGAGTGGGAATGGGAGCTTTTGATGTGCTCGAGATAAGACATTGTGTCGTTCGCTCTCTTAGCGTAGGGTCGTCAGGACATGGAAGGCCGGCCAAGACTTTATCTTTCTATAGACCAGCTTGTGAGAAATCATTAGCAACGACGAGGGCGACGTCGTTTGATAGCTAGGTACTCGTCAATAATGGAGCTGCGCTTTATCTTTATCTTACCCCCTCCTCTTACGGAAGGCGAGCAAGCACCCACTTATATAATAGTAGGGGAGATAGCAGCTATCGCTTCTCGATCGGGAATGTGTAGCCTGACCCGGTGTTTATCTCTCCACGTCAAGCTTACCTACTTGACGTTACTTACTTCCGTGCTTGATACGTCTTGCGCTGTTGACGACCTTGAACCTCCTCGTCTTGCCCGTACATGAGCTAGCAGGTAGTCAGTCTGTCTATCTTCTCTTGTATCTCCGATGCTACGAGCAGGGAATCATAATCTCTACACAGCATATACAGCACATATATATATCGTTCCGAACACAAAGTCTCATGTTGCAGCACTCGACTTTCATCCTGTCTCGACTCTCGAGCTTATCTCTCTACTCAAGGCCCTATCAGTTCTCCACCACCCAGCCAATAAACAACCAGACAATCCCGATTCCTCCAGTTCCTGCGGTCTTGGCCGCTCTTATCACTGGCATCATAGTTAGCACGGCAGGGCCCTCAGCCGTCCTATCAAGCAGTCCAATGCCACCCACACCTCTCTCTGTGTTACATCTGTGTTACAGAGGATAACGTACCACCAGAAGTAAGCGTATTAATCCGCCACTGAAGTACTCATCAAAATCAAATTTCAACTTAAATTCTCTTTTCTCAAGTCCAGACATGATCAAGAATAACAACAATGAAACATCAAATTACAAATGATAGAGATCCCTTTTATAGAGGAAAAAAAAAGATATCTCTCAATACCCTTTCCAAATCCTTTAGGGAGGCTACGATTCTTTGCCTTTACGAGATGCCTTTTACGAACCTTCAATTTTCTTTCCTGCGGTAGAGAAAGTCTGGAGACGCGAGATTTATAAGTATAGGACGATTTGATTCTACAATAAGATTTAATAGAATCAATCGAAGCAGAAATATGGAAGTTCAGCTTTCGCTTAACTTTAAAAGAAGTCTTTAACAAAGAAGCGACTTTAGCGTCATCTTTTGTATCTAGATCTATTAAACAATCGGATTTAAGATTGACAGTTTAGATTAACTCCCTCCCCGAAAATGAAATTAATGAACACCGGCTAATGTTGAATTTTTTCGAAGTGTTGACCCTTAGTTTTGGTGCGAAAGGTGGTTTTATGCATTAGCAATTACCTAGTACTGTACGAACGCGAGCCTTTATAGCTCTACGACAATAACGAGAGCGATATTTATATTTATACGGACCGAGGCCGCTCGTAAGGCCACGCGTACTCGATAGTTATCGAGATACACCTCGAGGCAAATTCTCTAAGATGCTTTTAAAAAGCTTACAAGGAGTCTGCGATACCGCGGGATCAAAAGGGAAAAAAAAAAAAAACCGGGGCTATCTAAAAAGGAGCTTAAGTACTTATCAATAATCAAAGTCCAACTTCATTTCTCTTTCTCAAGTCCAGACATAATCAAGAACAGCAATAATGAAATATTAAATAACAAATAATATGGAAAACCATCCAAGGGAAAGGAAAAATCGATATCTCTCGACACCCTCTCCAAATCCCTTAGCGCATGCCTTTTTTACTTCCGATTTGGTATCAAGTACAAGCGAACCAAAGCGAAGAATCATGCGTTTTCAAGGAATAATTTTATGCATACCTAAGCATACCTATGTATACCCTTTGAGACTCTAAGCACAGAATCCCGGGCCAATATATTCATTCACAACCTACCTCTCCTTACCTCCTTACTGCATATAAGCGTTAAGCATCCTCACAAACCAGCCGGCGCATCTGCGATCAATCCCTCCGAGCAGAATATATAAAGACGATATAATAAGTGCACTTACGGTCGGTCTCATGGGGAAAGGAAATACGAGTATAGCAACTCTTTAGATTGCAATAGACGTTCTGCTATTGACGACGCGGGGATTTGTTTTGATTGTGAGAATCTCGCTTGCAAGAAGCGACGGAGAGCAGCAATTTGGACTTTGGGAAAAGATCGCCCGGAGAAGGGGGTTGCGGTCGATGGTTTATGGTTTTGATAGGGATTCGATCTTGCGAACACTTGTGAGTTTGGAATACGGTACGATCTTGTTGCTAGGTATAGTGGAAGGAGAGCAGGTTGCATGGGCCAGCCTTGGTACTGGTTCCTACTACTCGTCCCAATTCCTAGTTCTAGATAATACAAGTCAATCGGTTAACCACATCATCAGAACTGCTTCCTCCTGTGACCTAGTATTATCACTAGATAAGTTCTAGCAATAGATCTTGAATCGCTATCAAAGGTCCACGAGCATTAATCGTTTATCGCTTACAGAGTAAAGTCTTCCATCTCGTCTCCCGCCAGGATGTTACATTTCCAGGGGCTCGGGACCTTTTTTTATTATTATGCCGTCCAAGAATTGGTCGTTTGTTGTACGACAGAGCACCTTTCCTCGGATAAATTTTGACGTGGCCACGGTGAGACAAGCCATAATACGGCAGTGGAAATCAATCAGCATTGCCCTTATCCTGCATCGTATTCCGGGACGGGGACTCGGCTTTTCCAGATGTCCGAATCATGAGGGAAAGAAAGGGGTGGGACTTGGCCCGGTATACAGCCAGCTAACCAGAGAAGCATGATCTAGAAAGAGCTGGAGCGAAACTAAAGCCTGAAAGACCCCCACTCCATGAATACAGGTGGAAAGTATAATTTTGCAAGGGATCTTACCAAGGCTTAAACCAATCAACTTACTACTACGTTGTATAAGTACGTACTAAGCTTGTGAGGCACCCTCAAGGGGTAACAATTACGCCTGTACCGTGGGTAGTAGTAAGAATCCAGTCTTGAAAACTACCGGCATCTCTAGGTTATTATTTATTGTGTGCAATTGAGTTGACAGGGCTTTGAGTCATTCAGAAACTACCGCTCTACTCTCCCCCCCCCCCTAAATACTACTAAATGTCGGACCCAGTTTAAGCCCATAAATCATAGAGCGGTGGTTTCTTAATAGCTCGAAGCCCTATCGACTCTATTGTATCGATTCAATACTGGCTTAAAGATAATTTTCAAGGCTGAATCTTTATAAGTTGATTGGTTTAAGCCTTGATAAGATTCCTTGCGAAATTATGCTTTCGATATTTACTTATAAGGAAGGAAAGTACTACGTCGCAGGCGTAAGTATTACCCCTCGAGGGTACGGAAAACAGGGGTTTTAAAGTGGAAACTAGACTTTTGAGGCACCCTCGAGGGGTAATACTTAGGCCTGTACCGTGGGTAAGTACGATTCATGAGGCTAAACTATTACGTACTACAGTACAAGCCTAAGTACCACGGTACAAGCCTTAGTATTACCTCTCGAGGTATCTGAAAAGTTTAGTTTCCACTTTAACCCCCTTGGTTACCTTACTCTCGAAAGGTAATACTACGTCCCAGAAGGGTAATACAGTACTTACGCTTGTAACTTAGCAACGTCATAGGCGCAAGTGTTATTTATACCTTAAAGGTAGTAACTAAAACGTTTAAAATAAAGATTTAGACTTTAAAAGCATCCTTAAGCTATACTCTCTTCCCTTATGAATAAATGTCGGACCCTGTTTAAGCTTATAATTATAAAGCGATGGGTTATTATAGTAATAGCTCGAAGCCTTATCGATTCTATTATATAAACTAAATACTAGCTCAAAGATACTTTTCAAAGCTAAATCTTTATAAGTTGATTGGTTTAAGCTTTAGTAAGATCCCTTGCGAAATTATACTTTCGATATTTATTTATAAGGAAGGAAAGTACCACGGTACAGGCCTAAGTACCACGGTACAGGCCTAAGAATTACCCCTCGAGGGTGCCTCAAAAGTTTAGTTTCCACTTTAAACCCCCTGGTTTCCCTACCCTCGAGGGGTACCGGTAATACTTACGCCTGCGACGTAGTAAGTACGATTCATGAGGCTAAACTACCGTACTTACGCCTGCGACGTAGTAGTATTACAGTACCTCTCGAAAGTGCTTTAAAAGTTTAGTTTCCACTTTAAATCTCTTGCTTACTTTACTTTCGAAGGGTAATACTTACGCTTATATCGTAGCAACGTTATAAGCGTAAGTGTTACACCTTGAAGGTAAGGTGATTAAGACGTTTAAAGTGAAGATTTAAACTTTTAAAGCTTCCTTAAGCTGTACTCTCTTCCTTTATAAATAAATGTCGGACCCAATTTAAGCCCATAAATCATAGAGCGGTGGTTTCTTAATAGCTCGAAGCCTTGTCGATTCTATTATATAAACTAAATACTAGCTCGAAGATACTTTTCAAAGCCAAATCTTTATACTACGTAAGTTGATTAATTTAACTAATAAGATCCTTTGCAAAATTATACTTTCGATATTTATTTATACGTAAAGAAGGAAAATAAGTACGATTCGTAAAGTTAAAGTATTACATACTACGGTACAAGCTTAAATACTAAGGTTTAAGCTTAAGTATTACTTCACCTTTCGAAGGTGCCTTAAAAGTTTAATTTCCACCTTAAATCCTTTAGTTACCTTACTTTCGCAAGGTACTACTATTACCCTCCGAGGGTAGGGTTACCAGGGGGTTTAAAGTGGGTACCACGGTACAGGTACAGGCCCAAGTAGTACTTAGGCCTGTACCGTGGTACGTATCGAAAGTATAATTTTGCAGGACATCTTACGTAGAAGCGATGGAACTTCAAATCACTTGAAGCATACTTAGCAACCGTACGTTCTTTCGCTTGGCCTCACATCCTTGCAGTAAGATACTTAATGGTATAATAACCTCCTTTTCCTCAGTCCTTAAACTGCTTTCTAGCTCACTTCGCTTTTCTATACCACACACAACCACTACACAATCCAAATCAACATCTCTCGTCAATATGAAGCTCTCTTTGATCACTCTGGTCGTTGCTGCTATGGCCAGCACAATCGTCGCTCAACGACAGGTAATATATGCTCGCTTCTTCTTCTGCTTTCGTACTGTATTAATTGAAAACTATAGATTATGTGTAATTGCGTAGTCAATCGAAGATGCCAGCTTACTACTTGCGATAATATCCCAAACTGCTATTTATGCTGTGGAGAACAACTCGAATGCTCCGGCAATAGCTAGCCGCTTCTTAGTACGTAGCCTCTATGCACCACTCCTTTCCGCTGGCTTTCGCTAATCAAATATCGTTCTAAGCTAGAGGCTCATAAAGGTGCTATGCTTGATACTATCGATGGCGGAAACACGAATGCTATAGTGGTTTTATTGCAAGGCTGGCTCTTTAACTTCTTGTTCGCTCTAGCGCTTTAGCGAAAATTATATTGTGTTTATCATCAACGCTCCGTGATTCCAATGTGCTCAAGTTCTTTTTTTTGTCGTTTTGGCTCGCTTTACGAAGTGAAGCTGGGCCTGCAAAACCGAATTTCCACTTTCACGCCGATGCAAGCTCATAAACGTTTATCAATCTTGCCAATTGTCTAGAATAGCTAGCGGAAGCTCTCGTACGACCGACCTCTTCGCTTCCGAATGTATAAACCGAAAATCTTTTCATAATTTACGAACTGCGGCTTCTCTTCTTTTTCTTCGACACCTTTAACTATTTTACTCGATTAGCTTACGGCAATCTGCTTTACACGTTATATCCGCGCGCTTCTTTTGGTAGCTCAGTCTTTTAAACGACTATTACGAAGATATATATGCTCAGACCGGTACGACACTACGAAGAAAAACGTTTTTTCTCGCGATATCGACGACGATAAAGCGAAAGAGAAAGAACTGGAATGAGGAGAGCTCGTCGGAAGAGTGTTTTACGGATTTTCGGATTTGTGTGTACGCCAAGGCTTAACCGCGCAAAGCTTTGCTCGACTTGGTCGCGACTTGGTCGAGTAGTAAAAGTGTCGGTTCCTCACTCATTGAACTCTAGGTCATTGACTTGCATATTAATAAACTACGAGTCAAGAGGGTAGGGATCGATGATTACCTACCCTGGTAATTACCCCTTTGGTGTTTACCGAGCTACGCAAGGAAAATACCCTTGGCGGTATTTTCTCGGAACCCCAACTTTTGCCACATAGCCCTTCGGAGCTACAGATCCCGAAATTCATTCACCCCTTAATACCACGGTACAGGCCTAAGTATTATCCCTCGAGGGTGCCTCAAAAGTCTAGTTTCCACTTTAAACCCTCTGCTTACCCTATCCTCGAGGGGTAATACTTACGCCTAGGACGTAGTATATTCGATAGAACTTGTATACTCTTTTATAAAAAGAGTATATTTATAAAAGAGTATACCTTTAGTCAGAAATCAATGAAGAACCATCATGACCAACTTTCAGTACTGAAGAAGAGAGCCTTTTTATTACCTGTTGCAATACACAGAAGAAGCTTCATTTATTTGACGTTTGTTTTTACCGGCAAACCAACAAAAAGGCTCGATACCCTTTATCGGACTCATTGAAAGAAACCTTCGCCGAGCTTTCTTAAAGTCGAGAAAAGAATATCGGGGTTTGAACTTCGAGTCAGGTTTACTTTCTTTTTCGTATCATCTATCTCGCTCGTAAAAGGAGGAAATACTTATTCGTTTCGATACGAAAGTCCTAGGACGAGGAGCGCATGCTGCGCTTATAGTCCGCTAGACGTTAATAAATACAACAATAACTACGAGGTGAAGCGATGTTTAGCGAGGTTACTAACGAGACTTTCCTATTAAGGTTCCGGCGGGATACAAAACTCTATTTGAGTGATTATGCATAAATCCAAATTTAGTAGTATATCCATTAACGTTATCTTGTTAAAACTTTAGTTCGAGATAATCGGAAAGAATCTTATTGACGATAAGTATAATAATCCTTGAATAACTTACGGAATTGATCGGTTCTTACCTTTTTTTTTTAAACCAACTTTCTACGCGATCGAATTTTCCGCAAATTTCTTTTTGAAACATCTATCCGATTTTTCGTTGATCTCGACGAATCAGGCAATCAAGGTGCTAGCGTTTATTAACTCGATGAGTAACATAGACTTTCCGATGCTTTCCCGGCTAAGCTTACGTCTTATCGATAAACAATACTTTATCTTATTGATCGTCGGTCCAATCAACGTGCTCAAGGGCTCACGTTAATCTATCGATAATATAACGACACGCCAGGTCTCTTGGGCGTATCCCCACATGCGCCAAGTTACCTCCTTCCTTTTTCCCTTTCCTTTGCATTCCCTTCGTATTCTTCGTATTCTCTTATTCCCTCCTTTTGATCTATGAACCATGGTTCACGAGTCCTTGGCGCTTCCTACCTTCGTGTATATAAACCTCAGCTATCTTCGACCTTTACATTCGGTAGTTATTGATTCTAAGTTATTACTTTAAGATCCTCCTAAGCTCTTATGTGAACCCCCGCGCTCCCGTGAGTTCCTTCAGGTAATCGCTTAAGGTCGTCACAGTGCTAGCGTTTATTAACTCGACGAGTGATATAGACTTTCCGGTGCCTTCCCGGCTGAGCTTACGTCTTATCGGTAAACGAGACTTTATCTTATTGATCGTCGATCCACCCAACGTACCACGGTACAGGCCTAAGTATTACCCCTCGAGGGTGCCTTAAAAGTTTAGTTTCCACTTTAAACCCCCTGTTTTCCCTACCCTCGAGGGGTAACACTTACGCCTGCGACGTAGTAATTTATCGATAGCGTAACCCGAAGTCAAAGGAGGTTGTCTTTGCTGAATTCGGCGAGCAAAACCTACTTTAGCTATAGCTATTCAAATAGCTTTTTATTTATAATTCAGATTTATGAAAGCGGGAATCTGATTCTAAATCGTTTCTCGAATAACTAATGACTTAAAAACCCAATCGACAATTCCTTTTCTCGTCGAAGTATCGAGCGTAATAAGTCGTTTAAAACGTTTTCGAAGTGTTATTTAATCTCGTAAAGTATTTTTAAATTAATCGAGAATGGATTTAATTTTAAAAACAATTTAAGATAATAAAAAACCAGCATCGTTGTATAAAATGTAAATACGTAAATCGATCGTTTCAAATAAGATCAAGAGCTTCAAGAGATTCTATTATCGATAATTAAAATATTGAAATTGAAAAGAAAGGTAAGAAAAAGTAGCATTAAAATACCGAGTAAATAGAATTTAAACTTGTTCGATACGCTTTTATTACATTCCCGATTCAATAAGACGCTTCTCCGATTTACTTCGACCTTTTCAAAAATCCTATTTCCTTTGATAAAAACCCTTGTTTCGTATCCTCGAGGGGATAATACTTACGTCTGGGACGTACTACGTCGCAGGCGTAAGTACGTCGCAGGCGTAAGTACTACGTCGCAGGCGTAAGTATTACCCCTCGAGGGTAGGGAAAACAGGGGGTTTAAAGTGGAAACTAAACTTTTAAGGCACCCTCGAGGGGTAATACTTAGGCCTGTACCGTGGTAGTAAGTACTATGATCCTATGCGTTCATCTATCTAAACTGGGGAAAGGGGTTGCAACGCTCTGTACGCGTTTGGTCCACTAGGTTTCAAAGTCAGAAACCGGCCTATAAAATCGGACTTTACTGTCCCATACAGTACAAACCGTATCAAGGTTTTTAAAGCCCCGTCCGGAGGACCTTTCCGATCCCGCAAACCCGAAAGCCTTTTTCGGAGAAGGCTTTTCCTCACGACACTTCAACCCCAGTCCCTTTTCCTCCCGAGCAAGCAGCACAGAGAGAAAGCAGCATGACCCGCAGAGAGTACGTATGCCACATACGTAGTACACGCTCGCGGCCCCCTGCAGAATATCCAGACGAGTTAAATTAACCGGCCTGAGAATTCGCAGGCCCATACGGACGACAAACGCCGTCAATGATGAGGAGATGGGACGGACGAGCGGAGGATCTTTGATGATGAGGCTGACATGTACCTGGTGGGGAGAGGATAAGCAAGCCATGCTACTCAAGTCCTTGTAATCTAAAAGTGGTATTGATAAATTTTTTACTTCTATGTCGTTCCAGAAGTAACAGGTGGTGGGTGCTGCTACCTATACTGGTCATCAATTATTATACCTAAGGCGGACAGCTGCAAGATCCAATTTAAATAACCACGAAATCAAAAAAAAAAAAAAAAAAAAAAAAAAAAAAAAATTAAGACAAGAATATAAGCCCATACGTACAGTACGAAGTCGCGTAATATTACCAAAAGCACCACCAAAACCGAAAAAACCTAATCCCTAAAGTCCGACCAAATCCCCTCCCTACTTTTGAAACTCTGCTTTGAAAAAAAAAAAAAAAAAAAACCTTAGCGTACGCCAGACTAGCTTTCACATTCAAGCATACTACGTAAGTATAGCACAAAAGTATCTTAATATGCGATCATTCCGCAGATAAAACCTTACCATATGCTTGGCGGATACCGCCCCCGTAAACAAAAGAGAAGATACAAATTCAATTCAATCCAATCATAGAAAAAAAAAACAAATCTCTCAAGTTCAAATTTCAGAACTACTCCAAGTCCTTGCTTGCAAATCGCCAATGCAGGAATAGCAGAGAGAATGGTAAATCTTGCCAGGACGCCGCGCGGATCCTCTTTCAAATATCCTTGTATTATAAACACACGAGATACGTAGTTTTCTCAACTAATTCCAAGTTTTCGACGTGTTTTTCTTTCTTTTCTCATTGGTTTCTTAACATCAAGTTTCGTAATGCGTAAAGAAAAAGAAAAGAAAAAAGGGAAAAAAAAAAAGAAAAAGAAGAAGGGAATTCTAGACAGTAGTCGTCAAATACAACCACCCCGCCCCCTTTATCCCTTTCCTCCATTTGGCCTTTCGCAATTCGGATCTCACCACTCCACCTTCGAGCCCACCCTCCTGCGCTGTAGAAAAACGAAAGTTCAACCCCAACCCAGCCCAATCCAACCCAATCCAACTCAACCCAGACCTCCACCTCCACCCAGTCCGTTCCGCGGGCCTGGGTACCCAGAATACCAAATAGAAACCCATGCAGAAGAACAGAGATTCCCAGAAGCTAGGTAGGTATCGATCGAAGCCCAAAGAAAAAACAGAGAACAAAAACGAAAATAAAAGGAGATCCAACCAGATCCACTTCTGGTCCGCGATACGCTGCGCTATGCAAGTGCGTGTTCATGAGCATTCGGCCGTATCACATGATCTCGTAGCATCATATCCATGGACACCCATCTGCAGGATGTATAGTCGTCGTTTTGGACTTCGATATTTCTGCGGTTTACCAGCCCCCCCGTCTAGGCGGCGGTCCTCTCCCATCATAGATAATCTCCCTCTCGATGATCCTCTCATCCGAGAAGCCAGGATCGCGTTCCCATCGACGCTCTCTACGCTCCCACTCGTCTCGCTCGTGGTTCCGGCGCTCGATGCGCTCACGTTCACGTTGGATCTCACGAATGCGGTCCTGGCGCTCGCGGCGGATGGTTTCGGAGAGCTGGACTAGTTCTAGCACGTCCTCCTGCACTTTCATCAGTAGTTTATTTTAAGAGGATCAAGGAGGGAGAGGGGGGACGTACATAACGTAGATACTGAATGATGTAGAAAAAGAACTCCGTCTCCTCGAAGTCGTACCCCATCTCCTCAATCGCCTCCCTCACGACCAGATCTTTCGTAATTTCTGTCCACAGATCGCCCATTCTCTGTTTGGGTGGTGCTCGCGGAAAGCCCACTTGCTGGCTAGACGTCTCCTCGATCCTTTCATACTCGCGCTCGTACGAGCCACCTCCTTGTCGTCGACGGCTGGAACTCGATATCTCGATTTCCAGGCCACTGCCTTGGGATTCGCGTCTCGGCTCCTCGCGAATAAGCTCTCGCTCAACAACACGATCTCTCTCGCGCTCCCGCTCCCGCTCGGGAATGAATTTACTTCTGCGCACACCGTTGTATTTCTGCCAAGTGATCTCTTCACTCCCGCCGCCAACACCATCCATCGTCACTCGCTCTGTTCCGGGTGGGACATCAATGATGGCCCAGTCCTTCGTGGCGCCGTTGTATGCTTCACCTATGTATGCACGCTCTTTGGCTTTCCGCGCATAGTAATCGGCTTCATCTTCATCACCGCGGATATCGATTCGGACACGGCTTTTGCTTCGCTCTCTACGTTCGGGTCTGGCACTTACGCTGCGTCGATGACTGGCGTCGAGTCTGGCGTCTCGAAAGCGCAGTTTCTCCCGCTGTTGCTCGTACAATACGCTATCATCGTGGTAGTCATCGTGTCGGGCTGGAGGCGGGGATCGCGTGCTGACTGTTTTCTTGCGAATATCTACGTCGGTGTGATTTCCATGGGTGTAGATATCGATATCAGTTTCTTTGGTGCGCTGTTCGGTGCGGCGGGGTGGGGGAGAGGGAACTCGGGCGAGTTCAAAGCCTGTCAGCCGTTAGCAAGATGTCTGCAGGGCCAGGAAAGGCACGTACCATGGTCGATGTGTCGGTGGTGGGTGATAATTTCTTGGTGGATAGGAGGTGCACGAATCGGAGGGGGAGGAGGGGGTGGCGATGGTTCAGGGCTCGGCTGGCGGACCTGCTCGACATTGCGGATGCGTACTCGATCGATATGTGGAGATGGTGTGCGTTCTCTGATCTCCCTCTCTCGCTCAACAACCCTCTCACGTACCCGCACCGGCGAAGGAGACCGCTCGCGGAATCTCTCTCTCGTCTCAACCACTCTAGCACGCAGTCTCTCTGGTGGGGGAAGACTCGGCGATCTCTTTTTCTCAACAACTCGAGTCTTAGTCCTGACCCGCTCGGGGGGAGGCGAAGGTGAGCGTCGTTCGACGATTCGAGTAGTCCTCACTCTCTCGAGTTGTTGGGGCGGGGTAGGTGATCTCTCAATAATCCTCTCACGCACTACCCGTACTGGGGAAGGGGATCGAGGTCTGCGTTCCAACGGCCTAGAGTACACCTCCGTGTCTCGTTCTCTCAATACCATCTGTCCAGGCTCAGGCCGTC
This sequence comes from Drepanopeziza brunnea f. sp. 'multigermtubi', assembly GCF_022702325.1. Classification (NCBI taxonomy): domain Eukaryota; kingdom Fungi; phylum Ascomycota; class Leotiomycetes; order Helotiales; family Drepanopezizaceae; genus Drepanopeziza; species Drepanopeziza brunnea. The sequence goes on along the minus strand of NW_027094078.1, from coordinate 1,258,861 downwards.
CGTAGTCGTCTCGGAGGAAATCTGGTCGACTGCCTCGCTCCGAGCCACTGCGCCTACTGCGGATATCTGAGTCCCCCCTCTCTCTCGTTCGCACAGGAGGTCCTTCGCGGGAGTAGTAATCGCGCTCCTCGTACACGGCCTCCCCACGTCTCGACATGGCGGGCTATGTGCGTTGGTTTACTTTGCTGTTTTGCGTTGTTCTATGTGCGGAGTAGTCTGGGCGGTGAAGACTCAACGGATGGATTATTGAATGGAAGAAGAATTGCAGCCGCAAAATTCTGTCGCCGCGGAGAAAAGGCGAGACGAGATGAGACTGCCTGTTGCCCGTTGGTGTCGTATCTGCAGTGTTTTGCAGTGCTGTGGTGGTGGTGGTGGTGGTGATGATGGTGATGTTGATGGTGATGGTGGTGGTGGTGGTGGTGGTGGTGGTGGTGGTGGGATGAATGACTGACTTTGTGGAGGGGTTGGGTTGGGTTGGATTTGGGTTTTGTGGGATGAGTTGGGCTGGACGAGAGCTGGGATCCTGCATGCCAACTTTAAGGGTACCGTGATGTCAGATTGCAGGAAGACAAGAAATAGAGAGCATAGAAGTAACTGACACGCATTCAGATTGAAGAACGGTCGAGTTAGAATATCGAGGTCGATAAGCTCTGAACCGGCGATAAGGATATGCTAATCTTTTCAAGTAAACAAAAGAGCGTGGAAAGGGGGTTCAAAGATGCCCGAGGCCGAAACCATCACGTGGAATGTCCCACTGGGACACCTGACTCTTCCCTGCAGATGAGCAGGTACCGGTAGGGAAGTCGAACATAGAACATATCAGAACGGTACTTGAATCTCTCCTACTGTACCTTTGCAAGCTACTTACTTCTAGTGAACGAAGGTACGGATGGGACAGATGCCTAGTATGTAGACAATTTGTTCCCTCTGCAGCATCGACACTGACCTTCCGTCCCTTTTCCGAAACATCCCATCCCATCCGCAACTAGAGCCGCCTGTCAACACATCTTTCGCTACAGCCCCGTGTAGGGCATAAAACTGCATCTCGACCGTCTGCCCTACCCGTCTCTTTCACGCGGAAAAAGTGCAGATCCGCCGTGGCAACTAGGGTAATCCTCCAATAGCGGTAGACAAGGGGCGTCGTTGAATGTACAGGAAGAGTACTTAGGAATACATCTTTTTCTCCACCTACAGATCAGAGGAATGCGAGTGGGTGGATGAAACATGGGAAAATCTTCACGCGACAGAAGATCATCACTTCTCGTACATAGCGGACCTGATGATTTAATGTTCACGGAAAATAAATTAACGCACGAGTCTTCGGGTGAAGAAGAGTTTGAAAAGCTTAGCCTGAGCGGAGAAAAGTCTATTCGCCGGCGATAAGGATGCCACAGAAGGGAAACAAGAGCAAGAAGAAGCTTGAGATATACTCCGTAGACACTCAGCATGTTTGCTCTACGGAGAGACAGCATGTTTGGCTGGCTTTAGATCTCGCTGCTATCGATGTAGTTCTCAAGCGCACTTCGCTTAGAATGAACTGTGCAACGCGAAATAGAAAGCCAGCCGGTCCAGACTTGCCTTATGGAAATGGAAGACGAGTGGTGAGATACAGAAAGACAGAAGCAAGCAATGTGGATCCGGTTCAGCCCAGCCCGCGTCCCATAATGCTGAACAATAAGGGGTCGCGTGGCTTTCGAATCTCGAGTAGTCGAGTAGTCACAACTCACTCACCCTTCCTCGGCTCAATCCTATTTGTCTGTCTGCTCTTGCTGAATGGCCATGACCGGCGAGAGAGGCGGTTGTCGGACTCGCCAAGGGCGACGGTGCTACCAAGATAGACAAACAGCAGCCACCGAGGACGAGGAGGAATAATCCAGGCCGAGGTATCTAAGCCTGGTATGGGAATCCAATGTTGCATTCCCTCGGCCCAGGTCGGAGAAGAAAGTCTGGGCTATGTGGCTATGTCATGTGAGCAAGCTGTGGGTAAGCAGATACTCCTTGAGTTTTCGAAAGGGGATTCGGGCACACTGCACCCCATTTGACCTACTTCAGCATCGCCCTCCCCTTCCACCCCCAATGTTCATGTCGTCGCTTTCGAGCCCTCTAGATACTCTGTACACCACACACGAGGAAACTTGGGAAACTTCTGGAGCGCCGACTAGCGCGTGAGCAGTGAGACATCGAAGTTTACCGGCCCACACAGGCCAGAGTCCGGATTCCAGCAAACCGAGAGATTATCCCGGTCTTCCATCCCTCTACCCTGCATACCGTCGCGCGGCAGCTGCATCTCCGTATTCTTTAATGAGCATGCGGACTCCCAGGCTCTGCGAGCTTGTTTGAACGTCCATCAAGAGGCAGAGGGCATGGTCATCTTGACACCAAGGTACTTACGGCTTTGCTCGCCGGGGGAAAGGCACAGACACCACCTCGGTGGGCGGCTGAGCAGCTGGGGAGGAGCCATACCCGTCACGACCAGTTTCTCCCAGAGAGGCTTGAACCAGAGCGTCGCTGGGTGAGACGATGGCGAGTATCTACCTATCCTCACCGAGGGACTAGTTGGCGGGAATAGTTACGGAGTTGATTGGCATCGCTAGGTCCTACGCATCCTGGACGACAGGTATCCTCGAATGATAATTGATACTGCGAGCGTGATCATAGTGGCTATGTTGATATCTGCTCTTTCGTATGTATACAGGGCTAATGAACGAGGACAGGGGAGTTCGACGAACCTGCTACCCACAGACTCAAGACGAACGAATGCGTCGGAGAATAATTATATGCTATGTCTCGACCGCAGTTTTTGCAGAGGGGTTCGACTGCTTCAGATATATGCCATCCGAACATCGAAATTCGCCCATGTCAGGTAGAAGGAGGAAACACGAGCATGGTTGAAGCTGTGGAGGGCAGGCTCTGTCATGATATTCAGAGGGGAAATGCACCATGAGACGAGCAAGACAATCGGGTGGCCTGAATAGGCGGTATACCGAAGGCGGCCAGCGCTATGTTTGACACATTGCGGGAGCAGGAAACGCTGCCCGAGACTGTTGAACGATTTTTCAGTCTGGATGACTATTCCGTCCCCAACGGCAATTTACCGCGTCGGACACCGAGACATCTCTCCTCAAGGGACGACGAAGAATAGGAGCCGGCCCTCCCTCTACGCCCTACCACCATGGGAACAATGTGGGTACTCCACGATTAGAGAATGCAAGGCGTTGTAGGTTTCCCAGGGAATGCCGAAGCTAGGTGTTGGCCAGATGAGGTTTACAAGCTGATTGACCAACGGGGCTCTTGTACCATTACTCGATCAATCTACAATACCCCCGTCGCCGTCGAATCTAGGAATCATGTCCACGATATGATTCCAAGTATGATTCCCATAGTCCCGATGCGGCATCGCACTGGTTCGAAGAAGCTGCCGTCTGGGTTATATTTGAAGGACGATGTCGAGTGAATGCGGAGACCTTCGTAATTCCAACCCTTTCTCAAGATAAAGAGGCGTGTCAACAGCGCAAACCTGACAAGCCAGTGCGGACCCTTCGATACATTTTATATTGTTCCCGAGTCATATGGCTCGTCTGCCGAATAGATCAATGCCGGTCCTGCCACATGGTCCTGCCCCATAGTCCCCTTCTTTCTGCTCTCGGTCGGCCACCGATAGGGAGGGGTCGTTCTTGAAAAAAGGTTCACTGGTTGCTATTCCTTCAAGACGGTACACTGTCTTCGGAAAGGGCTTGATCAGGTTTGAGGCCGCTAGGTCAGGGCCAGGGACTTGGCCTCAATGCACCGAGGACCTGCAAGGCAACCGGCCTTAGAGCTCAAAGGCAGAGCATCTTACGTGGAACAACTGCTCATTCGCTATCGATTTCTGCCTTTCTCTCCTTTTGGATCAGTCACCACTCGCTATCCATAGCCCATGTAAGGAGGGTGAAGGCGGAACTCACATCTTGACCCGGCTTAACCACGCCGTCCAGCCTAGGAAAAGTGCCGGCCAGTTTTCAAAGCTTGTGACAAGAAACAGTCTTTTATCATTTCTTACCGACCGCCCCAGTGATCCACGAGATATGTGGGTAAGGTGGGTTCGGGACCGGGAAAGAGGTAGGTAGACATGGAGATTAATGCTGATTTCGAAATTGATTTTACACTCCGGATAGAGAGGGGCGACACGGTCAGGTGTTGAATAGGGTTAGACATCGAGGCTCAGCTATATTGGGCTAGTCCCAGTCGCTCCTGAGTCCTGTCAATGTGTCACTCGGTAGTTGAAAACACGCTGTTACATGACAAGAAACTCTAATTCCCCGCCATTTCATTAGGTATCGCAGCTATTCTACTGACCAAATCGTCCTTTGGTACTCGACGATACCCAAGTATCTTCTTTGCCATACCTACTAACCTCAGTCTCCTATCCCGGGATCCAGAGATCTTTTGCTCGATTACCTATACCACTCCGTTCGTCAATTCTGCTTTTCCATGTCTTTATATTGTTTTGGGTTTTGGCATATTTGTGATCCCCCTCATCTTGCAGGTAGCTCTGTATAGGGTTCCCATCGAAGATCACCTCCACTCGCCGGGGACTCTCTCGCCCATTGTACTACTATATCATATGTGTCCGGTTGATCTATCAGATTTTCACTCGAGATCAATGGAAGCTGCCATCTGAGCCAGGGCCGATAAGCATCACATTCAAGTTCTCGAGTCTCTTCCTACTCTTTGTTTGCATTGTTGCTCTGTAACCAAATCCTTGCTCTCGTTTAGTTGTGGAGGCGCTGTCATAACTGCGACAGATTTTTCAGAGGCCGATACTGAGCAGATCCTTCTTTTCGTACTTCTATACGGGGAATCTGAGGGTATATTTTGAGTGCCCAGCTAGTCTATGCATTACATATCTACAACTCGAAGTTTCTACACGATCCCATTGGGTACATGGAGCCGTGTCGGTTTTCCAGGATGAGAATAACTGGTGCGTGAGAGCCCAAGGGCCAAGGGGACCCTTCCCACTCATTACAGAGTACGCATCTTCCGCCTTGGCTTCATCAACCTACCGGTACCTACCTTCTCTTCCACCTACCAGGTCACTCAAATTTTCAACGCCTATTTTTGCCGCTGTAAGAGAACTGATCTTGCTGCCCGATGAGCTCGCTTACTTCAGTGCCCGATATATCGTTTCATTCCAGGGCTAGGTATTTGAATCCTTCACTTCACAGACTATGGGTCGATGCACAACCCCATTCCTATCGTCTCATGACTCACATCACCGACCAAATGAGGGTTTGAGTCATGTGGGAAGCGTTTGTCCGGCCGCCTAAAGTACAAGATAAGATCCGATAGGGGAGTGTCTCGGTCTCATATTGAATGGGCTTACTAGTTGTAAGTTGGGATCCATCTCAATCCGGGCCATAACCATGACGGAGTTTTCTGCGGTTGGGACGAGTCGGGGAAATTTACGATGACTCTGAACGCGGCTTGGTGTGCAATACATTGCATGGCGTCGCCCCCCGAGTTCCTGTCGTATGGCATCCCTGTTCCTCTTCAGTGGGTGGGCGCCAGCGCCGAAAGCTGACGGCCCCCCTGAGGCAACACTGCTTCCTTTGAAAATTCTCCAAGTGGAATTGGGGAGATCTATCCGTTCTAAAACTACAGAAAGCTCTTGTATCCCATGTATCCAGCCAGATTCGACCCTACGGCGTCGTTAATATTTCAAAATGTCAACAACAAGGTCAGAGATAGATCCCTGGCCGCGGAAGAGAAGGAATTGCAGTGTGTTTGCCGCAGCTTTCCGCTCGTTCCTCAGCTCACTACATCGGACTCGAAATGGTTTGTTTGCTACAAGTGGTCCAAGATTGACAGGACAGGAATATTAAAAGGCGGGCTCTCCATACTACCATTGATACTCTTTTATTGCAAGATCGCCCTATTCTATACTCGATAACAAAATGGACGAAGATACATGTTCGCATTGCGAAAAGATCTTTGCCGGACCTCATGAGCTAAGACGCCATTTCGAGGAACAGCACAACCCTATGAAACGTTGTCCCTGGTGTGACTTTACGGAAAAGAGGAAGGAAAGGTTGTTTAAGCATATGAAAAAGTGCAATGTGCCGCGAGCAGAACATCGTACCTCTCTCGGTCTGTGCCCCTGGTGCAATCATACGGAACCAGTTAAGGAAGACCTTTTTGTGCATATAGCCAGGACTCCTAATCATAAAAGACCGTACAAGCAACGTTCAGTCTTGGGTACGTCCCTTCAAAGATTCTAAGAGTGTCGAGGACTGATCTCGAAACTCAGCAGCATCGATGAACCTATCTCCAGCTAGGAGTCGCAAGCGTATAAGCCGAAGCAGTCGTTCATCCTCTGGAAATTCGATATGTTTACAAGACGAAGGTACGATGATAGCCCATAATCACAATTATCCTACTGACTATGCAACCAGTAGATAAAGTGTCATCAACCTTGACACCTGCAGGCAGAGACGTCAGCCCAGCATTCTCGAACTTAAGCCTACAACAGAGCCTCCGAGGCCAGGAAACCCCAACGGAGGCTTTCCAACATATCACGTCGCATCCCGAAAGCCAGGCAGTATCCCGCGCTGTCTCAGCTGGAGCTGATCCGAGCCTGTCGCCGTTAATGTTTTCGCCTTTCGATAGTCAAGACCCGTGCATACAAGACACTTCTTGGATTCAGTTCTTTGCTGATAGCTTGGATCTCTATCTAGCGACGACTTCTGATGCTCCACGCCCTGAACACATCGACAACCCCGTACACCTGGATTCCAGCCTGCTTGCCAACCCAGCCCAGGCAGCGACTGGCTTTCCCCTTGCGTTTGGACAACGTCCACAACACCCAACCGACTTCTACACTCTCCAAAGCTCCTACTCGGAGTCTGCAACAGAGCTTTTTAATGAAGATATCTCAGTGCAGATAACAGATGGGGACTCGCCTCTCTTGTTTCAATATGACCCGCTACCACAGCTCAGGGACCTCAACTTCGACTTCCTCGAAGACTTGGTAGATCTGAACCTGCAGGCTTCCACGGAGTTCGGATGGGCGGGCTACTTAGGATAGAAGAAGCGGATCGCAAACCCCGGATATACGATAATTCTGTTACGTGCTCTGGTGCGATTTTTCTATTTTTTCTTCTTCTTTCTTGGTGTTTAAGTATGCTCGCTTGGTTCTTTTAGTGTTTTTTTTTTCTCCCTTATTTGATATCTGCGGTATTGATTCCCACTGTGCGAATTTCGATACCAATTTCACCAGCATTTCCTCCCTAAGAAAAATTGCCTCCCCTCACGACCCCGTGATACCCCCGAATCGAAACAGAAAGAGAGAGAGAGAGAAATAACACGTGATTTCAATAGCCGAAGGCATTTACTTCACTCAAGCGACGCCAGAGCCGGTCTTCCCTTCCCACCACCACCTCTCCACTCAATTCAGGAGAAAAGTCAATCACTCCCAGCCGGGAAAACCAGCTCTCTATTTCCCAGCTTGGCGAACTAGGAGGCCAACCAACTTCTGCAGCAGCAAACTTCTCGGAGTTGACTTTGAAGAAGAAAGAAACTGCGCCGGAGAATAAACTGACAGTTCAGTTCAGTGAAGAGAAGGCTCCGAATTGAAAAGGGAGGAGGGGGGGAGTTGACGAAGTCTGCAGACCTTCTCTCTTTCAGTACGGTTTGTTTTCCCGCTGCCAGCAGCAGCAGCGGGCGAATGAGCTAGTTGTTCGAGTTATATAATACGAGAGCTCTCTGGCTAGCGGCTTAGGGGGACAGACAGGCCTCTTTTTCCCCTCTGTATTCACTTTCATATTCACGAGCTTGCTTCTTTCCTCTGTGAAATCAGCATGGGAGGGAGTTTGGTTGGTTCGTTCGTTTACGATTTTGATTCTGGAACTTAAGCCTCCTCCTCCACCAAAAAAAAAGGAGGGGGGGGGAAGAAAAGGCCACAGCCTAGAGCGCAGAGCGGCGAAGGATCCTCTCCCTCTCTCTACATTCGAGACTAGGTACTTCCTAGGCTCTCCACTTACTGGCCTGGCCCGACAACACACGTGCAAATCTGATTAAGTCTACGAATGGATATTAATTCCAACAAGGAGGATAAACGTACGTAAAGACATACGTAAAGACGTACGTCGTCTAGATGTCCCCGAGTCACTCAATTAATCCACTTCGTATCAACCATCTCACTAATTAATAATCGGACGAGCAGCTAGCTGTGCGTAGTATTGATCGATGATAGATCGGTATTGCGCAATGCGCTGCGATGGGTTTTGGTTGGTAATCACAGGACACGGAAACCACGATAACCAGTAGGGAGGTAGGAACGGCAGGTGGGAATGTAGGTATTTAATCAAATCAAATCAATTCTCGCTCGCTTACTTACTTATGCCTCTTCCGCGAAGGATAGGCACCTACCTCCCTCGTACGTACGTACGCCCCCACCCCCCGAACGACACTATACTACATGCAGCCAGCCTCTCTAGCTCACCCCACTCACTCAGCCTCCTCGGGTCGGGTCTCGTATCCCCTCCCTTCAGCATCGTCAATGTTCACATCGCTAAGCATACAGTAAGATATATAAGCGCTAGCGCGCCCTTTTCTTCTTCTCGTCGACTCATGATACCCAATGATGTAGAACAGTATAGAATAACTCCCCCCCCCCCCCCCCCCCCCCCCCTCACACTCCGCAGTCCAGCAAAGCAGCCGCAAGAGTAAAAAAGAAAACCAAACCAAAAGCAATCACTCACCGCCCCGAAACGAAACGACACATGATCGGAAACGAACATACGCGGTACACACTCGCGAACGAAAAGACAGCGCGAGTCCAGTCCAGTCCAGTCCAGTCCAGTGAGTGAGTCAGTCCAACACACACACACCCACCCTATAAAATGCAAAAAGCAAAAAGCAAATAAAAGCCAGGCTCTGCAAGAACAACCAAAGCCAGCCAGATAGGCAAGGCAAGACAGACATACAGACAAAAACAACCCAGGCAGACAAGATAGGAAAAGGTAGCTAGTAGATCTCTCCACGCACGGAGCTGGGCGCGGAGAAGAGAGGAGGGAGGAGGAAGCCTGATATGGAGAATGGTTGCTTGCTTGCTTGATTGATTGGTCGATTGGTCGATCGGCGGCCGGCTAACTGAACACATGTCTGTATGTATGTATGTATGTAAGTAAGTATGTAGGTAAGTATCAAGTTATCGGCAAGCCCCGGTGATCGTTGGTTCTAGTCAACGAAACCGGGCCCAGTCAGAGAGCTTCTGATGCACGCGAGGCAAATTTTGAGAACAGAAGAAGGCGTGGTCTGATCGGATAAGTGGCTGGTAGAAATCTTCGTGGCTATTATTGCTTTAACACTGAGTAGGTTACATGATGAGGAATCCTCTGCTGCTGACAAAATATCCTCCTGATATCCCCCATCCACAAACCCCCCCCCCCACGCAAACTCCACTCCACAGCTCTAGTTAGCCAATAAGACTCTCCACCACGTACAAGTTCCTTCATCCACATTTTACAAGCAGAACTCTTGTGGACTGAGCATGTCATTAGGATTATAGCCAGTGTATGTCTACGCTTTCAACGCGGAAAGAAAAACATCAGCGCAGTATTCCAAAAGTATATTACGACGCGCAGGGTCTGCTGAGCCATGTCATCGAGCGCGGCATCTTCTTGTTAAAAGTCCTGTAGGTGTCAGATGAGATCACTTGGCAGGAAACCATGAAAAGGTCATGATCTGTAAACCTGACCGGGATAGAGAAAGCTTACTGTACAGTTCGTGTGTGAAGCCAGAGATCGTAGCTGCATCTCAGCTTTCCAATAGGCACTACAAGAAATCCGAGAAAATCCTTACTTCATCTCAAGTGGAGGCCCATAGCGAATTAGGAGGTGGGAGGCAATTCGGACTTGATCGAGGCTATTGAGAACCGCTTTGAGGTGCCATCGTAGCAGAAAGAGTCGCACGTAGTTGCCAACCGACATGCAAGGAAAAGAATTCGTTCTTTACGATCATCAGTCATTGAAGCAACCTCGAGGTATTTCTCAGCGTCGTCAATCTTGTCATTGGTGAACCACTTTTCAGGGTAGTAGTTTTCTGCCCACAAGAGTCCGCGCATGGCGAAGTCTTCTGGAAATGGGCGAACATCATCCTTGATCGGTAAGGGAAATTCCGTGCTTTCGATACGAGCTGGCGTTGAGTAAGGCTCTAGTATCGTGTTCAACATGACTGCTAAAGACTGCCAGGGAAAATATGGTGCGAGCAAGTCCATCGCGCGAGGATGGTAAGCCAAATGATTCATGAATACGAGTGTGACATGTACAAAGGGCAAGACATTGGGATCCCCAATTCTGCGAAGAACGATCTCCAGAGTCTCGTTGCTCAATTGCCGGGCACGCTTAAAGGCATTCACTGCAAGACTGTCCTCGCCAGCCATTTCGACGCACGAGACGTCTGCCTCGCTCCCAGTCATCGCCTGGAATAGTGGATTTGGGGTTTTTTCACTGGAGGCGAATCCAAGCATTGCAGCGATATTAGCAACTGCAATGCAGTAACCTTGTTCCATAAACTTGCGGGTCACTCGGCCAATTTGGTTGTCAAGCAGTCCCAAAAATTCGTCAACAGTTGGCCGGAATTTTTCCATGTTCTTGTTGGTGAAGAGAAGTCCGTGGGCTTTGACGAATGCCATATCGAAGGGTGGCAGGTATTGGCCATGAGAGTTGTCTGCATTTAATACGGGCTCGAAGAGTGTCAAGATCGATTCCCGTGCCGAGGTGAAAGGAGTAACCACGCAAAGTGACTTTGAATAGTAGAATAGCTGTTGCAAAGCATTGGGTCTGGCAAGGATCGCAAGGTGGTGATACAGTCTCCCGGTCTCGGGAGCCTTGTCAGAAGCCTTGGAATACCAATGTCTCGCAACGCCGGTCCAGACCTCTCTGTCCCGAAGGTCGTCGTCCTCGATGGCCATCCGGTATCTTCCCAAATCTCCGAGGCATTCGATCCATGTGTCCTCGAATGCTGGTACCGTCTCATACAGGAGACCCATCATCGAGTACGCCAAGTAAATAAAGGCAAGCATATGATCGAGAGACGCTGGCAGTCTGTGCCTCAAGAGCTCGAGGAACGAGTGGATCCCGTGTCGCCACATGCGGGCAGGCATTGCGTACTTCGACGCAAGTCGTCTCAGCCCGGGGGAGGCTGATGGGTGTTGACTTGCGAGGAAGAAATCGTGGTGCTCATGAAGAAGCGTTCGGTGAAGTGCAATGAGCGCCTGCCATTGTTCGTTGTTGAGCTTCGGCTGAGATGGAGGATCTGTTTGGGAGAGAGTTGCTTGCTTGCGATCGACCTCTATGCACTTGGCTTCCACCATCACAAGGCCAGCATAGATGCCTTTGACCTCTGCGACAAGTTTTTCCTGACTGATGGGCCGCGTCTCCGGCTGCAAGATGATGTCGTAGTTGTCTTCTCGTGTTTGTCGGTTTTGGGGAGAAGAAGAGCTGTTGCCGAGAATAGATGCGTTTGAAAAGGGACTTTGGGGGGTTAGTCTCGGACCTTGTTGATTTGGTTTTCGAGGCCGAGGATGGAAAGCCTGGGCTCTTGATCGCGGGGTACTAGCAACATTCGACAGGTCAACGGCGGACCTCGGTGGGGGTCCGGAGGCCTCGGTCCAGAGTTTCTTATTCCCAACACTTGGTCTGTCAAACATATCTCTCTCCTTAATGTTACTTGCCGACCCGTTCGGCGCCGAGGTAGGTCTTGTTTTTGAACCTCGTGGAGGAGGCGAGGCTGACGAATCGCGGAATGGGCTAGCACTACCTGCTGAGATGCCGTCACCGATGGCGGCACGTTTCCTAGGTTGCTCTCCTGCTGTAGTCTGGTCGGCCTCGCTCAAATCTTGCATACCAATATCCTCACTTCCCCGTGGTGTGCTTATATTCAGAGCGGCGAGACCCGGAAGAGAGCGTTGGGTCGGCGACGACAGAGGACGTTTGCTTTGTGAGCCGGGCTGCGGTTCTGGCTGAGCCTTGTTTGCGTCATTGTAATTCGGTTTTCGTGGCGAAGAGTTCTCTCGTGTTGATCTGCAAAAGATCGCCTTGGTCAGCCTGATATGCCTTGTATTGGGAAGGCAGTGAGATGTTTGTCCACTCTATACGTCTTTCGGCGAAGCAATCTCAACTGGTCGTCTTGCCTACAAGCGTATGGGAACACTCACTTCTTCAGCGCACATTCATCGCCAAACCTCTTCCGGTAGGCCTCCAGATCGTCTTGGTTCGCATATTCCAGTAGCCGCGCCTTGTGATCCGCCAGAGCATGCTCCCAGAGCGCCGCTTCTGCGTTAAAGATGGCCCTATGAGGGCAGAAGATACAACTCCATGTTGGGGTAACCTTGTTTTCACTCCGCTGGTGTTGGATCCACCTGTCGCTCAGGTCCCGCTGCTTCTGCATCGTAATATCTGGGGAACATAGCGATTCTCAGTAAATTTCCATGAATGGTATTACGACTGTGGTGTAGAGCTGGATTTGGGTTTGGGTTTGGGGGGGGGGGGGGGGGGGGGGGGATGTGGATGAGGGTGAGGGTGAGGTTGAGGATGAGGATGAGGTTGAGAGAACTTACATGAGTTACTAATTGTTAGGTGGTGGAGGGTGGGGTTCGATACGAGTACGGTGAGGGTCTGGGTCCAGGTACGGACCAGATATAGGTAGATAATGTACTGACCGGCTGACAGACTGACTGTGTTTGGATTCCAAATCATTCAGTTATTATTCAATCGATCAATGAATCATTCATTCATTCAATTAATCAATCAAGCAAACTATGAATCAATCAATCAATCAATCAATCGCAGTGCAGCCAACGTGATGATTAACTCCTGTTGGAATGAGGAAGCTGATCGAGGAGGACTTCGACTTTCTTTTGAGGGTATGAATACATATAAATATCCCATTCTTCTCGATTATACACAAGCCCGTGTTACTTATCACAATATCTGTTTGATAGAGCCTTGTGAAGCTTGAGGAAAGGCTTTTGCGAACCATGGGTCGCATCGCATTCATGTAAGCACCCTCCTTCCACTCACCGATGTGTAATCCAGTACAGCAGGTCCACGTTGTACAATGTTGAGTAATGAAATGACCAAAAAGTTCCTAAGTCCAATGCCCTAGAGGAGACACCGACGAAGACAGCATCCCAATGAAGCCTCATGTCGGCGCAGCGCCTCAGATTCAGGTCCAGGTATTGCAGATATATAATAAACTGAAGTAATATATATAAACGCGGTACCTCGCCTGCGCCTTTCTGGCCTGGATCTTACTGTAAGATGCATATAGCAGGAATCCGCTGTAGTAACGGGATTTCAGCATTTCTGCAGTGATCGGTTCAAGCAGGGCGACCAATCTCGCACGGATGCGATGCAGCTTTTACCTTTTCAGCCCTATCCGTGGCCCTCAGTCTTACTTTCGCAACCATGAGCAGGCCTGGGCATCCTTTAGACCTCATCTATGCCTGTATCGATGTACGCTATGCATACGAAAGAGCATTGCTTCTAACCGAGTTCGAAAGGACAGATTCGAGCATGTCTTGAATGTGATCAACCCCTACAATCCAGCGTTTCTGCCTTCAAGCCTCACTTCAATGAAGGGCCAGCGTTCGCCGTCCACCAAACCATATAAAGCTGTCCGTGACTGCCCTGCTAGCGAGTGCGTCCCGGAGAAAGGGAGAGGTCAAGACAAAGGACCGGCCGTCGGCCCCTCTCATAGGCGTATCACATACGCTCAGCTGCCAGCCTAGTCCAGCCTTGCTTCCTTCGGACTTCGAATTGTTGGACATTACTGAATCTCGCTGGATGGCACAACTAACTGAGGCAATCATAATACGAAGCAGTACAAGAGCACGAATACTGGTACGCAATGATCGGGTGAGATCCTCAGCTCCGTCGGAGGTACGGAGTGCCTTTCCCGTACTACCGGTACCATCAAGCGAGCCACCCCATATCCCGTAAGCGAGCATCCCCAAGTCAACCAAAACATTGCCCTGAACATCAACAGAAGCTGTGCGTGTCCGGAGAACTTCAAATTCACTTCAAGTGCCGAGACTTGGTTGGAGTGAACCGAGGGTGTTCGCATGCCTTCGATCAGTCATTTGGATGCCGCAAATGCACGATTGAAAAGTTGAGGAGTGGAGATACGGGTATGGCCCAAATTCTTGACTGATATTTCGCCAGTATAAGACATTACAACTTGCGACTGCATGTTGGGCTTGCAAGCCAGCCGATAATGCTTCGCACACCGCCTCTCTTACGATCTGGTATGGATGCAACACTGGGGGGAAAAGGAATATGAATCGCCTTATCTTCCACTGGCTGATAATACCGGTACATACATACTACGTATATACAGTCACCGCTCCTTGCTTTCTGGATTCCCCGTACTCCGATGGTTCCAAGAGCCAGGCCTGCACGGGTTAATCCAGAGAATCTACTTATACTTTTTGAGATTCCAAGGAAAACAACATGGGGTCAGGTCCCCACGCGATCCGGGTTGGAGGGCTTAACTTGCCCATCAACCTATAGCAAAAGGTCAAAGCTCCTTGCTGTTGTTCACTCTGTTTTTCTATCGATCTGGCTAGAGATTAACATCGATGCCTTCAAAACTATGAAGAAAGAGCTGGAGCTGGCTAAGAATTGATCGTTCTGCCTACGGGATTCTAGGGGCCTACCTACCTACCTTTCGCTGCACGGTCCGTTGCGTAGGCATATCGATCTTTCACCGCAACTTGGAAAGACAAAATTAGAGCGACCCCGCCTGTATCCGAAAAAAGAAAAGCAAACGTTCCAGCTGCACGACAACAAATTGGGATTATAGGCTCCATGAGCAGCATGATGCATACATCCTATCGGCCGGCCAGGAGCATCGAGAATCGGGACGGAGGAGCGGAGCCCGACCCAAAATCAGCCAATGCACACATGTGCACATACATGTACGTATATGCCGACAACCATCTACCTATCTATAGCCCCTGATTACTGTGCCAACTTGAATTGAAGTTGTAGGGGGATATCGTTTAGAAAGAGGCCTTGGGATGGGGTGGCTTGACGTGGCCGCTTGCCGGGACGTTATAAAAGTCTTATAGCATTCCATTTCGCTCTGTGAAGTTCAAAGAAATTACTGCCAAATCTACAGTCGTATAGCCAAATAAATATACTCTGAGGGTTTTGAAGCGGAGAGCGTTGATCATCCATCGGAGAGCTTCCAATCTAACGTTTGTTGCACGCCGCCGCAGCCAGTACTGACGCATTATTGATCTTCAAGACCTTCTCTCCCTACTTTGTATAGAGTTGAAACAACTGCTCTCCCTGTTTCCAATCCTCGGGGTGTCATTTTTTGGCCAGTACAGTAGTACAATCTATGCTCGTCCCTCTCCCGCCATTACACATTTCTCACACCCATTCAGTACACTTCAAAAGACAAAAACCACTCTTCTCCTCCTATCTTCGTTTGATACAATACAAGCCAAGCCAAAATGCTATTCTCTCTTATCACTACTCTCTTCACCTCTTCAGTATTCGCTGCTCCGTAGGCAATGACACCAGAAGATATAGAAGACACTGACCTAGGTCTAACTGCTCACAAAAGCTAGAGTTAGTTTGAGACAATCCTAGCGAAAGATGTAATTAGTGGCGAATGCTTCGAGGATGCCAGTTTTGATGCGCTGACGACGAAGTGCGTAATTATTTATCTTTTTCGCAAATGGTTTTTCAGAAGAGTACTGACAGATATCAGGCATATATTCATATATATGTGTGTGGCTGCGCCGAAGAAATTCACCTGTGAAGGAAATCTTGGGTCTCGTATATGGTCGGGGAAAGTTTTGGCGGAGCGCGAAGGAGTACGGCTTAGGACTTTATCAGCATCATCATCGTCCTTTTCCAGCTGCAGCGCTGCCGATGAAAACGGTTCATGTCGTGAAAATTGGTTTCTTGTTTTTCCAAGTTTGATAAGATACCTGCTTTCTTATAACACGCTAGAAGTTGGGAAATACAACAACAACAATAACGACTGTAACCGGGAGCTCGCAGGTTTTCAGTCATATTATCACGAGTACTATAAAGTAAACCCATATTCATTTCTCTACTTATGATTAGTTCGCAACTAGCGTAACAAAGAGAGTAACTTTTCAGCTACAATACATCCCAAATAGAGAGTCAAGTTTACGAAATTAAAGCGTTGCCAACCATACGGATACAGAGCCTGGCAGCCCCTTTCACCAGTTCCGTAGAAAGATCAACGCATGGGAACATACTTACTGGCCGCACGAGTAAGGGTGTTTCATTTCGCTCTAAACAGTTCAAACAATTGCTCTCTCTGTTTCCAACCCTCAAGGTGTAATTGTTTAGCCGGTACAGTAGTACATGTTCTCGTTCTCGTCCCTCTCCCGCGACTACACGTTCCGGAAATCTACTCATCATATCAAACTTCAAAAGACATTTCAAAACACAGAGATAGAATCCACGACCCTCCTCCCATCTTCGTTCAATATAATACGAGCTAAGCCAAGATGCGGCTCTCTCTTGTCACTCTCTTCGCCACCCTGGCTTTCACCTCCTCAGTATTCGCCGCCCCGAAGGCAAAGCCGTAAGAAGATCCCTCATGGGTAGACAGTTTTGTACCAGACCCAAGTCCTGCCGCCCCCGGCGAATGAGTCTTCCTCAAAGATGGCCTCCACCGTAATTTTGTAATAGCATGCTCAACTCTTTATTTTTCTGCAAATAATACTTGGAAGAATACCGAAAGATATTCAGGCTGCGCCGAAAGAAGCTGCGAAGGAAATCTCGGATCTCGTGTATAGTACAGGAGAGTTTTGGGGGAGCGCGAGGGAGTACATGCTTAAAACTTTTGTCAGCATTATCCTCCTCCTCTAGTTATATACCGGTAGCTGTTATGGAATACGGTCCACGTCGTGACAAAGGGGGGTTGTTTTTCTTCCCCAGTTTGAAATAAAACATTTGCTTTCTTTAACTACAACCGAGAACTGTAACCGAGAACTCGTAGCTTTTCAGACAATGATTATTACTACATAGAAACTTGACAAAATGGCGCGCGGGGCTGTTGACTCCACAAGATCCACGCACTGCCTGTATCTGACACTTCTAATGGCTTCGGCGTAGTTTTGAGGTCTATTGTAATCGTCTGGGCGGCCTGTCCTTTTGAAGTGTCCGATGGCCTAAGACACTTAAGGCACTTCGGGTATCGTATTAACCCCGATTTAATCACATTTCCTAGTAGTAAAGCTATGACAATTTGATCGTGAACTCGCTCGATTGAGGCTATTGCAGATGGACCCACCCCGAATATGATAGCATGCTTTACCTATTGATCTATTCGTAGAATTGCATGCAATAGAAAGGGTGGTGGTACGCAAGCTGAGCACGGAATAGTCGGAGGAGAGAGTTTTGTTATCGGTTTAAAGCCTATCTGTTTCAGCCTTAACGCCAATTTTATGCCGATTCGAGGCGTTGATAATCACGAATTTTATATTGTAAATATATATAGAATGTTGCAAACCTGAATACCGTATCAAAATGCCGTTGCAAGCGTCCTCGGCTATCAGAAATAGCGCTGTTTCACGCTACTTTTGATAGCCGAGGCCTCTATTTTAAGTCGATTAGATCAGTTTACCTATGGTGCGGTCAACCCTCTGATCAGTTACTACGTCGCAGGCGTAAGTATTACCCCTCGAGGGTAGGGAAAACAGGGGGTTTAAAGTGGAAACTAAACTTTTAAGGCACCCTCGAGGGGTAATACTTAGGCCTGTACCGTGGTAATATACAGAGATTACGGAGTGGACGTTATTGGCAGCCCCATGCGCCATTTTGTCAAGTTTCTACGGTATTCTTAAAATAGTTCTAGTTTGTTTACTTATATATGAAACTGATTTTGCATCAGCCAAGTCGAAGATGATTAGAAGGGTTACCAGCTTCAGCCTCATCAGCTATACTTAGTATAATGTGTGGTACGAGAGCAAGGTCTTCGAATTAGGTCTAAATTGTGTACGAGGAGAGAAGAGATTCTAAGGTATAGGAGGAGATAAGTTCTCAAGTGGGGTCCATGCGCGCCCTTACCTTGGCATTCCTTGGCCGAATTGTTTGTTTTATCCCCTCACATATAATACGAGTATAAAAGTCATTCTTCTCCCACTTGCTATCGTCAACCATCCAACACATTCGTTTTTTTCCCTTTGTATCATCAACTTTCAATAACATAATACTCTATATCAACCGTATACATTAACAAAATGGTCTCTACCCAGTCTTTCCTTAGCGTGCTTTTGTAAGTAGCTTATCCAACAATCTATTCTTCAACAGTCTTATATAGCTAGCTTGCTAATTTGGCCTATTGCTTCAGTATCTTTGCGGTGGGCGCGCAGAGCAGCTATATTTGTGTATGTGGAGATAAGATCGAATCCAATAATGTCTGCGACACAATCGCTAGCACACACGCATTCTTCAATGGGGAGGAAGTAAGTGATTTTAAGACTGAACAAAGTCTTTTCAAATCCCTTCATCAAACCGCCTGATATATATGCTAATCTACACAATTCTGTAGTGCTCTCTCATTGATTACAACTCGAGGGCTTCCTACGCTTTGAGATGTCTTGATCGCGATATTGGTGGCATTGTAGCATGTAAAACACTATGAGCGCCTCTCGACAGCTTTTCTTAGATGGAAGCAAAGATCCTCTAACTTTCGGTAACAAACGACGGGGAATAATTCTTCCTCGAGGAGGAACTTTTGACGAAAGTTGAAGGTTGAATGCGACGGACGGTATATACCTCTATTACTACCATGTACTGCGTGTACCCAGAGCTCTTGTGTAAATATTATGCTTAGCTATATAAATTCCGGTCTTTTGCGCCACATTTTCACTTATATAGTAAGCCCTTTCGCACAATTTGCGTTCCGCATCTCTTGCTGATTGCTCTCTATCTCTTGCGGCGCTGAGAACTCGTCCTGTGGCTAAGCAATGGGAAAGAAATCCTCTCGTGGGCCACACTCACGCTGGTGATGACATTGACGCGCGTTATCCGGGCTACCGCTCTGACGAAAAATGGGATCTCGATGCTCCAACTGGCCCAACATGAGTCGGAGTGCAGCCAGTCATTTGCAATGTGATTGTAGGTGCGAGTTTCTTTTGCCGTTTTGCTAATCTGGCCAGCCGACCAAGCGGTTTGCACCAGCCAGTCATTATTTTTTATTGTTTCCAACAGGATCTCCAAAATTAAAATAGACAGAGCTTCAAATATTCCTGAAACTTTGAAAGGCTGATGATGTTCAAGCATAGTGGATGCTCCAAATATCAGTGACCTATCACATCTCCTTCCCTGGCTTTCGGCAGCTTTGCATGGCTGGCTGCATATATTCTGCTGGCATCGACAATATTCACATACAATACAGTCTTTCGATCTTGTATCTATACGAGGCCGACAATCTTCGCTGTGATAATATGTTTGTGGAGTTTTGAGCATCGACCTGCTAGCACGATGGCCAAAATCTCACATCATACGCATCATGCTCGCTCTCGAAAAGATATACAATTCACCTTCTACATACCGCTGCGCAACTCCCAACGTGGCACTTGTTTTCGCTCAATATTTAAGATCTCCAAAAAAAAAATCCCTCTAATGCTATCACCCGCGTCTCGGCTTTCATGCTTCAGCTGGGCTGAGGCGCCCCAGGTGGGCCGTCTGACGCCGTCAGAAGCCTTTCCGCGTACCTGCCTCCCATAGACCTCCCAAATTCAACCAGATACAGGTCCGAAGCCATGGGGAATCTAAACGTCCTATTACGAGACGGCTGCCGGCTTGATGGAAATGTGCATTCCGACCCACTCTTCCTCGTCAGGGCGTTGTCTCCAGACTATCGAAAGCTTTTGTGCCGTCAGACTGGATGCCTTGTCCTCTACTACACCTTCTCAATGCTCTGGAAGGATATTGTGACATGTCATCCTGACCTGAAAGAGCATGCGATTGCGTCAATCAAAACCTTGCTCGAGAACCCTTCTATCTATCACCCTCTGAACTGCGTCAAAAAATGCAACAAAAAAAAAATCAATAAAGAGCTGAAGTTAACGGAAAGGTCATTAAAACAAGATGTTATGGGGTTCCAGTTTACAAACCTAAATCACTAGGTTTGACGGCGAAGAAGGAAGAATAGCATGCAGCCGGTAGATCTGCCGGTTGATCAAAGCGGTATATATATGCACTTACCTAAAGCAGGTAAGAAAGAATCCTGAACAGTAAGCTGGCAAGTCTAAAAAGGCTCTCGGCTGTTCTATCTGTTTGCATACTGCCATCATAACGTGTAGACAAGTTTCTGGATCTGTCTTTCTTTCTTTACCGTGGCGACGATTTGGCCTATCTAAACCGACGCGTCCACCTGCCAAAATGTCCTGGCTGTGCAAGTTGAGCGACCCAATCCACGTCAGACTCGGACAGTCCGAGTTAATGATGTATGCATTGTTTCTTTTGTTTTTGCCCCTCCTCCTGCGCCTCGGGATCAACACCGAATTGGCTATGTTCGGCCAGACCGAGGCTCGTTCCAAGCATCCAAAATGCGATTCTTGATCTATCATGATATCCACTTGCGGAAAATAGTCGCGAGATGTCAAGTTCAAATCAGATATTGGGGCGATTACTATTTCTAGGAGCTGGCTACTGTAGTAGCCGTTGTACAGCGATGCTAAGCTTAGCGAGATTCTCTCGCCACCTGGATCCCATGCACTTTACACGCGGCGTCCGTGGAGATATTTTCTTCTTCACGCACCTTCGCCCCCTTCCGTGCTTCCATGTCAGCTTTCTAGTCCAACAACCTCCTTAGCTCACCATCGATAATCTGCTGCCTTACGCTTCTCATGTCCTCTTGGACCGGATCATATCCTCCTTGGGGCCTCGATGTCTCATTGATGATTACTCTTGCGGTTTGGCCGAGGTAACAAGATAAACACCCATACGCACACCAGGTAGCCACAGCTCTACTGTCACCCGAGTCTATCGCCGACCACTCCTCGCCGGTATACTCGTAGGTCTGTGCCAGCAAGGAGTAAAAGCTCCAGCCATTCAGGTCCTCGATATTACTATCCAGCGTGGAGACTGGTCACTACCACCACCGAATCAGAACTAGCCTCTAGGCATCCTCAATTCGTCCTCCTGTCCCGTCCTTCGGTCACCATGATTTCTATGAAATGTCTTGCCCGCTTGGGGGTCTCAGCACCATCCAAACCGGCATCGACCACCCTCTTCGTCCTGGAAAAGCACCCATGGCTTTATCTAGCGTGTTTGCCTTGGGGTCGAGAAGCTCTCCCGCAGTCACATGTGGATACGATGCCTGGCGGCGGCAAAGATCACCGCGGAGACCCCCCCTACCACGTGGCCAAAGAGAGCTTCCTTTTGGCATCACAGCTATAACCAAGTATCAGAGACGGACTTGTCGCAAGACCCATCCAAGGCACAAGACTGAGATGCTGAGACGAGGGTGCTGGCTGCCTCGCCGGGTTGAGAGATGCGCTTGGGATATTTATTTTAGACTCCGTGCGATGAAAGGCTGGATGGTGACGGCGACGTGAGGCTTATCTGCGCTATGAGCCAACATCAGTTAAATTCGGTAGGTAGGTAGTATGCACTATCTTCCATTACCGTGGATGGCGTTGTTGATACCGACACGCTCTGTGACGAGGCGTTGGGGTCGTGTGGACGCGGCGACAGTGAGGTGAGGCTGACCTTGTGCAGGTCTGCTGGCATCGGCATAGGTATTATCGGGTGTGAGCGTGCCTGTTCTGTCTCCGGGTCGTGCCTTGGACCGCATCATGCTTGGTCTTGGGCCAAGTGACCACCTACAAGATGACTTGGGAATGGGGAAAGATTCAGCCCTGTGTATGGACTAGAACGGTCACGGGCCAGGCTTTACTGGAAGGAAGTCATGTTCGCGATGTTCTTGTAAGCTTGCCAGCTTGCTTGCTTTTTTCTCTCGGCTTACTTCGACTTCAGGCCTCCTTTCCAGTTATCCATCCTGCGCCAGTAGAATGTTCGTCGGGGAAGAGTGGCAAGATGAATCTTCCCACAATATGCTTTACAATTCTTTGTATGTTATTTGATCGGCTCATCGTCCCTCTCGCCTTCCCATCCTAGGGCACTCAGCATACACCGAACATTTCTCGAGTAAGAAAGGCCTGCCATTCCGTTCCAGTTCCGCCTGACGTGATCATCGCGTTTTTAAAGGCCCCGTTGCTTCGGCAATGAAACGATAACACGTATCAGGGAAGGGAAGGGATAAGGTTTTTCGCACGCAGCAGCTTTGTTGTTCTCGCTTACCTTACGGGATATAGTGAGGCTGGATCACCCGGTCTTTCGTCTTCATTCAGGGTTTTGGATCCTCTACGAAGTACAGTCCTGCACCTACGGCTGACCCCGATCCGACCTCGATACTAGTCGTCTTGCGACTCGAGCGTAGCCATGATATTACGATGGCCACGGCAGCTTGCGCCTGCCTTACTCTCTTTCTGGCCTCTTTTCCTTCAACGAGAGATCCTCCTCTCACTGTGATCCATCCTATCTGTAGGGGAAGGGCGCAGACGATAGTAGCTTTTGCTGCAACACTTTGAACTTCTTTCTGAGTCTGTGTTGTACGTAAATCTTTAGCTTAGCACGTCGCCGTATCCCATGGGAGGTCACATGGCGGCACGCCTAGCCTGCTACCCGCCCGACGTCAATAAATACAACAACAACAACAACAACGAAGTACAGTCTCAACGCGAGGCCGCAACTTCTCTAACTGCAAGCGACGCACGATCAAGCGATGCGTCTCGAGGATCTGCGATCATGTTATCGGTTATACAATAAGGGAGGGGTGGTCGTATGCCATGTCGTGTTATACTCGCTAAGAGATATTGTTGCGGCTGCGGTTGCTGTTGCGGTTGCTGTTACTCAGCATCCTTTGGGTAAAGTTCCCCATCGGAGCATAAGGCTGGTGGAACACGTAAAGAAATGGGTTTCGTCAAATGCTGTGTTGGTATGACCGGCGGGGGTTTATGCTATATCACATTCACTGCCCGCTTACATACACTTGTATACTTAATATATGCTTGCACGCACATGTACACACCCATCCAACTATCCATCCATCTATGTGCCCTACCTTCCTTCCTACTTTCCTTCTTTCCTCCCCGTATAAACAACACAGGCGAACGTAGCCCTTCTCCCCTCCTATGAAATCGCGACACAACAACACAAAAAGTGATCCACTGACTCCTCTTCTTGTTTCCCAGAGCTCGGTCACGATACGATAGCAGCTGCAGCATGCTGTATGTAGATTCGACAGGTTCTGAATCTGGCTGCCTCACTAATCGTTCCCCTCGTATCCGGCCGCTGCATATATCAGACGAGAATAGAATGTCTCTCTACGTCCACGCCGATTTCTAATTGGTGCTCTATCTATTCATCTATCCAGCCATCTATCCGTCAGTAGTTGCTCAGCTGCTATGTCGTCTCGTCTCGTCTCATCTCACTTTCTTATATATATATTTTTTTATTTTCTCTTCTTCGTCGGCCTGACGAATCCTACGATGGTGAGATGTGAGTGACAGAATAGTTATTTATATCATTATCCGCCTGACTAGATAGATGCCAGAGAGTGGGTTTTAGATCTTGCCGAGGATCGAGCTTGAGGGGAGGAGGAGGAGGAGGAGGAGGAATACATATCAACCGCACGCTCATTCCTTAAGCAAAGCCTGTTCCTTGTATGAAAAAAAGTTTTTTTTCAGAGTTAGGCGGGGAAACATATGGAGACGTATGGATATACATATATTTATATAGATATTCAATGTGCCAGCCGGACCGACACGCTCTTTATATTGAAAAGGCCAAGTACAGAAAGAGCCAATTTGCCTTGCCTTGCCTTGCCTGGCGAAGAGCCTCCTAGGCTAAAAATTCTCTCGAGACTCTTTAACCATGTATTTATCTCTCTCTCTCTCTCTCTCTCTCTCTCTCTTTTATAGACAAACCTTTATTCTAAAAACCCCTACCATACCTACCCGTCTCAGGGAAGCACAACAGCATGCATGCGGCAGGCAATCAACGAATAGACTTGATTGATGTAATAACAGCACTCATATAACGTTACGTGCATATCCATGGGTAGATATCAGCTCGCGCGCGATCCTCAACGATAGGCTGCGGGAGCGGCAGACCCTATATATCTGTACCCAAAAGCCTGGGTGATGGGAGAGAGCTTTGCAGGCAGCATGCAGACATGCAAAGGCAATCGATCAGCCAGGCTTTGAATCCGTCAGGCAGGCAGGCAGGCAGTTAGGCATTCGTGCGCGTACAAGCATGTCCAGTTGCAAGTTTAGATACGCACACATGCACATATACACATATGTCCATGTTTATTCATGTATCTATCTGTTTACAGGCACTGACTAGTTCCACCCCCTCCCTCCTGTTTGCTAGTAATACTTGTCACATGAGGACGCGCGGCTGGCTGTGCTCCGACGTGTGCGGTGCCGGGAGTTATACGGTCGTCTATGTTTATGTATGTATGTACGTGGCCGAGTACTGATTGTCATTTGCGACGAGATTGAGAATCGAGATTTAGATATCATTCTGGATCTCCGGGGGTTTTTTTTCCTGGCCTTGTGTGTGTGTGTATCTATCTGGAATAGAGAGGATGATAAATGAGTGCTTAATTGATAGAGGAGTCTAGGAGAGAATGCAGAGAGAGTGAGAGACACAGAGAGAGAGCTGTCTGCTGGCCTTACTCACTTACTCGCTTGTTCAGATTTACGCAATGCAAGTGCTTGTTCCTCCGTGAAGGCGCTCTACCACTGCGTACGTTAAGATTGGCGAGTACATATCTGAAGCGTTACTGCTGCTGCTGCAAGTCAAGTCAAGTCAAGTCCAGAAAGAAAACACACGCACATTTTTTAAGCGATCGAGTCCATCCCGGCGCCGAAGGGCTGCAGGTACGGTACCCTATCCACTCTGCTGCTAGTACACCAGATCAGATCAGATTGGATACCGTTGGACGCACTGCAGGTTATACGGAGGCAGAAGAAGAGAAACATTGCACCGACATCAGGCGCGATGGACGGGATGAGACGGGCATGTGGCTATCGTAGCGAGGAAATGACAGAAAAAAGAAAAATGATACATGATAGATCATAGATGATAGGAAAGTAGGGGGTTGAAGGGATGGGATAGAAGTAAATTATGGAGGTTGGATGTTTTGAGTCTGAAAGGGGAGGAAAGTATGGGACTTTAATTTTTGTTCGGAATTTAATACTTCATTATCTAATGATTTGACTATCTGTGAGAGAAAGAGAAAAATAGAGGGAGACGATACGATTGTGTTTCTATTGGACGGGAAGTTTCACTCCGGGCTTGCACGCCACATGGATAGACAGGAGGCGCAAGGCAGATACAATTAAGAGCCGACCCATTCTAGTGCGACGTTAAGTGTCAATCCGTAGCACATCGCCCAAATAGGGCATAACAGAAGTATCCATGCGGTTTCGTATATGTTGTAATACAACATTGTAACAAGCAAGAAGCAGTGTCGCTTCGGCTAGTACGTACAGTGTTACCGCTGTCGAGGGCAGTATTGTATTGCTACCCAGAGTACGCTCTGTAGTGAGAAAGAAAGATGAAGGAGAGGAAAAGGAGAACTGGGTACAGGAAGGAGGTCTTATAGGCAGGCATGCCAAGACAGGAACCCAAAGGTCACGAGGTAGCGTGTAACCTATACGCGTATCCAAGGCCTCGTGACCTGCCTTACGAAGTAGCGTCACTACTACCGTAACATCCGGGCTGTAATTAGCATGAGCGAATGAGGAAATTAGCTTAAACGGGAGGGAAAGGGGATATGGTACCGCTGTACAGAGTGAGACTTTCTTCTTTCCTCGCTATCTCTTTGTTCTTCTTCTTGTTATTCTTCTTGTTATTCTTCTTCAATGTTTATAAAAAGACAAGTGTAGATAGGTCCGTGACATCTATCCGAAGCATCGAAGCGGCGCTCTATAGCCGTGACAGAGCTGGCTAGGGATGAATCTAGATTACCTATAAAGCGAAGCGACGTCCTTGCGTAGCACATGCGGCTAAAGTACCGACGTTTATCATAGTCGGCTTTCGATCTTGGCTCAGGGGCTCGCCTAGGTTGTCAACATTGATTGTTGATGCTCGACACATCATCATTTGTAAACCTTGAACATGCCTATCTCCGCTGTGAAGCATTTCAATTAAGGGAGTGAGAAGTACATCGCCTCCAGATATTTTCACATTATAAGAGAGATTCTTACTTTTATAACGGATGATGTGCATTGATTGTTAAGTCCTACCGGCGATTTGTAGATGGCTTATGATCAGAATAACGCCAATATCGCTAGGGAGGCGTGGAAGTTCCGGGGAGTCTGGGTCTATATACCGTCGCAAGATCCTAAGAAAATCAGACGTCCACCTCCTCCGAAAACCCCTCCGAGAATCCGGAAGCGAAGTCACCAGGAGTCACGAGAACAGTTAGTAATCGGTCATAGAGCCATGGCGACCCTGAAACTGCTTGCTTTAAATTTGCTCTCACTCTTGCCCTTGGCCAAGTTGGGCTGGGCATCCCCAAGAATGGAGTTGTGAGTATTTTTCACATAGCAGTCTTTCCACGACTGACAAGTGTACAGCTTAAGCTTCTCGCCGCCCGGATCAAACGAAGAGCCAGAATCCCAATCACGGATATAAATACACACATATACAATCGTATAAACATCACTTCAAACAGAAAGAAGAATCCAAGAAAGGAAAAGGCAAAGACGCTGGGCAAAGACGCTAGGTAAAGACGCTAGAAAGCCTTGGACTCTAGGTATTTCTATCCATTCTTTTCCCGGCCGTGCTTCTCCTCCCCGTTAGTCAAGCGGCAGCGTGAAGGCTTGTTTCTCTTTCAGAATGTGATTGCGAGTAAGCAGGTTATTCATTCTCCTCTTTTGCTTTTCATCCCCCTCTGCTTTGCCTCGTTTTGTATTTTTTTGAGGAATGTGATGGTGTGCATGCGGGCGTTTTGATTATTTGGCCTGTCGAAGAGAATATAGGTAGGCAGATAGGTAGGTAGGTGCCTACAAACCTGTCTGTCTATCTATCTATCAATCAACCTTACCTATAAATCTCTCAGACGGAGCCCTATAAAGAGATTGTGTAATACGCATTAATAATTGGAGGAATGGGAGGCGTTTGAGCGATTTATAGGCGCCGTTGGAAAGCGGGATGTATATATTGGCCTGGGCCAAGTAAGTGAGTAAATGGCCAAATGAGTTTATTCTATTGGATAGGAGGAAATTTGGGTAGGGGGATTAGAGTAGATGGAGTGCTGAGCTGGAGGGCTGTTGGGCGAGGTCTCGCGTTCTGCGGTGGTGTGGAAAACAGATGACTCCGGCGAGGCATCGAGAAGTGGGAGACGTATGGTGGGATAGGATGGGATGCAGTGTGGTTGGATGTGAGTGCGCCTGTTCCTCGGTGGCCTGTGAAAGAGAGCATACACATGTAAGTTCCTTCCGTGACCCCCCTTCCCCCTCCCCCACGCCTGAGACGACCAATAAGATTATATGATATATATAAAATTGTAGATCATCTATCTATCTATCATCTACTTCTAGCTCTATAACCCGGCTCTCAATCAAAGCTTGATGGAAAAAGAAAACAAAAAGAAAAAAATTCTGTTCTTTTTCTTCTCAAGGTGTATTCTCACGCCTACTGAAATGACGAAGAGTAACAGATGAAGAAAACACAACGTGAAGGAGGAAAAGATGGAGGAAATCGCTTCGTTGTGTAATAAAGAGGTACCAGGAAAGCAAGTTAGTTAGTTAGTAAGCGAATACATCTATCTCTCCGATCAGCAAGCGACGAAAGACAAATAGACAAGACGAGACAACAAAGGTACAAGGCTTCAACTCCATACATACCACTCCATTGCAAGTTTTTTTTTTTCTTTCAAGTATAGGCGCACACACACACACACACATATATATATATTCAAAATTGAGTAAACCATATACATGAATACAAATCTTGAAAATGCACAGGCCTGCTGACATCTCCTTCCCTTTTACTTGAAAAGTGAAAGAAAGAAAGCAAAGCCGAAGAACGCCCCTTTCTCTCTCTTTCTCACACACACGCACACACCTACCCTTCCCCAGAATACAACTCCCTCCCTCCGTCCCTCCTTTCCTGCCTCCCAAAAATCCAAGAATCAATATTCAACTCCAATATTCAACAACAAGTAAAAAAAAAGATTGCTAGACCACTAACACAGCCCAGCCCAGCAAATCACAGGCCACCATAAACAGAGAGAAAGAGGGTGAAGATTCTCTCTAAACCCATCTATATCAATCGTGCGTCTGTCCTCCAAGTTATTGGGAAGACATTAGCCGACTTATCTCGCACCCAAGTACCTGACCTAAGGGACCTTTCCTGATTCGTGGTGATGCTTAGGCTAGGGGCGAGGGGAAGGGAAGCGAAGCGAAGAGAGGATGGGGGTTAGGTAGGTAGGGAGATAGGTAGATGGAAGTAAACAAAAGGCAAGATGGGACGACGAGGGTACTCTTTGAAGAGGAAGGAAGGAAGGAAGGAAGAAAGAAAGGAAGCAGGTAAAGCATGGAAAGAGGAACCCGGCTTGCCAAACAGCGGTTGTTGACGGGTATAATATTGAGAATCCATATTCATCAATCCGCTCCCTCCCTCGCTCGCTCCCTACCCGGCCGGTAACGCCTGCAATGCCACATTTCCCTTCCCCCTACATTACGCAATCGGAGCCTCGAAAACCAATGCAACGGCATCATCACCCGCCGTAACGATCCTCGTGCCATCCCCCTGCACGAAACCCAATACGCCTCCCCCCTCGCCTTCCCCTCGGTGGCCCTTCCACTCCCCCAAGAACCCCGAATTCGCAACCCCGGTGCCGCCTCTGGTATCCCACCGCCGCACCACACCGTCCATACCGCAGCTCGTGAGCAGCCAGCCGCCCGTCCGGGAGTTCTTAACAAACTCGACTTTGACGACGCTGTACTCCTCATG
This sequence comes from Drepanopeziza brunnea f. sp. 'multigermtubi', assembly GCF_022702325.1. NCBI lineage: Eukaryota > Fungi > Ascomycota > Leotiomycetes > Helotiales > Drepanopezizaceae > Drepanopeziza > Drepanopeziza brunnea. Next base: position 1,229,780 of record NW_027094078.1, on the reverse strand, counting down.
TGCTTCCTTGATGTGGCGCCTCACGGCAAACCGGTGCGCCGAGTCGAAGAGAGCGATGGAGCCATCTACGCTACCGGCTGCGAGGAGCGTAAGAGGCGGCGGTGCAAAGGCCAGCGTCTCGATGCCATCTCCTTGAGCTTTCAAGTCCGCGAGGATCTGTCCGCTCTGTCCCGCACTCGCCTTCACGCTGCCCGCGGCTTTATTCCCCTTCGTCTTCGGCGCCATTGGGGCATCGGAGTTCAAGCGTGGTAAGCCCACGACTTTGATATTACCCCCTGCGCCGCCAACGACGACAAAATTCCCCGCGGGAGAGATCGCAACGCTGAAGAGCCCGCCTTCGACTGCGAAGCGCTGGTCAAGAGAAGTCATACCGACGACGTACGCGGATCCCTCGCCTTGTGTGAGGCCCACCAGCGCGGCATCGCCAAAAACGTCCCAGACGTAGAGGGACTCGTCTTCAGAGACTGTCGCGAGTAGCTTGCCGTCCGCGGACCAGCTTCCCGCCGTGCAGCTGCCGGTATGCAGGAAATAGCTCTGTACGATCTGTAACGGGGCGTCTTTGTTCTTGGGATTGACGGTGTATACCCACACACTTCCATCGTTGGCGCCGATAGCAATGGTGTTTGGGGAGGATGGGTTCGGGCAAACGGCCATCCAGTTTATCTCCTCCACTTCTTGCACTTCGCTGATGAATTTCCACTTTGTTGCGCTCGCGTTACTTACGTACGCGCGGAGTTTGCCATCGAGACCACCGCTGAATAGAAATTCGCCCTTGGGGAGTGTGAATGCGAGCGCATTTATCGAGTCCGTGTGGCCTTCCAACTTGAAAACCGGCTCTAAGCCCTTCCGCTCAATCGGCTCATTCGGCGCGCTTCGGTAACTCGCAGGGAGCACAGGTGTAGGAAAGGGTGTAGAGTCGAAGATGTAGCCAATTCCACCTAGGTCATCGCCTTCGCTGCCGCCGGTGGCTATCAGATTGGGGAGGGTGGGATGTTGGGCAATGGCGAAGATGGAGTCGGGGTGTGCGTCAAAGTGGGCGGAGGAGTCGTTCTGCAGCTGGATGATCTCTTGCATCTCATCGTCACCGTCGCCTTCGCCGTCGTTGTCGGAGCCGGAATCCATCGCTGCGTCGCCTTCATCTATAATCTCTTCGGCGGCTTCGTTGATGTCGAGCATGGCTGCTTCTTCGCTCTCCCCGCTGTGCGGATCGACGAAATCGTTGTTCGAGGACGACATTATAATGAAGTTCGCAGTGATAAGTGAGTAGGTTTTGTTATTTGGTGGGAGAATTGGGGTTAGAAACACAGATTTTATGGTGGTGTTCTATAGAAGATGCGTCTGTTGAATTCGGTGATGCTTGATAATCCAGACGGCAAAAATAAAATTCCCCTCCATGACAGAGCCGACCCCACTTTTCACATCAGCTTTGTTTACCCCTCCAAACCCGAAAAAATAATAAAAACCACTAGCAAGAAATGTTGTGCAAAAGCAGACCTGCAATGTACATTGCAGTAACCAGTCCTATAAACCTCAGTCCGCGTTACAAGAAAGGAGAGAAAAAAAGAAAGAAAAAAAAAAGACTGCAATGCAAGGAGCTTCGTTTGACGTAAAACGAAACTTTGGAATACTTACGGAAAAATGTCAGCTCGCCTCTCAAGTCGACTTCACTTCAGCTGTACTCCGCGTTCAAGCATGAAGAAGTCAAGGATAGGGCATCAGACTCGAGCATAATCCTGATCAATAGCCAAGAATCATAGACTCTCTTTTCCAGTAAATAAATAAATGAGTAAATAAATAAATGATACTTCTCGAGAATCTACAGCTTCGCACCCTTCGCCCTTCTCGCCTCCTTCTCCTTATCCCTCAACAAACGTCTCAAGATCTTGCCGCTCGGACTCTTTGGAATGACATCTATAAACTCCACGCCGCCCTTTAACCATTTATGCCTGGTCTTATGCTCGGACACATGTTTCGCAATCTCTCTCGCTACCAATCTGTCGTTGTCTTCGAGACCGACAGAGGAGGATTTCACGATGAAGGCTTTGGGGACTTCGCCGGCAGCGTCATCGGGCACGGGGATGACGGCGCAGTCTGCAACCGAAGGATGGGTGAGAAGGTGGGCTTCGAGCTCGGCGGGTGCGACTTGAAGGCCCTGGATCGTCATGTCAGCGAAGGTTTTCCACACAGCAAAGAGAGGGCTGACCTTGACTTTGATGAGCTCCTTGATCCGGTCTACGATAACCACATGCTCGTTTCCAGCAGGCGATGTGCGGATCACAGCTTCGTCTCCCGTGCGCATCCATTTCCCAAATCCATCCGTGTCATCCAAGAATGTCTCCTTGTTCGCTTTATCGTTGTTCAGGTATCCGAGGACTACAGCTGGGGATTGCACCACTAGCTCTCCAGGCTGATTGTAGCCTGTGATCTCAGTTCCTTCGCTAGAGATGAGCTTGGCTCTGACGCCTGAGATGAGGGAGCCGCTTGTTCCGAAGCATATATCGTTTTCCGAGGTGGAGCAGACGACTGTGCAAGTTTCGGTAAGACCTGGATTCTGTTAGTCAGATGAGTTGAGTGAAAGCGCAAGTACTTGCCATAGCCTTGTCGTATTTTCCAACTTGGGTATACTTTCTGCAGATCCTCTGCTGTTTCAGCACCGAGTGGTGCTGCTCCAGTGAAGATTCCGCGGACGCTGCTGAGATCGAATTTCGAGACAGCTTGCTGGTCCTTGGCCAACTGGATAATGATCGGAGGAACCTGCAATTCCTATCAGCAAAGTCGGAAAGGTCGGAGCCGTGAGGCTCACCAGGTACAGAGTCCGGATCTTATGGATTTGAATGGCCTTTAAGAAAGACTGGAGCTCGAATTTGGGCAAGATGATGACTCCGTCCCCTCGGTAGGTGCTTGCCTGAGCAATGACAACTAACCCATAGATATGGCTGAGGGGCAGGAGACCGAGTACTACCTCGGTCTTCTCGTTCTCGGGTCTAGCGTCGCGAGCAGGCTTCTCAGCGAGGCCGATTTGGATGACATTGGAAATCACGTTCTTGTGACTGATCATCACGCCTTTCTAAAGCAAGAATTAGCATCTCCCTCTTATCCACAACTCGAGTGCAGCTTAAGCTTACAGGCAAACCAGAGGTTCCACTAGAGTAACAGAGATAGGCCGTTTGCCTCGCACCCTGTCCCTTCTCCCACTTGAGCTCCTCCAGCTCGGGATTCTTGCTACCAGCTTCGATTAGCTGCGACACTGTCTTGAAAGGAACAGGCTTGGTCCCTGAGAGCTCTTTAGGGAGCTCAAGGATGTAGATGCGGTTGTTCGGGATCCCGACAGCCTTTGCTGCTTGTAAGGAGATGTCGAGGAGGGGGATGCACTGTTTGGCAAAACATCAACTGCTTGCTACCAACCGCATTCAAAAGGAAGACTTACAGTGAAAAGAGCCTTGGACCCAGAAGACTTTAGCTGGAACTCAAGCTCTGAGGCAGAGTATGCGGCGTTGGCAGGTGTTGCGACTCCATTCAGTCGGTGCACTGCGTATGCTAATGTCATGGAATCTACCTGCAAAATACTCATCAGTCCTGCATTTCGCATGTTATTATTTGATTTATTATGGTAGTACGAGTGCATACGGTATTGAGAGCAAATATGCCCACTACTTTATCCCATTCTGTTCCAGCATTCGGCTGCCATCCAAACTCCTTTGCTAGACCTCTCGCCAGATAGTCTACCCGCTCCACCATCTGCGCCGAAGTGTAAGTCCTCCCTGAAAGACCGCATGTGAATGGGTTTCGCGATTGCGCGAGAGGGCGGCGTCCATAGGAGTCGTCGAGCATAAACTGGGAGATGGGCACAGTGTCGGGGACTGCGAGGTGGAATCAGCATCCTGCCGTATGTACTATAACCTATATAATGATCAAAATCGCGACTCTTACTCGGTGAAAGCTTGGGAACCCAGTCCGGCGGATAGAAAACCATGGTGAAGAGAAGTCAAGAATCGTTTTTGGAGAGGAATGCAAGAGTCGGACTACTTATTGGCTGGGTATTGGGATTGGCAGGCGCGGGGACTGAGGGTTGATTTGCTTGAACTTGGGCTTTTTGGTTTCTTCTTTCTAGCACTTCGTTCGACTTGGTATTTGTGTTTCTTTTGTTTGACGTGGTCTATTATACAGAAAGAAGAGCAAGAGTCTTGCTTACTCACGGAGCTGCTTATCCGTACCCCCTCCCCCTTTTTGCGGAAGCGCTGGGCTTGATGGCCGAGGTCCCGAGGTGCTTGTAGCTCCACAGGCTGATTGCAGATCTGCAGAACTGCAGAACTCTGCGACTTATCCGTACATTGGACCTGATCATGTATCACATTTGAATGGTATTGTTCTTTCTTATACGCAATGGACTTCTTGAAGCTGCTCTATTAATGTCAACGCTGATGGGGGATGTAGGAGTAGACATCGGATTGCTCTGCAATATCTATCTACACTGGCGTAGAGATGTAACCTTGCGAATAGAGAAATCAAGCTGGGTATATCCTTTGTTGATACGATCGAGCCCTTCCCTAAGCTTCGCCAATAATGGAGCTGGGGCCATCAAAAGGTCTGCCTTAAATGTCGGACCCAGTTTAGGCCCATAAATCGTAGAGCGGTGGTTTCTTAATGGCTCAAAGCCCTGTTGACTCCACTGTATAGACTAAATACTGGCTCAAAGATATAAGTTGATTGGGTTAAGCTCTGGTAACATTCCTTGCGAATTTATACTTTCGACATTTATTTATGGGAGGGGGTAGTTTGCAGGTGGAGCTGAGCCGCAAGATAACGACAAGTTCCGTGCGTAACGAGGCGAGCCTTTGAGGATCTTTCCCAAATAACGTCTCCTGCTCCGTACTCCCTAGACAGCCACCCAAGAGCCAAAGCTAGTCGCCACTATACTGAGATCTGGTCTATATCAATCATATTATCCTTTGAGCGTGCCTGGGCTGCAGAAGACGACAAGAGCTGTGGCATGAGGGTTGACGATGGGTTTTTTCCTACTTGCACATCCATTAGCCGTCAGGGCCCAGGGAGGAAGTCGAGGCATTCTGAGAATCCTAGGGGCCTGGTCGGTATCCTTAAACGCCCTTGAACGCTTTCAGAGAAGGAGATGACTTGAACAAGTTCATTCTTTGGGGTGCAGTAGCAGCAGCAGAGCTGCTGGTCCCGCTAAGAGCAGCAGCAGAAGCTTCTTTCCGTATACACGGCTTCCAGAGAATCTCCAAGTCCGGTACATGAGGCTGAACCTGACATCTCCAATGTTATGCCCTGGAGTGGCATGGAGATATGGAGGTATAGAGGCTCAAAGGCGCTGCTCTCGAGGTTTTCTGCTGCTTGGGGATTGCATTGAATATATCCTCCAAAGGCATTGATTGACGCCATAGATCTCAGTCTTGCTCTTCCTGTCCCGTGCGCATGCCATTCTCGTATCTCCTTTGTCCATCTCTCAGGCCTGTTATAGTTCCTCCTTGTAACCGTCCATTGTCTTGTCTTCTCTATGCTTTCGTGACTTGCATGGCTTGGTTCCGCTGGCGAGGTCATCATTAGTGGCTGTCTGGTTCCGGATCTCTCATCTTTCATCTCAGCTTCATGCTGCAAGTCGATACACGCTCTGTGAAATTCCTATGATAGTTTCAGCCTGTGACAAGGACAAATGTCGAGACTGCGGTGATAAGGAGCTTCTCTGCAGGCCTGTCCCTTTTGTCGGTCAATAAAAGATGGAACCCGAACTGATACTCTGGAGTCGGGAGATTTCTTACGCAGACTCTATCTGCCAGGGCGAGTAGACCTTACTATTTCCTATGATATAGACTCTTGACATGTATCTATTGCTTCCTGTGCTTTCTTGAACTTGTATACGCTGGCTGCTTCTCTGTTTGACGTACGTCAGCTAAAACCTGCTAGTCGGGCTGCATCACCCAGCAAATCGCTGTACACCTTTCCACCTACTGCTACCTCCTCGAGTCCAAGATTCACTATCGTCTCTCGTCTCTCGACAAGCTATATATGCGCATCTTTCGGCCTCTAACGGCAGTGAATATCTGATTGAATTAGAGGTTCCTGCCCTTCAACAGCAATATTCACGCTATTCCTAAAGTGGCTTCCGCCGGTCACGCTTTTCACTAATTTAGCTCCGATAGTGGGTCGACCGTCCCTACCATATTTGACTACTTAAGAAAATCCCCTCGACTCCCCCTCCTACTTTTACTTCTTCTCTACAACCACATACATTTTACTTCTTCCTCCTTTCCAGACTTCCTGATACTCCTCGATCAAAATCCTTTACCTCTTCGATACTCTTTCAATACATACTCCGACAATTCTGTGACTGCAGTTCAACTTCTGCGCCCGCCGACCATACTGCGTCGTCCTACAGAGTACTACGTTGATCTCGATCTGAGAAGGTCCTTTTACTTTGTTCTTTCACCTTAATCATCACTTCGGTTTCGACGCGTTTCACGCATCTCTTCACTCTAAGGAGACCAATCCTTACCAGATTCAATCTTCGATTCCGGTTCCGACTTCACTTTAATATACCTTCTCGGGTACTTAAAGGTACCCCATCTCCTTTCCCTTTCCTTCTTCTCTTCTACACATACAATAGTCTTTTCCCTTTTCAACCTCTTCGATCTCTATCATACTTTACTTCAATACTTTTCCTTCCTTCTACTCTTGTCCTACCTTACACTACTACACACAACGCGCTCTTACCTAACCATAGATATCTTTCTTCTCCTCGGTTCCCCTTCATATTGCGACGACGACTCTGACTTCGATCCTACGTCCAATCGAAACACCATCAATCTGCGACGACGTCTGTCTGCTCTTCAGCTTTCGATTCCCTGAACCATATGACGTGTAAGTTAACAACGAGTTCGGCTTTAGCAGTCAATTCAGTTTTCCGATCTGGCCATACGATTTCAGTTTTACTTCCCCTCTTACTTTCAAACTCTGCTAACTTTTCACCAGTCGAAACTCACTATAACTACCCCATACTCTTCGAATTCATATCCAAACCTCTTCGACTTTCTGCCTTTGACGAAGCATATCTTCGAAATGGATACCCAATACTTTTCTGATATGTCTGAGGTCCTGAACTCAGACTTGCCATCAAAGTCCTTTCTACGCACACCTGAGAGATCTCTGATGGTCAAGTTGAAATTCGGAGAGCCTAACAAACTCAAGCTTGCCTATGTATGTCATTTTCCATGATTCGCTGAATCGTCATTGAAAAAATGCTGATACTATGGTAAAGATCCTTGCCACACAATGCGACTCTCGCAATTTGGTGGAGCATAGTCTCGGGGATGCTGAGCATGAAATAGCTCTGCTTGTCACTCCTCCTCCAGAGTCTTCTGAGTCCCGCCAGTCTCTCAAGCGTGGCGCTGAGGGTTTTGGTCTTCTTGACTATGGCTTCACCAAGAAGCGCATCGTTGCAGATGACGATGACGAGCAAGCCGATAATAAAGCTGATACTGCTCCAGCAATCAAGGTCAACGTTCCCAAGGCTAAATTTTCCAAGACCAAAGTTCCCAAAGTCAAGGTCAAGGTCAAGTCAAAAGCTATCAAGATCGCTCCTGCTGACCGCAACCTCACACTCGACAAGCCCGAACCCTTCGGCCAACCACCAATCTGGTCTGATAAGCGTCAGGCATTGTGTGAGGCTCTGCCCTATTACAGAGCTTATCAAGCCGGTGCCTACTCTACCAACAATATTGTCTACGGACTGCTTTGCGACAAGGGTGTCTATGCTCGTGATCACATCGATGACCATGTGGTTATCTGCAGCGTGTAAATTCTTCTTTTTTTGTGTTTCTACTCACATAGCTAACAGGTTCTCAGGGGCGGCGGCAAAAAAGCAGATGACGAAACTGGTGAAATGAGCCTCGGTGGAGGCCATAAAGTCGATCATAACATTGCTACATACTTCCGCAGATCTATGGATGGACAGCAAGCTGTAGCGATTATCATTGGTAAGTGATCTCTTCTCTTCCCAAACCACTATCTAACCTCGAAACTTAGGCCAAGGAAACACCAATTGCCCAGTCAAGCTGGACCACTGCTATAATGTCATGGACATGTTTCATGTCACCGATGTGTGGTACGACCGATACGAAAAGAAGTGCTGGATGGTTCGCCTTGAAAAGATCGATTTGGACGTTCGATCATGGTGGAGTCCCAAGAGCCAGCCAACTGCCCAGCAAGACCCTACTATCAGAGCAGTCGTCCAAACATGTGATACCTGCAATCAACCATCCAAGCAGATCTACTCCCAAGGCTGGACTTGCACGAACCCACACTGCAAGGATCACTTCAACTTCGGCATTGGCTTTGACCACAAGACTCTCGAATACAGCCAGGCTTTCTTGCAAGAGCGCCACCCATTCCAAGCTACTGTCCCCAATCTTGTTCCTGCTCTGCCTTGGAATCTGCCTGCTCAGAGTGCAGTAATCAAGAAAGGCATGGTATGCCCCGTCTGCCGCTGCTGCAGTCGCAGACTGCATTGGAACTTCTGGCAATGTGAGAACCCCGAGTGTGATTTCAAGCAGGATGCAGTTCAGCAGATCTTGACTGTTAGCGCGGCTTCGACGTCAGTCAAGACAATTTCTGAAGTCATGGCCGGTGGAATTATCTCTGTCCAATTCTCACTGGGCGCTCATCGTCCTCGTAACACTCTCTACCTGATTCCGGACGAAGCAAGAAAGACAGTTGGGTTTGTTGCGGTACTAAAGTCAAGTTCTGCCGTCAACGCTCGTGCTGGTGGCCCGGATGATCTCTTTGCTCAGTTGCAGATGGCTGAGATTCAGATGAAGCGCAATCCGGCTAGACAACGTGGAGGTAATTGTGACTCACCCCAAACCAATGGTGCTTACTGACATTTTCGCAGCTCCTGGAGAAACCGTCACATCGCATTTTGGTCGCAACTATGTAAGGATGTCCTATGTCTTTGATTCTTCTGGTACTGACAATTCTGCCAGGGTGCAACTTACAAGTTTGGCGTCCCCCAAGAGTCGACGAGCTTCTCGGATGCCCCAGATGTTATGTTGGAGATCCTCGCCAGAACCAGCTGGGCATCTCAGCAGGCTATCGCCTACGCTACACAAACCGTTGATGAGAACGACTTCAAGGCATGGACCCCGCCAAACGAATTGCTCTGCTTGGGATACGGTACTAATTGCAAGATCGGCGTAAGTGCCTCCCCCACTTCTTTTCCAGATGTTGCTAATTCAAGTCAGTATCACGATGACGGCGAGAAGACCTTGGGCCCTACAGTAACCAGTCTGTCTCTTGGCTGCCCTGCTAGCATGAGCTTCCGACCCAAGGCCAAGACCAGCATGGGAAGTAGCAAGAACCAGACGGGAACGAAGCCAGACTGTCTCAAGTTTACCCTGGAGCATGGTGACATTATGGTCATGCACGGCCCCAAGATCCAACAGCTCTACGAGGTAAGTTCCCCATGCATGCTCAAACTCGAAGATGAATACTGACTGCGATCGTAGCACTCTGTCACGCCATTCGGTCCTCTGCGCTTTGCCTTGACCTCTCGCACTATCTTGTTTGACATGATCGGCGTCAACGACGGTCGGGACATCGCCATCAAAAATGGTCAGATCCCTCGCCGTGCCGAGCGATTCCAGTACGATGGCCAGTGATGCGTGACCATACCTACACCACTTGGCGATGGCGAGGACGGGAGTGGAGTGGTTCTTCGCTGCGTAATGCGCATCGCATCTTTTCTTTTCTTCTCATTTGAGACATCTCTTTTTTTTTTCCCCTCCCACACATACACACCTTCGTGAGAGAAGGCCAAAAGCATCTTTCTTGCTCTTCAGACCAAACATTATCACGATTGCATCTTGCATCTCATGTACACTATTAGCTACATCTTTTCAGCTGGAGGAAGCGACATACCAAACTGGGGGGGGGATGGATTTTTGACACTGGGGGCAAATACTGGAGCCATTTGCAAAGGGTGGGAGGGGTGGATACTGCATCTTACAAGCCGTCTGGACCTTCTTCATACCGAGCAAATTGCTTGGCTTATCTAGCATACTTAGAATGAACGCAAAAGTTGATTCCACCCTTGCGGCTTTCTGGATGTGACGACCCTGTGGTAGCCAGTGTTTGCGTGATGAGACGCTTGTTTTTATTAGCAAGATGCTACTATTCCTGTTTGATTCGATATCTGATGGCGGGGTTTCTCTTGTCAGTTCGAAGTTGCGACTATAACTAACGCGAAAGCTTGCTGGCAAATCAGGAATAATGATTTTCATTTGAGTTAGTACTGGGGGGGGGGGAGGGACGCATCATGCGTATAATACAGATACAGATCCACATACACTTCTTTTCTGTCGGCTGTCGGGACGTGGGGGGTTGATCACAGCCTGGCTAAATGAGCGATTGATTTAGAAAGATGATGAGGAGGTGTTAGAAGTTAGGAGTTGAGAAGGAGAGCGGGATAGGTGGAAGATAGGTGGATGAAAAGGTAGTATTAAAAAAAAGGGGGGGAGGGGGGGGGGGTTGGTGGTAGCGCTTACAAGGTAGCGCTTACAAGGAGTGGAAGGGAGGGGGTTCAAACGACAGAAAGAAGGTATGGCATGGCATAGAATAGTACAATAGTCGGAAAGATAAAGCAAGGCTTATATCCTTGTTTCGTTGTTGAAAATCAAGCCCGAAAAGGGGAACGAGTGAGTACAAAAGCAAACAAGCAAATAAGTAGACGCGGTTGAAAAATTTGACCATTCAGACTAAACTATACACGGACTTTCTCTCTCTCTCTCTCTCTCTCCTATCATATCAGAGAGAGAGATTTATCCCTTGCGATGCGCCGCTACCTACCTATTACTCCGGTTTTATATAGAAAGATTTATGTATGTATACTTGCTCAATCCGTTCTCGTTGTTGTTGTTGTTGTTGTTGTTGTGAGCAAAATATCATCGTACGTAGTACCGGTAGAATCGACTCGATGCTCCAGCGATGGAGTTGCAAAATGTGTGCAAAATGCGTGCAATCCGACCTTCCCCCGAGGAAATAAAACGCCTCGCTAAATCCAGACCTGACCCGACCCATCCAGACCCATGCCATGCCATGCCATCCCATCCCATCCTGTCCCATCCCATCTATGTTCCATGAACTACCTCCCATTCCCGATATCCCAATACCCATAGAGCCACACCCCCACCCCCCTCCTTCTATTCCCATTCGTTAACGCCCAACGCATCAGTCCAGACTCACCGTCATCTTTCCCCGGATCCGCTCGCCGTACCGCCAGAAGACCCACGGGACGGGCACCAGAGCCAGGGCCACGGAGCCCAGTAGCGTGTTGCCCCAACCGAAGCCCAGCGCGGCGTACATGGGCTGCCCAGCCAGCGGCAGCAGGGCGCCGAGCAGGGAGCGGAGGATGGTGACGGCGGCGACGGCCGAGGCCGCGTATTGCGTGTAGGCGTCTACGAGGTAGGACTGCACGGGGAGCTTTGAGAGGGAGGAGGGAGACGAGTCAGTTGAGATTCGGAATTGGCACCAAGGAGGTGTGAGGGAGGGATGGGGGTTTCGGGAATGAGATCCGTGGGGATGGATGGTATAGGGGTGGATGTGAAGGAAACTAGTACGGACCATGACGCTCAACATCCCAAACGCGATCAGCACCGTGCCGAAGATGGGCACCAGCAGGTGTTTGTCGGACTCCGCGCTCCAGCCGTACCAGAACAGGCCCACGGGCACGAACAAGCTGCAGTACATCAGCGCCGGCAGTCTGAATTCGGGCTTGCCCACGCCGCCGTTCTTCGCCTGGTAATGCATGTAGATCTTGTCGGAGGTGCCCCCGATGACCATGACGCCCAGGATGGAGCCGACGCCCAGCCCCAGGAACATCAGGCCCGCCGTTCCAGTTGTGAGGCCGTAGATACCGATGAAGACCGGCGTCAGCGTCGTGAACAAGAGATAGAGCAATCCGTAGACGAAGGCGACGTGGATGCTCAGCAGCGCGACGATGGGGGACATGAACAGCATCTTCAGGGGCCGCTTGAGCGCGTTGGCGAAGACGGTGCCGGCCGGGAGGTCGCTGGCGTACTTGGAGCGGTAGGCCGGTTCCGAGTGCTGCTTGCGCAGAGAGGCGGCCCGTCGCGCGAGCAGCGTCGGCGAGTACGTCTCGTCGAGGAAGAAGAGGGAGACGAAGGTCACGACGAGGGAGCACGAGGCCAGGATGCGGAAGACCCAGCGCCAGCCAATGCCCTGGGTGATGAAGCCGCCTGCGATGGGGCCTGTTTGTTGACGTTAGCACGTGATGCTCGAGAAGCTACAAAATATACATGCTATAGGAGTGAAAACAGGTTTAGAAGCACCAATTATCGGGCCTAGCAGAGGTCCCACTGAGAAGATGGCCATCGCGCCTCCGCGCTTCTCGGCCACCATCAGGTCACCAATCGAGCCGGCCCCGATGGTCAAGGGGGCCACGCCTGCGCAGCCAGCGAAGAAGCGGCAGGCGAGGAGCATATGCAGGTTCGTCGCCTCGCTGCAGGCGATGGTGAAGATGAAGAAGAGGACGTTACAGCACTGGTACAGCTTCTTGCGGCCGTAGAGCTCGCACATGGGCGCAATGATTCTGCAAATGCCCAGTCCCAGGGGTCAGCGGAGTCCTGGTCACATGACGGGCCCGGGGGGGAGACAAACAGAGGCCCGATGGCGAAACCAAGGATATACACCGAGACGACGAAAGAGGAGATGATCCGGTCGTCGGAGTTGAAGTCCTTCATCAGCTGTGGTACGCCGGGTGCGAACATGGAGGATGCGAGAGGTCTGTAGATGGATGATAATGATGATGGACTTGGTCAATTCCCGTTCCTGTTCACGTGTTTTGGAGGAGGAGGAGGAGGAGGAGGAGGAGGCATTGAATGAAGAGAGGGTCACGTACGTGATAAACGTGATGGCGCTGACGATCCAGAGGTTTTTCCATTTCTTGAAGCTGCTCCATTTCGTGGGCTGCTCCAGGTCGTTTTCTCCCCAGTCCACGATGAATCGCGAGTCTGGATCCGCATCCGCGTCGGTTTGGTTCGGGACGGGCGATGGTGCTCTCGGCCGTCGCAGCGACGAGCCATCGACGACAATGGTCTCCGAGTCGCTCTCCTGCGGTTCGCTCTCTGCCGTCTTGGGCGCTAATCGGATCGAGCCAGCCTCGAGGTCGATCTCTGAAATGCTGGGCGTGCCTGGCATACTCATACTACTGAATCCGCACCGGTGAAGGAGATGGACGTGGAAAGCTGCGCGCGCAACGTCGAGGTAATTATCGCGTCGCAACCTCTGTTCTGCGCGAGCCTTTTTCTCGGGGCATCCGGAGTGCGCCAAGTAAACAAACTGCTCGCTTGGGAAAATACGGTATACGGAACGTAGGTCGGGTCGGTAGGCGCAGTCACATCCGCGGGGTCAACTCTACTCTAGAGTATACTCGCGAGTAAGGTCCAACTTGGGGGGGGGGGGGGGGAAGGGGGGGGAGGGGAAAAAGGGAAAAAAAAATTACATCAACTTGCCGTAACTCTGCAGATACGCAGTTGTACGGATAGATTGAAGTATATACCACCCTCCCCCCTTGAATAAGTATCATTGTCTGTGCCATCCTGGGGTTGCTGTCCCGATTTCAGATAAAATGATAAAATGTGATGGAACCTCCGCTCGGTGCGTCGCGCAACTCGTGCAGACCCCTTTTATTTTTCTCGGGTCGATGCGGCCCAAGCCAAGCATCTTACACCATATATCTGCGGCGAGGCTTCCTGTGTAGGGAGATGGGGTCCTCCATGACTAGAAGCTGGTGACAGCTCTATGTAGTAATTTTTGTTTCATCGATCCTAGGACAGTAATTACTGTACTTCTAAGTATAAATTAGAGCGTTCGAAAGCATCCCCCCTGATATTCGGACTTGGACTTGAGTGCTGGTGAGATGGACAGGTCACACAACGGCATGGGATGGAAGGATAGCGGGCCGCTCCAACCTCGATACGAGTACGCCGTTGGGGCTTGGCCTCTTGGTGGAAAACGGCCCTGGTCCTTGGTCGGATACGAAGCAGGCGGGGTTCCGTATCTAGATCCAGATCACGGAGGCTTATACCGGTATCCCGACGAAGAACGACGTGCCATTTTTAAACACACGGGAAAAGCCAGGATGGGAGAATCAGAGATATACTACTATACTACATACGTAGTAGTATATGACCCCCCAAGAAAAGCTTTGCGTGAGAAATATGCAAACGCGGTTTCTAGAAAAAACGTACAAGAGATAGTCAGGCCCCATTTCAGTACTTCCTCCGTAAGTACTACGTAAGTTGCCTTTGCGTAAGTAAACAAGCATGCCACGGCGGGTATCTTCGCGCCACGCTATCTTGTCGCGAGCTGTTGTGTGGGGTCCTCACGTATCTCGCATTCGCAAAGGAAAACCCCTAATTCTGACCTACCGATTTGATTTCGTAACGGAAATTCACGGCATATCGAGTAACCTTTTTCTTCTCCTCACGCCTCATGCCTCAGACGTCGCGCAATGAACGACCCTCTCCTTAGACCTTGACGATCATCCACCTCTCGGATCCCACAGCCAAGGCATCTCGTTGCTTACCACCGCGCTTGCGTCCAGCATTTTCACCGCCGTTTCTCGACATCAGCTGTCGGCACCACCCGGTACTCGAATCTTTTTCCCTTCTCCGGAACCCTCCCTCTGGACAGAGAATACGGGTATGGGAGATAATCGGGGAGGAGTCGCCAGCTGGCGGAGGGTGGACGCTTGGTCCCACGCGATGTGCTCGTGGTAGAGACGGTCGCCGCGGATGTTGACCACGGAGGACCACGGAGGACCACGGAGGACCACGGAGGTAAACGGAGGGAAACGGAATTGCGAAAGTGGGGGCCTGTCGGGGATGGGGGGGGGGAGGGTGCTGCCTGGGATACTGTGTGTGTCCCTCACGTAGATGTGGTGGACGGTGATGTGAGAAGGCAAAGGCAAGGAGACGCACCGCCAGTCAATAAGTCGGTTATGGGTGGAGCTAAATGTGAACTCGTCAATCACGCGATCGGTGCCTGTCGTGCGGCTAAGCAGCTCGAGTGGGCAGTGTCTTTTGGATTGGCGAAGATGAATTGGTCGGTCGTGGTAGAAAGCAGTGCGAGCTGCGCGGCCAATGCTACCGGTCATCTGCATCATCCATGAGCGAGCATCTTGGGTGAGGGTCTTTGTAAGACATATCGTCGGAAGCATAGTTTACGTACGGCTCTTCAACACTATCGTAACCATGGTCTTCTTCACATCCCTCTCCGCAAAAGCCAAGCGACAGTGCCCATCCCGGATGGCCTCGAGATCAAAATACGGACCTCCGAGGCGCTTCTTCAGGAACCCCAAGGCTCGGATGTGAGCTACAACTGCTGGACCGGCTTCGTAGTCAACGTGGCCCGGCAAGACGAAGTTTTCCCCGAGGAGGGGATCGTCGTATGTGTGCAGGATGTGGGATTTCACTATCACGAGGCAGGAAGTGATTTCGGTGCTTGCCGGTGCCATGGACCATGACAGGAAAATCGGGTCTGGTGTCAGAAGAGAGATCGAAGGCGACGACTGCCGCTACAGAAGGGGCATCATTGAAGAAGAATCAGAGCCTGCTCCATGTCATGAAATTGCCGGCGTTGTCGAAATAGTATACTGGTGGGTGTCAGTCAGTGAGGTAAGCCCAGCTTTCGAGCGCGATGACTGTGAGTATCACCGGAGTTCAGTATGGACTTTGCTGAAGAAGGTGGAAATGCTAGGTACCTACCACCCCATCTTCCGGAAAGGCGTAAGCCGGGATAGCTCCCGAAGTCTGTTAACAGCAAGTTCACAATCCCTATCCACAACGCAACTCTCCTGATCATCCATGTCTACTGAAGCGGCTCGGAATCTAGCATCTTGTTGACATCGGCCGAGGTCCGTCCCTGGGAGTTTTTCGAAACTATGAGCAAGAGTCCTGGCTCTCCCATCTTCTTGAGGATGAGGGTCGGGTGGTGGTGAGGTCATTGAGCACGATTGGTTTAGCAAAGCGTCGCAGGATAGCCGAATCTGGAGTTGGGAGATGCATTATTGCTGGTCGATCTTTGTGGAGAGTGGGTGTGTTGAGGTGTTGAGTTGTGGAGGGGTTCGGAAGTAACGACATTGCAGGTGGTACTACCGCTGAGATGAGCGGATGTTTCCAGGTTGGGCGAGCACTTCAAGGGGGGTTTGTTGACATTGGAGGAGGTGGAAGGTGGGCTCTGCTTGGGCTGCTCGGCTCGGATGCCTGTTGAGATGCTTTCTGTTCCTCACGAAGCGTTCTCGCTCTTCCATCTCTCACTTATTTCTATGTTTCAAGATGTGTATATGCTCACTGTTTCACGACAAAACAATGCCTGAGGTCTCTCTGTCCTGGGGCAACGGAGGCGAGTGTTGGTCATGTAATCCGTTTTTCTCCTGTTTACCTATGTTTCTGCCACCCGCGCTTCTCTCTTTTATCTTCTATCTTTTCTTACTCTTCTATCTCTTCTTGCTCTTCTATCTCTTCTTACTCTTCTATCTCCTCTTGCTCTTCTATCTCTTCTTACTCTTCTATCTCTTCTTCCTCTTCTTCCTCTTCTTCCTCTTCTTCCTCTTCTTCCTCTTCTTCCTCTTCTTCCTCTTCTTCCTCTTCTTCCTCTTCTTCCTCTTCTTCCTCTTCTTCCTCTTCTTCCTCTTCTTCCTCTTCTTCCTCTTCTTCCTCTCCCTTCGCTCTGAAGGTGGGCTGACTCGCCCAGAGTCCTTGATAAGTACGAGTGTACGAGTGTACGAGTTCGAGTTCGAGTACGAGTACGAAGTCCTCTACGAGTACGAGTAAGTAGTCAGGCACGGTACGTCATATGGCTAGTAAGCAAGCACTGGACTCCACCATAACCCCGATCCGAAAAGTTCGGGGACCCCAGCTCTAGATACACCAACGCCATCCATTTGTCTCTGCACGCTCCGTTCCGCACTCGCCCTCTCCCTCGGTATCAATGATCTGCAAGCCGCAGAGGGTGTGCGACAAAGCATCATCGACACACGGCCAACCTACCTATCCAGCGTCCGCCGCGATGGACAGCGCGAGTAATTTAAAGAGGCGCCGAGGCCTGGGAATAGTCACCGCCAATGCTTGCACCGAGTGCCGCAAGAAGCGAGCAAAGGCATGTTCGGCGGATCGAGAGCGGTACCTGACATGAACTTCCTGTTGGAACTGTAGCTAACAAGCTGTCTTCAGTGCAATGGCCAGACACCCTGTGCAAGATGCGTGTTGCAAAGCGTCGAGTGCCAGTATGAGCTCCCAGTCCGCCAGTCAAAGGAGCAGATGCGGTCCGAACTCGAGGCCTCACGAGCACAACAGCGGCAGACCGAAAGAGTTCTGGCTGCTTTGATTTCGATCGAAGCATCTGAACTTGTGCTGGAACAACTGCGGAATGGAGAGACGGTCGAGCAAATTGTCGACAGGTTGGACTCAGGATCACAGTCGTCAGCGGCAGAAGGCAAGATCACCAGCTTCGCTCGGCCCAGCGACCATCAAGCTATCGGGGGTGCGCTGAAGAGGGCCAGGAGTGTCATCAGCTCGCCGCTGTCACTGATAGCGTCCAGCGAGAGCTCCACATACGGCCAAAGCAGACTGGAAGGGACAGCTTGGCCACCATGGGGTTCTGGTCCGTTCATCAAGGCGGATGCATCAGCTCCGAATCAGGTGGATGACACAATGATATGGGAAGCTGAGGCATTTCCCTTCCTTGACGATGGTATGCCCAATTCTCTCATCGGAACTTGGCATCACGGCTCCGACTCGGATCCCAACTCGCTGAGCATCCTTCATCACGCCCGGTGTCGGGGGCAAGAGACAATACTAGGACCGAGCTTCGGCAAGGAAGAACATCCAGATATACCTCATCTGAACTACAATGAAAGCTGGACGAAAATCACCGGCGATGGAGCATTCGTGGAGCACTTGATGGCTCTATATTTTTGCTGGGAATATCCGACTTTTGCGTCGCTTAGCAAGGAACATTTTCTAGAAGATATGCGAGCAGGGAATCTAAGATATTGCTCGTCCCTGCTAGTCAACGCACTGTTGGCTGTTGGAAGTAGATTCTCAACTCAACCTCAAGCCCGGACAGATCCAAATGATAGCAATACAGCCGGTGACGCTTTCTTTGCCGAGGCGGAACGCCTACTGGAACTGGAGTCAGACCTGCATACCTTGACTACTATTCAAGCTCTAGGGCTGATGTCTATCCGAGAAGCAAGCTGCGGGCGCTCCAGCCATAGCATTTTCCTCTCGGGCCAGTCAATACGCCTTGCCATTGAGATGAAGTTGCATTTTGATGTTCAAGATGGCGCTAGCGACAGTGCTAAGTTAGACCATGCAGTACGTTCTGCAACTTTCTGGGGGGCGTTCTCGTTAGATCAGTGAGTGCCACATTCCCCCGTGTCGAAGAGTCTCCTGGTCTAACCTAGCCCAGAGTATGGTCTATGAGCATCGGTCGACTGCCTCATTTCTCTCAGAACGCCAAGTTGGTACTCAAGCCTCCCATCGTGGATCACGTTGAAGCCACGATCTGGGTTGCTTATACCGACGATGGTATGTCTTATCTAGCACTTTGAACCAGGCGCTTACTGATTTGAACTCAGGTACGCCTTTGGAGACCGCATGCACACAACCTTCCAATGTCCGAAGTGTGTATAAAACATTCTGCGAACTATCTGAAGTCGTCCACCGGTCATTGTACATGCTGTATACACCCGGCCAGCCCGTAACAGCCAAAAGGCTCAACCAGATCTACACAGAGTACATACAATGGTACTCCAACCTTCCGTGCACGCTACGCCTTGGCTACAATTTCACCCCATCAGTGCTGTTCTCTCAGTAAGCCTCTCTCCCACCTACGCTCTCATGTCGTTCGTCTCTGACAAGAATTCAGTATGTACTACCACTCAGCCATCCTCTTTCTCTTCCGCCCCTTCATCAAGCTCTCTATAATAGGCTCTGGCGTCTCCCCCCGCGACCTCTGCAACCAAGCCGCCTCCACCCTCTCCATCCTCCTCAAATCCTACGCCGACCTCTACACGCTCCGCCGCACGCCTTCTTTCGTCCCATACTTCATCCTCGCTTCTGGTATCACGCACATCGCCTCCCTCAGTCTCAGAGCCTCTCCCGACTCCTCGACTCTCCGCCAAGCCATCGTCGACCTCCGTGAAATGTCACACTGCCATGGTTTTGCCATCCGTGCTGTCCAGATCTTGAGGTTTTTGATCAAGCATTGGGGTGTCGATTATGAGATGGGGGATGACGAGGATAGGGGTGATCCAAATAGGAGCTGTTTGTGTAGTACGGTGAGCAATAACTTCTTCTGTCCGAACATGAAGTGTTCCGATTCTATGAGTACGATTGGGCCCGTGGCTGAGGGGGCGAACCCGCTGTTTTGGCCGTTCCCGTTACAGGGAAGACCGTTGCTGGAGTCTGGAGCGGAGTTATCGGCGGCGGGATTTGAAATTTTGAAGGGATGAGAAGCGATTGAGTTATTGGGGGGTCACGAATGGGAGATCGCATGGGAATGTTTAACGTTGGACGCTCAACCACATTGATTCATAAACGAACACAGTCTCGGTTCCGATACCAGGTAAGATACCCCGGCGCTGGAAGCCCTAATCTCTTGGGCCAGAATAAGTTTCTTTTACAGCATGATACGACCGACTCGTCTACCACGAGCTATACATTACACGAAATCCCGACCCCGCGATCAAGCGGCAGAATCGGACGAGAAGAAAGCCATCGCAGAGGCCCGACTGCAGTGCTTACAGAGCTTGCTTTCCGTCATCGTCAATAGGCAGCATACCTAGGTAGGAGACTATGCGCGCGCATACCTAGGAAGCTGGCGGCTTGAGCCACGGACTTATCAATATTTATTAGTATATTAAATAATGTATAGTTGTACTACCTCCCAGGCATAACAATTACCCCTTGAGGGATGGGTAACCAGGGTTTTCGAGTGGGAATCTACCCTTTGGGACCTCCTTGAGGATGTGATTGTTATGCCTGTACTGCTGCGGTACAGCGCGAGAGGTCGGAGTGGATGGTGGGCTTGGCTCAGCCTTCCGAGCCGGATTCCCGATGCGAAATATATAATGTGTACCTGGGAGAAGGTAGGGGGGGGGGGGGAAGATCGGTTCATCCGCTTTGCTTTGCAGATTTTTCATTGCATGTCTGCGGCTTACGAGCCATGCTGGTGTTTGGTGCTATAGTTTTATCACGGAGTCTCTTATCTTCTACAACATGCAGGATCACCTTGTGCTATGCGCCGGCTCACACTATCAACGACTACTAGTCTTATTATCATTATTACTATCATTATATATATATTAAGTAATCGTTCTCTCCCGGCTCCAAAACATGTGGTGGTTGGAGCTGGTTAGATGGGTAGATGAGTCAGCCTCTGGAAAATGGGGATTTCCCCATTTTCTGTTGCTGGCTTTGGATTTGGATTCGGAAAGTCGGGGGTTTACATGATGGGAGTGTGTGATTGATGTTTATATGTGTAGGTATGCGACTGATGTTTTTTGGGTTATATTCTTGATACTGCTTTTTGCTTCTTGAGTGGTTTTATTTTTCTTTTCTTTTCTATAATTTTTTCCTTTGTCATACTTTGTGTCTTTTTTATACTTTTTTTTTTTTTTTTTTTTTCATTTTGTTACAGTGGACGGATGTATGTATGGGCGCCTATGTATATATTATTTGATGAAGCGAGCAGACAAACAGGTGAATAAGGTACGTAAGTTGTATGTATAGATGCCTTGATATGCAGGCTTGAGAATGCTGTCGTGTAGCAAGGAGACTGGTAAGGGTAAGGAGGGTAAGGGTAAGGGTAAGGGTAAGGGTAAGTAAGTAAGGTGAGTCTGAAAGGAGCGTCCGTTCTCGTTCGTGGGCTGCTTTGGGGTGGCGTGATGGTGGCGGACCGGGTCCACGTGGGGGATGGGCGGTCGTGATGAGAGGGTTTGCTTTCGTTATGTATTGGAAATTATATTTATGTATATGTATCTGTATATGTATATGTATATGTCTTCTTGCTATTCCAAAACCCCGGGCGGATGTGGGGAGCGCGTGCGAGAGGCGACAGGCTGCGAGTAATTGTTGACTTGGGATTGATGGTATGTACATTCTCGCTTGGTCGTGAGAGAGAGAGAGAGAGAGAGAGAGAGAGAGAGAGAGCGTGTGTGCGTGAGACGAGATCAGACCACCTCCCAGTGCCGTGGGCTTCAGCAATTGGCCAATGCAATACCCAAGGCAATGCCCAATGCAATGCCCAATGGCTAGCTGCCCTCTTGCTGCCGCTGTCTCCAGCCAACAACCAACGGCCAACAGCCCAGGCATACCGTAGGAAGGCAAACAGTTGAGGTTGTGTCAAGCCCGTGATGGGGATTCAAGAGCCTCGAACCTCGAACCTCGAACCTCGAACCTCGAACCTCGATCCTCGATCCTCGATCCTCGAACATTCGAGTCTCGGATTGATCTGCTGGATGCCACCTGGCCGATGGTCAAGTGCAATATTTATTGCAGGCAGAGCCTCCTCCCTAGTTACATATATGCATCGTTCCACCCATCTCGTACGATCACGCGCTTTCCATACTGCAGAGGGATTACGAAGGCCCAGGCATGCCGATGGGCATTTTCCACTTGCAATTGATAATCAAAGCTTCAAGCTCATCATATTGATAATCCTCCTCGTCGACAACTTTTACCACTCCCGCATTCATCGACTGGTTGATACCCCCACTCGGCTCTATCTCGATATCCAACCGGACCTTCGATAGATCCAGCTACATACAATACCGGCTGCACCCTCGACCAAGATTAATAGGACCATTCTTTCAGGTTGGCTTCCCAAGTCAGTCAGATGGCCGCTCGCACTGCTATGAAACAAATGCAAGCGTCCAGCGTTGACTACTTCTCGACAGAGAAGAGGTCTCTAGTACGTTCAAAGTCTCCCTCCTGGCTTGATAGCCATCATCGCCCTACCGTGAGTCTTGTCGTTGGCCTACAAAAGCCTGACGAGTCGTCGTGGGGGCCCCGGGCCTTCACCCCATCACCCTCACCTGATCGCAACATAAACTGATATTCTTTCAACACAGAGCTGGATAGGATCATACGGCAAGGAGAGCAGCTCTTATAACGACTCAGAACAAACATCAGACTCGTGCAACTCCACCTTGCCGTCTCCAACCTCACCAGTGCCTCCAGCCTTCGCACCAGCTGGTTACACTCCGCCAAAGAATCCAGACGTCAAGTCTGAACAAGCCTCTAACTTTGGTACCTTTGAAGACTGGATGCGCTGGGACGATTCTAGTGACGTAGCCCTATCACCAACATTATACTTCCCGGATTTTAAGACAGAGCCTGTGTCCCCCACCATGTCGGGCCTCGAGTTTCCAGAGAGCGGGCACGGCAATGCAACCGAGGAGGGATCAGCCGTAGCAGACGACTCGGCTATCTTCATCAAAGACTCAATGGTCGAAGAGCAGCTACTCTTCCCGACTCCAAATGCTCGAAATGATACACCTGCCCGCGAAGGTCCCTATCTAACACCACCCTCATGGAAAGACCCAGCCGCAGGGAGTACTAGACCAAGCCAAGAAGAAGACGGCCGCCTCCCACCTCACGGAGAGTCCAAGGTCTGCAGCATCGCCATGATGTCTCCCAAAGCCCGATGTTCCGCCTCCCCGCCCTCCTCACCCTCCTCACCCTCCCACGCCGGAAGTCGCAAGAGAAATTCCAGCGTCGAAAAAGACGAGGACGGTGAGAGCCCCGAGCCCGCTGCCGATGGTTGCCACCCGCCCATGAAGAAGATGGCGCACAATATGATCGAGAAGCGCTACCGTACGAACCTCAACGAAAAGATCGCCGCGCTGCGGGACTCTGTGCCTTCGTTGCGGGTGATGAGTAAGAAGGACTCGCGCCGTGAGGACTTGCAGGAGGACCTGCAAGGCCTGACGCCCGCTCATAAATTGAACAAGGTGCGCCACCTCCTCCTCTCCCCTCTCCTGCCCCCTCCTTACTTGCATCCTCTCTTTCGGGAAGCGAACTTCGGCTAACAACCAGAAAAAAGGCCACGGTCCTCTCCAAAGCGACAGAGTACATCACCCACCTCGAAAGACGCAACAAGCACCTCGCGAAAGACAACGCGTCGCTGAAGTCCCGCCTGGACGCCTTCGAGATCATGGTCGTGTCCAGATCACAACCGCAGCAACAGAACCATCTGGCTAACCAACAGCAGCAGCAGCAGCAGCAGCGCCTGCAACGACACCCAATCGCGGGGAGACACCAGATGGGCATGACCAGGCGGCAGTATCCCATAGATGGCTTCGACACCTCCATGTGCAAGTAGAAGACGGCTGGACGAGAGAGTCCTGGGACCGGCGCTCGCTCGTTTCGCAGTTGGGATATCTGCTTTGCTTGGATCGTTGTGAAAGATGTCGCACGAAAAGCTCGAGCTGGAGATGGAAATGGAGAAGGGGGGGGGGGGGGGGGGGATGGGTATAATTTTATGATCGTATGTACGGTCTCAATAAGCTTGTGTGTGTGTGTGTATGTGTGTGTGTGTGTGTGTGTGTGTATACATAAAGGAGATTCCAAAGTACCAAGCCGTCGCCACTTACGAATCCAAAAAATCAAAGAAATTAAAGAAATCAACGAAATCAACGAAATCAAAGACATCCACGACATCAAAAGGGGTGAAGAATATAAGATACGTATGTGTCCAGGCTGTTTTTTTCTATATATATATATATATATATTTCGCGGCTGAGATTTTCATTATACTTGTACTTGCACTTGCACTTCCACTTGATTATTGCACTTCCACATGCACCTGCACCTGCACTTCCACTTGCACCTGCCCTTCCACTTGATTACTGCACTTGCACTTGCACTTAGCAGCTCACAGCTGCGTCATACCCCTCAAAGTGAACGCGGGAGTGAACGCGGGAGTGAACGAGAGTGAACGAGAGTGAAAGCGGGAGAGGAAAGAAGAAGAGAAGGGTGTCGGTCGGGTTGCATACATACTTGCAAATTAGCAGCAGCAGCAGCAGCAGCTCCCTCGCCCTCGCCCTCGGCCCTCGCCCTCGCCCTCTCGTTCGTGGCCTTGGTCTTGGTCTTGGCCTTGATCTTTTATCCGTATCTGAGTTTGGGTTTGGGTTTGGGTTTGAATTTGGGTTTGAGTTTGAATTTGAGTCTGATCTTTTATATGTGTGTGTGTATATGTGTGTATATTTCCCTCTATTTTTCCCTTTTGTGCCCTCATTTTTTCCCTTTTGTGCCCTTTTTCCCTTTTGTGCCCTCCTTTTTTCCTTTCCCTCTTTTCGTTTTCTTTCTTTCCTTCCCCCCCATCTCGAGACCTCTCTTCATCTCTGGCTGCGTGGTCACGGTCATGGTATGAGGAAGAGGGGATGCGGCGGGGTGGTGGGGGTTTGGATGTTTTGGGTGGGGTTTTATATATTTGTGTGTGTGTGTGTGTGTGTGTGGGTGGATGGATGTACTACGTCGCAGGCGTAAGTATTACCCCTCGAGGGTAGGGAAAACAGGGGGTTCCAAGTGGAAACTAAACTTTTAAGGCACCCTCGAGGGGTAATACTTAGGCCTGTACCGTGGTATGTGTGTGTGTGTGTGTGTGTGGGTGGGTGGGTGGATGAAGAAGGAGAAGGAGAAGGAGATGGAGATGGAGATGGAGATGGAGAAGGGGTACGTGAGGGAAGTCGCTGTTGGAAAGTTGTTTTTATAGGGAGGGAGGGGGGGAAGGGGGGGAGGGGGAAGGGGGTGAGTGAGGGGGGAAGAGGGGGAGGGAGAGGAGGAGGGGAGGAGAGGAGGAGAGGAAAGAAGATAGAAGACGGTGAAGGGGTTCTGGTGCTGGATTTTGGTGATGGAGATGTTTTCGTTAAAATGAATAATCTTGATTTCTCGTCTCGCTTATTTGGTTGTTTGGGTGTTTGTTATTATGATCCGATGTCTTTCTCGGCCTGAGGTATTATATGTTTCTTTCTCTTCTTTTGGGGGAGAGATGGTTGCTGGGGGTTGGATCTGGTACTTGCTACCATGGGTAGAAGGGGGGGAATCGATTGACTTCTGAGGAATGAGAATGAGAGATACGGATAGTCTAGATCCTGGGGGCGGTGAAAGGGTTGATAAATGGCATTGTTTCGACTGCGCAGCTTTGTGTCCTTTGTGGTATTTTCAGATGTCCCTTCTTTGTACGGAGTCGTCGAGCAGGACAGAAAGGACCTTGGACTCTTTCTGGGGTCGTCCGAAAGGAGATATAAAGGGCATCTCTCTCTCTCAACCAGACTCCTTTGTCTGCGACCTGGACAGACAGCCATGCCCGTGGGTATAAAGTCGTCCCAGCGTCCGACCGCAGCGTTTACTGTCAAGCACATAAGTTACCGTATATACTCGCCGAAGTTCTGAAGAGATCACAACCTATCCTGTTCGCATACATTCGGTCGATTGATCTGCCGCGTATATATACAAATAGGCATCATGGCGTATTACGATTCGGAGATTCCACGTCCAGCCCCCTACGGAACGTCTCGGCCTCCCCGTCAAGCAGGCAGGTCCTGCGATGAGCCCGAAGAACGAAGAGGCCGAAAAGCACACAACTACGCGGCCTACGACACCGAGTTTGACGAGCCCGACGAGCCCGACGAGCCCTACAGACGCGCCGACGGACGCCCTCACTCCCGCTCCCGGCGATACTTTCGCGCTCGCTCCCGCTCACAGAGACGCGCACACTCCCCCGCCCCCGAAGGTTCTCTCCCGCACGACCCTGTGCGCGACACTTCCGCAGTAGCATACACCTACGAAGAGGACGAGCCAGCCAGCATCCCCATCGCGCCGGCGCCTTGGAACGGGCACCGCTCGTCCATCACGAAAGAAGCGCTCATCGCCTTCCTCGTCGATCAGGGCTGTCACCCGAAGCGAGCCGCGGCACAGGTCGACCGCGAGTTCTCCGCCCATGCCGTGCAGTGGGTTGCGGGACGCGCCGACCCGTTCTTGTCGAGGAGCGAGCACGGGGTGCGCGATCCGCCGAGGAGTAGGAGGTTCGAGGCCAGTCGTGAGCCTGGAGATGGAGATGGAGATGGAGGGGAGGGGGAGAGGAGGGGGACGAAGAAGGAGAGGAGGAGGACAGAGAGGGAGAGGGAGAGGGAGAGGGATGCAAGTCCCGCCTACCAGCCACGGCGAATGCCGAGAGCGCCTTCTCCGCCGCCGGCATCTGCTTACACGCGACGCGAACATGAGAGCCAGGGCCAGAGCCAGGGCCAGGGCCAGAGTAGCAATAGCAGCCGCTCGCGGAGACAGCGAGACTGCTCTCGTCCTCCTCGTCCTCCTCCTCCTCCTCCTCCTCCTGTGTCTTCTTACCACGATGCATCTCCGCCCCCGCGACCGAGATACGATTACTACGAGTCGTCTTTTTCTTCGTCGTCTGCTTCTTCCCGTCCTCGGGAGCCTGGTGCTCCAAGATATCAGGGCGCGTCTTGGTACGAGCCTCCACGGGAGAGTGTGCCGAGGGAGAGGGGAGGGCAGGGTTGGGATAGATATCGGTACGAGGATATGAGTAGGGAAATGGACGAGATGAAACGGAGGATGGGCGAGGAGAAGGAGAGACGCAGGTACTAAAGGATCGGGGCGAGAGTTGAGATGTAGTGAGCTTATGGAGTGAAGTCGGTAAGTCGGTAAAGCCGGTAAGCGAGTTTTTTTTTTTATATTTCCTGTTTACGTCGACTTTCATCTTTTTTATCTGCCGGCCCTTCTGCCCCCCCCCCCCCCCCCCCCCCCCCACCAGCCCAGTTTTAATTTTTGAAGCCATGAATAAAGAATTCATGAACTTCATGGCGCTTTTTACCGACCTTTTGCCATCAAGTGAAATATCGTAAATACATGAGTCGTGATAGCCCTGCCAACAGAGTTACACGCCTCGGGACATTTCCTAATAAAGATCCGCCGATCTTCCAGCGGACAGAAACCAGAACCAAACCATATTCTGAACAAGTGATTCTGGTGGCGGCACGACTCTATCACCGAGGCGTCGTGCGGTTGCAGCGCGTCAGACTCGCTTCGGCGATCTGCAACCGATCCGGAACCGGGACGCCCTGAAAGGTGAAAGGTCAGAGTAGCTTCCACTCCCACGCGCATCTCAGCTCGCCCCGGTCGATCACCCCCGCCCCCAAAAGACTGCCTGCCAACGTTACCCCGCCGGCTGGTCTACTTTTGTATATCTTCTTTCACCGCGAGCGTCACATTTGCGTGACCTTGGTTTTCGTCCGGTTCCATCTCTCTACCCCGTGTCTGAGGACCATCCTGAGACGGGACGGATAAAACCGTGGTCCGGATATACGATTGGCTGCGTCCCCGATTCCGGTGGCGCTGTTTCTCGCGATGCATCCTGAGACTAGGTGGATTGGGCGGAGCCGCATCGTACGGCTCGCGGCCAGCTAGCTGATCGGTCAGGTATAAAATCACCAGAGGACGACCACGTTTTGCTTCGGGCCATACCATACCTTCCTTCTTCCTTTAGTCATTCGATCTCTATACAATCTTTATCCAATTTCTAATCCGACACAGCGGAGCTGTCATTCTCTTTCTAGAATCCCAGAAAACCAAGATCAACTTCACTTCCTCCTACTATCGTCATCGTCAGAAACAGCTGCGCTGCCACTCTTTTTTTTTTTTCATTTCCATATTCGAAATAGAAAGAAACGACTACACCTTATTAGCATACTCTCTACTCTCCACCCACTATCACAAATCCAAATAACTCCTCCATCGATCCTCATCAAATTAATCCGCAAATAAATATCACCATGCAATTCTCAGCCGTCGTCGCCGTCCTCTTCGCCACCTCCGCTCTCGGCGCCCCTACCCCTCCAACCGGCCGCCCCGCCGTCTTCACCGCAACGAGCTACAACAACATCAGCATCTCCGGTGGCGTGGCCGGCCAGGCGCAAGCCGAAGCACAAGCCAGACTAGCCGCTGTCAACATGACCGATGCCGCATCCGTGAACCCAGCCGACCTCGACTTCCTCACCTCCGTGAATGACATTGTACGTAGCCCCCCAACACACACACAGACCCCTCCCGCGTGAGAAAGAGAGAGAGAGAGAGAGAGAGAGGGAACCCGCTGACACTGTCCTCTTCTTCGCTTTCTCAAAGTGCAACCAAGCCGAACTCGGAGCCTTCAACCCAGCCATCATGGCCGCTGCCCCGAACAGCCCCCAGCAGGCCGCCCTGCAAGCCGGCAAGACCAAGAACAAGGTGCTGAAGCTCACCGCCACCATCATGACGCTCAACATCCAGGCCGCGCAGGGCCAGAACGTGACGCAGCGCCTGGCGGACGAGACGGCGAATCTCAACCTCAACGTCGCGGCCGACAAGGCCGTGGCCGGGAGCGACAGCATGGCGGTGCAGTTCGAGGCCTTGGCGAGCGCGGACTCGGGCCGGGCGAAGGGTCTCAGGGCGGCCCAGTTGAATGCTGCTGCTTGCGGACCGACGGCCAGTGAAGACTAGACACGGCCGGTTAATAGTTGTAGGCCTGTCTTTGCGAGAGTATTGACAGACGAACACATCACCATCGGTCTCTAATAATATAAATCTTCTTGGTCGACTTACATACAATCTTCTCTTGTGATTGTTGCTGATATTGACCGATACGCATCAATTCCTCGCTTGTCGAGAACACTGCCGAGTTGTAGATGATGTTTGCATTCGAATAAAATCCCCCGTAGGCTAAGCAAAAGCAAGAGCAAAGTAAACTTCAAGACCGTGCAAATCCTCTTCATATCTTCCCTCGGTGTGCCCGTCAAGTAGAGATCGTAGTCGGTGTAGTAGTAGTCCAGATAGGAGCGTTCGGAACCGTCGGTAAAGGAAAATCTCTTCAAAGAGGCCGCGTGTCGAAGGTTTCCGGGGTTCTAAGTAGTGGTAGAAGGTTTTTTTATGGCGTTGGTTTTCAAATTACTTTTGGGGGCTGTTTGGCCTTCTCTGTTTGGGTTTCCGAGGATCATTGATGATAATAGCTGCCCGAGGCCGCGCTATTGATATAGTCTGTGTAAAGCAGTCGTTGGCTTTGGATGTGAGCTACCTTGTGGTACCGAGTGAGGTCTGTGCTGGTTGCTTATTCGTATCAATTTCTTATTGGATTTATCCACATGATATCGAGAGGAGACTTTGGCAATAGCTCCTTTTCAGATGACTTCCATAGTTGGATACATTATTATTCTGGTGCGATCAAATCCGTGATGTTAATTGTTTAGCAGTATTGACCCATTGAGTGGCCTTATCCGGGTGGCCTTACATGGTGCGGTCGGTATATTGGAATGGCTGACGTCAGTTTCCAGAAAAAATATGATATATATAATCAGCCGTACACATCTTGGGGTGAAGGGTGGTGGACAGTAAACATGTCGCCTGCTGAGCGTACATGGCGTTTGACGATCATGGTGTTTTTCGGTTCTGAATTAAGTTGCTTGTATTTAATATTCTTCGCAACGGGTGCGGATTTTGCCGTTTGATACTTGATGTTTTGGTAGTGAGGTAGTGGTCGGCGCCTGGCTTCTCGGTATGGCGGACTAGGAGTTGCGGTGGTGTATCTGTCATTGGTGTATTCTTTGTTGGAGTTGTTGTTAGCGTCATCTTCGTCATCAACCCACGATCCTGGCATTAGGTTGAAGTCTGTCTCGTATTGGTATTGTGCCCCTTTAG